>NC_136067.1:1273801582-1274422611 GCF_964261635.1 Lissotriton helveticus | reverse complement strand
TGGCTGAATTTTGGGACATTTCCAGACAATGTGCTTCCAATTCCCTTTTTCCTCACAACGGAAACATTTGTCGGCAACAAGGGGGAAGATATTATGGAGATAAGAGGGAGTTCTGTAAATCAGACATTTATTATAAAATTGCATGCGTTTAAAGTTCACGCTGCGGAAGATTGTTTTGTTGAATTTATTTATTTTATCCCATACTTGTTGATTGATTTCAATATCCTCCCTCTTTTTCCATCTCTCAATAATCTTACTAGGAAATTCCTGCTCCTTGTCCTCTTTTAGTATTTTAATCCAAATACTCATCTTTTTTTGAGTTTTTTTATTCAACGCTGTAGAGATAGTTTAGTTAAAATAAAGATTTCCTATATCTAGCTCCCTGAGTATTGGATTAAACATAAGAAAAGATCAATTCAGGATGGAATGAGAATGGTGCACCTGTCTGGCTATTTGGTCCCATGACTTCCACCTATTGCCAACCAGGAAGTCTTCAATTTTCGCAAAGCCATTGTCTTTCCAGAGATTTATTATTTTACTGTCCATACATCCCTCTTGCCCTATGTTGAAATTGTTCAAATCCGTTGTATTAGATATTCTAAGAATAGAGTGGAATTTCAAAAACTGGGTTTTCTGTCTGAAAATCCACTAAAGGGACTTATAGCGAATTTTCCTTGGATCTTTAGTGACTCTAATCGGATCAGTTATTATTACCTCTGGCAGCATCGTCTTCATAAAAAAATTGTCTGCCTCGTTATTGTCTAGAAAGAAAAACCTAAAGCTGTGGTGAGCAAAAGACGCAAAATAACATTCTCTGATATTTGGGAGGGACAGCCCTCCTTGTGTTGATGAAAGATGTAAAGTGCTAAGTGCGAGCATAGGAGTCTTTCTGGCCCAGAGAAATGAGGAAATCGGGGCATCCACTTTTTTAAAGAAGGAGACCTGGATAACACAGGGTGCTGCACTAAATAAAAAATTTAAAAGAGGTAAAATCGACATTCGTACCAGTGCTGCTCGGCCTATTAAAGACAGGGGTATTAAATTCCAACGTTCTAAAAGGGACTCAACCTTTTTTAGCAGCGGTGAATAATTAAGTGGAAACAGGTCGTCTAAATTGTCCGATAAAAATATTCCCAGGTATCTCTTCGGCGTTGGGTTGTAAATTTGCCTAAATTCTGGTATTAAAGTGTCTACAGTGCAGTTTATTAAAATTATTTCTGTCTTATTAATATTAATTTTGTAACCCCCTAGTTTTTGAAAGTCAGAGAATATTTTTAAAATTTTCGCGCTTGACTTAAGGGGTTAGAATCTAGAAATAGGGCAATATCATCGGCGTACAGTTTTATATTAGTCATGCCAGCTACCGGGACTGTATTAGTTCGTATATTCCTAATCGCAATCGCCAAAGGTTCAATAAACAATGCAAATAATATTGGCGACAGGGGGCAGCCTTGTCGGGTACCTCTAGTAACCTGGCGTGTCCCAATATTAGAATTGTTGATGATAATCTGTGCCCTAGAGTTCATATATAGTTGTTTTAAAAGAGAGATAAAAATATTCGGGAAACTAAAACTATGTAAAATAGCAAACAGGCAGTCCCAGGACACTAGATCGAAGGCTTTCTCCGCGTCTAAAACCAGATTTGGGCCTTCACTTTATTAGTTTTAAAAAAATCTAGTGCCTCCAATACGAACTTTGTATTTGTATGGAGGTGCCTGCCTGCAATAAAACCGCACTGATCGTTAACTACCAGACCTCCCACTATTTTATTCAGCCGGTTTGCTAAAAGCTCTGTAAAAATGTTATAGTCTGTGTTTAGTAGACTTATGGGTCGGTACGAATTTATATTCTCCCTGTCCTTTCCTTTTTTTAGAATACTAACCACTACAGCTGAGCGAAAAGAATCCGGGGGGATCCTCCTTGGAGTAAATCATTTACTAAGATTAAAAGTTCTTTACGTAGAGTTCCTCCAAATTTTTTAAAGAATTCGATCGGAAGGCCATCGTCTCCGTTGGCCTTACCATTAGGGAGGGAATCAATCACCTCATTTAATTCAGACTCTGAAAAAGTCTCAGTGAGGGATTTCTTGTCCTCATCATTTAGTTTAGGAATTGTAAGTTGAGCTAAAAACTCCCCGATTGAATCAGATGCGGCCTCTTCTGTTATTTGATAGACCCCCTCATAATGTTTCAAAAACCACTCACCAATTGAGGCTGTGGTTTTAGCGTGCATTTTAGTGATCGGGTCGGTTAATTGATCTATTCTATTGCGAGCCTGTTTTTCTTTGGCTTGCCAGGCCAGGAGCTTCCCTGTGTACTCGCTCTCCTCGTATATCCTCTGAGCGTACAAGTTGCTATTAGTTTTGCCCAGGGTATAGTAAAAATCCCTCATCCTATACTTAGCCTCTGAAAGTTTTTGCCTAGATTATGTTGATCTAACCCTGTAGTGTTCTTGGGTTGCCTCTGTGAGATCAGTTTGTAATCTAATTTTCTCCTCCTTTCTTGCCTTATGCTTTAGTATATCTTTAGATGTGATTACCCCCCGTAAAGTGGCCTTAAATGCATCCCAAGTCATGTTTAATAGGGCTGTACCTTTATTTCGTGCAAAGAACTCCTCAATGAATTCATGCGGAAATCTGAGTGTTTGCAAGTTCACTTTCCCTCCAACCACTTTTTTCCCAACTCTGGAAGAAGGTTTACGTCTGCCATTGTCAGGAGTAAATTTCCAACATTTCTCAGTATGGGAAAATATTAGAGATGCGTTGTTGAAAACCCTTAAACATGCAAGTTAGTAGGTTTGCACAGACTCGAAAGGGCATTCTATCCCTGGAACTATTGATTACCACTATCTTCAGCCACAGTATGTAGATCTGCAGAAACATGGTAACATAAGGGGATTGCAAGTATTCAAACATTACTATGGTATGAGCCCTGGCATAATCAGAGAGGCTATATCAGAGCTCTTATATAATGAGATTGCTGCCATAATTTGTTGCTGCACTACGTGGCACCAAAGGGGCAAGTGGATTTTGTTACAGGACAAGTAGATTTAAGAAGCAATCTGCCCCATGGACAAGTAGATATTTTATTAAATTCCACCCCCCTGTAAGAGGTTTTATATATTTGTAGCAGTACAGCCTACCGCGTGGACGCCTACTTGGTCGAGTTGCACTTTATAAACATGCAAATACATAAATAAATCCTATTGGGCTGTTATCACATTTTTATATTTACATTCTATTAAATTAACCAAACATAAAATTACTGGTGTGTGTCACTGGGGAACACATTAGAATTCCCTTATTCTCAGACGTCAGCCCATTGATAAAAGTATAGGTACTGCTTTGACTTTTGTTTCTCCACAGTTATGTTAATGAGTCTTGCAAAGCGCAACAGCTACCCAAAAACGGGCCTCCCAGCACTGATAGAAGGAACCAACTAATGAGTAAGTCATTATATGAAGAGGGGAGTCTTATGTTTTTTCTAAAACTCAAAAAGTGTTATTTAGCATGAGACGAACAGGAAGGGAAATTCTATTTCACTAAAATCAAAGAACTGACCAACAATCAGATGGAACTGATTACATTTCACAGAGTCACACCCCAGCTGAAGCCTGATGGCCATGTTTGGATCCACCTCTAAGAGAGTGATGATGTTAAACATACTACTACTAACCGGAAATATATCATTACACAATATGTTTCCTCCAGTGAGAGTTTAGAACACTGGTGAACTGGTTGTCAAACAAGAAGAAGCGTGGATAGCATAGTTAAGATTCAACTCTAATCCTATTGAACTATAACACAGAGCGACTAGCCAAGCAGTAGACAAAAACGCCAGCCTGCTGTTCAAAATATTCAACATTGAACATTCCAGCTCTCATTCACAGAAAAAAACAACTAAATACGCTATTTCTAATAACCACCATAGAAAGGAAAAATAACTACCGATATTGCAGTATAACTCAGAAATCTTATTTTGTTCAAACAGTCATACACCAGATCCTGAACGCACTTAAACATAGTCACATATATTTCACTGGAGGTTTTGTCTGCCTTGGTGTTTTCAGCATTCTAATATCATGAAACTGAACACCCCCGAAGAATCATTACCCCAGCACTGAGTCTTTATATCAACGGACCATGAACTAACCCAGTTCTTTGAAGTGACAACTTCTCTTTATTCTGCCAACCTAAAGCAAAACAACACGATCTCTAACTTTAATAACTTGTTTCAGGCAGGAAAACTTGTCATACTCTTGGGTATAATGCGACAAACAAACCCTGACCCAATCTACTGAATTTACCAAAATTGAACATGTACCCTTAACCCGTGGAATTCCTGCATACTTAATCTGCCCTTTTTCCCGCTTATGTTTCACAGCAGACATCTTTTCAGATACAAACTCCCATTTAAGGTGGCACCAATTTAGTAGTAAGCAACTAACCTTTCAAAAGAGAAAAATGAGCGAGTCCTGTCACAGCATGAAGAGTAGTATGAATATCCCATATTAAGTCTTCAAGATCATTGCTCCAATCCAACACATTGGCAAATGACAACTGCAGCTTGTCGTTGATGATACTGTTACAACTTTTCAGCAAACTGTCATAAGTCATATAATGAGGTTTTGACATGATTCTCACCCCAATGTAATAGAATCCTCTCAAACCCATTGAAGTAGAACTGCACACCATTATCTGTCACTAACTAACTAGGAGCTCCTTCCCTCAAAAACAGATTGTAAAAAATCAATTATCTCCTTCATATTGGAGGACATCACAAACCTCACCTCAAATAATCAACAACCACAATTCCACACCAACAATTCTTTTTGACCTCATTGATTGGTGCAATGACATCCATACCCTATTTAACCCAATGGATTGTCAGGAACAGGTACAGCTTGCACAGTAACCTGAGACTTGTCACTTATGGCGGCGCATAACACAACTCCCTCACAAAATGCTCCACTTCCCTGTCCATTCCAGGTCACCAGAACTTATCTCTCTAATTCTCCTTTTCATGTCCCTCATATAACACATGACCTTCAGGAGTCAAAATCTAAAAGTTAGCATGCACAGCTTCTGGAACTACCAACAAATCACCTCTCCAAAGTATGCCATCAGGCACTATTAGCTCTGAAAAAACATGCCTGAAATGCTCTAAGGGAGTATTTGTGCAACCTTTAGGCCAACCTTTGTTAATATAACGTATAACCACTTGTAACACTCCATAGCCCACCAAAGCAGCTTTCCACTCACCTTCTGAAATACAATTGTCAATTAGGCTGCCAATTACATCCACCATACTGAAATCCTCATTTGCATCTGTGACAGTCTGAATTCTTTTCTTGGAAACTATACTTGCTTACAGAATCAACTTGGCAAGAACACTGTCATGGTACCTTGACACCATGTATAAGGTTTATATAGATATTGTGCAAATGTGCTTGTTATTTTTGTACATATGGTGACATACCTATCTATGACACACAAACAATGGCAGCCTGATCACGATCTCGGCTAAAGGCAAGGATGCCTTTTGTTATAAATAATCATCATTTCCCAGGTGTTGGCAGTGGAGCACTTTGCTGTCATTGAGAGGTCTCTACATGCTGATGCTTCGGCCCATCAGCCTGCTGATATCTCTACAATGGGTGTCCAGCTCGCCACCACGATGGGGACCTACATTCTTTCCCTTCAGGTAACAGGGATTGGATCATCCTGTACAGGGATTCTTGGCAGAAAGTATACACAAGCCCTAGACACTTAGGTTAGGGGAGGCATAGTAGGAGTACACCAGATTTATATATTGTTTTATATGCTTGCATATATACAATGTTTTAGCACAATGTTGGAACTTTCTATTCTGTTCACAGTCCTAGTACTGCAAATAACTTTCATTTGCTTCTATCGATCATTGCAGCACATATATTTTATACAAGAATCACTTTGGCTCAATAAATATTGAAAATGTCCCACTGTGTATTCCTTGTACATTTCTCTGAGAGGAAGAGAGCAAGACTAACTAAGCAAAGGTGTTCTCGATCTGTTACCACGATTCCTTGTGGATCAGGGCTGTCATGTTCAGTGGTTGCCAGAACCTTTTGCTACCCATCTAGGGTTAGAGGGGCTTATGGTGGCACTGTGAACTAGCTTGGCCTATAGGATAACATATAGGATAGGATAACATATCCAGAGGAGGTGCATGGAATCAATCTGTCACAATACCAACGGTTATGCTATCCACAAATGGACAATTCCTCCCGTAGGGTGGAAACTACACATCAACAGCAATCAAAATGAGCAGTGAGCGTTTTAATAGCTGTGGCATACTCATCAAAAACATCGCCTTCACCCTTAACAGCAGACACAGATAGGTTTCTTAAAATGTTCCTGCCCTCAGTTCCTAAGAAATGCCATTATATGGCATTTTAATTCTTTGAGTGAACTATCCACCATCAATGGCCTCCTAGTAGGCTTCAACTCCTTCCTTCCATTGTTCCCATTCAATTTGCGGAGTACCAGGCATAGTTAAAAAGGTTGGAAGTGGAATTATGCTTTGCTGCATGCTGGAGACAACCAATTTAATATTCAGAAAAACGTTTGCCAATAGTCAAGGACACTAACAATGAAGTATTACCCAAAATGCCAATGTCTAAAGCTAAAAGTCACAACATGGTGTGCCACTCACCGAAGGCGACAGGTATCCGCAATGCTGTAATGCTTGACAACACAGGCTGCAGAGATAAGAGTTAGTGTGCAAATCACCATAAATCAAAATAGGTCAGCTTATCTGACATTACACTGAGCTTTGCAGGGATAGGAGTTCGTATGCGAACCACCATAAACGAGGATAGATCCACTTATTTAAATTTTACAAGTATCTACAGCTTGTTGCAAACCAGAACCAACAACACATGTATCAGCCTCAAATACTGTTGTGCGATTCACTGTTGATCCGCCAACATCTATGAGATATCAAGCTCAATATTCACCACTGCTGTGTCATGCAGCAAAATGCCCCAATCCAAAATGGCAACCATAAGTCTTTATGCATATATACATGATGGCTGCAGAAGCTGGATCGCAATGTGTTTCACGTGATACGCTTGCGTGCACACGATGGCCACAGAAGTTGAAATGAAATTCATTTCACTGTGCCACTGACTGGATTGAAGGAACAGCCATCCGATGAAGCTGCAGACCAGGGGACTCCTGCCTCTCTGACAAAAGTACCCCAATGCCAGAGACCATGAAAACAGCTAGATGGACATGACAAAATGAATGGCTCAGCCAGTCACAGAAACTCTTCATTGCTCATCTTCAAAGACACTTTGAATCCCAGCCACGTAGCCACTGAAGATGTTGTCAAGCACAAATGAACGTGGACAACACACGTAAGATCCAACACAAATTTTCTTTTAAGTACAACACAGAGCGGCGGCCCAGCAGCAGACAAGGACCAACTGCCAGCCTTCCCTTCTAAATACTCAGCATTTTTCATGGCCTCTCTCGTTCATGGATCAAGACTTAAAAACAGGCTCTCGGGTTCAGGGGGGCGTCTCCGTTCCCCACGATTTGGGAAAAATTATTGTGCATTTGTCCTTGTGTAGAATGCTATAAATGTACTGTAAAGGAATTTGATTCAGCATAAACTGATTCCAGATAAGAGAGTTATGTCATAGTTGCCGCAACTCATATTTGTTTAAGACATTAGATGTAAGATAGGCTGATAAACTGAAGCTCTCAGAAATACAATTACAAGAAACAAAATATCTGGCCTCGTTCACAATTAATAACCTAATTTGCTCTCAGAAATCCCAGAGCTGTAAAAATCCTGTATTTTTTCCACAATGAAGGAGAAGCTACTTATATTACTGACATCTATTAGCTGACCTTTTCTGCAGCTATTAAATCCGTGTAAACCATCTTGATTAGTTCAGAATTGATGAGGGCTCTGGCAAAAAAAGGTTCTAGTTAAGGCACTTCAATATTTTGCCAGCAGTTTTATATTGAACATGATCTGTGGGATCTTAAATGTAAGGGAAAGGAAATAGTTTGGAACAGAGAGACCTCTGACAAAACATACTCTACTTAAACAGCTTTAAATTGTTCTTCCTCCGTGACTCTACCTCATGAGTGCCAGTTGGTTTATGTCACATTTTAGAAACAAAATGATAAATACTCGCAAAACTGGAGGTCGCTCATTCTCCTACATCGCACACAAGACATGGAACGACCTCTTGCATTACACGAGAGCCTCCTTCTCACTTCTTAAGTTCCGCACAAAGCTGAAGACCTGGCTCTTCGTAGAAGCGCTTTGGGGACCACAAACCTGCCCAAGAGCCTGGATACCTTCAACTTCATCCGTGGATCAAGTCCAAGCATGAAAGGAATCTAGTAATCATTGTTCTAGCAAACTTTGAGATCTTGCTCATTGGTTATACCTTCCAGGTTCACAAATGTTAACAGTAATGACCATTGAAAAGCAGGGGATACTGTTAATGCAATTCCTTTTGCCCCAGGTGGTGAAGGTATCAATGGAAGATGGACCTCGGCCACTCGCATCTCTTTAGTCATGGAATGTGCCCAGGTTGCCCTGACTGAAAACTTTTTTAAATTTGAAAATAGCTTGTTTCACCAATCCCAGGGTACATCTATAGGTAGTACCTTTACCCCAAGATTGGCATGCCTCTACATGTCAGAGTTTGAGGGCAAACACTTACTTACCAACACTAACCATTTAGGGACAATGTCCAATTGTGGCGACGCTACATAGACAACATCCTCGTGTTTTTGAAAGGCACAATAGACAATATCCATGCCTTCCTCACCTGGATCAACAGCCTCAACCCATACCTCAACTTCACAGCAAACAGCGCAGTGTCCGAGATTCCCTTCTTGAACCTACTCATTACAAGACAACCTAACAAACTGGTGACCACTACTTATAAAAAACCAACTGACAATCACTGTCCCCTGCTTTACCAGAGTTTCCACCCCAAAGCACTTAGGGAAAATTTGCCCTATGGTCAATTTCTACGTATACGCAGAAATTGTAGCAGCATAGATGACTACAAGAGACAGCCATCTGAATTGAGTACTAATTTGACACGTAGACATTACCCAGTCAACCAAATCAAAGAGGCACAAAAAAGAGCACAAAACACGAACAGAGAAACTCTCCTTGATAGTCAAACCAAACTAAAGACCGATCTACTGACTTGCGTGATCACTTACACCCCAGAATTGAACATGATCAAGAGTGTGATTAACAAACACTGGAATATCTTACAAGTAGGGAAACAATCCTTCAACAAGCCAAGGTTTGCTTTTAAACGCACAGCAAACATAAAGGACCTACTGATTAACACAAGACCTAGGAAACACAAGACCTAGGAAACACAACACACCACAAAACACACTCTGGGATCTACAACCCGTCACAGGCTGTGGTCAATGTGTCGTATGCCCCCTGACAAAAGCAAGCAAAACGATCGCACTGACTGAGACATGGGTATGGAAACAAAACAAACACACCAATTACAATACCAGCAATTGTGTGTACTTGATCACATGTCCCTGCAGACGTCAGTACATTGGTATGACAACACAACCAGTAAAAATAAGAATTGGGAAACATAGGAGCAACATCAGGTGAAAAAGAACCAACACCAAGATGTGTGCCCACTATGCAGAAGCACTACACACACCAAATGACCTCAGTTGGACCATCCTGGAATCATGTAAAAATATCACCAAAGAAGCACTGTTCAGGAAAGAACAACGCTGGGTGTTCAGACAGTCCTCCCACATTTTGGGACTTAACGACGACATCCCATGGGCAGAACTGAATTGGTAACTGAATAGTACCTTTGAATGCCTTACATTTACCTTAGTACACCCCACATGGCTAACCAGACCCGTCTACATGCACCCAACAGTCATTGTGTACATTAGCAGGACACTTTTATCAAAATTAGCCTTCCTACAAGTGTCCACCCTCAAGACTCGTCCTCCCTATAGAGATAGCTACCTCCATATAGTGACTAATACAATATAGCTACATACACAATTATCGAGGGCAACATCCCCCCTTGAGTCACAGCAGCACCCTTGCTAAGCATGACCGACCATCATTGTTGCATCCTCTGACGAATACCCACTATACACTCCCACCACTCGAGATATATTTTCCACTACGATAGTTTCCGATGTCTCATTATTCTAGCAATTAGGCAGTGTCACCCATTACGGTCCAACTGCGCACCGATTCCTGCTGTGCTTTCAACGGTACCGCATTATGTATCAACACGATATTAGGCAGGCACGATTAGGTCCCTACACCCTCAATACACTCCCCTAGCGCTCTTCTACCACCAAGTTGGCCACCCCAGCTAGCGCTCTAGCCTGCTACCATCCCAGTTAGCCTATAGACCTCTTTGCTAAGGGTGAGTAGCCCTTACAATCTTTCCCGCCGCAAGGCACAGTGGGACACCCACCTCTGCCGTATTCGACAATACAGCTCACTATTTTGAATGTTTTACCAAGCCGTACACGGGCTTAACCTCATCACTCATGACGCTTTCAGTTTGTATAGGATTGTGACTCGGCGGCACCCTTGAGCGGTAGTCATCTTGTGTGTATCATGTATTTGTGGCAACTCTTTGTCGTTACTGTGGCAAGTGCTATACCTCCAATGCCCTACTGTCACCTGGCTGCACCAGGACGCGTTCAACCTGGTGTGGTCGATCTTAACTACCACGGTGTGTCCTTGGGCTATCACCTCCAATGAAGCGGTTTTTGAATCGGCGGCAGCCGCGAGTGTATGTTTGCATGTGTATATTTGTTGATTTGCAACTTCTCGCCGGTTCCATGGCAAGTGCTATTCCTTCAATGCACTATTTTCATCTGGCCGCTCCAGACTATGGCCAACATGTTGTGGTCCAATTTAACTTCTACATAGAGCATTTGAGAGATTGCAATAGTTTCCCACTAGCGCAATAATTTTCCGTACACTTTTGAACCACGCGGTTTCACTGCTGGTACTACAGTGACGTGACATCAACACTTCCTCCACCGTTGTTTCTCCGGCATGTGTTACCCACTGCACCCTGTCTGGTTTATCGACAATAATGAGTTCCTCTGTACTGCATAGGAACTCCACCTAACCTAGTACGTACTCGTACGGGGATCTGAAACCCTTGAACAACATCAGTCAAGACAAGTACGGGCCACAGATGGCTACCACTAACCACCCTTTTACCTCTACGTTAGATACTACTAGCGCATGCTTTGATACAGCACCTCTCAGTGCAACACTAAGTCACAGTTATTACAGAGACACTACACCTGTATCCTTCAGGTTTTAATTAATCACCATTGTGTTGTTATTTTCGCTCCCCCCCTTTCTCCCCCTACAGGTCGTACGCTACTGCCTAGTATAATCTACTAGGGCATCACTCTTCTTTTCCTGGCTACCATCCCACAAAACCAGGAGCCAGATATCTAGAAGTGCAACACATAACATTCACTTAGGTCCTGATGAATTGCCGATTGACTCGTTAGGAGCAACAGAGGCACGAAACATGTTGACCCTTTTTTACAGAGCTAGTCCTCTAGGATCATTACTTTCACATAGGGCATCCTTACACTTTTTAATTAAGCTGGATCTAGCGTGAACATTAAACTAGTTGTGATTAGGACTGATCCTGACTTATTTTAACATCCACTATCCTTGCACTACCGTTGCCCTCTGACCCGCACACACCTTACGGCTGCTTCACTAAAAGATCTCCGCCAAAGAGCCCTGTTCATGGTGAGCCCGTCGGGCATTGCAGCGCCTGCCCGACGAGGAGCAAAGCCCAATGATGAAGCATGACATCCCTCGGGGTGTGTGAGGGCATCACGAAGCAAGAACTGTCTTCCCCTAGGAACTACATACCCCTTGTAGCACGGATAAGGTAAGGAGCACACATTTATACATAACCATATCAGGTAAGGCAGGTTTTTTAACTGCATACTAAATAAGGTGGAGAAAATCAGCAAAGTTAATTGCATGGCTAAACTCAACAAAGTTTCATATTTCTATAACTGTCACATAATGGAACAGTATAAAGAACCACTCAGCCTACGGGAATCACAAATCCAAGTGTAACAACGAGAGTGGAGTGGGAGATAATAAGGAAGCATATTTACAGGTTACACGGTACTAACACCAACAACCTATTGTAAATTTTAATTTTATCCTAATCAGTCACAGTCTCAGCACCCCACCCCATCTGCATTAACTGGGGAACAACAATGAATAAAGCCTTTGGTATAAACAATCCGCATCAACTTCAAACACCTCAAGGTCATACCCTTAACATTCACGCTACTCAGAAATGGCCTGTCTCTATGAAAGATATGGCGTTGCTGCTTCAGTACTTGTAAACAAGGCTGATTCACCCTCATTTGCTCTCACTTTTGCTAGTAACCACAAGGAAGCTACTATTTGTAAACATTTGACTTCTTTGGAACCCCCACTAAATCACTACTCAGAGATGGGGACTCCCATAAAGTAATTTCTATGATTTGAACCTCAAAACAATACCAAAAATACATAAACATATATACCTCAAACAAATATACTGAGTATAATCTATTTTATGTAATTCACAAATAAAAAATATGGGAAAATCAAAATCTTAATTTTAAGGGGAAGGATGCAACTTTATTTTTAGCTTCCAAATCCCAATTCTTAAAACATTACAGTTTGCTTTTTTATGTATATGCACTTTATTAATGTGCTAATATTATTCAAGTTTATAAACAGTTGAAGACACCCTGAGCAGGCATTGTGACACTCAGGGGACAGCAGATCACAGGTTACGATCACTGCCCTCATAACAATCACCTTTTTCACAGCGTGCAGGTCTTGCCTATACCGACGTGTCACTAAACTCATATACAGAAAGATGTGTGCTTTGGAACACTTGTGCATGATGACATAATTTTTTAGTAGCAGTCTTTGTAACCACTTCACGCTGACCAACGATCAGCTGATTTTGCTTACAGTCCTGAAACCTCCTTTCTTACCCGCTGTACAAGGTAACTCTCTATCCACCCGAAAGGAAGGCATTACTTGTTCTGGGATTGCATGCCGAGCCAAAAAAGAGTCTAGTTACAGAGGACTGCAACATTGTTAAGGTGAGGCCCTGCACAGTAAATTGGCTCTGAATGGCAGGGCAGGGGTCGTTCTCTCTTCGTAGACATACTCGGTTTTTATCCAGACTACCACCAGTTTTCCACATCTCAATCGTATACTTGGTCCCAAAGTTGGATCCTGCAGAGGTACCATATTTTACAATGCTCTGGGGAAAAAGGACAAAAAACACAGTTGATGGACAGAATGTAGAACAATGTCATACATTCACCCCAGTACAAGGATCTGGGCCTAAATCCATCGTTTTTTTGGACTCCACACCACCCTGGGTTAGACACTGGCTATATGCAAATCAGCTCTGACCCTGTGCCTCATGGGAACAGTCCAGTCCGAACTACCAAGCCATGTCTTTCCCAGACCGGAATCAAGCATCCAAGGACCGGTTTCTGGCTATCAGCCTTCATCAGCCTGGATAGCTTGACTCCAGTGGTGTGGAGAGCCTGGGACTCACGTCTGAGCATACCCAGCACACTCGGGGTGAAAATTGCAAAAAACACAGTTGATGGACAGAATGTAGAACAATGTCATACATTCACCCCAGTACAAGGATCTGGGCCTAAATCCATCGTTTTTTTGCACTCCACACCACCCTGGGTTAGACACTGGCTATATGCAAATCAGCTCTGACCCTGTGCCTCATGGGAACAGTCCAGTCCGAACTACCAAGCCATGTCTTTCCCAGACCGGAATCAAGCATCCAAGGACCGGTTTCTGGCTATCAGCCTTCATCAGCCTGGATAGCTTGACTCCAGTGGTGTGGAGAGCCTGGGACTCACGTCTGAGCATACCCAGCACACTCGGGGTGAAAATTGCAAAAAACACAGTTGATGGACAGAATGTAGAACAATGTCATACATTCACCCCAGTACAAGGATCTGGGCCTAAATCCATCGTTTTTTTGCACTCCACACCACCCTGGGTTAGACACTGGCTATATGCAAATCAGCTCTGACCCTGTGCCTCATGGGAACAGTCCAGTCCGAACTACCAAGCCATGTCTTTCCTAGAC
Source organism: Lissotriton helveticus (assembly GCF_964261635.1). Classification (NCBI taxonomy): domain Eukaryota; kingdom Metazoa; phylum Chordata; class Amphibia; order Caudata; family Salamandridae; genus Lissotriton; species Lissotriton helveticus. Next base: position 1,274,408,394 of record NC_136067.1, on the reverse strand, counting down.
CGGAATCAAGCATCCAAGGACCGGTTTCTAGCTATCAGCCTTCATCAGCCTGGATAGCTTGACTCCAGCGGTGTGGAGAGCCTGGGACTCACGTCTGAGCATACCCAGCACACTCGGGGTGAAAATTGCAAAAAACACAGTTGATGGACAGAATGTAGAACAATGTCATACATTCACCCCAGTACAAGGATCTGGGCCTAAATTCATCGTTTTTTTGCACTCCACACCACCCTGGGTTAGACACTGGCTATATGCAAATCAGCTCTGACCCTGAGCCTCATGGGAACAGTCCAGTCCGAACTACCAAGCCATGTCTTTCCCAGACCGGAATCAAGCATCCAAGGACCGGTTTCTGGCTATCAGCCTTCATCAGCCTGGATAGCTTGACTCCAGTGGTGTGGAGAGCCTGGGACTCACTTCTGAGCATACCCAGCACACTCGGGTGAAAATTGCAAAAAACACAGTTGATGGACAGAATGTAGAACAATGTCATACATTCACCCCAGTACAAGGATCTGGGCCTAAATCCATCGTTTTTTTGCACTCCACGCCACCCTGGGTTAGACACTGGCTATATGCAAATCAGCTCTGACCCTGTGCCTCATGGGAACAGTCCAGTCCGAACTACCAAGCCATGTCTTTCCCAGACCGGAATCAAGCATCCAAGGACCGGTTTCTGGCTATCAGCCTTCATCAGCCTGGATAGCTTGACTCCAGTGGTGTGGAGAGCCTGGGACTCACGTCTGAGCATACCCAGCACACTCGGGGTGAAAATTGCAAAAAACACAGTTGATGGACAGAATGTAGAACAATGTCATACATTCAACCCAGTACAAGGATCTGGGCCTAAATCCATCGTTTTTTTGCACTCCACACCACCCTGGGTTAGACACTGGCTATATGCAAATCAGCTCTGACCCTGTGCCTCATGGGAACAGTCCAGTCCGAACTACCAAGCCATGTCTTTCCCAGACAGGAATCAAGCATCCAAGGACCGGTTTCTGGCTATCAGCCTTCATCAGCCTGGATAGCTTGACTCCAGTGGTGTGGAGAGCCTGGGACTCACGTCTGAGCATACCCAGCACTCTCGGGGTGAAAATTGCAAAAAACACAGTTGATGGACAGAATGTAGAACAATGTCATACATTCACCCCAGTACAAGGATCTGGGCCTAAATCCATCGTTTTTTTTGCACTCCACACCACCCTGGGTTAGACACTGGCTATATGCAAATCAGCCCTGACCCTGTGCCTCATGGGAACAGTCCAGTCCGAACTACCAAGCCATGTCTTTCCCAGACCGGAATCAAGCATCCAAGGACCGGTTTCTGGCTATCAGCCTTCATCAGTCTGGATAGCTTGACTCCAGTGGTGTGGAGAGCCTGGGACTCACGTCTGAGCATACCCAGAACACTCGGGGTGAAAATTGCAAAAAACACAGTTGATGGACAGAATGTAGAACAATGTCATACATTCACCCCAGTACAAGGATCTGGGCCTAAATCCATCGTTTTTTTTGCACTCCACAAAAAGGAGTCACACTGGTTTGGTGGCCGACAGGGTAAGCACCGGCTCAAGTTTAAAATTAGTAGTTTATCCACAACCTGCAGGGGAGAAGAGACGGGCCTTGGTTTTTAAAGGGACAGGGCAATAGGGGAGGTCCTGACGAGCCTCGTCAATGTAATACTTGCCGGGTTTAAGATGGAAAAATATTCAGTACTTAGGAAGCTCTGGAGGGAGGAGGGAGGAGTCCCCCTATATACAGCTGGTCTTCACAAACAGCCTTGCAGAGAAGAGGCAATATAGAGCAGAACGATGAATGCCCCTCTTTCCAACTCAGGAAGGTGACACTGTTAGAAGCGTAGGTGATGACATCATATACATAATTTTGTGATTTCTCCCAGCCAAAGTCTGTTCCCGATCTCTGGAACTCTCCCCATGATCTCTGGAACTCTTAGGGTTTTCTTTGCAGAAGCTACTCAAAGAGCTGAGACCTCGAGCAAAACAATTACCCTTCTTCTCTGCTGGATGTTGCTTATTCTCTTTAGGGGTATGTTTTCCATCTACCTCCAAATACTACGTAATAGTGCTCAGTGTTATATCACCACTCAGCTACAGCAAAGTATTAATCCCAGTTCCAACATTCCTCTCAGCTGTTTCCCTTTATGGAAACAGCTGCTTCGCCTTACGCTGCTGCCCTGCTAAATTCAGTAGGGCTCCACAACCAAAGTCTGGCCCCTCTAGCGGGCACTGAATTACCTCAAGGCTCCACATGGCTAACCACAGATGTACTCTGCAGTCATGACCTGACACAGCAGGGTCACCCATGTGGGCTGTACTACGTCACCTGACAATTTTGGATTCTGATATGGCCTTGGATGCTGCAAAGCCCACATTCCAGTGCCTCCCCTTCAGCAAACTGAAACTGGTTGTTAAAGAGCCCAACTTTACCTTTCCTCTCAGCTTTATGGCTAGAGGCTGGGACTAAAGAAAAGGATTTTTTCAGAATATTGTGATACATTGTACGCAGCACAGTTGGGAATACAAGAGTGCATGAGGAGAAGGAACAATGGAGACAGTAGAAGGATTGCGTAAGGAAAAGCTGTGTACCTCATCAAAAGAGAGTGAGCCTTACAGAAAGGATAATGTACCAAATTACTTAGTAGACTGAAGAGGTGGAGATGCCTTTTTGAGCATGTGAAATTGTTTCTGTCCAGGACCAGAAAAGATATTACTAAGGTATTAACTTCAAAGAAAAGCAAGGGGGTGTGGACAAGTGTTTGGAACTGGGTACTTGGCATATGCACATGGGGTTTTGAGCTGGATAGCCGCGGGAGTGCACTTTGTGCATAACAGGGTGGTGATTGACTCCGAGGTGAGGCATCTGCTGTTGGAAGGCGAGTTAGATGGCAAGCCTCTGTCGTTGGTAGCGGTATATGCCCTAAATGTGTTCCAAGAGGAGTTTTTCAACAGTGTCCCCAGCCTTGCTCAGCGATTCCCAAGTACCAGGATTCGGGGAGGATTTGAATGGCATTTACGGCAATGAGGCCTATTGCTAGGTCCCTTCCCTCCTGGAAATGAAGGGTATTAGGGCAACAATGTGCTTTCAACAATGGATTGCGGCAGTAAAATTGCATGATGTGTGGCGGTTAGCACACGGGGAGGAAGAAGAGGTTTCTTACTATGCCCTGGCCACCAGGTGCACGCTAGGCTTCACCAAAATTTGGGGAATACCGAGCTCTGGCCTAAGGCGGTAGTTCAGAATACCTAGGGCTGATTATATCTGATCACAGTCCGCTGTGCGTCTCTTTCCAGTGGGGGTGAGATCTCACTCGCATACCCCCATGGGAACTACAACTAGAGACCCTACTGGATACGGCCTTCTGGGAGATCATTGGCACGCACACGCAGCATTATTTTGAGGCTGAGTGGTTGGTGAGGAATAGAGGAACTCAGTTGGACGCACTGAGGGATGTTATGAGGGGGCACCGTATTAAAACCACATGGGGGTCTTAACATCCTTACTCTATACCCTGTCAAGACTAGAGGAGCAGATCTGTTTAGCCGAGAGAGAGGCAGTTACGGATGTGGAGGTCTGTGCATGCCTTAGTGCACCATGGAAAAGGTATCTATGTTGAAATCCCGCAGCCTTCTCCCCCGCAGGGAATCACAACGCGGTTGTTACAACGACCACGTTGTGATTCTGCAATAGTATAATTTACTATTACAACTCCAGTCTGTGTGGACACTAGGGAAGGTGTTAGGTTTTAAATCCAACACCTCCCCGCCTCTGCAGGTCGTTGTTCCGACCTGCAGAGCAATGGTATGCGGAGTCACAACACGGTCGTTGTAACGACCGAGTTGTGATTCCCTGCGGGGAAATAGTTTTGGGGTAAAGATTGTTTATCATGGAAAAGACATGGAGATCTGAATCATCGACTTAGCGACAACTACAAAACTTATCTTGCCAAGCATCACGCAGATGGTGATAAGCTTGGGCGTATCATGAGCTGGCTGTTAAAATTAGGCTTATGTCTGATCAGCCTCCCTCTTTGAAAGACTCTGATGCAGATGCAGGAATTCGAAGAGCCTTCACAGTTGGTAGAATCAAGGGCAGCTGTCCGATAAATGGCTCAACATAAAGTGCCAGGCACCATTGTGTTCCATTGGATATTATGCCACTTATGGCACGACTCTTACTCCCAAATTGCTCGAAATGTACTGTGAGACACACCAAGTGAGAATCCTACCACAGTCCCTCACGGAGGCCCTCATTGTTGTGTTCCTTAAGCCAGGCAGAGATCCCCTGGAGGTGAGCTCCTATGCCCATTGTCAATGCTCAATATTGACTATAAGATTTAAAGCAAGGTGCTTGTGAATAGGCTATTGCCAGTGTTGCAGTCATTGAGGCACTCCGACCAGGATGGCTTTATTACCCTTAGGGCAACTGTCCATAACACCTGCAGACTGTGCCATATAATGGGGTACTTAGAGGGAGCCAAAGATCTTCCAATAGTGGTATGTCCTTAGACATCGAGAAGGTGTTTGACACACTGGGATGAATTTACCTACTGATGGTGCTGGAGGGCCTAGGGATAGGACCTTAATTCCTTGGCTGGATTAAACTACACTACATGGCTCCACAGGATAGGCTAAAAACAGTCCTCCGGAACTAATGCAAGTGTGCAATTGGCCGGGGAACCCAACAGGGTTGCTCCTTATCACCCATATTTGCCCTGGCGATGGAACCCCTGGCCTGTCTGTTGAGGGCATGGGGCCCGGACTGGGGTGTGGCTTTGGGGACCGACTGGCATATAATAACCATGTATGCTGATGCTCATATATATATATGCGGGATCACCGGCGGGTGCTGTGGCCCTCCTCAAGATACTATAGCACTTTGGGGAGATGACTGGCCTCTGGATCAACTGGGGGAAATCTTAATTGTTCCCTCTGCGCTGAGTGGAACAGGCAGAAAGAGCAGGTTGTAGAACTAAATTCTGCCCTGGTGCATAGAAACCTTCTGCTTCTTTTGGAGCAATGTATTCCACGTAGACAGGGACCTGCTTGACAATTATCTCAGTACAGTGCTGACGTCCGTACAACAGTCACTGGTCCTCTGGAAGGGCCTCCTGCTCTCACCCATGGAATGTATGTCAATACAAAAGATGTTAGTTTTAACACACTTTCCATACCTGTTTCCAGCCCTGCCGGAGGTGTCCGTATGTCTTTTCTTTAAGGAGTTGAGGGGTCTGATGGGACAACTAGTTTGGGTGAGGTCGACCTAGGGTATCTATTGCCACATGACAAAGGTAGGTACCTGGTGGGTACCTGGGGGTGTCAAACCTTTAGCTTTATTATGCCGGGGCTCAAATGCAATGGCCAAGGAGATGGATGGGTACCAACACGATGGCTTTGAGTGTAGCTATCTGAACCGAATTCCGGGGAACTAAAATATCTGATTGGTTAATGGACAAGTGTAGCCCTCGGAGAGGATTGAGTAGATTGGCATGCGTGGGTAGGTACTGCTGGAACAGGTATATTCAGCCCCAGCGCCAACCTACGCACCACAACTATTGCTGTGGATTGTACAGAGGGAGAGAACTAAGCTAGCAGTTCATGACCGGCCCTGTGTCGGGAGGCTGCGGATAGTCGGGTGGGCGATATTTATGTGGAAGGGGTTCCTTGGTCTTTTCCTGATTTGCAGTCTCCTCACGACCTGGGAATGGGCCTTTTTTTGGCACACAACTCGCTTTTGCTAGCAGTGCGAGACACCTGGGGAATGGGCCAAAGGGAACCAGTGCTGCATGAGAGGCTTACTCATTGGATGGGGAGACAGGTGGTCACAATGTTGTTTGGCACATTATTATCCAAGAGCAGTGATCATGCATTGCGCAGTAAGCCCAAGTGGGATGACTGCGTGGGTATGGTCCTCTCGGTCAAACAGGGAGGGTGCCATTTGAGTATGTTACGCGAGTATATCGCAATGCTCACCTGAAATTTATGCAATTTAATTACCTGCACCAGACTTACCTCACATCACATCGGGTCCACAGGATGTTCCCGCTCTCGTCCCCGGAGTGCCCAAGCTGCAGGTACCCCAACGTGACATTTCTCCACATGGTATGGATATGCCTGGTACTGGCACAGGTGTGGGTACGAGTGATGGAGGTTATATCGGATGTGGCTGATACAGCGGCAACCCCTCCGCTAAGGTGGAGGAGCAGTGCCCCACTGCTTTAACTGCGAGCTCAATGCAAAAAAATAAAAGGATAACAATGCTCCGTTATTATCATTTTATTTTTTGTATTGAGTGTATTGAGCTTGCAGTTGAAGAGGCGGGGCTGGACTCACCATGTCACAGGGAGGAGGGATGGCTGAGCCTTAAGTGCGCATGAAGGTTTGGTCTGCCCTCTCGGGACGGCCAAACCATCATGCGCACTTTGGATGTTCTCCACCCAGGTTGCATTACAGCCTGGGTGGAGAACATGCCCATGCTCCCATTCCCCATCCGAGTGCCGAACCACGGTGCTCACACCAATCATAATGATGCATTGCAGCGTTGTGATTGGCTGGAAGCCTGGGTGCTTGCTCCCTGGCTCCTGTGTGGAGGAAAGCCTGCCGCTGGCGACTGGCGTGAGCAGAAGGTAAGTTTCTTTTTTTTCACCCAACGCCCCCACTCCCCTTCCATTGTTCCCTACCGGCCGCCTCTGGGTTGATAACAAGTTGGCCCCCGAGCCTCTGTTGTGTCTACTGGAGATAATGATTAGGACAAAAAAAACAGAACTTTATGAAGTCTGTGGACTTGACCATGATTTTATGTAAGCGGCAAATAGCGATGTCCTAAAAGGCGGCTACACCACCTCTGGAGATGGGCTGGTTCAGAGCAATACACAAGTGGGCAGAGGCAGATGTCATGTCCCACCCAAAATGTTCACCGGCAGTGCTGAGCTAGTGGCCACGTTGTAGGAAACCTATGTGCTCGAGTTGTTGGACAAACTGGCTGAACCCAATAACATGGACCCACTCCAAACTAGGAGAGGGATGCTTGGTCCTGAGTGACTCAGTTGTGCCCCCCCGACCCCCACCCCTCTATGTATTGATGTTGGTGAATAATGGCCCTCCTTCAACAGTGGCGTCGCTCCCTCAGAACAAGTTATGTTAACATTGAGATGTAGTTGTTATGGCTAGATGCACTTAACAATTCCCCATTGTTAACTGGACCTTTGGAGGGCACACAAGCTGCTGCCCCTCAGTACCATTGGGCGCGACTGATCACTGGGTCACAGATGTAGTTTAATGTGTGTCGATGAATATCGGTGCCAGCTTTGTTGTTTCCCATGTTGTAGCAGTGATGTCAGTTTTGGAAAATGACAAAACATTAAAATGCAACAAAGACACATTTAAATAAAAATATAAAAACTTGAACAAAAATAGTTGAAGTTTATTACAAGTCTGGGAAGTACAAAATACTTCGGCAGCGCCATAACCCATACTCCATTTTGTAGATCAGATCTTAATTCATAGTTTGAATACCTGGTGGATATGAGTGAGCACCATCCACAATCCACTCCAATACAGCCTCAATTAAGTCAAGATTAATCTTGTCCAAGTCCATGCCAATCAACGTCTTTATTACAGATTTCTCAAGTCCTAAAAGAATAAAAATAACATACTTGTATCTGTTAACAGGTCAAATATCTTTAATTCTGAAATATTTTTTAAGACACTCCTTTTTTCCTCAGCAAAGTGTTTCTGAAAGTATCAATGTACATAGTTTTTGTTCTTTTCATATTATTTACCATATAAATACACATACCACAAATTAAACGTGTATGTTTATCGATACATAAAAAACATGACAACGTGCCCGTAGTGTATCCTGATCTTTAGCTCATTATAATTGATGATCGTTCGAAAGCATCAGTCAGCCAGCTTGCAAAATCATACTGGTTAAAAAAATATCAAAATGTGAAATGGGGTGTGATCATATAACCAGGCGAAACAATCCCCGAGTTCTGCCTTCAGCAACCACCCTGCCATATGCAGTGGCTGCCACGGATCCTAATGCAATGCAAGTACTGAAATGAAGATGAGGAGTAAAAAACACAACCATAATTGGGTTTCAAATGGCCCATCACAGCCAGAGCACCTGCTGCATTATTCGTAGCCATAACCCTTGCTCATAACAATTCTACAGCAGTGCAATTATCAACCAGAGTCACAATGTAGTAGGCTGGGTGTATGGGTTTTCCAATGTGGGTATGCTTAGCATTATGTGAATATTTGGTACATTCTGTTGGAATCATAACACCAATCTAGAAGGCAGTGGGAATAGTAGTGATAACAGCCATTCAGCAGAAAAGGGTTTGAATGGGAGGATGTATGCATGCACAAAATCTGCACAAGAAACCGGGGCCCGATGTAGGTAAATCTTTTTTACCACTTCTTAAATACCGATTCATACCGAATCGGTATTTAAGAAGTGATAAAAAAGAGGAGGGCAGATGTAGGTAATTAATAACCGAATCGGAAGGAATCGGTATTTACCGATTCGGTAAATACCGAATCGGTAATGCCCATTGATTCCTATGGGCATTGAAGCCCATAGGAATCAATGGGCATTACCGAATCGGTATTTACCACATCGGTAAATACCGAATTTTGCAAGGGTGCAGGGGGTGTCACTTTGACACCCTCTGGCACCCCAATTACAGGCATGTGTGCCATGTGGCACACATACATGCCCTAAGGGCATGTCTGTGTGTCACATGGCACAGGTGTGCATGCACAGATGTGCATGCACACCTGGATTCGGTATTTCACCACCCAATTGGATTGGGTGGTAAAATACCGACTCCTAAAGGCCTGTGGCACTGTTTGCAGTGCCACCTACATGTGAGATTTACCGAGCGGTAAAAATACCGATTCGGTATTTTACAGAATCGGTAAATTTACCGATTCGGTAAATTTACCGATTCTGTAAAAAAGGTCCCCTACATCTCAATGACCCATTTACCGGTCGGTAACGGCCGAATTCGGCCGTTATCGACCGGTAATGGCCACCTACATCGGGCCCCAAATGAGGATGCGGCGCTACCGCCAGAGCTACCGACTTTGGAACTGGGGAGCCAGGTTCAAGTCGCAGCGTCAGCTCATTATCCTGCATTTCTGGTTAAATCACATAATCGGCCTAAAAAAAGTGACTTTGTGTAATGCAACCGGTGCTCATGTAAAACATTTCAATGCCTTACCTTCAGGTTGGGTTTGCGCTATATAAAGACTGCAAACAATAAATACATTCAAATAAACAGGCCTAGAACTGTCGGTCAAATGTAAAGGACATTGGTGTAAACATGGACAAAAGACCATTATCATAACATTGTGGAACCTCCTGATTACAAGCTTTTCACCTTGGCAAAGCATGTGCTGCGCAAAGGGCCACTTTTTAGGCACTGCGTCTTTAAGGACCTGAGCTTGACACAAATCACACTGCGAGTGTGTAAATAGGGATTCATCGCAAGCCTCAATCAATGCAACTATCTTTGCCCATAAGGATTAACAAAATGTATCCAGCCTCAAGTAAATTGGGGAGGGAGCATTTCTTCAAGTTTTGCAACCAGACTCATCTCTGGGCGAGATTAAAACATCCCGCACACACCAAAGAACCGACCAGGCCTCCTCACAGGAACTGTACAAACACTGCGTCTCCGATGCAACCAAGCCACAATGCATGTTGTGCAGGTTTTACTATATTTTGCTTCAGGATGATGACTTTATAAATAGTTGCACTATCCCAAACGTTCAAAACCCTGTTTCACAAGGTTGTATGACATTGCAATGCATGCTTTTACAACACATGTCCTTTACCCACGCTAGGCAAGTGTATATAGGGTAAGTGAAACCCCCACTTTCATATTTAGATGAGTGTATATATACACACAAGGGCTGTTCAGGTCTTGGTGTGTAGATATATATATTTATTTCTCAATCTTGCTCTAAAAGAACAAGCGTGAGCCGCACTCATTAGGGTGGGTGAAGGCTTTATTTTCTTCGGCGTTTTCCTAATATATTTCGGACTTCCCAGACCTTCTTCAGAGGACAGCTGCAGCATCGCAGAACCCCAAAACGCAACCACCTGGCTCTGTCAGCGTTATCGATGTATTAAGTCGACCTGGTGGACCCCTTGATAAACAGGATTAGGGCATGCTGGTAGTTGTGGTGCGTTAGGGTTAATGTTCTTACCCTCCTGTGGGTGATGTTTGTGCTTTCACTCCTCAATAATCCCCAAGCAGGCAACCTTTTGTGCTTGCTGGGGACCGTACCAAAGTCCAGTCCTTGGCGGCAAGCCGCTGCCCTTGCTGCTAACGCAGTCTTCCAAATGTAGTCCAATTGCAGGCAGCATAATGGCGCTCTTGTCGGCGGTGCAGGCTCTAGGCGGGACCACGCCTGCAATTTATTTCTCAATCTCGCTCTAAAAGAACAAGCGTGAGCCACACTCATTAGGGTGGGTGAAGGCTTTATTTTCTTTGGCGTTTTCCAAATGTATATATACACACAAGGGTTGTCCAGGTCTTGGTGTGTAGATATATATATATATATATATATATATATATATATAAAAACAAATGAAGCTCCTTCTGATTGCCAGGGCCCCGCGGGAATTGCCGTACACGCTACGTCATGACGTAGCACATACCACTGTGTTGCCCTGATACTCATTTTTTAGCATTATGCTCTAACGTAGAGCACACATTGTGTTGATATAAACGAGGTACCATTATCTATAGTCTAGAGGTTAACAATACATGTAAGTGCAGCGAAGGAACCAATATATAATGGCCGGGTCTTTACCTTTGCCCGCAGGTACGAAAACATAAGGCAAGGGCTGGCAATGTAACACAAAAAGTGCAAGGAACAATATCCACTTCAGCTTCTTCAATTGACTTAAGTTCAGCAGCCGAGAGTGATGTAGAAGGTGACCCCACAAGAACGGAACAGCTGGGGTTTACAAAACTATCTCTCGCTCAGGAAGTAAGCTGCCTATGCGAGAACCGCAGAGACACTTTAAGACCCAGGCAGAAGACACATGCCAGTGCCACTCAAGGCGTCAAAGAGCCAATCGCAAGCGGCTCGAGCGCCGCAAACGCCACAAATTCAAACAGGGCCGGCACGAGGAGAAACAAATGCGGGAATTGGAAGAAAACACAATAAGTGGCTCTGGGGCCAAAACCATTAAAAATCTAACGAAGATTGTTTTATCTGAGAAGGAGGTGGCCATCCTGGGATTGGGACTATCATACTGCCCCCCCAGGAACTTTGACTATGCAACTACCCGCATGGATGCCTTTAGATTTATAAGGAAATTAAAATTGAGCAAGTTCCACCGCATGCAACCATATAAAAGAACAAAAAATGTACCTCCACAGAGCCCATCCCTCCTCACTGCAGGCGATGCATCCTCCTTTCAGGAAATCTGGTCATTGCAACAAGAAGGGGCTGATGTTAGCCTTATGGAAACTACACTAACAGGTGCTGGGACAGGGACTGGCACAACACCGTTCAAGGCAAAATCAACTTTCCTTCCAATTATGCCCCACGACAACTTGGATGTCTACCATGACTTTATCATAGAGGACTTGAAAAAACTATACACAACTACAAACAAAAAATACTCTGCTATTTACAGACAAAATCAAAACTACGAAAACGTAATAAAGAAATTAAGTGTGAATAAAAGTGTCGTAGTAAAACAGACCGACAAGGGCGGCAACATTGTTTTGTGGGAGCGAGACCTTTACATAAAAGAAGCAGAAAGTCAGTTGGGGGACCAATCCTGCTATAGGAAGAGCAACTTAGGGGCAATTAGAGCTGCTTGGAACGAACAAAACTCTAAATTGATTGCTGGAAGAGTGGTGGGTTAATTTCCAAAGATGAATTTCAATTCCTAAAAAAAGACTATCCAGTAATTCCCACCTTCTACCTGTTGCCAAAGGTGCACAAAGACATTTCTGTTCCACCCGGAAGGCCAATCACATCAGCAATTGGCAGTTCCACTGAAAATATTTCAAGATACATCGATTATTTCCTGCAAGAATGGGTAATACAACTAAAATCATATGTGAGAGACACAACAGATTTTTTTAACCAAATTGGAACAAGTGGTTTGGAGTGACGAATATTTGCTAATGACTTTAGATGTGAAGTCATTATACACTTCCATCAGATACAGTGATGGTATCAAAGCAGTCGAACACTACCTAAACAAACGCCCTATGAACTATGTACACCACAACAAAATGATTATTGGCATGTTAAAACTTTGTCTTGAACAAAATTACTTTATGTTTTATGGCCAGATATACCAACAGCTACGGGGGGTGGCCATGGGGGCCTGCTTTTCCCCCAGTTTCGCGTGCTTGCACATGGGACTGTGGGAGGAGCGGGTCCTCATGGGGGACCACAAAGCTACAATGAGTAACAATGTAATCATGTATTTGAGGTACATAGATGACTTATTCCTAGTTTGGAAGGGGTCCATGAAGGAGGCAACTGACTTTGTTAAAAAACTGAATATTAACAACTACAACTTAGAGTTTACATCTGAGATTCATAAGGAGAAAGTTAACTTCCTAGATGTAGAAGTGTATATCATAGATAATGTTTTGGAGACAAAATTGCACAGAAAGGAAACCTCGGGGAATATACTGCTGCATGCCACGAGTCAGCATCCTAGACATCTCATACGCAGCATCCCTTACGGGGAAATGCTGCGTATGAGACGGCTATGTAGCACCGACTGGGAATGTGATAAAGCCCAAAGAGAGAGTAAGACCCGCTTTCTGGAGAGAGGGCACAGTGCTGACTTAGTGGATAGTGCTATAGAACGAACACGCAGCATCCCCAGGGAAAAACCTTTGAAGGGCAAAGACCAGACCATTGTGGCAAATACGGAATCTGTACAATCAAGGGCCATTGTCACCTACAGCATTCAACATGCTGAGATTAGGAAGATCTTCAGTAGAAATTGGAACCTGGTAAAAAGAGACCCAATAATAGGTCATTTAGTCTCCAACAGGCCGGAATTGACTTTTCGCAAGTCTTCGACAATGGCAAACACATTAGTGAGCAACAACTTGGACAAACCACTATCAGGGACCTGGATGGACCTGAACAAGGGTTTTAAAAAGTGTCCATTTTGTAAAGCCTGTCGACAAGGTGTGAACAAGACTCACTACTCCATTCCCTTTCACGACAAACCAATTGCCATAAAGCATAGACTCACATGCAAAACAGAGTATGTAGTTTATGTGCTGCAATGTCCATGTGGGCTTTGCTATGTGGGCAGGACTCGTCTGCCCGCCCACAAACGGATCTTGCAGCATCTTCGAGCCATCTCAGGAAAAGATCCATCTTATCCAGTAGCACGGCATTTCGAATCGACCCATAACAGCAACCCTGATGGATTAACATACTATCTGGTCGACACAATCCCACCCCTCAAGAGGGGAGGCAATAGGGATGCGAAATTACGACTACTGGAGACAAGATATATCCTGGAGTTTAACAGTAAGAACCCGGGAGGCCTCAATGCCAGTGAGGATATGTACACCTGCCTATAACAAAATCTATAACAATATCTTCAATAAATTGACAGTCTACATGTTAGTTTATCAACTCGTGGTCTGTGACTCACATATCTGGGACCAGATAGAGTCAAGATGACATACCTAGAGTGTTTGTTTCCCCAAGGGAATTATTTTTAAACCACATTCACATTCCATTCACGTTGGGTGGCTTTCCCAGTACTCCTATGGGGGATATTAGAATATCCAACAGCTCTGCACTAATCCTAGCCAACATTCAGAGACTAGGATCTTTAGATTAGAACAGTTTTAGGCTAATGGTGGGGTTTTGGGATTGCGAGGTAGGATATTGTTTCATGCAAGATTATCCACTCCTCCCATTATCCTCACCGGGCTTAGCATTATTCTGGTAAAATCAATGTAAATATTAAGTTATATGAAATTTTGGATTGCCTTGTAAATATGACTTATTTAATTGGTTTTTTAATATGTAAAAATGGCTTTTAATAATCGTCTATTTTTCACATATTTATTTGTATATAGTATATGTTTTTCTTAGCATTTGAAAAGTATATATTTACATTACCTTGGGCACTATGCCCTGAATATGCTGCTTGCTGCTAACATTTTTGGCAGTATTTCTATTATGTCTACTGTTTGAATATGTCACACAGCTGCTGTTGGGTTAAGTGGATTCCACACTATATATACCCTCATTTGTGTCATTGACACATCATGTGATCAAGCCTCTACGAGAGGTGAAACGCGTCATGACAGTTGCTGGCTGGAATTTAGATCACGAATAAAGCACTGAAAATTTGCACTTATTTGCGGTTTCGCTCTGGCGTTATTTTTGCTGCCGTTGTGGAGAAGGAGCATGATGGATGGCGTCCTTTGACATTATATATATATATATATATATATATATACACACACACATTTTTTCCCTTTTTGGGGGGGGGAACCCACCAACCTCCAATTGATTTCATTAAAAACATTTATATTTTCTTTTTGGGAGGGGACTCCTCAAACGCCCCCCCTTTTTATTAACCATACCACCCAATACCCTTACGCATCCCTAAACCCTAAAAGTACTCTTACCACCCTATACCCCTACCCACCATAAAACACCCTTTCCAGCCTATACCCCTACCCACTCATATGTTTTTTCCACACTATATGGCATTACAGGAAAGATTCATCTCTCCACGTGTATATTCTAAACATTGTAAGCTAGGGCATTTTTTATCTGATTTACATTAAACTGATTCTAATATATTGTTGCAACAAATTAGAAACTACTTTAGGTATGTTTAATTTCGCACTACATATTCTGCTTTTATGCCCCAAGCCTGCAAACATATTATATAATTTAATTGAAAGAGAAAGGGTAATGGTGTAAACATATAGAATACAGAATAATATACCATCAGTCAATTCAATTCATAATCTTTATTTCGGTACATTAGTACCATAAAAGATACATCAACAACAATTACATATATATAAAAAACATAATCATCATAGTCAAAAAGAATTTCAAGCGTGACAAAATACAATACTGGTAAGAAACCGGAAACACTTACGGGGACAATTGTCATTACATTAAAAACCTTATTAAATAATTAAAAAGGTTTATAAAGGCATATACAGTTTAAAATTAAATTCTTTAAAACAGTTCTGGATGGGATAGATCATAATTGTCCAACTATTTCAATTAAAATTTCAGACCCGATTTAGCTCTCATATAGTTTGTAGCTAATAAAAATCTACTGATCCCAAAGACAATGACCTGACTAGTATCATTTTTTAAGATCCTTCCTGCCTCTTTATATGATCTTATGCCTATATTTAAACAGAGGTCTAATCCATTTCTTTCTAGGTACCAAATAGGCCGAAAAGAAGAACAAAACATGAAGGTCATCTTCCCTCCCTCTACTGGAACATAAACTGCATATGACATTGCTGTCTATAGACCACTTTGCTACACTTGCATTTATCCTTAAAGTGCCGTCATATGTCAAAAGGATATTGCAAGTCATCTTGGAGTTCTATGGCTTACAAAGGAATTCACCCTCTGCCCTCATTCCTCTGTATGGCCATGGAAATCCGAAGGTGACTTGTAATATCCCATATTGTATACCAGAGAGGTGCTTTATCTCATTTATTGTTATTAACATTACAGCAGCTACAAATCCCCACAAATTGTATTTCAAGTGCCCTTGCATCACCTTTGGGGCCTTCTAGAAAAAAAGACTTGCCAATCTAAAAGCAAAGATGTATCACCAGCAGCCTCCCTGATCTTCTCTTCAATATGATGCCTGAACCCCTAGCGTAAAGAAATGACAAGTGAGGAAACCAGCACAACAAGCCGATAACGGACATTCTGAGAATCGGCGATCTTCTTTACCTTGTTCCAGTACTTAATGCCAATTTGTTTCCTATTTTTCTTCAAGATCAAGGATTCTGAAATGTTATGATCAATATTCTTGCTTCTTAGTTATTGATGAATTTTGTGTCGTTATTTAGTTTGCGCCTGTGTGTTTGTTGTACCTCTTCAAAGTGGGTGACTTGTTTAGACCACACAAATGAGGTGATGGAGAATCTTTCCTTGGCCATGCCACAATTATTTTTTTAGCTTATTTGCGTTGTTAGACTGACTGACTAACCCTATGCAAACCACCCACAACCCATCTTTCTAGAACTAGCTGCCTGGCCACATCCCTTCTGAAATGGAACAAAAACACACAGACACAATGCTTCAGCTGTACTGGGCTCAAGGGTGTAGTACATCTTCGGTGCACGTAAACTACCTGCCTGGGACCCTCACCTGGACATTCCCTCCAACTCAGGTACAAAGATTCAGGATGCAAAAGCAGTGAATGGAAATGACTCAATCTTCATCCCTCGGTGTTTCCTTGGAAAGTGCTCTTTTACCCTGTTTCTATGCTCCTCTGTACAATTACAGCGCTCTGTAGTGTACAATAAGGCGGCTTGGAAGGGTTAAAACATTTAACAAAAATGTGCAAGCAATAAATATTTGAAAAGGGCAGCTGGTAATGGCAGTGTGGATCTGAACACGTGTATGGAGCTTGAGTGAGTCAAAGGAACACACTATTTTCCTTTTATTATTACCCCTTCTGCCATCTGGGGAACAGTGCAGCAGGGGGACTCCATGTGCTGTTCTTAGTTTAGTATGTATGTATGTAAACGGAGTATGAGAAACCTATTGAGAGTTAAGAAGTATGCTATTCACATTTGTATAGCGCCGGTAGCATGGCCTTGATGCACTCTGAGCTGTCTGCAATGCTTGCTTTACAGCGCTTCAGAGTTCATCGAATTCACTTACTAAGATAAAAGTGAAGTATGCCAAGTAAACCACAATAGTTCACATAGGCCCAGATGCATTAAAGGAAAATCTGGTCGCAAAGGGGCAGATTCTCAGAATCTGCCCCTTTGCGACCGGTATTTTTGCATTTGGGATGCATCATCCCAAATGTAAAAATCGCAATTTAAGGAATCTCTAAATTGGGATTTCTTAAATTGCGATTGCATTTAAGGAATTCCAACTTGAGATTCCTTAATTGCAATGCAACAAAGTAAAAAGAATAGCGATTTCGCTAATAGGGGGAGCAAATTACCATGAAGTTCAACTTCATGGTAATTTGCAAAAACTGTGCATTTTTCAAAGTTTCATGTTGCGCACACACATGCACTTAGGGCATGTGTGTGCGCTACATATGTGCACATATTAATTTCAGGGGTGCAACAGGGTGTCCTTTGGACACCCCTGCACCCTTGAAATTGCATTCTCAATTTGCGATTCGCTAATTGCGAATCGCAAATTGAGAATGTCTTCCCATTCATTCCTATGGGCCTCAAGGCCCATAGGAATGAATGAGGAGGTATTCCTTAATTGCGATTCGCAATTTGAGAGTCGCAATTAAGGAATTTTTAGAAATCGCAATTTTTTTAGCGATTTCTTCATGCATAGCATTTTGCTATTCCTTATTAGCGAATCCTTATTTTTCGCTAATAAGGAATCGCAAACTGGATGCTTGATGCATCTGGGGGATAGTCCCATTAGAAATTTACAATAGATGAGAAGCATGCTGTGGAGCCTAGGAAAACGAATACAGTTTCAAACACAGCCAAGTGTAAATATCTATCGTGCATCAAAAATCTTTATACGTTTAAATCAAATTATAACTCAATAATACCCATCACGTGTTTACACATCAGCCTGTGCATACCAGAATCTGTGCCAGGTGAAGAAAACAGTGCAGTCCTAAAAGGTGTGCATTTTACAACGAATATCTGCCTAAACACCTTCTGTGTTATTTGTTCTATGACAAAAGGACAAGGATGAAGATTTCACAAGGCCTCGGCGGTGTAGGAATGCTAAAGGCAGAAGTTATGGTATAATATTTTAGATATATTTATTTGCCTGGTTTATGAGCTGGAGAATCAGTAGTGTATTTGTGGCCTGTCCTTTTGTAACGTGTGTTTTGAAATAAATAATATATATGAATCATGTGCGGGCATTACCTAGAGTTTTTTGTGGTTTTTGGAAACCACTATACCCAGCAAAGGTCCTATCTGGACTGTCTTACTCGGCTACAAGGTGTTCTGTGAGTGGTTTGCATTTGAAGTATCGGGTAGTGCGTTGTGGTGTTGTGAGCATGTCCGAAGCAGGTGAATACCTAACAATATTGCTCGGTAGATATGTGTGATATGTTCTTTCTCCAATCTATCGTGTTGGAGATATCCGTATGTGTTGTTTTTGGCAGAAGGTTCTGATGGGAACATGTTGACACCCAACCCAAGTGTACGGCATGTCTGTGCAGCGTTGTAAAAATGCACTGCAAGTTTCAGCTGCAGATGAGTGCTAGTGGGACTCTGTGACAGCCATTTAAATTACAAGAAGCACTCAAAGCTCCCTTTATTTATAAAACTTGCACTATCTCACTAATCTATTTCTTTAAACACAGAAAATGTGCCATCCGAAGCTTGAGCAACAAACTTTAGCTTTGCGACTAAGGGCCATATGTAGGAAGCCAAATTGAGATTGCAATTTGGGCAGTGTGCTGTGTAGCAGACACATACCCACTAGCAAAATGAGGAATCGCAAAATGTGCGATTCCCTATTTTGCGAATGCATTTAAGGAATCCCAAATTGCGATCCCTTAAATGCAATGTAGGAAGCACCCAAGTTGTGCGATTTTGTCTTAAGTAATCGCAAATTACCACCAACTTCAGGTAGGTGGAAATTTGCAATTTCTTTGAAAAATGCACTTGTTTTTGCATTTTTCAAAGTGCCATGTGGCGCACATACATGCCCTTAGCGCTTGTACGTGCGCCACATGTACACACATGCTTATTTCAGGGGTGCAACAGGGTGTCCTATTGACGCCCTTGCAACCTTGAAATTGCATTCTCAATTTGCGATTCTCTAATTGGGAATCACAAATTGAGAATTTCTTCCCATTCATTCCTATGGGCCTTCTAGCCCATAGGAATGAATGGGAAGGTATTCCCAATTTGCGAATCTCAATTTGCGATTCGCAAATAAGGAATATGTAGGATTCGCAAAATATTTTGCTAATCCTACCTACATTGCGTTTTGCGATTCCCTAATTGCGATTCCCTAAAAATCGCAATTTGAGAATCGCAAAAGCCATTTTAGCTACTCCCTAAGACGTTGTTGAAAAATAGCAAATTGTAGAACATTTGTGTCCAAGTTAGGCCGAGGGGGATCAGGCCCATGCCAGAGTTTCAGAATAACATACTATGCAAATGGGATCCACTTACATTTATTGTATGTACTTTTCTCTAATGTTAATACTCTGGAAATTTGGCACTTCTCTTCCTTCAGTGCATTCCACGTGTTAGGCAGGGGCCCATTAGCTAATGTATGGGATAAAGATGTAAGTAACTGTAAATAGTCATCAGAAAGGTAGGAATAAAAAGTGTTTTTATATGGGGTACGAAAATGATGATTTGTTTACGGCCTTCACACAATTACCTTCATATCGATCGGAGAGCTGTTTAAAACTGAGCTGTTGATCGGGGATGGAGTCCCTGACCCTCCGGGAATCCTCGACGTGCAGGTTGGAGCTCATCTGCTCATCCAGCTCATCCATGACGTCTTGATAGCTCTTTCCTTTTCCTGCTTTATGGGGCTTTCCATGCGAGTCCCTGACAGCCTGCTTAGCAGAGCGAGCATACATGCTTCCGTCCTCCACCACATATCTAAGGAGGCAAAGACGCAGTGTGACCATCAGCAAAAACTCATGGCGGCCGGCCCCCTAAAAACCTGCACCCAGAGTTTGGACGCTCTGGCGTGCACCTGCAAGGCCACTGACTTTAAATCACGGACACTGGATTTACACAGCAGCGGAGGACAACATTGAATGAAAGGAAGGCTCAAATTATGTGGCAAGAAAAGGAAAATGATGCATCATAATGCAGCACATTTTGCCAAAGTATTATTTCCTTATTTTGTTATTTTTACAGATGGGAACACCATCTCATTAGTACCTGAAAGATGGCCGATCAACCTTTCACAAGGGCCTTCCACTGCACTGGAACACATGTGGCCACATTTTTAGCAACTTTTGATCCAAATACAATTTATTTTTTAAAATCTGCAGATTATGCACCAGATGATGGATTTAAAAACAGTTTATTGATTTTGTTGGTGTAAACAATCCAAACAATTGTCGCATCATTTTGCATTACAGAAGTCATCTCAGATTATACAGTTTGTCGTCTGATATTACGTTTATTATCATACAAATTGTTTCATTATATTTGCTATAATCAATCCACATTTGCATGTACAAGTATTTACAGTTGTATAGCTGTTGTGCCTGTACTCATTTTAGATGACTCTGTAATAAAGCAGTCCAACCTGGAACTGGATAACCTTTCCCAACTCCCCATTATCCCACCCCCCACCCCGAGCTGGCTCACTCTTTTATTCGTCGCCTTAGAGTGCATTTGTACAGATTCCCTTTGGGTTGTCTCGTCTTAAGCAGTTTCATATTAGAGAGCATTGTATAGGGGGACGGTGTTACGTGGACTCAGTGACTTGTGGAGGAGGGGGCGACACTCACTAGGACCCATTGGGTTCCGCCAGATCCTTAGCCTCCAGTGTTTCCAACATCTGGTCCCATTTCATGGAAATGGGAATTTTGCGTACCCCACGTAATTCCTCTCTTCTATTGATGGCGCTGTCCGCCCCTCCCCATCGGACCATCTCTGTGTGCCTGCACCAGATGATGGATAATGCGGCAAATCTAGAACTATAGGGAAATCGCGCAGCCGCAGAATCACATAATTCCAGTGCCCTGCTTTAGATGAACTGACTGCTTTGATGTGCCTTTTGATCAAATTACTTACCTTTGGTAACACTCTTTCCAGTAGAGACTATCTAGCTGCAGGTTCCTCAGCATTTGAATATTTCCCAGGTGTCACACTGGATTCTGAAATATTTCTATGCTACCTCTGCATGCCGAAAGGAGGTGCCGTGTAGCTTTGCACTGATGCTGTTCCACTCCAGAAGTAACATATGGGGTCTATATAGGCACCACTCCTGCAGGCAGATGTCAGTTTCTTTTAAGACAGTCCACAGCCCCAGACGTGGATGCTTAAAAGCAAATTGATAGACCACAATGCAGATTCCTAGGCTTGGAATTTTATGAATGGGTAGAGTCAAATCACAGAACAGGGAGGATGGGACGCTTGGTGAGGAATCTTGAGGATTCCCCACAAAGAGCTGATTGCCCACTCAGTCATCGATCGATATAGAAACTTAGTGCTCTTTTGAGGTCTAAGTGATGGAGTTTTCCCACTTCCTTAAAAGGGTGAGGCGGAGCATACAACATTGGTAGGGTAATGGTTTGTTGAATGTGGAATGGCGTCACTACTTTCGGTAAAAAACGATGCCCTTGACCGCAGGGCAGGCTTAACTGGGAAAAAGGTGATGAGTGGTGTATGAACAAACACACAGATCCTGAAGCTCACTCACACGCCGAGCTGAGGTGATGGCACATAGGAACACAGTATTGATGGTGAGGAGCCATAGGCAACAGCTGATGAGTGACTCATGCAGAGTACCCACCAAATAAGTAAGGACGAGATTAAGGTCCCATCAGGGCATCACAAAAGGGGAGGCTGGAGACAGATGCTGCAAACCTTTCAAAAACCACATCACAACCAGCGATTAAAAGAAGGGTGGCTGTTCAGGCAATCACAGGAAGGCCAAAAGAAAACCTTTAACCATGCCAAAGCAAGGTCTTGCCTGTGGAGGGACAGAACAAACAGCAGGAAATCTGAAAATTAGGCCTGGAGGGTGTCAATTTAGCGTGTACTGCACCAAACCACAAACTTGTCCCATCAACAGGTGTTTAAAGTCTTTGTAGAGGGACGCCTGGAAGCCAAGATGACATCAACTCCCCCCCCCAGGGAGATCAAATGCATTCAGCTGGCACCGCTCAATCTCCATGAATGAAGGTGGAGACTTTGACGGCCAGGTGGAGAACTTGGCCTTTCTGGTGTGTCAGCAGATCATCCCATAGGGGCAGCCTGATCGGAGGGCAGAAACTCAAGTCAAGTAGTTCAGGATACCATACTCTGTTTCCAGTCCGGAATCATAAGAATGACTTGAGCTCACATGGTTCTAATCTTCTTGAGAACTTGGGGCAAGAGTAGTATTGGTGGAAAGGCATACAAGAGTTCCGAGTTACAGTCAGGGTGAAACATGTCTCCGAGTGAGAAACTTCAGCAAACAGAAGTGCTGACATTGCGCGTTCTAGGCAGTGGCAAACAGATCGAGCCAAGTTTCTCCCTATTCAGCAAAAAGACCTTGCACCACTTCTGGGTGTAACTGCCACTTATGATCCACTAGGCGCCAACTGCTGAGTTTGTCCGCCCTGGCATTCAATGAGCCTGCCAGGTGGTTCACAACCAGGAAGATACTGTGGCATTCCAACCACTTCCTGGGACGCAAGGCCTCATGGAACAGGTTCTGTGACCCTATCTGCTATGTTTCTGGTGGTGTTGTCCGTGAGCACCTGTATCAGCCTCCCTTGATAGACGTCAGGAAGGCTTTCAGCGGCAAGCAAATAACCGTCCGCACCAAAAGGTTGATATGGAGCCAGGACTCTGCCGGAGACAAGAGGCATATTAGCTCCACCTCTTCCAGGTGGCCACACCAGCCCAGAAATGATGCATCAGTCACCATTGTGAGCTCTGGGTGAGGAATGGACAGTGGTCTGTCGCTTTACAAATTGTGGTACAGTAGCCAACACTGCAGATCTTTTAGTCTCCTCCGACATCTGAAAGTGATTGGTGAGGTACCCTTGATATTGGGTTCACTGGAACTTCAAATCCTACTGCTGAGTCCACAAATGCCACTTGGTGTGCTTGACGAGCAGGATCCAGGAAGCCATCAGTCCCAGCAGCCTCACAGTTGATCTCACAGAAATCCAGGATCAAGATTGATAGATTGGAATCATAGCCTGAAAGTCCCAGAATCCCTTTCAGAGGAAAGGCACAAAACTTAACTATGTCCAGAATGTCTCAGATGAAGGGGAGCATCTGAGAAGGAGTGAGGTGTGACTTCATCATGTTTATAGTGAACCCCAAAGATGGAAGGAGGTTTGCTGTAGTTTGGAGGTGGCTGACGACTGGTTGGGGCGAGCCCACCTTCAACAGTCAGTCGTCGAGATAAGGAAAGACTGGCACCCCTGACCTCCAAAGGTGTACCGCTATCACTGCCATAACTTCCAAGAACATTTGAGGGGCACTGGTGAGGCTAAAGGGGAGCACAGCTAACTGAAATGCTCATCTCATACCACGAACCGCAGGTAGCACCGATGGGCCGGCAGGACAGAAATGGAATATGCTACTTACCAGTATGCATCTGTTCTTGTCATGTAGGGCTGCTGACATTCATATCTGTGCATAGATCGCCGCCTAGTGTTGGGTCCGGATGATTGCACCTTGTTGTCCTGGAAGAGTCTTCGAAGTATCACAAGATAGGTGACTCCTCCCCTGGACTGCAGTGCGCATGGGCATCTTCTCCATCCTCAGATTGTTTTCCGCCATTGTGGCAGAGATGGAGTATAGCAAAGTAAGAGATGGCCATGCAAAAGATAATATTGCTAGAGAGAATACTGCAGCTGCAACAGGCACCGGGGAGGAGGGTGGGCGATATGAATGTCAGCAGCCCTACATGCCAAGAACAGATGCATACTGGTAAGTAGCATATTCCGTTCGAGGCAAGTGGGCTGCTGAATTGATATCTAGTGCATAGAATGTATAGCAGTCTCCCCCTAGCGGCGGTTGCCCGTGCCAGCTGCAGCAGTCTGAAAAAGAGTCTTGAGTACAGCCTGCCCTACAGCTGCCTGCTGTTTGCAGTGTACATCTACGCAGTAGTGTTTGGTAAATGTATGTATGGTAGTCCATGTGGCTGCCTTACATATGTCTTCTAGAGGAATGTTTCCTAGGAAAGCCATGGATGCCCCTAACTTGCGGGTTGAATGCGCTCTTGGGGAAACTGTTAATGTGCGTTTAGCTTTTTGATAACAAATTTGCATGCACTTAACAATCCATCTGGCTATACCTGATTTGGAAATGGGGTTGCCTTTGTGCTGTGGTGACAAGGCAACAAACAGTTGCTTAGTCTTTCTGAAAAGTTTTGTTCTGTCTATATAGTACAGGAGAGCTCTTTTAACGTCTAGGGTATGTAGTGCCCTTTCTGCCACGGATTCTGGATTTGGGAAGAATACTGGCAGTTCTATAGCTTGATTGATGTGAAACTGGGATACCACCTTCGGCATAAATTTAGGGTTTGTTCGCAGTACTACCCTATTTGCGTGAATGAATTTGTATGAATGGCTCCTGAATAGTTAGGGCTTGCAGCTCACTAACTCTTCGAAGTGATGTAATTGCCACTAGAAAAGCCACTTTCCACGTTAGGAATTGTATCTCACAGGAGTGTAGAGGTTCAAAAGGAGGTCCCATTAGTCTGGTTAGAACCTCGTTTAGGTTCCAGACAGGTGAAGGTGGGTGTCTTGGAGGAATGATTCCTTTGAGTCCCTCCAGGAAAGCTTTAACAGCAGGTACTCTGAAGAGTGAAAGGTGCTGCCTGTTCTGAAGATAAGCTGCCACCGCAGCTAAATGTATACGTATGGAACTGTAAGCCAGATTGCATCTGTGTAAATGTAACAGCTAACATATGATGTTTTGAGTAGATGCATCTAGCGGATTTATGTAATTATTGTTACAATAGATGACAAATCGTTTCCACTTCGCCGCATAGCATGCTCTGGTTGTAGGTCTTCTTGCCTCTTTGATAATATTCATACAGTCAGGAGGCAAGTTGAGGTAACCAAACTCTATGACTTCAGGAGCCAGATCGCAAGGTTCAACTGTTGCGGATCTGGGTGCTGAATGTCGCCATGGCTCTGCGTTAAAAGACTGGGTGTTAATCGCAGCCTTCGATGAGGAACCACGGAAAGTTCTAGGAACGTGGTGTACCATGGTAGCCGCGCCCACGTTGGAGCAACCAGGTTGAGTGTCATCTAGTGTTGTCGCAGTTTGCGTGCCACTAGTGGTATGAGCGGGGCTGCGGGAAAAGCGTACGCAAACTTGCCTGACCAGTTCATCCATATCGCATTGCCCTGAGACTGCGGATGTGGAAACCTGGCGGCGAAGCTTTGGCATTTTGCGTTTTCCCTTGTGGCGAACAGGTCTATTTCTGGGTGACCCCACCGCTGGAAGTACGGTTGCAGCACTGAGGCATGTATCTCCCACTCGTGCATATGGTGGCTGTGTCTGCTGAGCAGATCTGCCATCTGGTTGTCCTTGCCTGGGAGGTGTTCCGCCATGAGAAAGATGTTTCTCTGAATGGCCCAATTCCACATGCTTTGCGCTAGATGGGACAACTGTGGAGATTGTGTCCCTCCCTGCTTCTGTAAGTAGTACATGGCAGTCATGTTGTCCGTCCGGATCAACACGACTTTGTTGCACAAATGTACCTTGAACGCCTTCATTGCCATAAAGATTGCCATCAGTTCCAGCAGGTTGATGTGCATCCTTTTTTGCTGTGTCGTCCACAGTCCCTGCACTGTGTAATGGAGGACATGCGCTCCCCATCCTAGGAGAGATGCGTCCGTTGTCAGCACTATTTGTGGTACAGGCTCTTGGAACGTCGTCCCCTGCAAAGGTTTTGTGGGTTCCACCAATGCAGAGAGCTGTATGCGCGACCGGTCACCAACACTAGGTCTTTTAATTGTCCTTGAGCCTGGTTCCACTGCCGTGCTAAGCACTCCTGAAGCGGACTCATGTGTAGTCTCGCGTGAGGGACTATGAAGATGCAGGAGGCCATCATGCCTATCAACTGCATAAACACCCGTGCCGTGAGCGAGTGTTGGGGTCTGAATTTCTGAATCAGTAGTAGAATGCTCTTGATTCTTGCGGAGTTTGGCTGCGCCTTTGCTGCCAGAGTGTCTATTGTTGCTCCCAGGTACTGTTGTACATGGGCGGGCTGAAGATGAGACTTTGGGTAGTTTAATGAGAATCCGAGGCTGTGTAGGAGGTGAATAGTGCGGGACATGTGGCTGGCACATTGCTGGGCTGACTTTGCTTGGATGAGCCAGTCGTCCAGATAGGGGTAGACGTGAATATGGTTTCTCCGTAGGTGCGCCACTACTGTCGCTAGGCACTTGGTAAACACCCTGGGGGCTGTTGTCACTCCGAAAGGCAGTACCTTGAACTGGTAGTACTGATTTTGGATGGTAAACCTGAGATACTTCCTGTGCGCTGGATGTATTGGTATGTGGAAATATGCATCTTTTAGGTCTAGTGTTGCGAGGAAATCTCCCTGACTGAGCAATGGTAGAACTTGCTGTAAAGTGAGCATGTGAAAGTGTTCTGACAAGATGTATTGGTTTAGGGGCCTGAGGTCCAGTATTGGCCTGAGAAACCCGTCCTTCTTGGGGATTCAGAAGTACAGCGAGTACACCCCTGTACCTTGTTGCTGTATAGGGACGAGTTCTATGGCCCCTTTTTGCAGCATGTTGATGACTTCTTGCTGCAATAAGTGTATGTGCTCTGCGGACAGAGGACGGTGCCTTTGGGGTATGTTGGGTGGAGTGGATGTTAGCTCTAGACAATAGCCGTACTGAATAAGTTGTATCACCCACCTGTCTGTGCTCATGCTTTCCCAGACTGGCAGGAACTGTTGTAACCTGCCCCCGACCGGTGTTACATGGTCCGGGGGCAGTGACCAGGCGTCACTGTTTAGTATTTGCAGAGGATCTGGTGTTGTTATTCCCTCGTCCTCTGCCTTTACTGCTGTTGCCACGGTATCCACCTCTGCCTGTTTTATTATAGGTGGTTTGCGTGCTCCCTTTATTGTATTGAGTCTGCTGGGAAGCCTGGCCTCTTGTAGCTCCTCTGTTATTGGAGCGACGAAAGGAGCCTCCTCTGAATTGTTGTGACTGCAAGGCACCCATAGATTTGGCTGTCTCTGTGTCTTTTTTAATCTTCTCTAAGATTGTGTCCACATCAGGACCAAATAAAAAATCAGGGTTCACAGGCTGATTTAATAATGTTGTTTGAATCTCCGGTTTGAACCCAGAGATGCGTAACCAAGCATGCCTTCTGAGCATGACACTTGTGTTGATGGCCCTGGCTGTAGTGTCTGCTGCGTCTAGCGCACATTTAATGGATGCGTTGGATATCAGTTTCCCTTCTTGTATCAGTGTTTCTGCTCCCTCTTTGTAAGCATCAGGCAAATGTTGTAGCAGTTGCTCTAATGTGTCATAATGCGCCCTATCGTATCTGGCTAATAGGGCCTGTGTGTTGGAAATTCTCCAGATATTAGCTGCTTGAGCAGCTACCCTTTTCCCAGAAGCCTCTAATACTTTAGACTCCTTGTCTGGAGGAGGAGCATCACCAGTAGTTTGTGAGTTGGTACGTTTACGAGCATTGGATACCACCAAAGAGTCCAACGGCAGCTGTCCCTTAATGTATGTAGGGTCTACAGGCGCCGGTCTGGATTTTCTTTCAATTCTGGGGTTAACAACCCTTGCTCTTGTGGTTTCCTTGAAAATGTCTCCTGCGTGTTTAAGGACACCTTTTAACATTGGCAATGTTTTAACTGATTTCTCTGAAGTGGAGAAAGTGTGGAACAAGAAGTCCTCTTCAATTGGGTCAGCATGCATGTCCACATCGTGATTTTGAGCTGCCCTTTCTATTAATGCGTTAAACGCTGCTGTATCTTCTGTTGGCGAAGTTTTGACAGGATAAGAAGGAGTATCGGGAATAGTTTGTGACTCCCCCTGGTCATTAGGGTCTGTCCAGGCTTGAGTCTGGTCATCCTGATCATTGTCCGCAGGGTAAGAATATTGTTCATCATAGTCATACCCCATATCCTCATTAGAGCGTGTGGGTGAGTATGCAGAAGTGTCCTGGCCATGGTACCCTACAGCCTCGAAAAGGACAGGCGATGTTGAAGAATCCCTTTTCTTTTTGAGTGGAATTTTATATGATTCCATAGGATTTTCCGACCTGATATTTCTTTGATGAACAGTAAGTCTGCCGGTTTCGGAGTCGATAAGTAGCTTCGACTGATTATCATAGGAGGGCTCCTGGTACAGAACGTCCTCATCCAGAGGATGACTCCTTTTTCCAAGTGACACCGTCTTGGGTGTTTCGACCCCTGTTTTGGGATCGATCGCCTTAGGGCGTGCAGTTGGGGGCAGCCCGAATTTTATCGGTGGCATAGCGTCTTTAGACAGACTGACCTTATTCGGTGCCGGCGTCGATATAGGACTGACCGACTTCGCCCCGTCGTTTTGCCTCTGGCCTTGAGTCGACTTCGGTGCTTGTGGCGTCGGAGGTGCGATCTTTTGCCTCGATTCGACGTGCTCCTTCGAGGCGCCTTTGTGTTTTGGCTCGAGGGCTTTGACGAGCTGTGGTCTGTCGACTCGTTGCTTCGGATCGAGAACCTTCCGAGCCTGTAGTCCCTTGTTTGTGTCGCTGTCCGT
Source organism: Lissotriton helveticus (assembly GCF_964261635.1). Taxonomy (NCBI): domain Eukaryota; kingdom Metazoa; phylum Chordata; class Amphibia; order Caudata; family Salamandridae; genus Lissotriton; species Lissotriton helveticus. Next base: position 1,274,379,747 of record NC_136067.1, on the reverse strand, counting down.
CGACCTCGTCGGTTCAACGTGCTTGGCTTTAGCGATGGACTTTAGCGCGCCAATCTTCGGCTCGACACCCTTTATGTTCGACCCCGCAGGGTCGTCGACACTTGTTTTCTTCGTCGACTCAGACGTGTTCGAACTCTTTAATCCGAAGACTGTTTTCAGTAGTTTCGGTTTCGTTTTTGACTCGGTGGCTTTCGGTTTCGCTTTCAGTAGTGCGACCGATGGGCTCGTGTGATATATTCTTAGCCGGGCCGAGACGCGGGGCTATAGAATGTTTGTCATGATCTTGGCTAAGGCCTTTTGGCGATGCCTCAACCTGAGCCTTTGGAAGTTTCATAGTGTCTTTTTCGGGCCCAGTACCCACTGCTGGGCCTGGTTCATCGCTCGAGTCGTCATCGACGGCTCCAATGGGGGACGCGTCGTCCCTTACCTCGTCGACGTTTTCCTCATCGACGTGTTCTTCGTCGTCTTCATAATAGTTGGAGTCGTGCTCCGAACCCGGATCCGACGGCTGATCTGGATCCTCAGTCTCGACAACCTCATCGTCGTCTTCATCGAAGACATTCACCGGGTCGGGCGCTGGCTTCGTCATTGTTTGTCTCGCTGCACGTCGGAGCCTAAGCGTCTTCTTTGACCGGAATCGAGCACAAGCTAGACAGTTGTCCTCATTGTGGTCGGGTGATAAGTACTTGTTGCACACCGGGTGCACATCGATGTGCAGGTATTTTGAGTTACAAAGGGGGCATCGTTTGAACGGGCTCCGTTCCATCGACGATCGGGCCTCTGGTGTCGAAAAGGCCACGCGGCTCTCTTCGACGTCCTGCTCGAAAAGAACTGGAACAAGAACTCGGCACCGATCGAAAGAACAATACCGACGACCCCGAAGGCCTTTTGGCCTTGTAGAAAAGTTTCCGAACTTTAGTAAAGAAAAGTACATCCGAACCCAATGGCGGAAAAAAACAATCTGAGGATGGAGAGGATGCCCATGCGCACTGTAGTCCGGGGGAGGAGCCACCTATCTCGTGATACTTCGAAGACTCTTCCAGGACAACAATGTGCAATCATCTGGACCCAACACTAGGCGGCGATCTATGCACAAGATATGAATTCAGCAGCCCACATGCCTCGAACCTGGCATTTCTATTGATTGATTGATATGGAAAGTGGATATGACTTTTGGCATAAACTTAGGGTTTGTCCTAAGTACTACCCTATTTGCATGTACTTGCATGAAGGGCTCTTGAATTGTTAGTGCTTGAAGCTCACTTACTCGCCTGAGGGAGGTAATGGCAATCAAGAATGCCCACTTCCATGTTAGAAATTGCAATTCACATGAGTGGATTGGTTCGAAAGGAGGACCCATAAGTCTGGTAAGTACCAAATTTAAGTTCCAGAATGGTGAAGGTGGGTGTTTTGGAGGGATTAACCTTTTAAGACCCTCCATAAAAGCCTTGATTGGTGGTACCCTAAACAGAGAAAGGTGTTGCCTGTTTTGGAGATATGCTGCTACAGCAGCGATTTGTAGCCTTATAGAAGTGTATGCTAGATTGCATCTTTGAAGATACAAGAGGTAACAGATAATGTTTTGGATGGAAGCATCCAATGGATTGATTTGGTTGTTGTTGCAATAGATTACAGATCTTTTCCATTTAGCTCCATAGCATGCTCTAGTAGTTGGCCTTCTTGCCTCCTTGATAATGTTCATGCAATCAGGAGGTAAGTTAAGGTATCCGAACTCTAAGACCTCAGGAGCCAGATCGCTAGGTTCATCTGATTGGGATCTGGATGTTGGATTTCTCCATGGTTCTGAGTTAAAAGATGGGGCGAAAGGCGCAGTTATTGATGGGGAACTACTGAGAGTTCCAGGAGCGTTGTGTACCATGGCTGTCTTGCCCATGTGGGAGCAACCAGGATCATTGTGAGTGACTGCTGACGTAGTTTGTGTGCCACCAGCGGAATCAGTGGAGTTGGCGGAAAAGCGTACGCAAATCTGCCTGACCAGTTCATCCATATCGGATTGCCCTGTGACAACGGATGTGGGAACCTGGCAGCAAAGTACTGTCATTTTGAGTTTTCGTTTGTGGCAAACAGATCTATTTCTGGGTGCCCCCATTTCTGGAAGAATGGTTGGAGAACTTGGGCGTGAATCTCCCATTCGTGTAGCTGTTGGCTGTGTCTGCTTAGCAGATCCGCTACTTGATTGTCTTTCCCTGGCAGGTGTTCTGCTAAGAGAAAAATGTGTCTTGGAATTGTCCGCCTCCATTTGCTCTGTGCTAAGTGGGACAGCTGTGGAGAGTGTGTCCCTCCTTGTTTCTGGATGTAGTACATTGCTGTCATGTTGTCCGTCTGGATCAACACGGCCTTGTTGTACAAGTATTTTTGGAATGCTTTTAGTGCCAGAAATATTGCTAGCAACTCCAAGTGGTTGATATGCAGTTTCTTTTGTTTTACTGCCCAGAGCCCTTGGATTGTGTATTGAAGTAAGTGGGCTCCCCAGCCTGTCAGTGATGCGTCCGCTGTTAGTACTAGTTGTGGAACCGGCTCTTGGAACAGTCGCCCCTTTGAAAGGTTTTGTGGGTTCCACCACTGCAGAGAGTTGTAAGCGCGACTGTCTACCAACACTAGGTCCTTCAGTTGTCCTTGAGCTTGGTTCCATTGCCGTGCTAGGCATTCTTACAGTGGACGCATTTGAAGTCTGGCATGAGGGACAATGACTATGCAGGAGGCCATCATGCCTATGAGCTGCATAAACACTCGAGTGGCTGAAACCTTTGAATGAGATTTTGCATGTTGGCTATCCTGGCTGAATTTGGGTATGCCTTTGCTACTGAGGTGTTTATTGTAGCTCTCAGATATTGCTGTATGTCGGAGGGTTGTAGGTGTGATTTGGGGTAGTTTATGGAAAAACCCAGGCTGTGTAGCAGCTGGAGTGTCTGAGATGTATGGCTTGCACACTGCGTGTACGAGTTTGCTTTTATGAGCCAATCGTCCAGGTATGGAAACACATGGATGCGTTGCCTTCTGAGGTGTGCAGCTACTACCGCTAGACATTTTGTGAATACTCTTGGGGCAGTGGTTACCCCGAAGGGGAGAACCTTGAACTGAAAATGTTGACCTTCTATTGTGAACCTGAGGTATTTCCTGAGAGCTGGATGTATAGATATGTGAAGATATGTGAAAATACGCATCCTTGAGGTCTAATGTTGCTAGGTAGTCGCCTTGCTGGAGTAACGGGAGTACTTGTTGTAGAGTGATCATGTGGAAGTGCTCCGAGAGTATGTATTGGTTTAGCGGTCTGAGGTCCAATATTGGTCTGAGGGACTCGTCCTTTTTGGGGAAAAGGAAGTATAGCGAGTATACTCCTGTCCCTTGGTGTTGAATAGGGACTGGCTCTATGGCCCCCTTTTCTAGCATGCATTTCACCTCTTGTTGTAACAGGGTGATGTGTTCCTTGGACATAGGATGGTGTTTGGGTGGTATGTTGGGTTGAGTAGAAGTGAGTTCCAGGCAATAACCATACTGGATAATTTGTCTCACCCACCTGTCTGTGGTAATTGCGTTCCAGACTGGTAGGAATTGTTTGACTCTGCCTCCGACTGGTGTTAGATGGTCTGGAGGGAGTGTGATGAAGTCACTGTTTGGTGGCAGTGGAGGCTCTGGTGTTATTGCCGCCACGTCCTCTGCCCTTGTTATTATTGCCCCTATAACCTCCCCTGTTAGAGCCTTTGTTAAAGGAACTTTGGGTGTTGCTTTTATATGTAGAGGAAGTCTGTGAAGTGTTGCCTCGTGCGGTGCCTCTGTAGGAGGAGCGACGAAAGGAACCTCTGTGTTGTTGAAACTGCAGCGCGCCCATAGATTTAGCAGTTTCTGTATCTTTTTTCATTTTATCTAAAATGGTGTCTACTGCAGGGCCAAACAGGAAGTCTTGATTAACTGGTTGGTTGAGGATGGTGGATTGCACCTCATTCTTAAAACCAGAGATGCGTAGCCACGCGTGTCTGCGTAATAATACGCTGGTATTAATGGACCTAGCTGCTGTGTCGGCTGCGTCAAGCGCACATTTAATGGAGGCATTGGTAATAAATTTGCCTTCTTGAATGAGGTCATTAGCCTGAGCTTTGTAAGGTTCTGGCAGGTGTTGCATTAAACCCTCAAGCTGATCATAATGTGCTCTATCGTAGCGAGCTAGTAGAGACTGTGTGTTTGCGATTCTCCATGAATTAGAAGCCTGTGAGGCCACTCTCTTGCCTGAGGCTTCCAATATTTTAGACTCTTTGTCAGGAGGTGGAGCATCTCCTGGAGTTTGCGAGGAAGAAAGGAAGGGTACGGCATAGCCTTTGCTGACAATCTGCAAGGCCCACTTGTCTGATGTGATTGCTTGCCAACCTGGATAGAATCGGTGGATTCTGCCTCCCATCAGGTGGCTGTAACCCAGTAATGGCACACAAAAAAGGTTTAGCAGTTGGAGCTGCGCAGGTAGGGGGCGGGTGGGGGTACCTTGGATGGAGATGCATCTTGACCTTGGTCGTGCGAGAGGTGGGCACCTCGGCCTCTACTGTGAAACTGCTAGGTTCCCTGCTGGGGCGGGACAGGCTGGTGGTAGGGATGCCTCGTTCTAAGCCAAGAAAGGAATGATGGAAGGAAGGTGGCTAACAAGACCAGGCAGAAAAGCCAAGAGAGTGAGTGATAGTCCTACTTGCCTTGAAATGTTCATGGGCAGAATCAGCCTTGCCACCGGTCAAGTGAGTCCCGTTGAAAGGTACGTACATCAGAGAGGACTTAGCTACACATGGGGACGAATGACAACACTGATGCCTACAAGCTCACCCAACAGAGCCGGTGGGAGCCAGGTCACAACAAGTTGTGAAATTGGCTGCTTCACGTCCTAACCATCTTGAATTTCCTGTAACAGGACAGGGAAAAGGTCTACCAGTACACCCAGGAAAAGTGTGCCACTGAGTACCAAAGGGCATGAGTGTAATGGCCCAACAAACATGAGGCGTTGATCAATCACAGGGCTAAACTGTTATTCCCAAATGTCTCTACTCAATTGGATTCCCTGTCGGGGGGAGTGATAGGAAAACTATGGTGTTGGTCCGACTGTTGGAGGCCTGCACCACAAGGCTCTCTGGAGAACGGCGTTGCGACAAAAAGGCTGGTCGCCTGGAGCAGGGCGTTTGCGCCTGGTGATTTGTCTGTTAACTTGTGGGCCAGTGCAAAGCTTGGCCCCCTAGGTAGGTATCTGTCAGGGCCTCTTTGGAAGGGAAAAGGGGCTCAGAAGGGTATGGGCCAGTTGGAGGACCTCAGTCAATATATTTGTTCCATGGTGGAAAGCTGGAGGTCAAGGAATTTAGCTGATCTACACATAACCATAGCGTAAGAGGCAGTTTCTTCTGTGGCTGGGCCAGGAGGAGTGAAAAAGGATGCCTCTGGGAAGGTTACCTAGCCCACTAGCCTCCTGCAAGTCCTCATACAAATTGTCCTCGGCATAGTGCTGAGCAAACTCGTCACCCTGCTCACAGTCAGTATCGGAGTCAGTCCCAAAAGGGGAATGCAAAGAATGCAACCTGCCTTGGGGTAAAGCGAGTGCAGAAATTGACACCTTGGTTGGATCTGAGGGTGCGAAGTTGGTCAAAGAAGGACCAGTGTTGAATTGGCATCGGAAAGGACAATCCGGGCCAACTCTTAGGACAGACAGGCTGGCATCGGAATCAATATACCCGGGCCTGGTATGTGTTGGCCGCCAGGGGCATCGTCAGAACTGGAGAAGAGGGCAGCAGAAGTGGCTCAAAGGGTCCAGCTAGTACAGAGGGCAAAATCTGCAAGTGGTAGTCCTGTTGGAAGGCCTCTCAACTCGGTGGGGCCCAAAGGCGAACCAAAGGGAGTACGTAGAGATCTGATGAGCAGAATCATAGTTGTGAGGAACTTGTCGATCTTGCGCAGAATAGCTGAAGTGCTCAGAACCTCTATTATGTCCCGCAACAAGTAGCAGAATTGGCCCAGAAGTTAGCCGAATTCAAGTGCAGGAGAGAGACAGTTTGCACTGCCCACACACTTCGTCAAAGGAGTGAGAATGGCACGAAGGAGTAGAACTCCGCTTCAACATCCTGTGTTGATTCTGCTTACTAGAGGAAATGAAAAAAGTCACAAAACCGTCTTCTAGAGCTGGGATCGAGCCTTGGAGTGGAACTCGGGAGCGGTCCCGATGCTGCATCTTCTTGTGCTTGTTGACAAAGTTTCACCCCTCATTTCCTGATGGCCTTCAAGGTTCATCGAAAAGCAGTCTCCGCAAGTCCTGGATTTGTGTCCCCAACCCAGACACCACAGGCAAACCCAGTGGGGACCTGTCACAGGCATCGGCATTCAACATTCCTTACAGGGTTTAAAGCCTGTTGTCTTAAGGGATGAAACTGACGTCAGAGTGCAGGAGAGACACCTATATAGGCGCCATACGTCACTTCTGAAGCGGAACAGCATTAGTGCAGAACCGTAAGACTGCACTTTCCAACACTCACAGGTACTATGGAAAAGTTTCCAGATCCAGTACTATGCCTGAGGAATATTCAAAAGGTGAGGAATTTACAATTAGAAGTCTTTATCTGAATTCTGCTGCTTTTTCAGCTGCTTTGAGCTCAGCTATATTTAAGCTACGAATTCCATTATTCTGGTGACTATCAGCCTGGGTGGTTAGTATGAGCCCCATGTCTCCTTGATCTGTTCACATCTGGCAATGTTTTTCTGTAATGGTGTCTGAGGGCACCCTAACTGAACACATCTCTACATTTTATAAACTAATCATATAATATCTACAATTCGTCATCTGAGTCACTTATAATTATTTGACAAACTGCAAACATTTACACCAATCACCTAACATAAATAAACTGCATCTACAGATCTCTCTACTAGTTGCATTAATGTCAGTACTTAATTTGTAAAAGAATAAGTGCCAGGACCCAAAGTTTTGCTCAGAAGTTAGCAGGCAATGCTACCCAATGAAGGGGCTGCCGAATACCAAGACTCTCTAGTTTTGAATTCATCTCATGCCTCTTACATGGACCGCCCTACACTTTCTACACCTTTATCTCATGCTTGCAGGCTTTTTTTGCATTCTTGCTTCCTTTACCCATTCTTTGCCCCTTTTCTGCATTTCACTCTTTTGTGCTAGGTCAAAGTATAATGAAGTAAAGTAAGTTCCGGTCCCCAAAAATGAGTGTCGGCGGGTCCCACTGCAACCACCGGCTCAAATTAAGTATTGATTAATGTAGCCAACTGCAAAGTAGAAACAATTCTGAAGTTATTTGCTTTGGAATGACTAAGCACTGCACAAACCAATGTATCTAATAACAAAACAAACAATTATTTTCCAATGCTATTCCATGCATTTAGGTTTACTAATAAGAAGTACCAATCTGTTAGAAAAGAAAACCTCTAAACACCTCCTAATCAGTTGAGGATTTCGTACTTTAATGACCTGATATGTCATAGTGGACAGCTGAACACAGACCAACACAAAATAAAAGATGGAGAGGTCATTGGAGACTCTTTGAGACCAACAAAGCACAGCCGCTATGTCGACATCCAGCTCAGCCCAGTCTCCAAGCCTCTGTGAGCTCATCCTGAAGGCTGTTGTTTTTGGCCAACGCCTACATGGTTTCCAGAGTGTGGTTTGTAAAAGGGAGCAGAGGGACAAGAGGCTAGTCTTGAGTAAGTGAGAAATGTTTCATTATATTTTACTTTGATAATTGCAAAATGTACAATTCATATGCTTATTTAAGATGTTTTTCAATTTAGAGAGTGCACAAACTCAACTGTTCATTTGTTCTTTCTAAATTTACAGTCACAGCATTTTTGTCATTTGATATGACGTCTGCAGCAATCATGGAACTCAATATAGTATAATGGGGTTACCCAGTTACACGCAGAACCTGGGGATATATACTTTAAGGGAAGAGTGGTTCTGCCACTTATACATGATTTACATAAACTTTCTAGAAATCTCTGAAGCACGGGTTCTATTTTCGATTTTACTTTTGGTTTGGGAGAAATTAACAGACAGTATGTATTTTCATTAAATGTAAGCCCTACTAAGAGAGTGGGACACAAATTGAATACAAGCTAGATGCTCTTTTGAAGCTATAAGGGGCAGAACCACTCTTCCCTTAAAGCAATCATGGAACTGTCTCTGGTATTACATATGTGATTAATTATACTTTTATATTACTTCTACGCAGCATTGCTTGATGCTTCGGTATAGCAGCATGGTTCGTCTGATTAGTGGATAAACATGTATTATTTTACATTATCGACTCAGGAGTTTGACGAGAGTGGAGTGGTGTGTAGATAGTGTGATCTTTATATTCTTCTCCCATACCTAAACCCCATTTGCGCTAGTGACTGATGCCGAAGGCCTGTTCTGTTTCCCTGGGTTCAACATTGAGGAAGCTCTTATGACAGCATCATTGCCAGTGGTGGGCTTGAGGAAATGCGACATTAATTAGAGAAATGGGATTCTCATACGGTCCAAAGATCCTTGGAGACATTAGATACTGTGACCTCTGCAGGAGTATCCTGTTGTATTATGGTAGAGTGTGATCATCATCTGAAACCCTGCAGGTGTACTCCTATGTCTTGTCTATTTTCTCTTTGTATGTTTCATAAAAAAGGAAAGAGTTCTTAAACAACATATGTTTGTATACATTTAAAATAAAAACAATTCAGTTTCACTTATACCAAGGGTAGGTGGTGCATGTATGACAACTGCATTACACTAGAGAACTAGAGTTGTCTGATAACTGTGATGGGGTCTTAGATGCTTGGGACATCGCCCCATCAGACATCAATAAAAGATGTACCATTCACTTAAATGTCCTAACTAAGGCCCAATTTTACCTGATGGTTCATTTAAAACTTCAGGTCTTTTGTATCCTTGTTCTTTTTTTCACTATCTTCAACCATCTTAGAACATTAGCATTGTAGTGTGTTTTATTTTAGCCCCCCCCCAAAAATCAGCATAGAGGTATGCTTTCTTTGTCCATCATGGGATTTCCACTGTTTTGTCATGAGCACTGAATAGTTTTGCCTCCAAGTGGAATCCCGGAAGCGACGGCTTTGTTTTTAAAACCTCTTTTATAAGAACTATGTCTATCTTGACATTAGCACAGTCGCTTATTTAAAATGTTTTCTTTGTGACACAATTTAATTCAATGACTACAAGACTATTCTGGAAAATCAACATTCTTTGTTTTAAAACAGGAAACGAATGACAAACGAGCAGATAGGCACAATAACCTTTCGGCTTATAAAGTAAAAAAAGAAAACTGCACTTCGCCTTTATGTTAACCACATCAGGGTGTCACATGGTGAGGGTACGTCTAGAGTGGATACTTGGACCCCAAAATGTGGTAATTTCTTTTGTTGCTTTGTAAATTATCTTAGTATTAACTGATCTTTCTTTTTCCACTGTAATACAAGACACATACATTTAAAGATCAAGCTTTAATATGATAGTGACTTTTGCTCAGTATTATAATTTTAGATCATCCAGTATGACTTTCAAACTCTCATTTCGCCTTAAAGTGAGGTCCACCTACTCGACCAAGGTCGGCAGCTCTGGTCGTTCTGCCACATCCTCTACCCAAGGCCAGAGAGGCTGAATGGCCAGCCCAGCCATGGCAGTGGAAGTAAGAAAGCAACTCGGCTTGGACATGGTCCTAGCCAGGGACGGTTCCAATTTGTTCCCAAGTGGTTCGCAGAAAGTGCGGTCTAATCTGAAGAATGAAGAACACACGCAGTGGTGGTTGTTGAGGCACATGGGACTAGTCCTTCAGTTGGGCTGTTGGTATCAGAGCAGAAATGCAAGTAAAGGGCAAGGGCTCTCACACCAAGAAACGTCATTTGTAGACAAAAATTCTTGCAGAAGAGGATTTGGAGATGCACGCATTTCTTTTGTAGGTGATGGGTCATACCCAGGCTCCCCAGGGAAGGGGAACACAGGGTTGTTTTGACACATGACTCCTGTTTAACCGAGTGCTTGCAGGAACTTTTGTCAGACAATGGTTTTGACAATGGGAAATGGGCCCTTGCACCGGATGTTGCAGTTGCTCTTGGAGACCCTCAGAAAGCTCAGCCACATATGTATGCACATGGGCCATTTTTCACAGGTTGAGGTTGCTTGCAGACTTCTTAAGGGGTGATCATGGACACAGCAATATGCTCAGCAGCACACATGATACTGGTTACAATCAATCATAGGAGAGGGTTACAATCAATCACAGTTGCCTTCTGGCCGGGTGTGGCACAGGTCTCCGGTCTTGGCAAACCTAATCCTTCTGAGCTCCTCATGGAAGTATGCACTGTATGAGGACTGGGTCAGTCTTGAACTGATGTAGACACTCTGCTTACAAGGTCGTCTTCATCCTCTATGCTTCTGGGTGCAGCAGCATAGTCTTCCTCAGTCCTTGAGTATAATTTCTTCACCTCAAAGGTATAAGCCTAAGTTTATGCCTTTATTCTCAGCTTTCCTCTAAACAGATGGCAGCACTTCTTCAAGTAAGAGACTGATACTGGTTAGGTCAAAGGGATCACTTTTCTAAGTAGCACAGTCACAGCTCACACTAACAAGTGGACATATTAGAGGGAGTGCAATGATGGCAAAGTGTACTCCATGGCAAATAGCCGCAAGGGTACTATAACTCTAGGAAGTGAACCGGAATCCTGTTGACCTCTGTCCACTAAGGTTCTGTTGCCGAGTTCTTTCTTCTCTATTCCTGTCCAGCAGAACTGGATACAGAATACAGGGGTTGGGCAGACAGCACATGACTTTGTCCAAGGTTTGCATCATTTAGCCAGGTCATTAACCCAAGTCTTGGTTTTGGTGATGCTCCTGTCAGAGTACCTCCTGTTCATCTGGAAATGGCTTGGCCCTTTTCTAGTAAACCCAACAGATCATTCCAGCTCCAAACAATGAACGTGAATTGAAAGCTCATATGTATTTGTCTTTAAAGGAATATTAGGATTTTTCAAATTGCATTTAGTTCTTTATTTGTTTTTAGATTTGATAACATTTAAAGTCATAGTTATTTCTTTGTAATGTAAATTTATTGCTTTTCTATAAGGCAAGAACAACAATAACAAGAATACAAATACGTGCCATTCTGGGGAGAAAGAGAGAAGAGTAGGTGAGACAGGATCATAAGGCAGTCCAGAAAGAAGAAACAGGGGTTGGCGATGGGGAGGATGGCGGGAAGCCAGGGTTTCAGCGGGGCGGATCCATGAAAGGCCTAATCACGAGGAGGAAAGAGGATGAAGTAGGTGGGGGTAGGCTGGCATGCTACGGTGACTATGTCGGAGTGGGTAAGGGGAGGTTTCTCTGTGCTGAGTGCAAGAGCATGGCATGGTGTTGTACAGTTTCAGAGAGTGTGGCATAGTATATGCAGGGAGGTAGATAGAGGGCCATTTGCCTTTCAGGGTCTAGGATAGAGGCTTGCAGGTGGGGCTCTGGCAGGAGCCCCAGCTAGATATTGTACTTTTGGGGCAAGGGGGAGCGAGGTGTGGTATACGTCCAAGATGAGTATTTCCTGCTCCTGAAAGCGCAGCAGAACAGTATCCCATGTGTAGCCCTTGCTTGCTATATATCAGGGACTTAAGGTGCACCTCACTGATGAGCTCAACAAAGAAAAGCCACGGTGAAGTAGATTGTGTTCCCAGCATGCAAAGGATAAACTGCCTAACCTATAGCCTAACAATCTATGCTTGACTGCTTCTACTGGATCCAAACCAAGCCCATGGTTGATCATCTTCTATAAATGCAGAGACAATGTAAAAAACTATGACAAGGAATTAAACAAGTAATTACCAACAACTGAGATTGATATAACCGATCAATATCTACAATCCAAAACATTTTGGTCTGGGCAAGAGGGCACTCTTATTTCCAAGACAAATCATTTGTCAAACCAGAAGGCAGTGAAAACACAGGTCCACAACATGTACAGAAAGACAAATCAGAGTGAGAAAACAAACAAACAAACAAACAACACACACACACACACACACACACACACACACACACACACTATAGAAGGTGCTTTGAGCAACCAACATGAGCACAGAACAGGTGGCTTTCTGACTGAAGACTGTTCTTATAAACTTAAAACAGCAACGTTAATTTTTTGTCAGTGGCTCTATCGACTTATGAAATTACTCGTTGATATTTGTGGGCTTTTTGTCTTAAACAAGTTGGCCTGTGATGCTCACAGGCTATACCTGAACATTCTCTACCCAACTGGAGAAATTCTAAAGGTGATTCATAACATGTCTGAAGACAGAGTTCCTGGGACTCACGGATTGCCAGCTAAATTTTCTAAAGATTATTCACATATCTTGGCTCCTCACTTCCTGTCAGTCTATGAGGACTCCAGAGAGACTGGGACCCTTCTACCTTCGGAGACTTTGATTTTCACTATCCTGAAGCCCAATAAGTTCCCTGAATGATTTAACTATTCTAAACCACTATCAATGATAAACATTGATAATAAAAGCCTAGCTAAGTTAATGGTCAATATGTTTCTTACTCTGCTCCCCAAGCTCATTAGACCTGAAAATTTCGCATTTCATTCAGGGCCAATCTACAACACACAACATCCAGACTATCTTTGCCCTACTCCATCAGACTGACACAGACTTGAGGCTGCCGCTCTTTTCCTGGGTATTACCAAACCATTTCACTTCTTAGAGTGTAACTAGTTGTTTATGCTGCTACAGAGCCTCAGCTTCAGCAGAAACTTCATCACGCAGATCACACAGATATACAACCGGGTGACTGCACGTTCTTGATTAACTGATTAACTGGAGCAATACCCCCCAGTTTTTGGTTTTCTGGAGCAATAACTCCCCCTCCCCAATTTCAATCTCCAGAGGAATTTGGCAGGGTTGCCGCTATTCATCATACTCTTTGCAATAGCAAGGGAAACCATTTCTGCCAAAAAGGGCTTGGTGACTTGGCCAGAGTGTTGGTCATCTTGCTACATGCAGACAACATCACTCCATATCTGAGACCAACACATCACCTAAGATTTGGGAATTCTTCAGAATAGCTATTTTACTGGCATTAAGATCAACTGATTGAAATCAGTCATCTTCTATCTAAACCTACTCACTGTTGAACCCGTCTCTGCAATGACTCCTGTGATTCTGGGCAAATCACTTAATCTCCCCATGCCTAACAAAAATTAATGTGTCCTCATGTAATGCAACTGGTGCTATGTAAAGCGCTCTGATACCCGATTCGGGTAAAGTTCGCGCTATATAAAACTCTGTAAAAAATTTAAAATAAATTGGATTAGTAAAGGCATAGATACCACCTAATGTGAAAACTATGGAAGAGCTGTCATTAGACTTGAAGAACAGGTAAAAACTAGGATCTAGTTGCCACTAAATTTGGTTGGCAGGATGGCTATAGCAATAACTGCTAAAATGTCTCAATTTATTCATGAATATCACACGTTCACTCCATTGACACTTCTTTAATAGGCATAGAATAAATATGATAGACTGATGTGGGCGGAAAAACAACCTAGGCTGAAGAATGAAATACTGATGCTCCTCTTTGAACAGGGAGCCCTCCTTGCGATCAATTTAGAGCGATATTTCCACTGCGCTTAGGTCTATTATGCAAATTACATTGGTAGTACTCTAACGCTCTTCCAAACATGCACAGCTATCGAAGCAAACACTGCACACGCATGTCCAATCAACAAGGTAATCTGCTCTCCGGCGATGTATTCCAATGTACAAATGAAGATTGAGAAATGCATGATTTGTGCATGGGACAATCTTCACTGCAGAGCGAAACTGGACTGAATTATTGGGGCAAGTTCACCACTTGCATTTAACCCCCTCATTGCCTCAACTGCTGACAAGAGGATAAACTTCCAACTTAAACATCTACAACTGCTCTCTTTTATGCTCATGATCAGCCACCTGACCCCTTCGCAGTTATTGTGTTGGTAGATCTGGAAAAGGCTTTTGACACTGTGTGGTGGGTCTTTTTAGAGGCCACCTTTCTACGGATGGGATTGGGTTCTGCCTGGACACGATGGGTCAAACACTTGTATACCCACCCAGTGGCAAAGGTTAGAAATAGGGAGGCTTATGAAATATTCAGGGGGAACTAGACAGGGTTGCCCCCTGTCACCACTATTATTCGCCATAGCCACTAAGCCACTAGTGGAGAGATTTCGTACTGAGAGGGCAGACTTAGGCATTGTGCTTGGAGTTTCCATACACGTCATTTCATTATACACAGATAATCTGCTTATATACCTCCGGGATGGGACAAGAGATATCCCTCAAGTTCTGCAGCTCCTTGAGGATTCTGGCCAGTGCTCCGGTCTCAGGGCAACCGAAGCAAGACCTGCGTGTTCCCGTATTGTGCCCTCCTCCCCCAACTCTTGTCCGCCTGACATATCCTGGGCCCCATTTACCTTTAAATATCTGGGTATCCAGGTCTTACATGACTTGGAGGATCTTCGGAAGGGAAACCTCGGAGGGGCCTTCCAGTCCCTGAAGTCCCGCATCTCCTTTTGGCGCTCCTTGCGATTGCCCATTATGGCACGCGTAGCACTCTCTAAAAGGGTTATGTTGCCGAGGTTCTCTATTTCTTTGTAAATCTGCTGGTGCGAATCTCCGTGTCCTGGTTTCAGAGGCTTGACTTACTTCTTAAAGAACTGATATGGGATGGCGGACACAAAAGAGTAGCTCTCGCTACACTTGATCGCCCCTCCTCGAGGGTGGATTGTGGGTGCTGGATTTTGAATTGGCACTATCTTGCCGCCCAGTTCCAGTGGATCACCAGGTGCCTCGATGGAGCGCACTTGTCAGAATTAGGCCAGGTGGGCCCGGAGCTCAACCAGCGGCTGCTATTGGCGACGCTGTAATGCCCGGCATTGCGGATTCCGCGCCCAGGTACCTTACTGTTATGTTATGTTAATATGACTTGTATAGCATGCAGCTGCCCCAGCAAAGGGGCGTCCCGGCGCTTGCAGCTAAGAGGTGTGGAACGCACAGAGATCAGAAATCATAGTGGCTGTCAGAAATACCTAAGTTAGGCTGAAGGAAAAAGGAAAGTTTTAACAGCTTTCCTGAAAGCAAGTATACAGTCCATAGCCCGGATCTGTTCCGGCAGAGAATTCCACAGCCTCGCAGCTAGATAGCGAAAGGAACGACCTCCCGCACGGCTGCGCTTAACCCGCGAACAGTGACCAACTGCTGCCTTGCCGACCGCAGCCTGCGAGTAGGAGCATAAAGAGTGAGCAAATTGCTCAACAGGCTGGGACTAGCGAATTTCACAATCTTGAAATGAAATGAAATGAAATTAAATGAAACATACATTTGTAAAGCGCGATTGCTGCCCAGGGGCGTCCAAGCGCTATGTGATCAGTGAAGGTGCTTAACAACAGTATGAAGCTAAGGAAAGGATTAATGTAAATGTAAATGTAAATGTAGGTGTACTTATATAGCGCAAACCTGTCACCCAAAGGGCATCCTGGTGCTTGCTTAGGGAACCCGTCCTGGTATTCCCCTGTGAGAAACCCCGGCAGGGTGTCCACAGGGTGAAAGCCAGGCATCCCGCCACGAGGGGCCGTAGTGGAGATTAAGCAAGCTATTGCCCAGAGTCGCAGAGTGTGACCCCGTGAGTCGAGTAGGCACCGGAGCGAGAATTGTCGCGACCGTGGAATTTATGAGCCCGAGACCCGCTGAGGCGGGGAATCGAACCCTGGTCCACGGTCGATCTCAGCATCCGGGTCTGCCGCCTCTAACCACTGAGCCACGCTTCTCCACTAATGGTGAACGTTAAAAAGGAAAGTCTTTAATTGCTTCCGAAAAGAGGACAAATTAGGGTTAGACCTAATCTGGAGGGGGAGCGTATTCCACAGCTTGGCAGCGTTGTAAGAAAACATCCTGCCGCCAGCCCTTGCTCTTTTATTCTAGGGACTATTGCCAGAAAAGCCTTGCTAGAGCGAAGATTTTTACTAGGGTGGTACTGTGTTACCAGCTCGCGGCTAATTGCCGGTCCTGTGTGCCAAAAAGCCCGATGGGCTATGCACATTGCCTTAAAGGCAATTCTCTGCCATACCGGCAAGCCAGTGCAGGCGGCTCAGCCCAGGTTTGACTGACAATCTACGGGGCACCTGAAGCAGTGTGCGGGCCGCACAGTTTTGGACTAGCTGCAATTTACGTAGTGTGTACTCCGGTGCACCTAGGTACAAGACATTACTGAAGTCCAGTCGAGACTGGATCAGGCCCTGTACAGCCACCTGCTTGGCTTCCATAGGTAGAAGAGGAAGAACTTTTCTTAACATCCTAAGGAGACCAAAGCAGGTTGCCGAAAGTTTAGTGGCCTGGGTAGAAAGATAGGCACAATGCCTTGAATTGAATCAGTTTCTCCATGGGAAGCCAATGTAGCCTTCGGATGATGTCTCCGACCATACCGTCTTGAATGTCAGCATCTGTGGTTGGAACTTTACGGGGGCTCTTACACAAAAAAGATATGATGGTGTTTCTGTGATCCTCCAGTGCTTTGTAAATCACTCTCTGTGATGACTATATACACGGTTGGTTTCTCAGCTCTGGTTATCTCAAAACCTAATAAATAAAGTTCCAATAAAGGCAATCACTGCTGCTTTACGTAGTGCAGTCTGAGGCAGTTTGCTACAAAGTGAAGCTAAAAGTCTCCAAAAATCTCTTACCTAGTCATTGCAATAGCATCTTCTAAGAAATATTGATCAACGGGAAATGTTCGGCCTACAAGAAAAACACAGCAGTTAGTTGTTCATTTAGAAATATACAGCAAGGAGGAGAACATATTTTTTTGATAACAAGTAGGCTCTTTTCATTGGTCACATTTGTGGAGTAAATATGCCTCCTGCTTCCTACACACAATCCATGTTCAAAACTCATATAGATACTTTTAATATACTGATTGAATTTTCTTAAAACACCAACCTCGCCTATAAAGGCAGGAGAGTGCTGTAAAAACAATTATGAGAAATATGTAAAATATACAGATTCTACCACATTCAGAACCAAGCAAAATAATGTAATTAAATCAACAGAAACACATAGGCAAAGGATTACTAAAGTGCAATATTATACCTCTACAGTGTTTTGGTCTCGTCTGCATGTCAGGTTTAGCTGTCTAGTTGTGAAAGACCCCTTGTGGACTATCCCACAAGCGTACATTGAGCTTTGAGCCTGCCCGTTCCTTCCACTGGTTTGCTTTTTTGTCACTCTTGTTTCATCGATTGCTGTTCAATGGCTTTCCTTCCACTTCTCGCGTTCCCCCTCCCCTAAAACATATCCTCTTTACCGTGCTGTTTGGCTGACCTTTATCTTTCTACCGTCCACTTTTATGGAACTACTTTTTTATTTTTCATTAAGCACTCCATGAGAGTGCATGTATTTTCCAGCTGGCTCCCGCATGTGGTTCTCCCCCTGCCAAATACCCACATCTGTGGACTATGTTTGTCTCCCATGTGTGTTGCTCCTTCTCTCGTGGGCTTCTCCTCCCCAACCGCACTCTGTATTGCTCTCTCCCTCGTCTGCTGCTTTTCTCCACCTTCTTCAACCACCTAGATTTATTTTTATTTCACCCCTTGCTCCCTCTCTGTTAAATCCCTCACCACCTTCGCTGTTGCTCGCACATCCATTGGTGTACTTTAATATTTTTGGTAAAACATAATTAACAGTTTTTTGAGGTTTGGTCCAGAGAGCTCCCAAGCCACTCCACTAGCAGAAATGCACTTTAGCGCAAACAATTTCTTTTTCACAACTCAATTTTATTGTTGAAGGCCGATACAGTACCAACGTCTTATGAAACGCCAGTAAAAGATAATGACAAGCAGCATTGATTTCAACATTTTCTATAATAATATATCTGGGTTGACATAAAAAACACAAGAAAAAGAAAGAAAACAATAACATTTTAACAACAAACAATAGTGCCATAACAATATCGTTGGAGGCATTCAACGATCTAAAACATGTAGATCGATGCAATTTAGTACACATATAGATTAGGTCTACATCCATAGCGTAGCAAATTACCATTAACCCAACAATTCTTCGACATCAGTCAGAGAGAGGAGGATCTAAGTCTAGTGCCCTGTAATCCGCCCACCGCTTCCATATCTTATAATGTTTCTAGGGACACCCTCTAGCTGTAAAAACTGGGATCTCTAGACCCATACAAAAGTCAAGTCCTTATTCAAGGGCACGACCAACGGCGGAGACTCACTCTTCCATACCCTAGCCACATCGCGCTTAGCCAGAGTGAGGCCTAGAAACAGTAAGTGGAGCTTATATCTATTGCCACCTATTCCCTCAGTTATATGGAGCATAAATAATCGAGGCATAGGTTGAATATCCCAACCCAGGACCTCCGAAAGGCATGCAGCAACCCCCCTCCAAAACCACGACAAAGATGTACACTGAAATATTGTGTGGAAGAAGTTTCCCTCAGTTGTCCCACATCGCAAGGATTCAGGGGATGCAATCAGCCCCGCCTGCCACAGCTTATATCTCGTGAAGTAGCCCGATGCAGGTACTTGAATTGGATCAGCTGCAGGCGTGCAGCTATCGCTACGCTACGTGGGGATTCAACGCCTCCACTCAATAATCTTCGTCAAGGGGCCCCAGTTCTAGCTCCCAGGTCTCCTGTGTTTTATGCAGTGTCGTGGGGGTGTTATTTATAAGCGTACGGTAGATCTCAATTATTATGTGATCCCCCAGATCCCCCATAAAGACTTTGGCCTCGATAGGGTTAAATTCAGGTATAGTATCTTGTTGCGCCAAGTATGGGGAGAGCGCATGTCTCAGTTGTAAGTACTTGTAAAATTGGGTGCAAGGCATATTGAATTCTGTCTGAAGTTCTTGAAAAGACTTCAACCTACCTCCCTGCGAAACTGCCCCTACCGTGTCAATGTCATTCCAACCCCGAAACCAGGATAGCTGCATTACTTGGGATAGTTGACCATTGTGCCATAAGGGGGTTTCCCTCCTCAGTTTACCCCACCAGCCCATCGCACGCAGCGCTCGTTTCCACACCTCTAAGACCATCCTGGTCGCCGGCGACAATGCCTTAAGTTGCGGGCTGGAATATAAGATCTGGTGTAGCGACATGACCCCCATGCGCTAACGCTCCACTGCATATGCTGGGTCCCTACGATCTCCATACCACGAGTCGTTAAGGACCAATATGTGTGAGGCTGAATGACAGGCCTGACCAGCTGGGGTAGCAATACCTCCACTATAAGTAGATTGACAACAGGTTCTCAGAGCGACGAGCAACGCTCCTCCCTCCCAATGAAAGCGAGCGAGGAATGCGTTTAATTCCCGGAACCAGGTTGGCTGTAGGGTAGTAAGGGTGGTTCTGGAGCTGATAAAGTAGGGGGGCATGAATACCATTTTGAATATGGCACATCTGCCAAGTAAGAAGAGCGGCAGGTGAGACCACACGCAGACCTGGTCCACCGATCTTCACCTCAGGGGACACAAAGTCCTGTACCATGAAATAGATTGAGGTGTGGATAGAAACACTCCCAGATATTTAAAACCATTCAGAAATATAGAGACTGCTTGTTGGACCTGGGATCCCCAAGTCACATAGGGTAGCTTGGCGCTAAGTAGGAAGGCCTAATTCCAGAGTACATGTGCTAAGTTTGCGTCACACCCTTCAGTAACAGAACGTCCATCCACTCAAAAATGACACTACACCAATTCTTTTTTTAGAAAAATAAGAGCTGTTTTATGAAAATACTTTGTTTACTCTTCTTATCTTATCACACTGCTTTGTTATTTCTTTTCTTTAGATCACAGGTTTCTCCATTTGCTTAGTTACATCAATAACAAGAAACTTAACATTGCACTGCATTTGATGATATACTTTCTCCCTCCAATAAATGATCCTAGCAAATCTCACCTAGTGCTAAGGTTTCCTAGAAAGATATCCTGCAATACTCTACAAAATTCTCTAGCCCTTTCTTGTCTAGCAAATCAGGTTGGTGCCTTGACTTAACAATACAGTACACTCACTCTGACCTTGAGCAGTTATCACCCGGTTCCCTGGTTTCTGGTCTGTGGTTTCCAGGACCGTCTTATACTTGGCCAGTCTCTTGCTACTAACGTATGGTTTCTTTTTATTACACACGAACCCCTGACATCCGTTCCCTCTTCACTCGGGATCGACAGTTGACCCGTTAGCAAGTCTACTGCAGCTGTGTCCCTCCAGAGCCCCAATCCCCCAGCTTACTTGAGGTATGTAGTATTCAACTATATTCTCTCACGGCCGCCGGGAGTCTTCGTCCTCACCACAGACTCCCGGTGGGAACACAGGCCTTCTGCTAACTCCTCACAGCAGCGAGCCGCCTCCGCTGTTGATCCGGTGCGCCAACTGAGGCGGGGGCCTCCCTCCGCTCACCGGTCGGTGTTCGGTCCTGGAGCGGCGTCTGCCGGGTGAAGCCAAGCCTTTTCCCTCACCAGACCTGCGCAGCAGAGAAGACACTACCGATTAGCGCCGCCTCACGGAGAGTGCGCGGGAAAGGGGTCACTGCGGTGTAATACCGCCTACCTCGGGATAGAGGCCTCCCCAGCTTCCTGTTTTGCGCAGCCGTCAGAACACTTCTCTCGGCAACGCCCACTCCTCCGCCACAAAGCCCTCCTCCACCAGGCTTTCGCGGAAGAGCCAATCTCCCCGTACGCCAGACGGAGTCACAATTCTTCGAAGGGGGGGGGTTCTCCCAGGCTCGGCAACAAGACGACTTCCCCGCACTTCCCGGAACCCGGAATCCTGGGTGAGTGAATGGGGTTGCCACTGTATAGAAACCCTAACAATCCAGTTGTTGTTGGTTGGCGAAAGCGGGGAAACACCTCAGCCCCTTCTCCTCATACACAACCAGGCAGGGTATCCAGGTCACGCTTACCGCTGCCGTCCTCTCTTGGGCTTGTGACCCTGAAATCAGTCTTATGGGAAGCTTATCTGAGCAGGCCAGATTTAGGGATAGGGAAGGGGAAATTTAGCCGCCGGCTCCGGAAAGAAGTCCATTTCCTTCCCCCCTCAGGCCCTATCTTAGCTGGGCTAGATCAGCAGGAAGGGAGGCAGATTCACCGCTCGGGCAGCAGTCCTTAAAGAACCATCAACCCAGACAGGATCACCCTTCCCTAATCACAGCAGTCTGCGCTCCAGCCAGCTCCTCAAGAAGCTTCTCTATCTGGCACCTTCTTAAAATGGCTGCCCAGCATTCCGCCTTATATAGGCTGACCTCAGGAGGTCCAGAAGGGACCAGAAGGTTCTGGAATGTTCCTATCCTACCCCATGGGTCAAGTCTCTGAGGTGGCAGTTGTGACAGTTACTGACCACCATTTTGTGGATCTTGTGATTCCAGTCAGTAAGGCGCCTAGGCCTCAGAAAAAAAACTATGAGGCAAAGAGCACCTAACCCCTAGGTCAACACCTGAAAAATCTAGTGGACACAAAAATTAAGGGTATTTGAGGGCAAAAAGGGGACAAAATAAATAATTAAATAGGAGGGACTACTCAAAGGGCAGACAGGTCTAACACGCGTCCCCCCCAGCTGAAAGTGGGGAGAGCTACCCAACCCCTTGGGTGTCCTCATCACTAAGGCGGAAATACCTAGAGAGACCGTCTGCATTGGCATGGTCCACTCCAGGCCGATGTTCCACCCGGAAGTCCATTCCCTGTAGGGAGATGGACCATCTAAAAAACTTGGGATTTTCCCCCTTCATTTGCATCAGCCAACGAAGAGGTCGATGGTCAGTCTGAACCAGGAAGTGCGAGCCAAACAGGTATGGCCGCAACTTCTTCAGAGCCCATACCACCGCAAAAGCTTCCCTCTCAATTGCACTCCACTTCTGTTCCCGGGGAAGCAGTCTCCTGGATAGGAAGACTACAGGCTGATCCAGACCCTCTTCATTGAGTTGCGATAACACTGCCCCAATGCCATGTTCGGATGCGTCTGTCTGGACAATGAACTCCTTGGAGAAGTCTGGGGCCCTCAGGACCGGTGCTGCACACATTGCCTGTTTCAGTTTCACAAAGGCTTGCTGACAAGCCTCTGTCCAGACTACCCGTCGAGGTTGTTTCTTGGATGTGAGCTCTGTGAGGGGCGCTACAATAGTGCCATACCCCTTCACAAAGCGACGGTAGTAACCTGTGAGGCCCAGGAAGGCTCGGACCTCAGTCTGGGTCTTGGGGGGTTCCCAGGCCATGATCGCCTCAATCTTCGCCTGGAGGGGCTGCACTGCTCCCCTACCCACCAAGTGGCCTAGGTACACAACCGACCCCTGCCCAATCTGACATTTGCTGGCCTTGATTGTCAAGCCAGCCTGTTTCAGCGCCTGGAGAACAGCTTGCAAGTGACGCAAATGGTCCTCCCAACTGCTGCTGAAGACGGCAATGTCATCCAGGTAAGCAGCGGAGAAAGCCTCCATTCCGGAGAGGACCTGGTTCACCAGCCGCTGAAAAGTGGCAGGGGCGTTCTTGAGCCCAAAGGGCATCACACAGAACTGGTAGTGTCCCTCAGGTGTGGAGAAAGCTGACCTTTCCTTTGCTCCATCTGTAAGGGAGATCTGCCAGTACCCTGAAGTAAGGTCAAAGGTACTCAGTTATTGGGCAGCTCCCAGCCGGTCAATCAATTCATCCGCCCTAGGGATCGGATGAGCATCAGTCTTGGTCACTGAATTCAGTCCCCGGTAATCCACACAGAACCTCAGTTCTGGAGTGGTGCCTGGTGGGGCAGCTTTTGGTACCAAAACCACCGGACTGGACCAGGGGCTACTGGAAGGTTCAATGACTCCAAGCTCCAGCATCTTGGTAACCTCACCGTGGATGCTGGCCTTCACCTTGTCTGACAGCCGGTAGGTCTTTGACTTCACTGGTGGGCTGTCTCCTGTGTCCACATCATGGGTACACAGGTGGGTTCTTCCCGGGACAAGGGAGAACAACGTAGAGTACTGCTCCAATATCTGGCGGCAGTCCTCTCGCTGCTCAGGAGTTAGGAATGGGGAGAGAATCACTCCCTCCACCGACCCATCCTTTTCCTGAGACGAAAAAAAGTCCGGGAGAGGTTCGCTTTCCGCTTCCTCTCCTCCATCAGTCACCATCATCAAGATGACCTCGGGCCTCTCATGGTGGGGTTTGAGGCGATTAGCATGCAGCACCCGTAGGGGCTGTCGAGGGGTCTTAAGATCCACCAGATAGGTGGCCTTACCCTTCTTCTCCATTACCTCAAAGGGGCCTGTCCAGAGATCCTGGAGAGCACGTAGCTCTCCAGGCTCCATCACCCACACTTTCTGGCCAGGCTCCAACTCCACCGGGTGAGCGTTGTGGTCATACCACTCCTTCATTACTGCTTGGCTGGCTTCCAAGTTGTCAGAAGCTTGCTTCCACAACTTTGCCATTTGGCTCCGGAAGGCCAGCATGTAGCTCACCACATCCTGGGGAGGCTTTCTGGGAGACTTTTCCCATCCATCCTTTACCAGGCTGAGAGGTCCACGCACAGGGTGTCCGTACAGTAGCTCAAAGGGGCTGAAGCCCACTCCCTTCTGCGGCACTTCCCTGTAGGAAAATAGCAAACAGGGTAGGAGGACGTCCCATTTCCTCCGCAGGCTCTCAGGCAGACTTCTTATCATGCCTTTTAAGGTCTTGTTGAACCTTTCTACCAGTCCATTGGACTGGGGGTGGTATGGAGTGATGAACCGGTAGGTCACTCCACACTCCTTCCACATTGCCCGCATATATGCTGACATGAAGTTGGTCCCCCTGTCGGACACAACTTCTTTGGGGAAACCCACCCGGGTAAAAATCCCCATCAGGGCTCTAGCCACTACAGGTGCATTGACAGTCCTCCGAGGAATTGCCTCTGGGTACCGTGTGGCGTGATCCACTAGAACCAGGATAAACCTGTGACCAGCTGTAGTTGGTGGATCCAATGGCCCCACAATGTCGATGCCCACCCTTTCAAAGGGGGTGCTAACGACAGGAAGTGGTTCCAGGGGAGCTTTCAGCTTCACCCCTGTTTTCCCACTGGCTTGACAGGATACACACGTCCGACAGTATGTGTCGGATGCCACTTTCATCTGAGGCCAGTAAAAGTGGGGGACAAGCCGGGCAAAGGTCTTGTCCTGACCTAAGTGTCCTGCCAAGGGAATCTCATGAGCCAATTCTAGAAGAAAGGCTCGGTATCGTTGAGGGACTACCAAGGCCCGGGATGAACCGGGTAAAGGTACCTTGGGTTCACTGTAGAGGAGTCCGTCCTCCCAGTAAATGTGGTAGTGCCCTGCAACGTTCCCTGCTGCTTGGGCTTCGGCCTGTCGCCTCAGTCCCTCAAGGGTAGGGCACTCCTTCTGGCCCTTACAAAACTCCTCCCTGGTAGGCCCTCCTTCCACATGCCAATCAGCAGGGATAGGTAAGTCCTCCAGGGAGACTACTTCCCCCTCCACGGACTCCTGGCCTACCACCGCAGGTGGCCGATCTGTCTCATGGGGCGTGGAAGCCGAAGCAGGCTTCTCCTGTCTTCGGGTCTTTCCCTTTTTAGCAGCGGGCTGGGCCATTGTTCCAGGCTCCAGCCCAGGCGAACTCCCTCTCTGGGCAGTCGCAGACCTTGTGCTTGCACAGGCCCAGTCAGGTGTACCCAGCATCTCCGAATGAGTCCGGTATTCCACCTCCTTCCAAGCATTGTGCTCCATGTTATTTCCCAACAGACAATCGACTGGCACGGCAGGGCTTACGGCAACTCGAAGTGAACCTGCAACCCCTTCCCACTCAAAGGGAACCTCGGCCACAGGGTAGTGGCCCAATCTGCCGTCAGCCATCGCGGCGGGGTGGAGTACATGTGGAATCACCTGCTCTGGAGACACCAGTTGACTCCTTACCATAGTCATACTGGCTCCTGTGTCTCTCAGAGCCTCCCCTCTTTGGCCATTGATGGTGACCCATTGCCCATACTTTACAGTATTTGAGGGCACCTGGATCTTAGGAACCATCTCCCGATCTCCCAGGGACACTAAGGTGACACCCGCCCACTCACCCCCCTTATCTAAGGGCAACTCCTCCCCGAGCACTACACTAGCTACTCCCGGGGCTTTTCCTCCGGTGGGAGGGGGTGGTCTCTTTGGGCACCTGACATCTCCCTTATAATGTCCAACACCACCACACTCGAAGCAGTGGACAACCCTTGGCTGCTGGCTTTGGCCAGGATGAGAGTTTCTGGGCGGGTTAGCCTTAGGGGTGAATCCTGTTCCCTTTCCCTGGAAACTGTTTTGGGGACCTTTTGAGAACTCCCGCTTTTTATCTCCCCCCTACTTCTTCTGGGGGGCGCCCTGTCCGGCCCTTTGGGAATCCCCTCCAGTCCCCTTTGAGGACACCCGGGTACTTGCCCAGATGTCCGCCTCCTCTGCAAGCTTCCTGGGGTTGGTCAGCTTGCTGTCCACCAGGTGTTGACGAAGCTCGGGAAAACATTTCTCGAGTAGGTGCTCTTTGAGAAATAGGTCGTACAACCCCTCATAGTCCCTCACCTCGCTGCCTTGTATCCAACCCTCTAGGGCCTTCCTTGCATAGTCCAGGAAATCCACCCAATTTTGTGTGCCTAATTTGTGACTTCCCCTGAACTTTTGCCTGTACTTCTCTGGGGTCAGTCCAAACTTTTTGATCAGCGCCACTTTCATGGTGGGGTAGTGGGTCTGCTCATCCTGCTCTAGGGCCAATAGTGTATCCCGTCCACTAGGAGGCATGTATTTGTATAAACCACCCCCCCAGTGTTTTTCCTGGATCCCATGGGCTCTTAAGGAGACCTCATAGGCAGCCAGCCACTTGGCGATGTCATCCCCTGAGCTGTAGCTGGCAACTATATCTTTAGGTAGGTAGGGTCTGGATTCCCTGGTCAGTTCTTTTGTTTCGCTGCCACCATTTGGAGAATTAGAGGGTCCTATCTGTAGGGCCTTGAGTTCTAGCTCCCTAAGTTTCAACTCGTGAGCCATCCTCTGTTCCTCTTTCTCCTTTTCCATCTTGGCTAACTCCCACTTTAGCTGTCTCTTTTCCCTCCTGTCCACTAGTTCAGCTTCGGTTAAGCTTCTTCCGGAGACACTGCTGCCCTCCCTTGAAAGGGTCCTAGGTCCTGGTAGTAGGTTCCCCATCTCAAGTGGAAACAATCCTTCTACCTCTATGACTGTGTCCCGGTCCGTCTCCTCTTCCTCCTCCTTTCCCTCTCCATGTGCTGCCACCCAAGCCCTCAAACTGGTCTGGAGTTCCCCCTTCTTGGCACCACGCTTAAAAAAAACTCCCATCTTCTGGCAAAAGTCTCTAAGCTGGGCTATAGTATAGGTCTCCAGTTCCTCCAGAGCAAATTCCATTTTGCTTATGAGAGATATAGGGACAACCACTCGGGAAGATTTGGTTCAAAAGGGACAATTCGAAGCTACCTCCACCCACCACCAGGAGTAAATTTGGAAAAAACAAAAGAAGTAATTAGGAAGTCCGCCAGGAGAAAACTCCAGGTGTAGGCCTGTGGAGTTCACTTTGTTACTGTAGAGTAGACGCAAACACAGTTGTGATCCCACCGCTAGACACCAATTATGTTGGACCTGGGATCTCCAAGTCACATAGGGTAGCTTGGCGCTAAGTAGGAAGGCCTAATTCCAGAGTACATGTGCTAAGTTTGCGTCACACCCTTCAGTAATGAATATGCTACTTACCAGTATGCATCTGTTCTTGGCATGTAGGGCTGCTGACATTCATATCTATAGCATAGATCGCCGCCTAGTGTTGGGTCCGGATGATTGCACATTGTTGTCCTGGAAGAGTCTTCGAAGTATCACGAGATAGGTGGCTCCTCCCCTGGACTACAGTGCGCATGGGCATCGACTCCATCCTCAGATTGTTTTTAGCCATTGTGGCAAAGATGGAGTGTAATAGTGTAAGCGATGGCCATGCCTAAGAGTAAATGCAAGAAAAGTCTGCAGCCGCTACAGGCGCCGGGGAGGAGGGCGGGCGATATGAATGTCAGCAGCCCTACATGCCAAGAACAGATGCATACTGGTAAGTAGCATATTCAGTTCGAGGCATGTGGGCTGCTGAATTCATATCTATCGCATAGAATACATAGCAGTCCCTCCATTAACGGCGGCCGCCTGTGCCAGCTGCAGAAGTCTGAAATAGTGTCTTAAGAACAGCCTGCCCTACAGCTGCCTGCTGCTTGGAGTGCACATCTACACAGTAATGTTTAGTAAAGGTATGTGGTGTAGACCATGTGGCTGCTCTACAAATATCTTCCAAAGGGATATTACCAAGGAAAGCCATAGAGGCCCCCAACTTGCGGGTGGAGTGGGCTCTGGGAGGGACCATTAAAGTGCGCTTAGCCTTGTGATAGCAAATTTGAATACACTTAACGATCCACCTGGCTATACCTGCTTTGGAAATGGGGTTGCCATTGTGCTGGGCTGAGAAGGCAACAAAGAGCTGTTGTGTTTTTCTAAAGTCTTTTGTCCTATCAATGTAGTACATCAACGCTCTTTTGACATCAAAAGTGTGGAGCATCCTTTCTGCTACCGTTTCAGGGTTCTGAAAGAATGCGGGCAGTTCGATGGTTTGATTAACATGAAACTGAGAAACCACCTTAGGAAGGAATTTAGGGTTAGTGCGCAGCACTACCCTGTTGGAATGATTTTGAATAAATGGCTCTTGTACAGTGAGCGCCTGTAGCTCACTAACACGCCGTAGAGAGGTAATGGCAATGAGAAAAGCCACTTTCCATGTTAAGAATTGAATCTCACAGGAATGGAGAGGCTCAAAAGGCGGGCCCATCAACCTGGTGAGGACCACGTTGAGGTTCCACACAGGAGCTGGCGGGGTCCTGGGAGGGATGACCCGCTTCAGCCCTTCTAGGAAGGCTTTAATGGCAGGCACCCTGAAAACAGAGAGATGCTGCCTGTTCTGGAGATAAGCCGCTATGGCGGATAAGTGTATCCTAATGGAAGCATACGCTAGATTGCATTTGTAAAGATGTAACAAATAGCAGATGATATTAGGAATGGATGCATCTAGCG
This sequence comes from Lissotriton helveticus, assembly GCF_964261635.1. NCBI lineage: Eukaryota > Metazoa > Chordata > Amphibia > Caudata > Salamandridae > Lissotriton > Lissotriton helveticus. Next base: position 1,274,351,632 of record NC_136067.1, on the reverse strand, counting down.
GGTTGATGTCGTGTTCTGTACAGTAAATGACAAACCGCTTCCATTTTGCTGCATAGCAAGCTCTTGTAGTGGGCCTCCTCGCCTCCCGGATGATGTCCATGCATTCAGGAGGCAAGTCAAGATAGCCAAATTCTAAGACCTCAGGAGCCAGATCGCCAGGTTGAGCTGTTGCGGATCTGGGTGCTGAATGTCGCCATGGTTCTGCGTCAGGAGCCTGGGTGTGAGGCGCAGCCTTTGATGCGGTACCACGGAGAGTTCTAGAAACGTGGTGTACCATGGTTGGCGTGCCCACGTTGGAGCAACCAGGATGAGTGTCATCGAGTGTTGCTTTAGCTTTCTTGACACCAGCGGTATGAGAGGTGCTGGGGGAAAAGCGTACGCAAATCTGCCTGACCAGTTCATCCATATCGCATTGCCCCGCAATTGTGGGTGAGGGAACCTGGCGGCAAAGCTTTGGCATTTTGCGTTTTCCCTTGTGGCAAACAGGTCTATCTCTGGATGACCCCACTGCTGGAAGTACGGGTGGAGTACTGATGGGTGTAACTCCCACTCGTGCATTTGGTGGCTGTACCTGCTGAGCAGATCCGCCATCTGATTGTCCTTGCCCGGGAGGTGTTCCGCCATGAGGAAGATGTTCCTCTGAATGGCCCACTTCCACATGCTCTGAGCCAGATGAGACAGCTGTGGAGAGTGTGTACCTCCCTGCTTCTGGATATAGTACATTGCCGTCAGGTTGTCCGTCCGGATCAACACGACCTTGTTGCACAGATGTACTTTGAAGGACTTTAGTGCCATGAAGATTGCCATCAGTTCTAAGTAGTTGATGTGCATCTTCCTTTGCTGCGTCGACCATAGTCCCTGCACCGTGTAGTGGAGTACATGAGCTCCCCATCCCTGGAGAGATGCGTCCGTTGTCAGGATAATCTGTGGCACAGGCTCTTGGAACGGTCGGCCCTTGCAAAGGTTGTGTGGAGTCCACCAATGCAGAGAGTTGTACGCCCGACCGGTCACCAACACTAGGTCTTTCAACTGTCCTTGAGCCTGAGTCCACTGATGTGCCAAGCATTCTTGGAGCGGACGCATATGTAACCTCATATGCGGGACTATGAAGATGCAGGAGGCCATCATGCCTATCAACTGCATAAACACTCTCGCTGGAAGCGAGTGTTGCGGCCTGAACTTTTGAATTAGCGACTGGATGTTGCCGATCCTCACTGAATTTGGCTGAGCCGTGGCTGCCAGAGTATCTATCGTTGCGCCCAGATACTGTCGCACATGTGCCGGCTGAGGGTGCGACTTTGGATAGTTCAGTGAGAAGCCCAGACCGTGAAGGAGATGAATGGTGCGGGACATGTCGGTGGCGCACTGCTGGTCTGACTTTGCCTGAACCAGCCAGTCGTCCAGATAAGGATAGACATGGACGTTTTGTCTCCTGAGGTGCGCCGCCACTGTCGCCAGACATTTCGTGAACACTCTGGGGGCTGTGGTCACCCCGTAAGGAAGGACCTTGAATTGGTAATGCCGATTCTGAATGGTGAACCTGAGGTATTTCCTGTGGGATGGGTGGAGTGGGATGTGGAAGTAGGCATCCTTGAGATCCAAGGTTGCAAGGAAGTCTCCCTGATTGAGTAATGGAAGAACCTGCTGCAGTGTTAGCATGTGGAAGTGTTCAGAGAGAATATACTGGTTTAGGGGCCTTAGATCCAGAATAGGTCTGAGGGACCCGTCCTTCTTTGGGATTAAGAAGTACAGGGAATACACCCCTGTGCCTTCTTCCTCCACTGGCACGAGTTCTATTGCGCCTTTTTGCAGCATGACAAGAACCTCCTGCTGCAATAAGTGCAAATGCTCTGCTGACATAGGACAGTGCTTTGGTGGTATGGTGGGTGGAGTGGATGTTAGCTCCAAACAATAGCCGAACTGGATAAGTTTCCTGACCCACCTGTCTGTGGTGATGGATTTCCAGACTGGCAGGAACCGCTGGAGTCTCCCCCCGACAGGTGTTGGATGGTCGGGGGGCAGTGACAGGGAGTCACTGTTTGTTGGTGGCAGAGGATCGGGAGTTGTTGTTGCCTCTGCCTCTGCCCTTGGCGCTGTTGCCCCGGTATCCTCCTCTACTCTGCTTTGTGTACGAGGATTGCGCCCCACCTTTATTGAACTGTGTCTGCTGTGACATTTGGCCTCTGTTAACACCTCGATTGCCTGAGCGACGAAAAGTGTTCCCCCGAAACTGTTGGGACTGGAGAGCTCCAATGGACTTGGCAGTCTCAGTATCTTTCTTTATTTTTTCCAGGGTGGTATCCACCTTTGGACCAAATAACCTGCCAGGGTTCACTGGCTGGTTGAGGATGGTTGTTTGGATTTCTGATTTAAAACCTGAGATTCTGAGCCATGCTTGCCGTCTGAGCATTACACTGGTATTAATTGCTCTGGCTGCAGTGTCTGCCACGTCTAATGCGCACTTAATGGAAGCGTTAGAGATGAGCTTCCCTTCCTGGATAAGCATTTCCCCTGCCTCTTTATATTGGTCTGGTAGATGCTGCAACAGGGTCTCGAGTGTGTCGTAGTGCGCCCTGTCGTATCTAGCCAATAGTGCCTGCGTGTTAGAGATACGCCAGATATTGGCCGCCTGAGCTGCTACTCTCTTTCCCGATGCCTCAAGCACTTTAGATTCTTTGTCTGGGGGAGGAGCTTCACCGGTGGTCTGCGAATTCGCCCTTTTGCGGGCATTAGAAACTACCAAAGAGTCCAATGGCAACTGGCCCTTTATGTAGGTAGGATCGCCAGGTGCCACTCTGTATTTCTTCTCGATTCTAGGGTTGACCACCCTTGACCGTGTGGGTTCCTTAAAAATGTCCGCAGCATGCTTGAGGACCCCCTTTAGCATAGGAAGAGACTTGACAGTCTTTTCAGCAGATGAGAAAGTGTCAAAGAGGAAGTCCACTTCCACAGGGTCAGCATGTAGTTCCACGTCGTGGTTCTTGGCTGCCCTTTCAATTAAGGCATTAAATGCCGCAGAATCCTCGGTGGGAGAAGTTTTAACATTGTACACCTGAGGGTCATGGACGGTGTGCTGATCCCCTTGGTCACCTGCCCCTATCCAGGAGTCCTGTTGATCATCAGGCTCTGTGTTGGCTGGAAAATTGTATTCCTCGTCCTGCTCCCCTGCATCCTCTCCATCAGAGTAAGTGGGTGAGGGTGTTGTAAGTCCTGTAGGAAGTATGGGTTCGACCAAGACTTGAGTGTCTGGAGCAGGCCGTTTGCGCTTCAGAGGAATAGTATATGAGTCCAAAGTCTGCGATGCTGGGATTTTCCTCTCGTAAAGCAGGAGCTTTCCGGTGTCGGCATCGATGAAATGCTCCGACTGCTCCTCCATTAAGGGTGGTCGATGCGTCAAACTCCCAGGCGGGTGAGTTGGCTTCGATACCACCGAGTCCTTGGGCACCGACCGAGGTGCGAAGGCCTTTGGTGCCACCTTTGGCGGCAACATGAAGAGTAGCGGCGCCGAAGTCTTTGGCGTCGGTACAGCTTGCGTCGGGGTGGAATGCATTTTCGGTTCCGACGCTGAAGCTTTGTCCCTAATTCGCTTGAGGGAGTCCGAGACTTGCTTCGTAAAGGAAGCGGACGGTTTCGTCGACCCGACAGTCGACCTCTGACCATCCACCAAGAGTCGTCCCAGGCAGAGGGTGAGGATCCTAGGATGAGAACTTCCGTTTTGTCTGAGTTAAGTTTTAAGCGGCTGTTTTTCATCCATTCGGCTACTTCTTTCATGCCTTCATGAAGATTGGTTTTGGCGGTGTTAGGGTCTTTGGTGAGGGAAAGGATCAGCTGGGTGTCGTCAGCGTAGGAGATGATGTTGAGGTTGTGTTGTCGCGCGATGGATGCGAGGGGACTCATGTAAACATTGAAGAGGGTGGGACTGAGTGATGATCCTTGTGGGACTCCGCAGATGACTTCGGTGGCCTCTGATTTGAATGGGGGGAGACGGACTCTCTGGGTTCTCCCGGCGAGGAACGAGATGATCCAGTCCAAGGCTTTTCCTTGTATTCCGACGTTGCTGAGGCGTTAAATGAGGGTGCTATGACAGACTGTGTCGAAGGCGGCGGAGAGGTCGAGTAGGATGAGGGCAACTGTTTCTCCGTTGTCCAGAAGCGTTCGGATGTCATCTGTTGCTGCAATGAGGGCGGTTTCGGTGCTGTGTTTGGTTCTAAAGCCGGACTGCGAGGGGTCGAGGGAGTTGTTGGATTCAAGGAAGGCGGCGAGCTGGCTATTAACGGCTTTCTCATTGACTTTGGCAGGGAATGGGAGGAGGGAAATGGGGCGGTAGTCCTTAAGTTCAGAGGGGTCAGCTGTGGGTTTCTTCAGGAGGGCACTGAGTTCGGCGTGTTTCCAGCTTTCTGGGAAGGTGACGGAGTTGAAGGAGCAGTTGATGACATCACGGAGATGGGGTGCGATGGTGGAGTCTGCTTTGTTGAAGATGTGGTGGGGACAGGGGTCGGTTGGCGAACCTGAATGGATGGAGTTCATTAGGCGGATGGTGTCATCAGTGGTGATTGGGTTCCAGGCGCTAAGGTTGTTAGAGAGCGGTTCGGGTTTGGGAGTGGGTGTGGTGGGCTGTTCTTTCGAAATGTTCACAAAGCTGTTATGTATGTCGGCGATTTTGTTGTAGAAGAAAGAGGATAATGAGTCGCAGAGGTCTTGGGAGGGAGTATAGTCGTTTGAGGCTGCGGTGGGGTTGGTAAATTCTTTGACGATGTTGAATAGTTCCTTGCTGTTGTGGGCGTTGTTGTCGAGTCGATCCTTGAATGCTGATTTCTTGGTGGATCGGATCAATTGGTGGTGTTTGCGGGTGGCTGCCTTGAAGGTGGTCAGGTTGTCAGTGGTTGGGTTTTTTCTCCATGTTTTTTCGGGAGTACGGCATAGTTTCTTGGAATTCTTAAGCTCATCGTTAAACCAGGGGGGCCTTTTTGCTACCTTGTTTGATCTGGTGGTTTTTTAGGGGGGCTAATTCGTCAGCGCTGTGAGTGATCCATTGTTTGAGTTTGGTGGCAGCTTCGTTTGGGTCCGATGAGAGGGCTGGAGGGTTATGGTTGAGCGATGTGAGGAGTTGGTCTGTGGTGATTTTGTTCCAGTTTCTTCGAGGAGCAGGTTGTGGGGGGTTGTGAGTCGTGGTAGTTTTGTAGCTGAAGTGGACACAGCTGTGGTCCGTCCAATGGAGAGCTGTGGTAAGATTGAAGGAGATGTGTTTGCTGGAGGTGAAGATAGGGTCGAGCGTGTGTCCGGCTAAGTGGGTGGGGGTGTCAACAAGTTGTTTGAGTCCGAGATTGGCCAGGTTGTCCAGAAGGGCGGTGGTGTTGCAGTCGTTTTTCTTTTCTAGGTGGAAGTTGAAGTCTCCCAGTAGAATGTAGTTCTCGGAGGCGAGGGCATGTGGGCTGATGTGGGGGTGATGTCTTCACTGAATTGTTTACGGGTTCCTGGTGGTTTGTAGATAAGGGTGCCTCTAAGTGTGGTAAAAGAGAGATTCCCTTGAACAAGGTTATTCACATTAACGCCATAAATATGGAACAAACAGTGACTATAACAACTGCATAAAGGTTAAAAAAACTCACAATTTTTATTGTATACAATGTAGTTAAAACGGCATAAAGCAGATAAACTGTTAAGCACAGGATAAAAGAAGTTTAAAAATAACAATCCATATACAATATTGACCAGCAATATTGCTGAGAAACAGACAGAAAAAAACCACAGTGAGACATACAAATGATGCAATACACGGTGTGTGTTCTAATGCTCTTTTTTTGGAACAGCGGTGTTATGCAGGTAAAATATTATTCTGTCAACAGCGATGTCTGAGCCATGAATCACACTGTACTAGGGCGTCGACGCGTTTCGGTGGTTTGTTGAAATTCTATCCACCTTTATCAAGACAAAAATTCTATTTCTGTCGTATTATACAAATGTTCCTAAAGGATAGATACACAGTAGAATTAATAACATGGCAATAAACTCGTTTTACAATCTTAAATACACTGTGTTATTTCACATTAGTTGTCTAATCTTTACATTGGGTCTCTAAGTGCAGATTTCTTAACATCATGAGAGAGCTACAAGGTCATTACACATTGGGTCTCTAAGTGCAGATTTCTTAACATCATGAGAGAGCTACAAGGTCATTACACATTATGTCCTACAAGTCAAACACTAGAATACATTTCTAGCAAGGGGGAACCATCTTTTATATTGGTTCTGAGGACAACCTACAAGAGTAGTCAGGGCCCCAAGATCTATAAATTGGTGGTATGAGGGGGCCTGGATGTGTTCTAAGGTCTGGTCCCCATACGTTTATTGAACCCTCAAAGATTTAGGCAGGATCGTGTGATAGTTTAAATCGTGGTTCGACCCACCTTGTTGACGAAAGGAATTCATTATGAATCTTTTTTGTTGGGAGAAGGGACCGCATGCATTGATTATGTTGGTACAAAGGGGTAGTTTTCATATCCACAGAGAAAATGAAATGAAATATATTTACCACTATGATTTGAGGACCGGTATAGAGTATTATTGTTGTCGTCCTCTATGAAGACGTGATTTTCAGACCGAGGTAATTCTTGGAAGTCGTTCTAATTTTTACTATTGTTAAAATTTCCGATGGAAAAATGCATCTAGCAATGTGCTGAGAGGAAAAAGAAGGAAGTCAGTAGTTGCCCTCTTTGTATATAATAACTTGAATATTTTACCCTCTTCATTACATTGTACCTATTTAATATAAATATTAAATTTTGTTACCTTGTCTTAGATTTGTTTCGTGTTTGTGGCAAGGTGGCTCAAGTTTGGTAGTGATCCTCCTGCCTTTATCGAAATGACTTCTATTCTAGTGTTCCTGTGGGGTATACCTGCAATGCAATACCATAGAATAAGTATATTGTTCTCTACGGTGCATTATGTTGGGCCTATCTTGAGTGGAGTATAAGCTATATTTCCATACCTGTTGGGTAAAGTAGCAAAATAATGCCCGACTTCCTGGATGTACAGCGCTTTAAGTTCAAACCCGTTATGCTGGACCAGAGGCGCCTAAGTCTTGCCCCAGAGACGTGAGTAAAGATTCCCTGTCGGGGAGGTACAAAAAGTATCCATTAAGAGTTTTTAAGGCTTTCAATGACTCTCCTAGGGGGTCATAAACTATAGAGGCCAAAGTGCCGTAATGGCGTCTATCTGCAGAGCTTACCTCTACGTCTTCTGTCGGCTGCACGCTTCTCTGGTCGTTTTCTTTCGATGTGAGCCGGATAGCGGTTCGCTATAGTTATAACATAGAAGCTCGCTATCCATTGGTTCTGTTATCAGCCAATGGGAGCTTGAAAGAGTGAGCCCTGAAATTAGCATACCGCGGCTAGGAATTCCTCTGTTCTCATCGGGTGAGAGCGATAATGATTCGAGATGGAAGCTGAGACGGAGAAGACATTGCGCAACATGAATGCGCCTTTTATTTTTTCTTGTAAATGTTTCTCTCGTGGTCGTATTCTACAGGGAACATTATTGTAAACAAGTTTTATTTTTCTGCAGTTATACAATAATGTGGAGTTACATTATATCGTGTTGTAGTAACACCGTCTTAGAGGGACTCAGCGGATTCAGCGTAGTGTGGGTCTGTGTCTGTTCCATAATTACAACAGGTCAGTTAATGGACTCAACTTTCACAGGTTTGAAAAAATATCAAACCCGCTAAGGCACTCATCAAGAGTTACTTATGTGGGGAGAAATATTTTTAAAACATGTTTGTATATAATAGGAAGGGCTGTCTATAGCTGAAAGATATGTTTGGAGAAAAAGGCACATGACATAACCAATAAGAAGGAAGGTTGGTACTTTGAAAAGATGTTTTAAATACATTTAGTCCAGTCTTCCCTGGTGTTGAGTCCTTTGTCTATGGTATTTAGATGGCAGAAGTACCATTGTTCTCTCGTTTTCCTGAGTTTATCAATATCCCCACCACGCCTGGTGGTTCTGATTTTCTCCAGAATGAACCAACGCACATCCTCACAGGAGTGATTGTGCTGTCTGAAATGTTCCGTAAGGGGGGCATTGCATTTGTTAGTGCGGATCGCTGATTTGTGCTCAAGAACTCTAACTCTGAGTTCTCTGCTAGTCTCGCCCACGTATCCTAGGTTACATGGGCAAATTAACAGGTAGACAACATTCTGACTTCTACAGTTGTTGAATGTTTTTGATGTAAGAGACTTTCCATTGTAGATGAAGGGGGTTTCTGAAATGCATTGTGGACAGATGGAGCAAGTCCCGCACCTATAGTTACCTGTAGCCAGTCCACCAGTAAGGGTTTGTTGTGATTCCCCAGGAGGTTTGTAGGTATGTACAAGACAGTTACGGAGGGTTTTGTTTCTTCTGAAAGAAAACAGGGGTTTGTTTAGTTGTTTGTCACTGTTAAAATTTAAGATGCGCCAATTTCTATTAATTATATTCTTGATCTGGTTACTGGCCTGAGAAAATTGGGTCACAAAAACTATCTTGTCGAGATGATTATCTGTTCTAGTTTTATTCTGGTCAAGGAGACTGTCCCGATTATAAAAGCGAGCTCGCTTGAAAGAGTGTTTAATTAATTTGTTAGGATAGCCTCTTTCTTTCAACTTCTTTTTTGTATTCTCTGAGTGTTTATAAAAATCCTCCAAATTTGAGCAATTTTTTCTAAGTCTAAGGAATTCTCCGAAAGGCACGTTGTCTCTCTGTGCCTTCGGATGATTGCTTGAATAATGGAGGAGTGTGTTTTTATCAGTTGGCTTAGTAAATAATTCAACTTTTAAAATACCTTGTTCGTCTTTAATTACTATATCAAACCTAAATAAAAATAAATTTCTTTTTAAGATCAGATGGATGCACGACATGATGAAATTACTTTCCCCACCTTTAAAGGTGGGGAAAGTAATTTCATCATGTCGTGCATCCATCTGAGAAAGAAATTTATTTTTATTTAGGGAAGACTTGTTCCTACAGATCAAGGGGACCAGCGTGGGGGCCACATGTGCCCCTAGCCTGGCCTGCTTGTATGTGGGAAATTTCGAATTAAAACACATCTTTAATGAGGCCGCACCCTTCTTTGAAAACATTTCCTGCTGGCACCGCTACATAGATGATATTGTATTTATCTGGAGCGGTGCCAGTGAGGATTTACTTAGTTTTCTAGAGTGGTTAAACCTGGGTGACCCAAATTTAAAATTCACAGGTCACCATTGCAACTCCAGAGTTGAATTCCTTGATATAGTAATTAAAGACGAACAAGGTATTTTAAAAGTTGAATTATTTACTAAGCCAACTGATAAAAACACACTCCTCCATTATTCAAGCAATCATCCGAAGGCACAGAGAGACAACGTGCCTTTCGGAGAATTCCTTAGACTTAGAAGAAATTGCTCAAATTTGGAGGATTTTTATAAACACTCAGAGAATACAAAAAAGAAGTTGAAAGAAAGAGGCTATCCTAACAAATTAATTAAACACTCTTTCAAGCGAGCTCGCTTTTATAATCGGGACAGTCTCCTTGACCAGAATAAAACTAGAACAGATAATCATCTCGACAAGATAGTTTTTGTGACCCAATTTTCTCAGGCCAGTAACCAGATCAAGAATATAATTAATAGAAATTGGCGCATCTTAAATTTTAAAAGTGACAAACAACTAAACAAACCCCTGTTTTCTTTCAGAAGAAACAAAACCATCTGTAACTGTCTTGTACATACCTACAAACCTCCTGGGGAATCACAACAAACTGGTGGACTGGCTACAGGTAACTATAGGTGCGGGACTTGCTCCATCTGTCCACAATGCATTTCAGAAACCCCCTTCATCTACAATGGAAAGTCTCTTACATCAAAAACATTCAACAACTGTAGAAGTCAGAATGTTGTCTACCTGTTAATTTGCCCATGTAACCTAGGATACGTGGGCGAGACTAGCAGAGAACTCAGAGTTAGAGTTCTTGAGCACAAATCAGCGATCCGCACTAACAAATGCAATGCCCCCCTTACGGAACATTTCAGACAGCACAATCACTCCTGTGAGGATGTGCGTTGGTTCATTCTGGAGAAAATCAGAACCACCAGGCGTGGTGGGGATATTGATAAACTCAGGAAAACGAGAGAACAATGGTACTTCTGCCATCTAAATACCATAGACAAAGGACTCAACACCAGGGAAGACTGGACTAAATGTATTTAAAACATCTTTTCAAAGTACCAACCTTCCTTCTTATTGGTTATGTCATGTGCCTTTTTCTCCAAACATATCTTTCAGCTATAGACAGCCCCTCCTATTATATACAAACATGTTTTAAAAATATTTCTCCCCACATAAGTAACTCTTGATGAGTGCCTTAGCGGGTTTGATATTTTTTCAAACCTGTGAAAGTTGAGTCCATTAACTGACCTGTTGTAATTATGGAACAGACACAGACCCACACTACGCTGAATCCGCTGAGTCCCTCTAAGACGGTGTTACTACAACACGATATAATGTAACTCCACATTATTGTATAACTGCAGAAAAATAAAACTTGTTTACAATAATGTTCCCTGTAGAATACGACCACGAGAGAAACATTTACAAGAAAAAATAAAAGGCGCATTCATGTTGCGCAATGTCTTCTCCGTCTCAGCTTCCATCTCGAATCATTATCGCTCTCACCCGATGAGAACAGAGGAATTCCTAGCCGCGGTATGCTAATTTCAGGGCTCACTCTTTCAAGCTCCCATTGGCTGATAACAGAACCAATGGATAGCGAGCTTCTATGTTATAACTATAGCGAACCGCTATCCGGCTCACATCGAAAGAAAACGACCAGAGAAGCGTGCAGCCGACAGAAGACGTAGAGGTAAGATCTGCAGATAGACGCCATCACGGCACTTTGGCCTCTATAGTTTATGACCCCCTAGGAGAGTCATTGAAAGCCTTAAAAACTCTTAATGGATACTTTTTGTACCTCCCCGACAGGGAATCTTTACTCACGTCTCTGGGGCAAGACTTAGGCGCCTCTGGTCCAGCATAACGGGTTTGAACTTAAAGCGCTGTACATCCAGGAAGTCGGGCATTATTTTGCTACTTTACCCAACAGGTATGGAAATATAGCTTATACTCCACTCAAGATAGGCCCAACATAATGCACCGTAGAGAACAATATACTTATTCTATGGTATTGCATTGCAGGTATACCCCACAGGAACACTAGAATAGAAGTCATTTCGATAAAGGCAGGAGGATCACTACCAAACTTGAGCCACCTTGCCACAAACACGAAACAAATCTAAGACAAGGTAACAAAATTTAATATTTATATTAAATAGGTACAATGTAATGAAGAGGGTAAAATATTCAAGTTATTATATACAAAGAGGGCAACTACTGACTTCCTTCTTTTTCCTCTCAGCACATTGCTAGATGCATTTTTCCATCGGAAATTTTAACAATAGTAAAAATTAGAACGACTTCCAAGAATTACCTCGGTCTGAAAATCACGTCTTCATAGAGGACGACAACAATAATACTCTATACCGGTCCTCAAATCATAGTGGTAAATATATTTCATTTCATTTTCTCTGTGGATATGAAAACTACCCCTTTGTACCAACATAATAAATGCATGCGGTCCCTTCTCCCAACAAAAAAGATTCATAATGAATTCCTTTCGTCAACAAGGTGGGTCGAACCACGATTTAAACTATCACACGATCCTGCCTAAATCTTTGAGGGTTCAATAAACGTATGGGGACCAGACCTTAGAACACATCCAGGCCCCCTCATACCACCAATTTATAGATCTTGGGGCCCTGACTACTCTTGTAGGTTGTCCTCAGAACCAATATAAAAGATGGTTCCCCCTTGCTAGAAATGTATTATAGTGTTTGACTTGTAGGACATAATGTGTAATGACCTTGTAGCTCTCTCATGATGTTAAGAAATCTGCACTTAGAGACCCAATGTAAAGATTAGACAACTAATGTGAAATAACACAGTTTATTTAAGATTGTAAAACGAGTTTATTGCCATGTTATTAATTCTACTGTGTATCTATCCTTTAGGAACATTTGTATAACACGACAGAAATAGAATTTTTGTCTTGATAAAGGTGGATAGAATTTCAACAAACCACCGAAACGCGTCGACGCCCTAGTACAGTGTGATTCATGGCTCAGACATCGCTGTTGACAGAATAATATTTTACCTGCATAACACCGCTGTTCCAAAAAAAGAGCATTAGAACACACACCGTGTATTGCATCATTTGTATGTCTCACTGTGGTTTTTTTCTGTCTGTTTCTCAGCAATATTGCTGGTCAATATTGTATATGGATTGTTATTTTTAAACTTCTTTTATCCTGTGCTTAACAGTTTATCTGCTTTATGCCGTTTTAACTACATTGTATACAATAAAAATTGTGAGTTTTTTTAACCTTTATCCAGTTGTTATAGTCCCTGTTTGTTCCATATTTATGGCGTTAATGTGAATAACCTTCTTCAAGGGAATCTCTCTTTTATATTGGTTGGTGAACCCCATTTCCCTTGACTCTAGTTAAGGGGTACCTCTCTTATCTTTACTCGCCTCTAAGTGTGGTCCTGGGGTCGGGAGATGTCCACCGTTGGAGGTGAAATCTGCAGTCGAACCTCTTGTCCGTCCGCTTCTTAGTCGTCGAAGATGTCCACCGGTGCTGGGGCCGACTGCGGGGCCGCCATGCACGCCACGCGCCGAAGCCGCAGAGTCTTCGTCGAGCGAAACTTTGAACAAGCCATACAGCTGGCTTCATTGTGGTCCGGCGACAGGCACTTGTTGCACACCGGGTGGACGTCGATGTGTGGGTACTTCGATCCACACACGGGACACTTCTTGAACGGGCTCCGTTCCATGTCGTGTTGTCGAGGGTCTTGCTGCGTCCACTGGGCCTCGATCACCGAAGAGTCACTCGACTCCCTGGAAATCCAACTCAGGAACTGAGTCGGAATAGAACCGGGGCACCGAACGCAAACAATACCGACGAATAGAAAAAGGCCTTCGGGCCTTAAAAAAGTTTAAGTTGATTCCGAACTGGAGATAACGAAATTACATCCGAACCCAATGGCGGAAAAAAACAATCTGAGGATGGAGTCGATGCCCATGCGCACTGTAGTCCAGGGGAGGAGCCACCTATCTCGTGATACTTCGAAGACTCTTCCAGGACAACAATGTGCAATCATCCGGACCCAACACTAGGCGGCGATCTATGCTATAGATATGAATTCAGCAGCCCACATGCCTCGAACCAGAACGTCCATCCACTCAAAAATGACACTACACCAATTCTTTTTTTAGAAAAATAAGAGCTGTTTTATGAAAATACTTTGTTTACTCTTCTTATCTTATCACACTGCTTTGTTATTTCTTTTCTTTAGATCACAGGTTTCTCCATTTGCTTAGTTACATCAATAACAAGAAACTTAACATTGCACTGCATTTGATGATATACTTTCTCCCTCCAATAAATGATCCTAGCAAATCTCACCTAGTGCTAAGGTTTCCTAGAAAGATATCCTGCAATACTCTACAAAATACTCTAGCCCTTTCTTGTCTAGCAAATCAGGTTGGTGCCTTGACTTAACAATAAAGTACACTCACATGCCCTTTTCTGTAGATTGGGTACAGGCAGTAATACTGTCAGAATGAATTCCAGTTAACCCTAGTGGAACAGAAGAAGAATTAGTCACTGTCAGAACTCTGACCTTGAGCAGTTATCACTGGTTTCTGGTCTGTGGTTTCCAGGACCGTCTTATACTTGGCCAGTCTCTTGCTACTAAGGTATGGTTTCTTTTTATTACACACGAACCCCTGACATCCGTTCCCTCTTCACTCGGGATCGACAGTTGACCCGTTAGCAAGTCTACTGCAGCTGTGTCCCTCCAGAGCCCCAATCCCCCAGCTTACTTGAGGTATGTAGTATTCAACTATATTCTCTCACGGCCGCCGGGAGTCTTCGTCCTCACCACAGACTCCCGGTGGGAACATAGGCCTTCTGCTAACTCCTCACGGCAGCGAGCCGCCTCCGCTGTTGATCCGGTGCGCCAACTGAGGCGGGGGCCTCCCTCCGCTCACCGGTCGGTGTTCGGTCCTGGAGCGGCGTCTGCCGGGTGAAGCCAAGCCTTTTCCCTCACCAGACCTGCGCAGCAGAGAAGACACTACCGATTAGCGCCGCCTCACGGAGAGTGCGCGGGAAAGGGGTCACTGCGGTGCAATACCGCCTACCTCGGGATAGAGGCCTCCCCAGCTTCCTGTTTTGCGCAGCCGTCAGAACACTTCTCTCGGCAACGCCCACTCCTCCGCCACAAGGCCCTCCTCCACCAGGCTTTAGCGGAAAAAGCAAATCTCCCCGTACGCCAGACGGAGTCACAATTCTTCGAAGGGGGGGGGGGGTTCTCCCAGGCTCGGCAACAAGACGACCTCCCCGCACTTACCGGAACCCGGAATCCTGGGTGAGTGAATGGGGTTGCCACTGTATAGAAACCCTAACAATCCAGTTGTTGTTGGTTGGCGAAAGCGGGGAAACACCTCAGCCCCTTCTCCTCATACACAACCAGGCAGGGTATCCAGGTCACGCTTACCGCTGCCGTCCTCTCTTGGGCTTGTGACCCTGAAATCAGTCTTATGGGAAGCTTATCTGAGCAGGCCAGATTTAGGGTAGGGGAAATTTAGCCGCCGGCTCCGGAAAGAAGTCAATTTCCTTCCCCCTCAGGCCCTATCTTAGCTGGGCTAGGTCAGCAGGAAGGGAGGCAGATTCACCGCTCGGGCAGCAGTCCTTAAAGAACCATCAACCCAGACAGGATCACCCTTCCTTAATCACAGCAGTCTGCGCTCCAGCCAGCTCCTCAAGAAGCTTCTCTATCTGGCACCTTCTTAAAATGGCTGCCCAGCATTCCGCCTTATATAGGCTGACCTCAGGAGGTCCAGAAGGTTCTGGAATGTTCCTATCCTACCCCATGGGTCAAGTCTCTGAGGTGGCAGTTGTGACAGTTACTGACCACCATTTTGTGGATCTTGTGATTCCAGTCAGTAAGGCGCCTAGGCCTCAGAAAAAAAACTATGAGGCAAAGAGCACCTAACCCCTAGGTCAACACCTGAAAAATCTAGTGGACACAAAAATTAAGGGTATTTGAGGGCAAAAAGGGGACAAAATAAATAATTAAATAGGAGGGACTACTCAAAGGGCAGACAGGTCTAACACTGCTTGAGACCATGTGCCCAACTGATCTCCCCCAAGCAACGGCCATCAATACGATTTACTACTATTCATGTAGAGACCAGAGGTCCCCCCCCGAATATCTGCATAACTTTAAGATGCGGGCCGGTCACATCCGGTCGGGTGAGGAAGAACAAAATGTCATCTGCGTATAACGCGATGCAGTCAGATACCTCTCTCGACCACTCAAAGGCCCTGATCGGGGCATCGATCCTCACCCACGTCGCCAAAGGTTCCATGGCCAGGGCGAACAAGTAGGGAGATAGGGGGCAGCCCTGACGAGTACCCCGCTCAATAGCAAAGCTGCCCGATATGGAATCCGCTATCCTAACAGTCGCCGATAGGTCGGTATATAACAGCCGTATGCGTGTTAGCAGGCGAGAGCCAATGTTTAAGCGACTGAGCAGGGTGAAGAGATAGACCCAACTAAGGGAATCGAAGGCTTTGTCCATGTCGGCCAGAAGTAGTGCCGCAGGCTCCCCCAAGTCGTTCGCCGCCGCGATAGCATTGTGTGCTCTACGAATATTATGGCGTGTAGCCCGGCCGGGCATAAATCCCGCTTGATCTGGATGTATAAGATCTGAAATGTACGGAACAAGATGATTTTCTTGGCCAATAGCTTGGCTTTTAGGAGCTAGATCGGACAATAAGACAAATGGAGTTCCGGTGGGCGACCTGGTTTGAGGAAGACTACTATTTCGGCATGCCTCAAGTCCTGCGAGAGGAAACCATCTTCAGCCGCTGCATTAAGGGCTGCCAGGTATGGTGCCATTAACTGGGACTGGTTATATTTGAAAAATTCGCAGGGGAAGCCATTAAGGCCTGGTGCCTTACCCGAGTTCATGCTAACTAAGTCTGTCTGTATCTCATCTACCGACAGTGGGGCATCTAAGACATCCCGTGCCATGTCTGAAAGAGAAGGTGGGGGGGAGATCGTCAATGAATTTATATACTATGTCAGCAGACGTCTCCCTGGAAGCATACAGGGTGGAAAAATAGGAAGCAAAACTAGATGCTATGTGTTGTTGAGTAAGAGTCACTCCCTCTGTGTCCTGTATTGTTTGGGTGGCCAGGAGCTGCATCGATCACTGACACAAGCGATGCAGCATAGCACTCAACTTGTTGCCCACTGGTAGATCCGGCTGTGCTGGGCGTCGCAAGCCAGTAAAGCTGTGCCTCGCCCAGGAGCTTGCTTGCATATGTTTGTTGAGCACTGAGCAGCTGTCTACGAGCAACGCTCCCCCCAGACCCCTGACGGCTATGTTCCAGGTCTATCAGTCTAGCTTCAGCCTGGATTAATGTCTCCCAACGTTGTCTACGCCTTGCTGCGCAAAAGGCTATGTCTATCCCTCTAAGCGTAGGCTTTATAGCCTCCCATAGTGTTATAGGGGATGAGACTGTCCCGGGATTGAGTGAAAGGTAGTCGGTAATAGATGTGTGGGTTTGCAGCCGATACTGCTTATCCTGGAGGAGCCTGGTTGAGAGCCGCCAGCGGAACAAAGATTGCCTCGGGCCCTAGGTCAGCTGTTTAGACACCGGTGAGTTATCCTGATAGACCTCGTGGCAATATCTCGGTGGATTTTAATCTATGGGAATAAGTTTCTGATATAAACAGATAATCAATGCGAGAAAATGACCTGTGCACCCTGGAAAAGTATGTGTATTCATCAGCAATCGGGTGTATAGCCCGCCAGGAGTCTAATCAACCCATGCCCTGAATCATGGGCAGCAATTTAGATTCCCGAGTTGACGGTGGCCTCCCTCCGCTATGCCATCTATCTAGTGCCGGAAACAGCACATCTTTCCAATCACCTCCCACTACCATGAATCCCGACGAGATCTCGGTCCATAGTGCTGTCAATCTCGCTATCAAGTTCCATGCCAATGGGGATTTTTTAATTATTATTATTTTTTTATTTACCTCACCAAGTGGTGTCTACCATCTTGGATCACTAAATAAATAAGTAGGCATAAGCATGTGTCACAACACATTTTTTTTTCTTACCAATGCTATACACAATGACCATAATGTACTCGAAAAGTCACAAGGCGAAACATACTGGCTTTGTAAACACTTGTTAAAATCTGTGGCAGACTGCAACAATCATAGATCTGGCAAAACAGAACAAGTTACTTACCACTACTTACAACTGGCAATACCTTTTCTGGTAGAAACTCAATATAACTGTACATTCCTCTCCTTGTGAATTTCCCCTGGCATCAGACCAAGTCAGTAAACTTTTGAAACAATTCCCCTGCGTGTTGGTAGGTGGCGGTGCCCAGCTCCATTTTAGATCAATCACTCTCGAGATGTGACTTTGGGTCCCTATATCTGCGTCTGACATCAGTTTACATTGTATATCTCCATCTGCACTGTGGGACACGGAGCCAACAGAAATCACAATAGCAGTGTGCAGATTCGACACTTGGATTCATAAAACAGATTGTAGGAGTCCATTCCACAGAACGGGGATGCGGGTCCGTCAGTAAGGAATCTGCAGCTAGATAGAGTCATTACCAGATAAGACGCAGCCGAAGGTAAGTAACTTGTTCATCTGATAGAGCCTTCTAGCTGCAGGTTTCTTACCGTAAAATAGATACCCAAGCAATACCTTCCCGGAGGTGGGCCTGCAAAATAATTTCAAACCAAAAAATCCTGCACGGCTGAATGGGCTAAGTGCCCTAACTACGGACCTGACTGTCCTGGCAGTAGTGTTTAGTGTACGTGTGCAGAGAAGCCCACGTTGTTGCCTGGCAAATGTGCTGGTCCGGAACGCCGCATGCTAACGCAGTGGTTGCAGCTTTGGCTCTGGTTGAATTGGCACGTAAACTCTCAGGGGGTTGCTTTTTGGCCATTGCGTAGCAGAACTTAATGCAGAATCCGATTCAACAGGATATGGTCTGTTTCTGCACAGCCTTTCCCTTCTTTGTTCTGATATATACCATGAAGAGTTGCTTGTCCACCCGGAACTCTTTTGTGCGGTCAAGGTAGAATGACAACGCTCTGTTTGGGTCAAGATAGTGACGTCGCTCCTCTTCCTTGGAGGGATATGGTGGAGCGTAAAAAGTAGGCAAGGTGATGGATTGGCAGACATGAAATGGAGTAACGACTTTCGGTACAAAAGAGTAAGGTGATGGATTGGCCAACATGAAATGGAGGAACACCTTTTGGTACCAAAAAGACCTAGTACGCAGAACCAGCTTGTCTTGATAGATGCTCTGATACAGAGGCTTTAATGATAAGGCCCGAAGTTCACTGAACCTCCGGGCTGATGTTATTGCCATGAGGAAGGCCATCTTGATTCTAAGGAGCCAGAGGGGACAATTATGTAGACGCTCAAATGGAGTGACCATGAGGAAAGTAAGCACAAAGTTAAGGTCCCACTGAGGCATGATAAAGGGTGAAGGAGGAAACATGTTGCAACTCTTTCTAGAATCTGTTAAAAAAAGGAAGTTCGAAGAGAGATGGCTGAAATAGCAGAAAGATAGCCCTTAAGATTGCGAAGAGCATAGCCCTGTTGGGCAAGAGAGAAAATAAAGAGAAGGACCAGAGAGAGGGGAGCAGAGAAGGGGTCAATCTGCTTCACTGCACACCTTGCCTAAACTTTTCTCCAACGACAGGCATAAGCAGTCTTGGTAGAGAGACACCTGTCTTCCAAGATATCATTACAGACTTCGAGCAGAAGATCAAAAAATGTCCACTCAAATCTCCATGCATGAAGGTGGAGCGTTGAGAGGTTCATGTGGAGAACCCTCCCCTGCTGCTGCACCAGAAGATCCATCCGCAGGGGCAGACTGATTGGCGAACCAATGGCCATGCTGAACAGCTCAGGATACCAAACTCTCTGTGCCTAGTCCAGAGCCACAAGAATGGCTGGGGCCCGGTTGTTCTGGGCTTTCTTAAAAACTCTGGTCATGAGTGGTATGGGTGGAAAGGCATACAGAAGGTCTGTGCTCCACTCGAGATGAAAAGCATCTCAGAGCAAGAGCCACCTTGGAAACTCCAGTGTGTAGATCTGCTGACATTGCACATTCTTGGCAGTGGTGAACAGATCTAACCAATGCTCTCCTCACTGCTGAAAGAGGCCTTGCACCATTTGCATTCCACCAGGCATCTTCGGCTGAGTTAGTCCTCCCTGGCCTTCAGAGAGCCTTCCAGGTGTTGAACCACCAGGGATATGCCCTGGCGTTCCATCCATGTCCAGATACGCAGGGCCTCTTGACAAAGGGTCCACGACCCCACCCAGCACTGCTATGTACCACATAGCCGTGGTGTTGTCCGTAAACACATGTACTAGCCTTCCCTTGATGGAGGGTAGAAAGGCTTTTTAATGTAAGCCAGATCACTCGGAGTTCCAGACAGTTGATGTGGAATCCGGATTCTGCCGGAGAACAGAGGCCTCTGATCTCCACCTCTCCCAGATGGCTGCCCCCATCCCATGAGTGACGCATCTGCCACTATTGGGAGATCTGGTTGGGGAAGGGAGAGAGGACTGCCACTGACCCAATCGCATTTCGTTAACCACCACTCTAGGTATTTTGCAGCTCCCACTGAGATCTGGACAGTGTCGGAGATTTTCCTGATGCTGTGCCCACTGGAATGTCAGGTCCCACTGCATAATGTGCATATGCCAGAGGGCATGTGTCACAAGCAGGATGAGGGAGGCCGTGAGGCCCAGCAGTCTCAGAGTCAATCTCACAGACATCCTGGCTGAAACATTAATATCATAGCCTGAATATCCTGGACTCACCGTTCGGAAGGATAAGCCCAAAGCTGCACCATGCCTTGAACATCTCGGATGAAAGGCAACCTCTGAGAGGGAGTCAGGTGTAACTTTAGCACTTTGATAGTGAACCCCAGCGAGAGCAGGAGGTCACACATAGCCTGGAGGTGGGAGACAACACCCTGGGGCGACCCTGCCTTTAACACCTAGTTGACAAGATTGGGGGGGGGGGGACAACTGGCCCCCCTCTTCTCCACAAATGACCTGCAAACACTGCCATCACCTTGGTGAACACCCGAGGAGCGCTGGTAAGGCCAAAGGGCAGCACAGTAAACTGGAAGCGCTCGTGGCCTACCATGATCTGCAGGTAACACCTATGTGCAGTCAAGACGGGAATGTGGAATTAAGTATCTTGCAAGTCCAATGTTACCATCCAGTCTCCCGGGTCCAAGCAGAAAGGACTTGAGCGAGCCTGAGCATTCTGAATTTCTCCTTGAGGAAGAAGTTGACAGGGCATAGTTCTAGAATAGGACAAATGCCTCTGTCCTTCTTCGGCACCAAAAAGTAGTGGGAATAGCAACCACCGCCTAATTCTGGTGTAGGCGCCCTCTCAATGGCTCTCTTGACCAAGGGAGCCGTCACTTCCTGTTGGAGAAAGTAGAGGTGGTCCTCCATCAGTTTTTTGCAAGTAGGTGGCATGGGTGGAGGGGATTTCATGAAGGGTGGAGGGGAGTTGCTCCTTTGGACAATCTGAAGAACCCACTGGTCTCATGTAGTAGACCGTCAGTGGGGCAGGAGATGGTGTATCCTGCTTCCCACTGGATGCCCATGATGGATTAAGGGTTTGGAGTCTGCGGCTGCCAGGGGACTGGTGGACTAGCCAGACCTCTGGCTGCCTGACCCACGGGGCCAGCTCGTCCTCAGCCACACAGAGGCTGGGAAGCCTACACGACGCTGTGGCTGGGTGTGTAAAGACCCGGCTGGAAGCCCCTTTCGAGGCCACAAAAGGTGGACTTGGGTTGGCGAGGGTCCATGGATAGACCAAAGGATCTGGCCGTAACCCTACTAACTTGAAGCACTCAAGTGCTGAGTCCACCTAGTCTCCGAAGAGATGGGTGTCATCAAAGGGCATGTCCATAAGCGGTACTTGGACATCCAGTGAAAAGCCAGTTGTCCTCAGCCAAGCTTAGCACAATAAGGGCACCATCAATGAAAGCTCTCCGCCCACCGAGACGGCTGTGTTCAGTCCACATCGGACAGTGTACATGGCTGCATGTTTCCCGTCATTAACAGCTTGGAAGAGTACAGCTTGGGCTGCCTCGGGGACCATTGGCAGCACCTGAACAACCGTATCCCACAGTGCGTGGGAGAAGCAGCCCAAAAGGCACACGGTGTTCACGGACCGCAGTGCCAAGCTGGCAGAAGCAAACATTTTCTTTTATAAGGTGTTCAGCCTCCTGAATTCCCTATCCAGTGGGGTGGTAGGGAATGCACCAGGATTTACACGGGAGGTTGAGACTTGAACTCGGTTAGGGTGTTGAGTGAGGAAGTTGGGATCCCCTGCGGAGATGCACGGCGGGCACTCGTCCTGTTCATAGGAACCCCTGTGCAGCATTTGGACCAAGACCCTTGTAGGACAGCTGTGAGGGCTTCATTGAAAGGGAGTAGTGGTACTGAGGGGGAGAACTCCCGGTTGAAGCATCTCTGTCAAGACATTAGTCTTAACTGCCACTGAGGACAGGTTAAGGTCCAAGACCTCAGTCGCCCTCCTCAATACCAAGGTGAAAGAGGCTCCCTCCTACGTAGCTACAATAGGAGGAGATCCCATGCCAATAACTGGAAAAGTATCCAGTCCACTAGCATCTGCCGGGTCCTCACATCACTCTATGTCTGTGTCCAGTGGCTCGCATGCTTCAGGGTCCAGCGGCCCTTCCCACTCATCCTCGAGTTCCAACCCATAGAAATAGGGTTCGAGATCCAACCTGGGAAGGAAGGCCCCAGTTGGCCCCGGCGTCGAGTGCCAACCCTCCGGCTTCGATTCGAAGTCGGAGATTAGAATAGTGGCGCTGCTGGGGGGTGCCGGCAGCATTGGAACCAGCGCCAGGGAAGGTCAAGATGTAATGACCGGCGCCAGTCCGGTTCCATCCGTGGATCCAAGGGGCCCGATGGGCGCCTTAGACTCTGGAGTGGAATTAGTATCGGCCCCACCCAAACCTGCGGCTCTGGAGGGAACAGAACACTCAAATATGAAGTGCAAGGCTTAAAAAAACTCTCGGAGTTGAACAGTGATCGCTCCAGCTCCTGGAAACACTGGGAGGCTCGGAGTCAGCCTAGAAGCTGGCTCAATCGTGGAGCTAGGCCTCAAATGATGATGCTCCTTCATCTTGTTAGATGACTTTGATGGATGGGGTGAAGTCGAAGACCTCTTTAACTTCTGGCTCATCTTTTTGCGGTGGGGCGTTCGAGGGGCCTAGCGATTTCCAATACGTTGAAGATCTTGGACTTCACATCCGATCCTGGGACTTTCCTCCCAACCGGGATCGAGACCATCATGGTGTTGCACGCTGAGCTGCCAGGAGCTAATGGGACTGCTCCCTCAAGGCCTTCGGGTTCATGGTGCGGCAGTTGACGCAGGTCTTAACGTTGTAGTGACGCTCAAGGCACCAGTGCAAAGAAGGTGCGGGTCAGTCACCAACATCGGTCAGTGACAGGTACCGCAGGGCTTGAAGCTGGACTTCCTAGATGTCATTCCTGCCACACCAGGAGAAAAATTCTCAAAAAAGATTAAAAAAGTAGAAAAAAAAGCTGAGTGAAAAAGTGATTAAAGGGGTAGCTCTCTGCGGATCAACACTGACTGGTGCACAGAGAAAAGAACTGATGTCAGCGCGCTGGGGTGGAGCCTATGTAGGTATCGCGCATGTCACTTCTGGTGCAGACTACACCACGCAGAGCCGACCGACGCCACCTACCGGTGAGCAGGGGTACGGCCCAAGAAAAATTTCCAGATCCAGCCAGACACTTGGGGAAAATACGAAGGTAAGGAATCTGGAACTAGAAATCTCTATCAGATATTACAGTACCGGGGTACCGAGCAAGCATACACTAAGCTAAACATGGCACTTACTTCCATTCCCCGCCTACAACAGGAAGCAGAGGTTATTTAGGTCAAATAGGTCCAGAGATTTATACTGTTTGCTGTTAAAGCCTTGCCTGCAATAATGAGGGTTGTTTTTTTAAGTTCTGTACTCCACTGATATTAAAAGGCAGAGTGTTCTCTTGCTGCATGGCTCTGGGCAGGCCATCTAACGCATAAGGTGTTAGATTAACACATTTTAGTGTAGTGCTCCGCATTACCGCACTGAAATGCATTGTCACGCATATTTGCCCGATATGTTTGCTGTCACTGAAGCCTGCAAACCTGTGTGTGGCAGCCTGCAGCGCGCACTTGTGCCAGCGCACGCTGTTTCTGCAGGCTTGTGGCGCTCCGTGGTACTTGGCAAGACTGCCAGCTGAGAGCTAAGGCCACACGGTTAGTGCTACAATGTATTATATTTTTTTTCAATTTGAATCCGTGGCGCCACGCGGTCTGCACAGCTCTTAGTCACTTGATGCAGCTTCGAGACAGACTGACATCACAGCTGGCCCAGTAGTGTGACCAATAGCTACTAGTACTACTGAGACTGTCAGATTGTTTGAATACATTTGCTGTGGTGCAGCAAGGGAACGTCACAGCCTGCCTCCTGCTAGACAGTGCGCCACGGGGTCCAGGAGTATAAAGACCAGCCACTTAGTGGTTTGCGGGTGGCGCAGCTGCAATCATTCCCCCCGCCTCTCCTCAAGGTGCTGGCCATCCACGGACAAGTCAATATTGATGAGCCCAGTCGGGAGGGTGCAGGAAGTCAATGACCTGTAACCGCCCGTCACACTCACTGACCGTCTGCTCTGGCTGCAGCAGCTGCCAAGAGAGGACTTGGACAGGCTGCCTGAACTAATCAGGCACCGGTGGCAAACAAAAAAAACAAGCATTTACAATGCAATGGTCTATGCATTATTAAAGGTAGAGCTATTGGCATTGCTCATGACTTTTTTTTTTTAATCATAAATAAATGGCACTGTCATTTACATTGCCAATAGCTTAATTGTTAAATAAATGGCAAAAGGCAAGGGCATACCCTTGATCTTATATTCACTAACCATCCCGGCGTAACTTTCCTTTCTTCCCTACCCCTCACATGGTCTGACCATTTTCTCCTTCCCTTTGAAATTACTATCCCTTCCCTGCCCCCCTCCTCCTCTATCAATAAGGAAAACGGTCGCAAGTGGTCTAAAGTTACCTGTGATACCATTGACCCTTGTTTCCTGTATCGGTTTAATTCCTTTGCAGATTTTAATGAGGAAGTTGTGAGATATAACTTTGCCCTCACATCCGCTCTAGATGCCATTTCTCCACTAGCACCTATTACTTCCGCTAGATCTCGTCCATCTGCTCCTTGGTTCTCCCCCTTGCTGCGAGAGGAAAAGAGTAGATGCAAACAGCTTGAACGTAAATGGCGCCAGTCCTACGACCCTACTGCCAAAGCTGCCTATAAAGTGGCTTTGAACAACTTTCAAAAACTCGAACGGACCACGATGAGAGCTTACTTCTCACAACTCATCAAATTGGCAGAGAACTCTTCCAAAACTCTCTTCACAATTGTGAAGGATTTTGTGAATCCCCCTGCCTTGAAGACCCAGAGTTCCCCCACTCAAGCCCTCTGTAATGGACTTTCTGATTTTTTCCAGGATAAAATCATCAAGCTATCTTCCTCATTTGATTCGACGGCATCGAGTCCCTCGTTAGCTGAGCCATACTCCCAGCAATGCTCATTTAAATTCTTTGATGAGCTTACGCTAGATACAGCCATGAAACTACTCAGCCAGGTTAAATCAGGGTCACCACTAGATCCAGTCCCTGCTAAAGTGATGGGAAATCTTGCCCCGGTTTTAATCAACCCTCTCCTTTCCATATGGAACTTTTCCTTGACCCATGGTCAGTTCCCTTCAGTGTGGAAACAAGCTATGCTGCTCCCCATCCTAAAAAAGTCAGATGCAGATTCTACTCAATTCAGTAATTATCGCCCGATATCCCTTCTGCCTAAACCTGCTAAAATCTTAGAAAAAGTGGTTCAGAAACAACTTGCCCAGTACCTAGAAACTAATCAGCTGTTGCATGACTCCCAGTCCGGCTTTAGAGCCGGATACAGTACCGAGACGGCACTATTGGAGGTATCGGAGACAATTCGGGAGTCAGTGGACAGGGGCGAGGAGGCCATGCTGGTCCTCCTCGACCTGTCTGCTGCATTCGACACTGTGTCCCATGATATACTCCTATCTCGTCTGCAGCAGCTGGGGATTGAAGGCGCCGCCCTAACCTGGATTAAGTCTTTTCTCTCAGGGAGGACCCAAAGGGTACTCCTTTGTCCCTTTGAATCTGAGGACAAACCTCTTCGGTGCGGTGTGCCCCAGGGCTCGGCGTTGAGCCCCCTTTTGTTTAATGTGTACCTAGGACCGCTTGCCAGGGTAGTCGAGTCTTGGGGGGTCAGGGTGGTCTCTTACGCTGATGATACTCAGCTCGTTTTTTCTTTTAGAGACCGCTCTGACTCCCACTTCTCTAACTTTCGCAACTGCCTTGGCAACATCTGTTCGTGGATGGCTTCCAATCATCTGGTTCTGAATACAGACAAAACAGAGGTGCTTTTCTTCAGCCACAAATCAGCCCCCCTCGCCACCTTGTGGTGGCCTACTGTCCTGAACCCCCCTCCTAGCCCTGTACAGTCCGCCCGCAATCTCGGCTTCCTCTTTGATAACTCTATGTCCTGTAAAGCTCAGATCAATAGAGTCACCGCTGCCTGCTTTGGCAAGCTGCGCATGATTAGGAATATTTTTCCCTATCTCCCTTTGGTGTCCCGCAAAACGATTGTCCATGCTCTTATCACGGCACACCTAGATTATGCCAACAGCCTGTATGCCGGTGCCCCCCTCTACCTCACTGATAGGCTGCAAATTGTTCAGAATGCGGCAGCTAGACTCATTGGAAATATCCCTGCCCGTAACTCGGTCTCAGCCTACCGGAAGGAACTTCACTGGCTCCCCATCTCCCATCGCATTCAATTCAAAATTCTGATACTTGCCTTTCGTGCTATTCATGGAACTGGCCCGGCCTACCTGAGTAAAAGACTCAAAGTATCTGCTTCCGTCAGATCCTTGAGATCTAACAGCCTTCGTCTTTTGGTGGTACCCAGATTTCGTCGCGCCAGGAGTGGTGGCAGAACGTTCGGAGTGGCCGCGGCCAAGCATTGGAACAGTCTCCCTCAGGTTTATTGAGTCAGAGCAAGTTTTCCGTCGTAAACTCAAGACCTGGCTGTTCTCCAATCTCTGACTATTTATCCTCTCATGTTCCCTGTAGTTCCAGATTGGATGGACTTGCACCTGGTAGTTCATCCTCGTGAATAACATGTACTTACAGCGCCGGGACACCCCCTTTGGGGGTAGCTGCGCGCTTTATAAGCTTCTTAAATAAATAAATAAATTGTCATTTACAATGCCAATAGCTTAATAGCTCGCAAATGCATGACCTAATGCATTTACACCCACACAGAGCCACCCACACACAGCCACCCACACACAAAGCCGCCCATACACACACACAGAGCCACCCACACAGAGCCACACACACAGAGTCACACCCACCCACACACAGAGCCACACACACACACACACACAGAGCCACACACACACACACACACAGAGCCACACACACAGAGCCACACACACAGAGTCACACCCACCCACACACAGAGCCACACTCACACACACACACACAGAGCCACACACACACACACACACACACACACACACAGAGCCACACACACAGAGCCACACACACAGAGCCACACACACACAGAGCCACACACACAGAGCCACACACACAGAGCCACACACACAGCCACAGCCACACACACAGCCACAGCCACACACACACACACAGAGCCCCACACACACAGAGCCCCACACACACACACACATCCAGAGCCCCCCCCACACACACACCCATAGCCCCACACACACACACACCCAGAGCCCCCCCCCCACACACACACCCAGAGCCCCACACATACACCCAGAGCCCCACACACAAACACCCAGAGCCCCACACACAGACACCCAGAGCCCCACACACACACACCCAGAGCCCCCCACACACACCCACCCCAAGCCCCACACACACACCCACCCCAAGCCCCACACACACACCCACCCCAAGCCCCACACTCACACACACCCAGAGCCACACACACACCCAGAGCCACACACACACCCAGAGCCACACACACACCCAGAGCCACACACACACCCAGAGCCACACACACACACCCAGGAGAGCAAGCACAGCGAGGGGGCAGGGAAGCAAGCACAGTGAGGGGGCAGGGAAGCAAGCATACCGAGGGGGCAGGGAAGCAAGCACAGCGAGGGGGCAGGGAAGCAAGCACAGCGAGGGGAGCAAGCACAGCGAGGGGAGCAAGCACAGCGAGGGGAGCAAGCACAGCGAGGGTGCAGGGGAACCAGGGGGCAGGGGAGCAAGCACAGCCAGGGGGCAGGGGAGCAAGCACAGCCAGGGGGCAGGGAAGAGGATTGCTTAGAACTTGAGAAGTTGAACAAAAAGTCAGGACAATGAAAATGCTGTAACGATGTGCCAAATGACCAACACAGTACAATTATGCAAACTGTCTTCATTAAAACAGACATTTCAATAAATCCCTGCGCAAACCCCAAAAAGTTATACTTTCCGCAGCGGGGCTTAAGCCCAAATCAAGATCCTCTTAGTCCTGGAGTCGTTGTAAACCTCCTTTGTCAGGGGGCTCTCCCGATTTCTACTGGAAAAGAAGAGCTCGCATCAGCATGCCCAGAATAGCCCCGCTGAAACGCTGTTTTCAAACCCACGATCGGTCCTGGTGGGAGGGCCCGATCGTAATCACTCAAAGTGTGCCTGGATCTTACAGCTGGGAGGATACATAGGCGTAGGGCAGTCACAGAGAAGCTGCAGCTCGTTCGCCACAGCTGTGTTGCGCACTCAGCAACCCCCACCAGATGAAGCAGCCCGCTGGTCTCTCACCATCTTTAAAAGCCACAGAGAGTCAGAGTTCCGCCGCCTCGTCCAGCACCGAACACAGTCTTGTGTCTGATACCTGTGAGGGGGGCGCTGTGCCCGACCCCTCTTGCCAGCGGCTCTATAAACATTGGCCGGCTATCGTGCTGGGTCCGCTTCACTTCAGGAGTGCTTCGGGATGCCCGGGGTGTTTCCTTTGTTCTGCTGCTCGGAGCTGGTGGTTGCCATCTTGCAGGTGGAAGCTCCGATAAAGTTAGGATTTAATTCAGGCACAATTGACAGTTTTTAGACGCTCTCTGTAAGTCCTCGGATTGTATAAATGTTCCGATTCCAGAATTTGGCAACATTGGGGAATTTAAGCCGCATTTGCATCCTTTTTGAGGTCGGGGAATGCGGGTTCGACACGGAGCTTCGGTTCAGGCGGCCCGCTTTTCTAAAGTTATTTTACGGTGTGGTACCGAGTTTATTAATCACACTTTTGCGACCCTTATAGTGGCAGTGACAAAGTGGGCTGGCTGTTTAAAGAGTCCAGCAATCAAGCCTTTCTCGCAAGAACAATATAATGTAAAACAAGAAAAAAATAAAAACTTACATGCCGCAAAGGTCTGAAATTTTCGGAATCGGGGGCGTGTTTTTTGGTGAGTGACGGATGACGTCACAGGTAGAAAGAACGCAAAAAACACGCCCCCGAATCCGAACAAGACGGGGCTTGGACTGAGTGACGCCCCTCTCCTCCAATGGCTGGCCAGCATTTACTAGGCCAGCCAATGGAGAAGAGGGGCGGGTTCCAAGCCCCTTCTAAGAATCATTAAATATCGGGCTCCGCCCACTGCTACGCAGTGCGACGGTCCCTCGACCTAAAAAAATAGTGATGCAATATATTTATTCTTTGAAGGCAATTGTTTTACTTTGTTTTTTTTATTCTCCTGCACAAATGATACATTACTAAGACTTGTGCACAAATTCCCCGAAGAATAAAAACGGCTCAATAAATCCAACAAAACCCCTATCTTTCTTAGCTAGCATGATGGGGGTTGCTGATGAATTCTTAATGGCACTTTCAAAATAGAAAATAAATGAACACCATGCATGACTTGTCTAATAACTGAAATCAGAGAAAACATGCATCTCTCTTTCTGAAATGCAGTCTATAAAGCAGGTCCTGATACAACACACGAGTACAGAGCAATAAATATCCCCAAGTATTCCTCGAAGAATCTGTCAGCAGCCCATTCACTTCTTGAATGTTTTATTGATTATCCGGGGCCTAAAAGGACCCAGAGGTGAGATTTCGTCAGTAGGGGGAAGTCTGACTAATACTGCATGGAATGGTGTGACATGGCCCTGCCCATTGTCCCATAAGTAAGATGTATGGGAGTGTCGGATGTTCTGCAATTTGAGCCTTCTCTGGGAAGCCATAGCTTTCTCATACATTCCTACTGAACTTACAGCTTGCCACTATTAAGGTTGAATTTTACAGAGCAATACATATCCCCAAGTATTCCTCGAAGAGTCTGTCAGCAGCCCATTCACTTCTTGAATGTTTTATTGATTAGCCGGGGCCTAAAAGGACCCCGAGGTGAGATTTCGTCAGTAGGGGGAAGTCTGACTAATACTGCATGGAATGGTGTGACATGGCCCTGCCCATTGTCCCATAAGTAAGATGTATGGGAGTGTCGGATGTTCTGCAATTTGAGCCTTCTCTGGAAAGCCATAGCTTTCTCATACATTCCTACTGAACTTACAGCTTGCCACTATTAAGGTTGAATTTTACGGAGAATATATATCACAAATGTCCGCAAAAAAATGACATCCAAAATCAAAATTACATTTCGATTTCTTTATGAATGTTGTCTTATAAAAAAAACAGCTTCTAAGGCAAAACAAAGGAGTACTGAGCTACGAACATCTTGAAGGATTTCCCTAAGAGGGGCTGACGGCAGCACATTCATTTCCTGCATAGTGTGGACATTTATCAATCGTTGTAGAGTCCGGCCTTCTCAAAAAATCCATTGTGTGGTCAAGCTTTACTAGAGGAGTTGTAGCCTAATGAACAAAGCCTCATTTCAAGATGCTAATATACCTGTAGATGCCGGATTCCGGAATATTACAACACTCACGACGGTCAGTATGTGGTTATTTCGACTGTACGTATAGAAGGAAGGTTCCAAAGTACGTGTGAATGCGTTTTATTTTATTTTTTTACGCGAATAGGAATTTGTACCAGGGCTCTATGTTTTTTCTCTGACAGCAAATCCGCTCATCTCACCAGACCGAGTTAAAATGTAATAAGATATCGACATGAGAACCCACTACCTTCTTCATTCAGTTCATGGTTGTCTGCGGCGCACCAACACCTCCGATGTAATTTATGTTAGAAATTGCTCAGATATGGTATGAGGAGAGATGCCACTCACATCTATGCTAAGCACACGAGCCACTCACACACTCGTCTCTGCAGGTCATAACTATGCATGTTTTACCAGCTGTAAATTCTGCCAACCTCTGCGTATTACGTGAATGACAACCAATACATGATCAATGATCTTCTGCACTGCCCCATGATGTTTGTTGGATGGTAACAGCAGAAAAAGGAAAAATAGCATGGACTCAGTATCTGCACACACAAAAAAGTGAGTGTGTGCATGGGCACATGGTTGTGTATCTAGCATGGGGAGGACATGGTCTGCGAACACAGCATGGGAAGGATATTGGCTGTAGATGTACGGATAGAGCAAGTCATTTGGGCTTGGGGGAGCAGAACTGTGGATGTGCACACTAGCCCAGGAAGGGGTTGGCTGCGCAAGTGTATCTAATTCTCCCTGAGACTGTAGAGTTATTTGCTGAGCCAGCATAAACAGGGTAGGGCATAGAGAACAGGGACGGTGCATATGCACGCAACAATAGGAGATTGTGCGCTGTGGGTGAGCACACAGAGTCAGGCGGGAAACTAGAGCCAAATTTGGGGTGGGGGCCGAAAAATATTTCGGGGGGGGGGGGCGGGGTTCGCTAATTCTTGAAACCATAGACAGAGTGGCTGTAAAATGGGGTGAAAACAAAACAAAAGCCTCATTTACAAGTAAATGGTCTTTTAAAGACCTGTTAAGTACTCAGGTGCGGCTGCAATTAGATTGTCGCCAGCTGCCGAAGCTGTCTCTGCCCGGGCTGACAGGCATGACGGGGGGGGGGGGGCTGAAGCCCCGTGAGCCCAATGGGTGTTGCGCGCCTGCACAGAGTCTGCAGATGCAGAGACTGTGGACTGTGGTTGTGAACACAAAACTATCAGAGGGCATGAACTACAGATGTTCTCACTGAGCCTGCAGATGGCATTTACATGTGGGTGTATGTGCACACAGAGCCCGGGGAGGCACAGACGGGGTTATGCACTCATCTTTCGCAGAACATACACTTTGGGCGTCCATAAACTTTGCAGAAATTAAAAAAATGGGTGGGGAAGGCTACATATAAAGTCGAGAACATAGAGTGTTACTATGCAGTGTGCGCACCAGAGCGTACCAGTGTTGGGTCAGTGACTGCACACCCCTTGGGGATGGGGGCCGACTATAGAGCCACACGGGGTATGGGGGGCATTGGAAGGCAAAGACTGTGGATAAGTAAATGATTCTGGGAGAGTGCATGGGCTCTGTATGTAGTTGCATAGATTTGGGTCATGGGGTGGGCTGCGCTGCTCTCTTAAGCGACTAGAGGTTTATGTGAACAGAACCTTGTCGGGCGGGCGGCATACGGACGCGCGTCTAAGAAACGCAGGGATTATAGATGTGCCCATGAAGCCGGGTGCACAGAACGTGGATAGCCAGCTATGATATACCCAGGGAAGGACATGGGATCTCCACACAGAGTCTGGAAGGGCATCAGCCGTTGAACGCGCGCCTAAGAAGTGCATGGACTGCAGATGTGTTCCCATGGAGCCGGTTGCCACAGACTGTGGATGGGCTACTAGAACCAGCGAAGACATGCCTGGGGAAGGACATTGGCTCGTCACACAGCGCAGAGCTGTGATTCTGAAATAAACTGGGATCGTTTATGCATATCGTGTGTGTCCTCCCTCTTGTCCCTCAATACCCTCCCTTTTCGCAGCCCCTTCAACATAATAACCTCACCTCATATTCTCCTCGTTCTGGGATGACCGGGCAACTGCCTCCATGGGTCCGGGGCTCTCCCTTCAGCTGCGGCACATTCTCCCCTCCCCTTTCTTAATCGCGGCTAGATTTTTTTCAATGCCTGCAAAAGTACGTATATTACAACAGCCATGAATGTCTCCAAGTGCACATTGTACAGGTACACCCTCCATACACACAAGCGCACTGAAGCCGTCTGCCAGGCGCTACAGCCATGTGCACGAGGACTGAGCACAACACGCGTGAAGTGACCATGCAGCGGCTGTTTGCAGCCAGCCAGTGTGCCCTGCCGGGCCGGGCCAGTGTGGTGGTATTTCCGGTGGGTGAAGGGGCAAAGGTGGATAAAATGCGGAGACCTGTTTGGCGAACACTGCGATGTCCTCGTTGAAAGAGTCGGAGGAGCAGACATCGCCCCCGGGAAGGGGGAAGAGCGGGCCCCGGCCACGCCGGGCTCCGGGGGGGGGGGGATTGGGTGCAGGTGGCCAGCTCGCACTTCTCAAAGACCAGGGCGAGAAGGGGGAAGAGCGGGTGGCTGCGGGGAGGGGGGGGGAGGGAAGGGAGAAGAGAGCATGTTAAAAACAGGAGTCACAGGCGGAGGGGACACATGCGTTGGTGAGCGCGCGCTGCCCTGGGCCAAGGACTGGGAGGGTGAATAGCACATTGAAACCCCGCAGGCACCCCCATGTCTAAACATGCAAGAGCCGCACAGCGCGCTGTTCTCCTTCCGCCCGTCTGATCATCTCCCACGGTGGCTCGGTCTGCTCGAGCGGGCCGAGCTGCTGATGCCGGGAGCAGAGTCTGGACGGCCGGGTGATTTGAAAATCACCAATGTTACCCACACAACCCATACACACAAGCGCACTGAAGCCGCCTGCCAGGCGCTACAGCCACGTGCACGAGGACTGAGCACAACACGCGTGAAGTGACCATGCAGTGGCTGTTTGCAGCCAGCCAGTGTGCCCTGCCGGGCCGGGCCAGTTTGGTGGTATTTCGGGTGGGTGAAGGGGCAAAGGTGGATAAAATGCGGAGACCTGTTTGGCGAACACTGCAATGTCCTCGTTGAAAGAGTCGGAGGAGCAGACATCGCCCCCGGCCACGCCGGGCTCCCGTAGGGGGGTGTGGGGGGTGCAGGTGGCCAGCTCGCACTTCTCAAAGACCAGGGCGAGAAGGGGGAAGAGCGGGCCCCGGCCACGCCGGGCTCCGGGGGGGGGGGGGGGGGTGC
Source organism: Lissotriton helveticus (assembly GCF_964261635.1). NCBI lineage: Eukaryota > Metazoa > Chordata > Amphibia > Caudata > Salamandridae > Lissotriton > Lissotriton helveticus. Next base: position 1,274,318,135 of record NC_136067.1, on the reverse strand, counting down.
AGGTGGCCAGCTTGCACTTCTCAAAGACCAGGGCGAGAAGGGGGAAGAGCGGGTGGCTGCGCGGGGGGGGGGGGGGGGGGGGGAAGAAGAGGAGAGCATGTTAAAATCAGGAGTCACACGCGGAGGGGACACATGCGTTGGTGAGCACACGCTGCCCTGGGCCAAGAACTGGGAGGGTGAATAGCACATTGAAATCCCGCAAGCACCCCCATGTCTAAACATGCAAGAGCTGCACAGCGCGCTGTTCTCCTTCCGCCCGTCTGATCATCTCCCACGGTGGCTCGGTCTGCTCGAGCGGGCCAAGCTGCTGATGCCGGGAGCAGAGTCTGGACGGCCGGGTGATTTGAAAATCACCAATGTTTTGCACACAACCCATACACACAAGCGCACTGAAGCCGCCTGCCAGGCGCTACAGCCACGTGCACGAGGAATGAGCACAGCACGCGTGAAGTGACCATGCAGCGGCTGTTTGCAGCCAGCCAGTGTGCCCTGCCGGGCCGGGCCGGGCCAGTGTGGTGCTATTTCGGGTGGGTGAAGGGGCAAAGGTGGATAAAATGCGGAGACCTGTTTGGCGAACACTGCGATGTCCTCGTTGAAAGAGTCGGAGGAGCAGACATCGCCCCCGGCCACGCCGGGCTCCCGGAGGGGGGTGTGGGGGGTGCAGGTGGCCAGCTCGCACTTCTCAAAGACCAGGGCGAGAAGGGGGAAGAGCGGGCCCCGGCCATGTCTAAACATGCAAGAGCTGCACAGCGCGCTGCTCTCCTTCCGCCCGTCTGATCATCTCCCATGGTGGCTCGGCCTGCTCGAGCGGGCCGAGCTGCTGATGCCGGGAGCAGAGTCTGGACGGCCGGGTGATTTGAAAATCACCAATGTTACCCACACAACCGCATGTGAGTGTACGTTTCATAACACTCGCCTTCCCCTCCTTCTGGACCTCATGGCCACCAAGGTTGTGCGTCGCTTGTGAGACACCTCGCAATGCCTTCCTGCAGTGGGCCCATGTCTTCTTTAGACCCACACGTAGCTTTTTGCTCCCGACATCTGCCTCAATCCGCTGCATTCGATCCGCCTCCTTTCTCCGTTGTCAGCCGCGCAGAAACCACAGACCAGGTTTCGCCGTGCCTGGCGGGCATGCAGCAACAGTTCCCTGAGGTCCCGATGCCCCCCAAGAATGGGAGCGGGAATGTGGGTGGCAGGCGGAAAATAATAACAAGCATTTACAATGCAACGGTTTCGACTTTGGAAAAATTTGAGCTATTGGCATTGTAAATGACAAAATTTGTATTTATGTGTTGGTTTTGAAAACAGATAAATAAATGGCATTGTCATTTACATTGCCAATAGGTCTAACTTTTCCAAAGGCGAAACCGTTGCATTGTAAATGCTTGTTTCAAAGTTGTCTTCAGGTTCTGGTTTACCGTACATTCCGATAATAGGGAATCTTAGCATAGATTTTACTGTAGGTTCACGCTATTGGGACCCTGAAAGCAATTTAGGATTCAAGACCTTAAAACATGATGCAAAATGTTTGAGAATCTTTTAAACGCTGCATACGACCTGAAATAACTAGCATTAAGAACAAAGTATGTACTTTAAACATGAACTTGACGAATAATGGCAAAATGTTAACAACAAAGAAAGAAGTATACTTTCCACCATGCTGGAACTAGATTTAAGTAAGTATGTAAGGTTCTTCTTTGCTACCCTCCCCCAAACTGATAATTTTGGAATGTTAACACCACATGTGTAACACAGTCACTGTTTTAAAGTTTTAAAGCCTGAATATAGAACTTAACAGCAGAAAGCTGTTTTTGCACCCATTGTTCAGCAGGTTTACTAAATGTTGACCTAGTGTAACTAGAACATTTTGTTTAATAAAACTTATAACTGATGTAGTAGATGATGGATTATAAAGCAAAGACAAATTTACACAGGAAAAAGCCGAAGCTGAATCCCAAATCATCCCAGTGGCCCTGCTTATATTGCTCTGCACTTTCAGTTTTGAATTAAGTTAACTGATTTCAAGGTGCCAAGGTAGAGGGAATTTGGCTCCGGTGATGTCACCACAACTCCACATTCAGCGTCAAGATAAGAGTCAGCGCCTCCTACCAGGGTGGACGGCTATGCCAGAAGTTTGTCTGGAGCCTGAGATATTCAAGAGGTGAGGAATCTGCAAGCAGAAGTATCCACAGAGCTATAGTGATAACTCCCAAGCCTTTGGAGTCAAATGTTTGCCACCATCACGATTTCTGCCGCACGACCGTTACTAACAAGAAGGCTGGGGTATGAGACAAGTGCAGAGCCCTCAGCTCCTAGGCTGTATTGCTGACTACACTACATCTAAACATCAGCAACTCAAGAAGGGCGACCTTAAACACGTCCTATTATATAGTTTGAGGTGCTTACACTTCTATCATGGAAGTGACAGGATTGGAAATCTGTTAGCACAGCTTAGGATGCACTTTATAAGCAGTTACATGAAGTTTTCTTGCAATAATGTTTCCAAATTGATAGCACTACATGCTGGATGTCTGGCTTTACGTTAAGCTGGCTTAAACGACAGAAACTGTCATTACGTGCTGCAGGAAAGGCTCGCACTGAGAAACACAGTGTTTGTAATGCCAGTTCTGTGGGGTGGAAGGCCGGAGACTCGTTACCTCTCTGCCCTGCTGGATGAAGACGAGGCAGGTGAAACCTGAGCATTTGGTGAACCTGCTCACGGCCTGGCAGATAGAAGAAGCCGCAGTGCCTCGCCGTATCCCCTTACGAGAGAGTGCAGGTACAAAAGTGAAGGGCACGCTTACCCTGGCGCTGGCCAAGGGCCACCGTCCCCTCCTTGTCTGTAGATTCTTCTGCCCATTACACTAAGTGCTTCGGGGTTTGGCAGCCCGCGGGAGTTACACCGCGCTCCAGGCATGCGTGAGCAGTGCTGCAGCTGTCACTGGGATCATGTCCGCTGCCTGTCTGATCCCAATTGCTCGCTTTCGGCAGTTCAAGGGCAGGCCATCTGACATCGTGTCCAAAGCCGTGTTGGACAGAGTGATTATCAGCCGTTTCGCTGCAGCTGTTAACTTCTCGAGTTACCAAACAGATGGTATTACTTTAAAAACTCAGCCTAAAGGCATTGTGCTTTCCGCTGTTGGACTTGTTTGGAAGTCAACGGGACGCCCTATAAACGGATTTCTGTCATTCCTCTAGTTCTGAAACACTTTGGCTGGTGGCAGTTACGCCCATGTGGTTTGTGTAAATATTATTTCTGTGCTGTAAAGAACACATTCAGAAGGGTACTTTGCTGTCTGTATGCGGCCTGCCTTGCGGGAGGGGGCGGGAGTGGACACGGACGGCGGGAGGGGGCGGGAGTGGACACGGACGGCGGGAGGGGGCGGGAGGAGGCGGGAATGGACAGCAAATGTGAATCACGGACGGCGGGAGGGGGCGGGAGAGGACACGGACGGCGGGAGGGGGCGGGAGGAAGCGGGAATGGACAGCAAATGTGAATCACGGACGGCGGGAGGGGGCGGGAGAGGACACGGACGGCGGGAGGGGGCGGGAGGAGGCGGGAATGGACAGCAAATGTGAATCACGGACGGCGGGAGGGGGCGGGAGAGGACACGGACGGCGGGAGGGGGCGGGAGAGGACACGGACGGCGGGAGGGGGCGGGAGAGGACACGGACGGCGGGAAACGTTCACAGGACAGCGAGGGGGGGGCGGAAAGGCACACGGAGGGGGCGGGAATGGACAGCGCATCAGTGAAAGGGGAGGGAACGGGCAAAAACGTAACTCCGCCCTGGGAAAAAATCTCGGGAACGCCCCCGAATCTGGTCCGGCCTTGACGGACAGATCTCTGTTCCAATGGCTAGCCTCCATTTATGGAGCTAGCCAATGGGACAGGGGGGCGTATTCCATTCTCCTTACTGGAAATCAAGAGATTTCTCTGGAGGCGGAGCTAAGAGCTCCGCCCTCCAGTCGAAACCTAAAAAACATTCTCTTTTCATTAGAAACAAGAAACAAGAAACAAGGCTGCCCCGTGCGTTGTACACCTCCAATGAGAACTGCATTGGACGGGGGAAGAGAAGCAGGACGGGGCGGAAGAGACCAATCGTAGACGGCAGAGGAGAGGAAAGAGAGGGCGAGGAAGATAGACAGAGGAGGAGAGGTGGAAACGAATACAAGGATGAGTTGTAGGAGGAATTCTAGAGGACCGGAAGCTAGAGCAACGGCTTACCTTCACTGCAGAAAAAAAATGGCGGGCGCAAGCTTCCTCAGTTTTCGGATTCGGGGGCGTGTTTTGCTGTTCTGAGTGACAGACAACGTCACTGTCTAAAGAACAGCAAAACTTACGCCCCCAAATCCGAAAAAGACGGAGCTTCTTTGGAGGGACGGCTCTCTCCTCCAATGGCTGGCCTCCGTTTAGGAAGCCAGCCAATGGTGGAGAGACAGGGCAGGGAGGCGGGTTCTGAAGCCCTACTAAGTAACATTAAATCTCCGGACCGGAAGCTGCTTCGCAGCTTATAGGTCCCTCGACCTAATGATTGCCGTGGGGGTGGTGGCTCGAAGGAGCCCGAGTCTGCTGCCAAGTCAATCGCGGAGGCCAGACCCCCTGCGCTGCAGCTGCCTTGCTGAAGATCTGATCACCAAGAACAGAGCTAAGTAAATAAGGTATTTACCACTCGCTACCTCAGCCGAGTGTCTGTCAGTGTACTAGGTTGGTGCCCTTCCATTTCTGGTGCTCTGTAATATTGTTAATCACTGGGCTATGCAATTTGATTTATTTAGGAACGCAGGTCTTCATTCAGCCTGTAAATGTTAGTTTAGCTGAGAGGCTGCTCTGCATTTCCCTGTATAAAGTAACTTCACAGCCAGGAGCCCCTAAAGTAATTGTGAAAGTTACAGAGCTCTGCAGTAACGAACTGTCTGCACAACAAGTTGAGCTCTGTTCAGTTTCACAAGGCTGGCTCAAGCACGCTCTGTGCAGGGTACCCTTACCTACATTGCAGGGTGCCCTTACCTACATTTCTGGTTCTTTGCAGCAGTAAGGTCAGTTAAGATAATGAAATGAAAGGATTGTGAAAGAACAGGGTGCAATACCTTGCGAGGTTTTGTAAATATATTTTGTTTGTCAAATAAATGTAAGTTAGCGTATTAGGGGCAGCCAAAGAAACCATATATCAGTTTATGATAAAAACTTTTATTACGCAACACTGTTGTCTCGGAAGTGTGCAAACATCAACCGATTTCACAAAAACGAAACCCAATAGGTACAGTAAGAAAAAAAGCGATCTGATGTGGCCAGTGCTGGCTGTGTCATAGCTCTTTATTTTCTTACGGCAAGTTTGTAGTACGGTTGTTAGGGTAAGATGTAGCATTGTAAGTCTAGCTAGCTGTGTAAGTAGATGTTTTTAAAAATAGGTTAACCTGTTGCAGTTCAAGTCTTAAAAAAAATATACAATATGGAAATTGGTTTTAAATGGTTGATAGAAAAGTATTCCTCCCGAATGTGCATTTGTCAATGACATACAGTCACAGGGAGAGTTTAAAGTGTACGTGCGGTTGTAATTAAGAAATAAACAGAAGCTGTTGAGTAAAGATTTAAAGTATGCGGTCGGGATGTGCATCTGCTAACGACATAGTTACAAGGTGAGTTTAAAATATATATGTGATTATCATTTAAAAAAAAGCCATTCAATGAAGTATTAAAGAGAGAAAAAAAAGCCTCTGGTAGCGAAATACAGTCACACATACTATGCCTGTGAGGCTAAAAGTGTTTGTAAGCAGACATCAAGGGAGCAGGGAAAAGTAGGTCCCACAACCCAAACAGTAGAAGGACACACATAAGTACTTTGGGCATTCTTCAGAGAGGGTCACAATTAACAGAAGACGACACTGCAGAATGCGCTGACAATCGAACATAAACATACATGCCAACAGATCTGATTCCGGTAGGAGAATCACGATTTTTAAAGCAAAAAATGCCATTATTTTATGTGTTACAAACATCCCACTAAAAAACCACCAGTAAGCCCACCAGTAGGTTGGTCACTGTATGTAAGGCTGTGACCAAATTATACCAGGTGATTCAAATGTAGAACATGGGAGGAAATATAGAGCAAACAATTCAGGGGAGAAATGGGACAAACTATGGGACTACTCAAAACTCGTACCAAGAAATGCCACGTCCAAATGCACACTTTTTATCTATCTGCATCAGAAGGATCTTGGGCCACGCCGGTAACGGTCAGGTGACTCTGGTCAGCGGTGACAGAGATAGTGTCACTCAGTCGTTGAAATGTCACTCATAATTATATTGAAATTATGAAAATGTCATGTAGCAATCAAATTGTGGCAGCTATGGAAGGGACTAAGCTCCAGGGGGACAGACAAGGACAGCCATTGGATAAGAAGCAAGTGAATGAGAGTGACAATAAAGCTAACCAATGGTAAGCAGTCGGTGGGCTTCAAGCCCACTGCAAGTTCTTGGTAAACCCACAATAGATCTTTTGAGACCAGACAGATTATACTGTCTGGTCGGCTTGAGCTAAAAAGGATTTGCAGTCTGAATTATCTACAAAAAATGAGTCCCACAAAGTATTTATTGGAATTTAGGTAGCATAAAACCTATCTGTGAAACATCTGAGCACTGCACATTATGTGAGGGGTAGGAAGACGATCTACAAGATTAACAAATTACTTACATTTGGTAACAATATGTCTGTAAGAAACATCAGTTAGTTATAGATTCCTTACCTTAGAATTACCCCCAGGTGTCAGACTGGATCCGGAAAGTTTTTCGTCAGCAGTACCTCTGCGCGTCAGAAGGTGGCGTTGTGTCGCCGTGATGACGTCACGGTAGTTACTTAGACGCCGCCTTCGCGCGCTGACGTCAGTTCTGTACACAATTTTCTGCGCCAGAAACGCAGAGCCATTCAAGACACTGACCACTGGTAAACAAAACTAGGGCCCTGAAAGGATATCCTTAACCCTAGAAATCAGTTCGCAGAATGGGGAGGGTGGGTGGGGCGGTAAGGAATCTATAACTAACTAATGTTTCTTACAGATATATCGTTACCGAAGGTAAGTAACTTGTTCATCTGAAAGAAACACGTTAGTTATAGATGCCTTACCTTTGAATAGATACCCCAGCAAAACCAACCCCGGAGGTGGGTCTGCAAACCAAGATCACACCAGAAACTCCTGGAAAACAGAATGGCCAAAGAAGCCATCTCTCCGGACTTGACGGTCAACACAGTAGTGTTTCATAAAAGTGTGCAAAGAAGCCCACGTAGCTGCCTGACAGATGTCATTCAAAGGAACGCCTCGTCCCAGAGCAGTGGTTGCTGCCGTCGCCCTGGTGGAATGGGCCGCAACCGCACTAGAGACTACTTCGACAGAGAATAGCAGGCTTTGATACACAAAACAACCCATCGGGAGATGGTCTGCGTGTGTGCGGCCTGACCTTTCTTTTGCAGCGCACGTTTTGGGTCCAGACAATGAAGCCCTCTTCCTCTTTCAAAGGATGTGGAGGCGGAAAGAAGGTGGGCAAAGTGATGGTCTGCCCGATGTGAAAGGCAGTGACAACCTTGGGCAGGAAGGACGGACAAGTACTGAGAACTACCTTGTCCGGATGGACAGACAGGAAAGGAGGCTTAAATGAAAGAGCCTGGAGCTCATTCATTCTTCTGGCAGATGTGATGGCAACCAGGAATGCAGTTTTAAGCGTCAGAGGTCTCAAAGGACAGTTGTGAAGCGGCTCAAAGGGAGCACACATTAAATAAGTCAAGACTATATTCGAGTCCCACTGGGGCATAGCGAAAGGAATAGGAGGAAAGAGATGACTTATGCCTTTTAAGAAACGATTTACAACTGGGGATTAGAAAAGAGAAGGCTGATCTGGAAGCCAAAGGAAGGCAGAGATGGCCCTTGATAGTGCCCAGAGCAGAGCCCCGCTGGGCCAAAGAAAGGAGGAACAAGAGAACCTCAAAAAGAGGGGCAGAGAGGGGTTCCACAGCCTTTGCTGTGCACCGTGCCACAAATTTGTTCCACCGGCAGGCGTATACCGTCTTAGCGGATGGAAGCCTGGCTGCCAAGATTACATCACAAACTTCGGAGGCAAGTCAAATGACGTCAACTGCCGCTGCTCAATATCCCGCAAGGAGGTGGAGACTGGACAGGTTCGGGTGGAGGACCGTCCTGTGCTGCCGCAACAGGAGATACCCCCTAAGAGGCAGTCAGATCGGAGGTTCGATGGCCATGTAGAATAGCTCAGGATACCAGACTTTTCGTGCCCAATCCGGAGCCACAAGAATGACTTGGGCCCAGTCGCACCTGATCTTCTTCAGCACTTTGGGCAGAAGTGGTATAGGGGGAAAGGCGTACAACAGACCGCAACTCCACTCGCGTCGAAAAGCGTCGCCTAGCGAGTGCCGCCTTGGAAACTCCAATGAAACAATTTGCCAGTACTGTGCAACGAACGATCTCAGGTAATTAAAATACCGCCCAGAACCCAGGGCAGCGGTCTTTGCAATTCGTTTGCCGGAGCCGCTTTGCGGTAAACATTTCCCCGTTCAGTCATGGAGTTAGGAACGTCGTGCAGAGCGACAATCCGGTCATGAGTTACAATGCGGTGCAACAATGCCGCCGCTCGCAGCACCGCCAGGGTTGAGCCTCAAATAGCGCACTGAGAGCGGTTTGTTCTCTCTCTTTTTTAGATCAAGTCTCAAGGTCGGATCCCGAATTGAGTTTAAACAATATAAGGAATGGATCCCTCGCCAGTTTGGATGCCCCCACGAGGTGTTTGATACTACTACATTATAGTGAGTACACTAGATTTTCGTAATTCTAAGTGTAGTAAACCTAACATCAAACAGGGTTTTGAATATAAATGTTCTTTGATTTTTCAGCTTATCATCGTGCCCAAACTATTTCACTGACAGGTAACTTTTTGAGTGTGTTCTGGACGCCGAGTGAAAGTTGAGAGTCTCTCTGTTTTCCACTGACAGTTTGCTTTTTATTTTGTTTTTCCACAGATTGATTTTGTGTGGTCCTGAAGAGAATCCTAATTAAAGTTTTAGGATTCGAAACGCGTCGACCAATTGAGGCGCTTGTGGTTAGGTGGCCTAACTTGGATGTTTTTTTACTGTGGTTAATGCAAGCAATTATCCAGCTGGATTCAAATATGATTTGAGTATAAATAAGTTGAATTGTACATTTAATTAAGTAAAAATCTGCTGTTCTATGACAAACAGTTTGAGAGAAATGCCACCAACTCCCACCGCCCCAACCTCCCTTAGATATCCATGATTGTTCAATGTTGTCCAGTGTCTATGTTTTGTGTCAATTGTCTAAAAATTTTTGCACAATCGATTGATTTATCATGTCCTGCGTGTAATTTCCTGTTCCTCCCCTGTATTAACTACATTGATAGATATTCTAAATGTACTCTAAAAACATCGCAGAATAAAACACTGCGAAATACATGAATTTTTTAAAAAAAATCCCAAAAAACAGTTCAAAATAAATAAAAAATAAAGAACTATGTTTTCATAAATTGGTTGGACTGAAAGAGTGGTCATTGTCGGGAGAGCAATTAGTAGCTCTTCAACAAAAACTGTAAAAAATTGCACAGTACTGGCAAATTGTTTTGTTTGTTACTTGAATTGGCGCAGCCTTACTGTGCCACACGCCAGACCCGGTTTGTTTCATAATTGGAAACTCCAATGAGCAGAATTGTAGACATTGCGCGTTCTCTTCGGTGCCGATCAGATCTAACCAAGGCTCTCCCCACTACTGAAAGAGACCTTGCACCACCTCCGAGTGAAGACGCCATTTGTGATCCATCATGCACCTGCGGCTGAGTTCGACAGCCTTGGTGTTCAGGGAACCTGCCAGGTGTTGAACCACCAGGGATATGCCCTGATGTTCCAGCCATATCCAGAGGCACAGGGTCTCATGGCATAGGGTCCACGACCCCCCGCCCTGTTTGTTGCAGTACCACATGGCGGTGGTGTTGTCCGTGAACACCTGCACTACTCTTCCCCGGACAGAGGGAAGAAATGCCTTCAGTGTAAGACAAATCACCCTTAGCTCCAGAAGGGTGATGTGGAGACGGACTCTGCCAGAGACCTCTCCCATTTTTTTTTGTTTGAATATCTTTATTTGGATTTTTTATATACTCACAATACTTTGCAAATTTTACAAACAGAGAAATGTGTTATATCATCTCATCTACAAGGTACAATCTGCAGAGGATGTCACAGATTTCCACATTATGATAAGCATGCAACATCATGTCCCCCTCGTGTTCATGTACAAGCATTGTTAAGTTGGTAGCAGGTGATTTACACATACAAAATTCAGTGATGAATACCGCGTAAGGAAGTGTTGATCCATGTCTAATAACTAATCCAACGCTAAAGTGCGTAACTAGGCAAAGAAAGAATAAAGGAAAAGTTCAAAGGGGAAATAAAGAGACATATACAAAATTGAAAGGAAAAGATAGTACCAAACAATGTCCTGCGTGGGCGTCTTCAGTGTTAGGGAAGTGGTAGTGTGGGGGAGGGGGGGAAGGCGCGATGGGCCCAAGGTCGCCGCAGCGAGGAACTCCCCAGTGGGGAGGGGGGGCACATCCCACCCCCGTAGGACATGCAGAGAGCAAGTCCTCCGCTCAGGGAAGGTAATGTCACCACCGCCCGGTTATGTGCTAGTATTGTGCGAAATGTGCGCAACTTATCTCCTGCGTGCGTACGGCGAGTTTGCGATCGCATTGACGCATAGTGCCGTGTCTCTTCTCCTTCCCAGGTGCGTCTTCAGGTGGGAAATGACTAAGTAACGCCTTGAGCAAGGCACTTACAGTGGAAAGACTTCAAAGTATCATCCCAGAGTTGTGCAATAGGGAATTTTCTCAGCCCTGCCGTCTCTTCTCCATGTAAAGTAATACTCTCTGCCCTGGCCCAATTGTCAAATGATGTAAGCCAGTGTCGCACGTTTGGGGGTTCACTACCCTTCCACCGTCTAGTGAGCAGTCTCTTGGCTGTTATCAGTCCCAGGTCCCAGAATCTAGAAGAAACCCTGTTGTGTTTTGTACGTTGATAAAGACCTAGTAGACACACCTCCCATGTGTTCTGATGGCTCTCGCCGGTGCTTTCCGCCAGCAGAGCAGTCACTGCGCTCCAATATGGTTGTATGTTGGGGCAGGACCACACCATGTGGAGTAGGTCCGCATCAATCTGCAAACATCTCGGGCACGCAGTGGTTGTAAGCGCAAAGTATTTGTTAATTTTGTCGGGTGTCAAATACGCTCGGTGCAGTATGTAAAATTGAACAAGCTTGAAACGGGAATTACATGGTACATTGCGGGGACTGGCCAGTGCCATCGTCCATTCTTTGTCCGTCCATGCCCTGCGCCTCTGTCTGCCTCCCATTTGCTCCTGAGTGGCTGCAAGGAGCACTGCGTGTGCTCCAATATTGCCTGCGCCAGCCAGTGGACCACATGCGAGCCATTCGCCATGACATGCAAATATTGGATTAAAAGGTGTGTGGGCAGCTCCTCGGAAATATCGTTCCAGGCCCTTATGAATGTGTGCGTGATGGTTGCGTGTAGCAGGAACTGCCCAGCTGGGAGTCCCGTGTCTGCGGCTAGTGTTGCAAAGGGGACAAGGGCTCCTTCCGCATACAAGTCACCTAGCGTGTCTACCCCGGCCCGAGTCCAGGGTGCCAGTGCGGCCTCCGTTATTGCGCCGCCGTCTCTAGGTGTTCCCAGCAGCGGGAGTGCCGGGCGTAGGGCGTCACCGCCCTGGTAAGCTTCAAGCCGCGAACATAATATCTGTGGGCCACTGCTAGGTGCAACTGTGTGGGGCGTGTGGGTTTGGCCAGGGGGTGGAACAGTGCATGGATCTGTGCGCTGGTCCAAACGGTAGTGTCCGTGGCCGTATCATTTAGGTGTCGGCCACCCAACCATCCCGTCACCCACTGCAGCTGTGCCACCAGGTAGTAGAGCTCCTGGTTGGGCACTGCCAGTCCTCCGGCTTCCACCGGTGAGTATAATTTCGTCAAGGCAACCCGGGGTTTCCCGGTGTTCCATATCAGGTTCCTAACCTGCCAGAGACCTCTCTCATGTGGCCGCCCCATCCCAGAAGGGATGCGTCCGTCACCACTGTGTGCTCTAGTTGGGGAAGGGAGAGGGATCTGTCAGTGACCCAATCCTGGTTCATGAGCCACCACTGCAGTTGTTGTGAAGTACCCTCCGAGTTCTGGACGCAATTGGACAGGTTTCCCTGATGTTGCGCCCACTGGAACTTCAGGTCCCACTGCAGAGCCCACATCTGCCATCTGGCATGATCGACCAGCAGGATGCAGGAGGCCATGAGGCCCAACAGCCTCAGGGTCATCATTACCGAAACCCGGGATAGTGGCTGAAAAATCGGAATCATAGCCCAAATATCCCGGACTCGCAGTCCGGCAGGATAGACCTGAAACCGCGCCCTGTCCAGCACAGCTCCGATAAAGAGGAGCTTCTGAGGGAATCATGTGTGACTCCGGCACATTGATAGAGACCCCCAGTGAATGCAGGAGGTCGGCCGTAGTCTGGAGGAGGGGGACGACAGTCTGGGGAGAGTCCGCCTTCAACAGCCAGCCGTTGAGATAGGGGATGACTAGAACCCCTGATCTGCACAGATGAGCTGCGACCACCGCCATCACTTTCGTGAACACCCGAGGGGCACTGGTTCGGCCAAAGGGGAGCACGGTAAACAAAGTGCTCGAGCTCTACCGTGAACCGTAGGTAACGCCGGTGGACCGGCAGGACAGGGATGTGAAAGTAAGCCTCCTGGAAGTCAAACGCTACCAACCAGTCTCCTGGGTCAAGGGCAGAAAAGACCTGAGCGAGCATCAACATCTTGAACTTTTAGTTCCGGAGGAAGCGTTTGACGTTCCTAAGATCCAAGATAGGACGCAGGCCCTTGTCCTTCTTGAGCACCAGAAAGTAGTGGGAGTAACAACCACGACCTACTTCTGGGACAGGAATGCGCTCGATGGCTCCCTTGTCCAAGAGAGCCGTGACTTCCTGTTGGAGAAGGCCCAGATGATCCTCCGACATACAGTGGTATTGAGGTGGAATGGCTGGAGAGGTAGCCTCGAAGGGGAGGGAGTAGCCCCTTCGGACTATCTGCAAAACCTACCTGTCCGACGTGATGGTGCCCCAGTGGGGGAGGCGATGGCGAATCCTGTGGCCCACTGGCGTTTGATGGGCCTGAAATGTTGGAGTAGGAAGGTTTGGAGGCTGCTGCAGAAGGGGCGGGGTTGGTGGACTGACCCGCTCGCTGGCTCCCTGAACCACAGCGTTTGTTCCCACGTCTCCAGCCGCGCCAAGGTTGGGCAACTTGCTGTGGCTCTGGGCAATATGTAGTGGGGCACCCCTTCCGTAGCTATGAAAGGGGCAAAAAGCAGGCCTTGCAGGGCGGCTGGAGGGGCCCAAGGACTTGGCCGTAGCTCGTTGGTCCTTGAAACGCTCTAAAGCGTTGTCCGCTTTGTGGCCAAAAAGGCAACGGCCATCAAAGGGCACGTCCATGAGGGTATTGTGGACATCCCCAGAAAAGCCAGTCGATCTCATCCAGGAATAGCATTGAAGAGCTTCCGACGTGGAAATCGTCCTGCCCCGAGAGTCTGTGCTATCCAGCCCACAACGGATGGTAAACTTCGCCGCATCCCGCACGGCAGCAATAGCCTGGGAGAGCACTGTCCGGGCCTCCTCCGGACACTGAGGCAGCACCTGTGCAACCGAGTCCCACACAGAGTGGGAATAACGGCCCAATAGACATGCGGTGTTTACCGACCGGAGTCCCAAGCTGGCGAAAGAGAAAATCATCTTTCCAAGATGATCCAGCTTCTTGGATTCCCTTTCCGGTGGAGCGGTAGGGAATGCGCTCTTGGAAGTAGAGGCTTGGACCACCAAGTTCTCAGGGGTGGGGTGTTGGGAGAGGAAAGTGGGATCGCCCGGAGCCCGGCGGTGGCGTCGAGCAATCATCCTATCCACGGGAGCCCCTATGTTGGGCCTGGACCAGGTGCCCAAAAGAACGCCGGTAAGGTCCTCATTAAACGGAAGCAGATGCTCCAAAGAGCTAGCAGCCGGCTGAAGGACCTCTGTCAGGAGGTTAGTCCTCACTGCCACTGTAGGGAGATCGAGGTTGAGAGCCTCGGCTGCCCTACACAACACCCCTGTGTATGATGCTCCCTCCTCCGTAGCTAAGGTAGGAGGAGACAACATGCCAAGGTCAGGGGAGGTGTCCAGAACACTGGCATTCCTCAGTTCCTCTCTCCAGTCCTATCCAACTGGTAAGTCAGAGGGTCACCTGAACCCCTCCCAGTCCTCCTCCACCTCCTCTGGGTGCCAATCTGGTCGAAAAGGGACCCCAGGAGTGAACAGGGGCACAAAAACCCCTCTTGGCGCCAGCCGACGCCGGTCCGGATCCGGGTCCACATCAGGATGGAGGCCGGGGTCGACGCCAGCCGGGGGGGAGCGACCGGCGTTGAATGTGGTAGCGGTGCCAGAGGAAGCGGTGCCGGTGGAGGCGTAATAAGGTCAACCGGCACCGATCCGGAGCCAGGCCTGGATCCAAGGGGCGGCGGCTTCGGGCTGCCCAAAGATGGCATGCATTGCCTCGTAGATCGTACGAAGCTGGGCGGGAGTCGCTACGGGTCCCAGGAAGAGAGGGAAACTCGGAGTCGACTCTTCGGCTCCGCATGCAGAACCGTTGAAGGGGCACCGCCCGCATCCCTCGTCGGGTCGGTGACCGACGAGAAGTCGAAGAGCGACGATGCTTCTTCATCTTCTTCCTGTGCTTCGACTTACCTGACCCCGAGTGCAAAGACTTCAAGGACTTGGACGAATGCTGATGGCTCTGCGACCGGTCCCTCGACCTCCCTCTCGAATGACTGGAGGTCCCGCTCTTTCTGGGTCTGCACTGGCTGGCACGGAAAAAGAAAGAACTGACATTAGCACGCGAGGGCGGCGTCTGAGTAGCTATCGTGACGTCATCCCGGTGACAACGCCAACGACGAATGCAGAGCCGACCTTCTGACGCGCAGAAGTACTGCTGATGAAAAACTTTCCGGATCCAGTCTGATGCCTGGGGGTCATTCTAAGGTAAGGAATCTATAACTAACGGGTTTCTTTCAGATTGTGTACATCAAGTAAGGATAACACAACTATATTTTACACACATTAGGGCACAGTGATATTGAGTGATTTGCCCAGAATCAAATGATGTTGAGTATAGCACCGAGGCAAGCATTCAAACCTGGGTCCCCAGGTACTAAAGGCAGCAGCTCAAGCCAAAAGGCCACATTTCTCCACAAATATTAAGATTCAGAAAAATGGTGTCAGGACATAAACTCATCATCATTCAAAAATTCCCTTTCAGACCTAAGTGACAAAAAATATTGAAAGCCACTTTGATTACATATGAGTGAGTGAGCAAACAAATGTGAAAGACATTTGTCAGTGCAGGTTCACCAAAAGCATCTTGGGGCTAGGACTGGCAGCCCAAGGACAATCAAAACACGATTTTAGCTCAACTAATGTGATTTCTAGGCCCTGCATAATAATTGATGCTTAGAAATTTTAATTGTATATGTCGCAAACTGGTTCCAAATGTGAGGGTCTAGAATTGAAAACAATCTTTTACTAAAATGGGAAGAATGTAAGCGTAGGATAAAAATAGAAAAAGCACAGCTGCACTGGACATTAAAGGGTTTAATGACAAAGGACATTAAAATAGGTCCTCTAAGCTACAGGAGCCAATGCAGACTTTTAGAGACTTGATTAAATGTCCCGACGCTGTAAAACAGAATACATGCCACTTTTGCAAAAACTGAAATTTGAGAATGGAACCAGGTGACTTCCCAAGTTAACAGACATTCCCGTAGATAATTCACATACCCCCTAAAAGTAACTGTTTTGGACGCTATGGCAAGATTTTTTCGATCTCCTGGAAGAAGGAAAGAACCAGTTAGCTTGAGCTCCTTATCCAACAGAAATCTAAATCTTTGGACCCCTGTAGCGGATAAAGGAGAAGAACCCATTCCATCTTTCTGAAGGATGAACATCCATAAGATGTCCCGGTCAAAGAGCAGTATATTATTTTGCTTGCATTGACTGCCACTTATCCAGTTCGCAAAGGCAGTAAGAGAGGCCTGGGGGCCTGAAGCTCAGACCGCACCAGTTAAAGAGCAGGATCCACTGTGGTTCCTCAGTATAAGATATCAACTGAACATATATTTACATATTTATTTATTTTAGACGTTTTATATAGCAAAAGGTTGGGAGAGAGGGAGGGGCCCTGTTTGACCCTGAAAGGAACCACCAATTGTTTAGACCTGGAAGGTGGAAGGGCCAGGGTCAGACTCTTCCCAACAAGGACAGAGGTAAAAATATTGTAGGGCAACTCCCTGAAGCACTCCCACCATTAAACAGAGTTGGAGCAATCGACTTATCCTATGTGAATGTTGCTTAAAATGTTCAATGGAGGCATACTTGAATCTCATAAGTGCAGGTACTGCAATCAAGCCACTGGGAGACATTCTTTACTTCATGTTTAGATGTGATCAAATTGATCCTTTCTTGAATGGCATCCAAATCAAACTAAAAGCTATTTATCGATCTCCAATTAAACTTGGAGATTTTTTATCATAATAGGATCATATGCAACACTCCCAACATCTCTGCTTTAAAAACAGGGTTTTAAATCTATTTAACCTTATAGAACTAATCACCTCCAGAAAAACTATGAAGGGATATGCCAACATTCATGATGGACCATGTGTGTGCTTGCTATACTATGCCATACGATAACCTCATAATGAATAATCCTTTCACCACTAATATTGTTATAAAACTATCAGGAACTAGAATAGCAACCACAAGAAGACATTTCATCAGAGGTGCTAATTTGCTGTGAATACTTAACTCACCGACAAACTCACCTCTCACAAACCATTGTCTAGCGATATATTCACTTGGGAAGCATTATGACGCAATAATATTAATCCATAGTAAGTATGAAATAATACATACATAAAGAGGTCTTGAGGTAAGCTCTATCAATAAGTTTCCTTCAAAGGACATTGCTGTTTTTGAAATAATCATCTTTAAAGGTACCATTCCTCCTGATATGGTAGAATTGCCCATAAGGCCGACTTTCTTTTAGTGGGCAAGGGTAGCCGCTTGAAAAGTCTAGAAGCATGTTGCGGTTCATTGGTTTCGTATATACATTTACTGCCAGCCTCTTGTTGCACACTTCAATTGGCAAATCTAAAACATGTATCTTTTTTGTATCCAGAGTAATGATAAAAAGTTCAGGTCCTCAGTACGATTGTTCAGCAACTGATATAACTCTTGCAAGAGATTAAGGGAACCTTACCAGACCATGACCATGAGCACATCATCTGTGTACTTATACCATCTCTTGATGGTATGTTTGACGGGGTTGGCCTCACCAAAAATTCACTTGTGCTCCAAGGACATATACAAATGTGCCACTTCTAGAGCGACGCTGCACCCCATAACTACACCCTTAACTTGAAGGAACATTTTGAAAACTGAAAACATTGTTTTAAGGCACATTAGTGCTAGTTTAATTGGATACTCAGTAGGAACCTTATAAGGACAAGTAATAGTTGTATTTCTTTGCTCACTTAGACTACTTTGTGTTTTTCACAGTGTACAAACTATTTTTGTCAATGCGATGCTAACAATTTTGCATGTTTGGCTGAGGTGATATGTGTGTCAAGAATTGCTTTGGATTTCTGCCTCTCTGGTCTTAATATTGACAATAAAAGAATGTCTTGGAGTAATCAGAACGGAGATAAGAGGTGCTGACACTGTTTAAAGTAGCGTATAGAATTTTTGTGATTTAGTCATCCAACCCATCCGAATTAGTTTAGTTGGAGGTCCAAAGTAACCTCTGTGCTTGATCTATCCCTGCTAGTACCATGTTTTCTTGATTGGCTACTTGGATATAGACCACGTCTAGCAGGGTCACATGGGCAAAACTCTCTCTGCGTATATGTATTTAAACTTGCAGAAGTACGGACAATGGTGTTGTTTTGTGATGCTCTTTAACATGATTCACAATGAAAAGACTGGAAATTAAAAAAAGAAGAGAAGGGAAGCAAGACAGAGGAGGAAAGAGTGAGAGACAGAAAAAGTGTGAGGGTCTGTATTTGTTTCCTGCACGTTCGTTTCTGTATGTGCTGTACCTTTTCTGTTCCTGTAAGGATGTGCAATGCTGCTGCCCGTACTCCATTTCTGATTTGCTCAAGAGAGAAATTTGTGCCACTGCACCTGTAATTGAACAGTCCTGAATGTGGTGTATCCTTTTCTGTATGTGTAAATAAGTGTGTGATGGTGCTGCCCCTCTTTCAACTGTTTTATGAGTCCCTGTTCTTAGTTAAGTTTGAGTACCTGTCTTCATTACATAAGGATCTCAAACTTTATTCTTCACTGGTGCTTGTTAAACAGTTACTGAACTCACCTGGTATATTTATGACTGGACATGATTTGAAATATTGTGAGAAGAGGTCTGCATTCAGTGTAGCACTCATAAGTATAACACGCACGTCTGGTCTCTGAAAAATTACATCCTTCAAAACCAGCAGCAGGAAGTCACTGCAGAAAAAAACAAAGTACTGCTCAGTCTAAAGTCACGGTAATAACAAAGGTATATGCACATACGCTCTGTCCATTTTAGTCATTTAACAGCAATTATACTAAAACAAGGAATCTTGAATACCCAGAACAACATAAAAAACACAAGTACGATTATAAAAAAACTATTAAACAAAACCTAGGGATGAGTGTAGAACAGAGACCCCTGGTCAGCCATCAAGTAATTTCTCTTTCGATTGTTGTTTTCTGGAACGTTATTCAATTTGTTTAACTCTTATTTCCACCAACCACTATCATAGGAAATTATACGTATAATATTATATTTTTATAATTTGAATTCGGCTGTACAGATTAGAAAAACTGATTACATTAGCGCATCAGCAACAAAAGAGATTCTAAAATAGCTCCTTTCTTTAAGACCACTTATTCAGGCACATTTTTTGAGAATACCACACCAAAATTAGGGGGAAGGAGGGGATCTCCTACTTCGACCTCCTTTATAATAGACACAACACGCAAAGAGAAGTAGGAGGGTTGGGGGTCACTCTTTTTATAGGATTGACAGGTAAAAAAGAGATGTTTGGAAAACTGCCCACACTCACAAAACGTTGTGGCATGCTTCATCCTAGGGCTGCTAAATACACCTCTGTGCAAGCCAACGTACAAGGTGGAGCAATAGGGTGGGTGAGACAATATAAACACACCGAAGAGTAGGGATCAGTAAGAATAAGGTGCAGACTAACAAAGTTAAAACTAGCTCAAAGAAATCCAAATTCCTATTTTATTCGCATTTTCCCAGGCTAGGGATAAAAACGGTTTTGCTAAACCTGTGCTTGGAGGTAAACTAGTGGGCTATGGACCGTTTACCCCTCCACTCTGCAAAACTGTCGACATGTGTCAGCCGGACCTAGTGTCGTCACCGCTTTTCATCCGAGACTACTGGATCCCAGTATTTACACCATTCTTTCCTACCTTTATATGTAGATCAAAGTTTGAGCATGTATGAATATGTAGGTCGTGTAATCACACTCTGATTACACTGCGCTGGGAGGCATTATGTTGGAGTGACAGGCTCACCTTGACGAATAAGTGACTACAGGTAGCCATCCTCACTCCCTCGCCTTTTCAAGCGTGAACTACAGTGAAACTCGATTTTAATCAGTGTGATTACACAAACTACGTATTCATACAGACTCAAATTTCAATCTACATATAAAGGTAGGAGAGTAGGGTATAAATACTGGGATCCAGTAGTCCTGATGAAAGCCAGGGAAGATATTAGGTCTGGGTGAAACATGTCGACAATTTTGCAGAGTAGAGGGGTAAACGGTTCATAACTCACAAGTTTACTACCAACCACTGGGTTGGCCATACCTTTTTATCCCTAGCCTGGGAATCTGTGAATAAAATAGGCATCAGGAAAATCCTTGAGCTAGTTTTAACTTTGTTGGTCTGCACCTTATTATTACTTGAACCCTACTCTCCTATGTGTTTGTATTGTCTCCCCCAATCTATTGTTCCACCTCGTGCGTTAGCTTGCGCAGAGGTGTGTTTAGCAGACCTATGATAAAGCATGTCACATTTTTTAACAAGCCTGAATTCAGAGTATTACTGGCCTCCACCAGCAATTAAGCTTAATTTGCCAAATATATGGAGAATGCTGCTAGGACGTTTTATATAAATGACTGGCTTTAACCAGCAATTTTTTGTACTATGCTAAAGTTGTTTTAAAATGAGAGACCGAAGAGTGTCTGTAGAAACTGGTGTTGATTGGCGTAGAAGAATATGCATGTTATCACTTCAGTGATGAACCAAACTGGTACAAATAACTATCACTCTTCAGTGCAATTTGAGTGAGCTTTTTTCTTATAATTGTTACTTTACACCTGGAATTATTTTAGTGGTAGCTTATAATATAGTCTCTATGGCATTTCAAAAAATATTTTTGGGGATACTGATGGGTTTATTAACAATGAGATGAAGAAATCTGATGGGATTATGTATACTGTGTGTAAATATATACCTTTCTTCGGTTCTTTCGTGCACTTCATCAACAATCACATGAGTGACCCCATGTAGGCTTGCGTCTCCCTCAAGCCTTCTCAGAAGCACTCCAGCTGTACAGTATAACAATCTGGTGGCCATGGACTAGAATAAAAAAAGTAAATAAAAGCATTTATAAAATAAGGGCAATTAAAAAGTAACCTGTTTAAGGCGAGGTAGCATATCTGTAGGAATACATTCAATCCAAAATTTCAGTTGACCTGATTCGAAGCATATGCCACAGACCTCAAAGTACCTGAAATTCACCACTTAAAGTAGATAAACAAGCTTCACACCCTCTGAAACGCATTAGACATCAGACATGACCTCATAATATGACTAAAGACACCACTGATGAAGTGTCCTGGACTGGTAAACCCAGCGTTTGGCCATAAATAATTCCGCTTTAAAACATTAATATACCGTAGTAATTCAATATTCATTTTAGTAAAAACTATTCTGCACATATCCTAGTCCACTCAAAAACAGATTCTCGTTTTACACAACTACACCTCACATTCACTCATATTTCATAATTCACACAATTACTTTTTTCCAAGCTCATAACACATTCACAAACTAAGTAATTGCTCTACATTCACTTTCAAGTTTATATATAGAATAATCATCTGTTGAATTTAGGTTTTTTACATACAAAAAAAAGTATTATAAAACACTGTTGACTTTACAACTGAGGTTTAGCCATGCGGTCTGTGTCAAATTCTTTCACTGGTACCATTCCAATATTCAATCTCTGAAAATGTTTTCCTCCATTGTTCACTATGTTTAAGTTTATTTATAATATAGATTTAAATTAGAGAAGTGAATCATGATAATTTGACCAATATTTTCTTTTAACTTTTATCAATAGGCTTACTGTTTATTGATTTATATATCAATACATTTTTATCAGTTAGTCCCCACTTACATTTAATCAGAATTAAACTTAGTCTCCTTATTTGACAGTCAGTAATTCAATGTAGTATAGAAAGCACTTCAATTAAGTATATATGGGATAAAGCCGATAAACAAAAAAAGAAAAAAAAATTAAGTATATATGTTTAATATTGGTATATTTTAAATAATGTAGGTGGTATTTACTACCTTGTAGTTGCATAGAAATAACATTTTGAAATTATAATATCATTCTTAATTATCAGACATCTACTTACCAATATCTATAAATATGACTCATTATAAACAAAAAGTAGAAAGCAACCTTTATATTATTATTTTTAGGAGATCTGCAACTCCCAAAAAAGCAGGTATAAAAAAAACAAAAAAACCTGCAACCGCCAAAGCTAATTATTATCTCAAACAGCTCGAGGTGAACAATGAAAGCTAGGCGTTATTCAAAACTGTCAAAAACTATTTCAGCCTTTTCTTCCAATACCTTTCATGCACCCCACGTCCAGTACAGATATCAAGTGAAATAAATGAATATTTAATTAATACATTTGTCAAGACTACCCATTGCCAGTTCAACCTCTCATGTTGTAAAACCCATATATACTTCTTCATGTTCATCTTTGGAAGTCCTTCAAACCACTGAAAACACAGTCCTTTACTACTCTCTCTTAAACCAACAACCTACAGCACTGTCAGGGCTCGAAAAATGGTACTAGTCCTGCAGGTCTAGTACCTTGGAAAATCCCCTCGACCCAACTGCAACCTACTTGACCTCAGTCTCTGTAAACGGAGCAAAAGTGACCAGTTAACAAGATTTAAAGGCATCTTTATTGATCATTCCCTTTGTGAGCAATAAAAATGCCTTTAAATTTTGTTATCTTGTAACTTTTGCTCCGTTTTCAAAGACATAGGACAAAAGTTAGTTTGTCTTCCTACTCACCAGAAAGGGCGAGTAGGACCTAAAAATAGCTTGTCCTCATGAATTCTCCCTCACAAATGCGAGCGGGCGAGTGGATTTGTCGAGCCCTGACTGTTATACCAACTCCCTATGTCAGTGACCTCATTTCACCATCACTCATTAAATATTGCCTCCTAAGGCTCTCACATCTGTCTCAAATATTATCAATACCTCTCTACTCCAAGCCATCTTACAGTTATTCTTGAACATTGACGAAGCCACCTCTCTGCTCCAAAAAACCAAATGTAAACTAGATGAGTTATGATACTATTGCTCCCCCACATGTGTTCCCTTCCTTGAAAACACTATTGAAAGACTAGTAGTTATCCATCTTCAAAAGCACGCCAATCTCCACAACATCTGCCAAACCCACCTGTCTGGGTTATGCTCTGGATGAAGCATAGAGACAGCCACCATCCAGGTAGCTGATGACTTTCTATCAATCACTAATAATGGCCACCCATGTCTCTTAGTGTAGCTGGACTTGTCTGAGGCATTTGACACCATTAATTACCATGTGATACTTGAAGCTCCACTGTGACTCATGGACATTACTTATATTATTTTGAATTAGTTTACCTCACACCATTCTTGGAGAAATCAATTTGCACAGATGGAGTCCTCTAGATCCCCATCAGCACCTGTCTCATCTGGAGTTCCTCAGGGTTCTATTCTCTTGATGTTTAATCTTTACATGGAACCATTGGGAGTGCTCCTTAGCCAACATGACATTGCTATCTGCCAATAAACTAACAACCCTAAACTATATTTATTTTTAAGTGTCACTGACTAAAGACATCTTTAAATACAGATCCAGACTACACCTCATACAAACCAGGATATCCAGGGTCGGATTAGAAACTAAAATCAGCCCTGTGAAAAATGTTCAAACAAGCCACACACTTCCGGAGGCCTCAAATAGAATGGGATCCAGGGGCATGGTTTAATCACTGGAGCCCAAGTTGCTCTTAAAGCAGGTCCTTGTCCTACAACCTACTGGAAAATATCAGAGTAATGGAATTCCAGAAAAGGAGAGATGAACAGCCAGATTGCACACAAAGATAACTACTACTGTACTTGAAAATCAATCCAACAAAGACTGAGGGCCTGATTTAGAGTGCGGCATAAAGGTTACTCGATCGTAACACCAATGGAGTTTCCCTTTCCGCTGTACTAAAGGTCCGCTCGCCTCATTTAGTGACCGGTGGACCGTCGGTATGCCAGCGGTGTAGAATACTGCAGCTGACCTACACTTCTGCCGGCCTGACAGAGTAAAGATTTTGCCATTTGTCCATCCACCTGCCCTACTTAGAGTGGGCAAACAAAAGACAAGGTTTTACTTTGGATTCCCGCATTCCAAAACGTGGAGGTAGGTGAAAGCAAAAACATTTCAATGAACCCCCACACAATGGGAGAAAACTCCCATGACAATAAGATCATTGCTTTTTTATACTATTAAAAAAAATATATCACTTTGGGATTTTCTTTTTGAAGGGGAAAAAAATGAAAGTCTTTCATACGACTTTGTTACATTGACAGAGTCCTATATACATCACACTTTAAATGCATTGGCTGCAACTGTAAGAGAATTCACCATCAGTAGAGGCAACGCTCCACACACTGCAACTCTCAAAATAATCTTTAACTCATCACTCTGAATATGGCAGGTATATTACTTGGAGTGTAGGTGGTGTTCGGAGGGTTTTGACATTTGTAGACATAGTTATTGTTTTTGCATTTATGCCAAAGATTAGAAGCCTCTGTCTATTAGGCTATAAAATCTATGATTCTGACATGCAATAAAGGGTCATATTCTGCAAGGGCTGTTCACTGTCTGAAGTAAAACATGGCTGCTTTAGGTGGGCTGCACTAATGAAATAAAGCGGTACAAAAGGGGGTGGTGATGGGCGGAGCATCTGAACCAATCAAACACTCACACCCAGTCAACAGATCTGGGTTTAATCCATCACCGTTCTTTAGCCCACTCTGCCACCCCAGTTCAGACATGGCCATATGCAAATCAGTCTGACCCTGTGCCTCATGGGAACAGTCCAGCCCGAACTGCCAAGCCATGCCTTCCCTGGACCGGAAACAAGCTTCCTAGGACCGGTTTCTGGCATTTCAGCCGTCTTGAGCAAGGCTTGCTTGAATCCAGTGGCAAAGTGAGCAAGGGACTCACGTCTGAGCATACCCTAATGGTAAATGGTATAAATGGTTGAGGAAGATCCTATGGATGCTGCCTTTGTCCACGCAAAAGACCGTAGTCAATGCCCTCATTACATCAAGGCTTGACTACGGCAACATTCTGTACCTGGGCGCAAACAAATCTGTAATCGGCCGACTGCAGATGGTGCAAAACGCAGCAGTTCGGCTACTATGCAATATTCCCAAGAACTCCGGAGTCTCGAACCATCGTCGGAAACTCCATTGGCTCAGGATTGAAAACAGAATCCGCTTTAAAGCCCTGAACTACATGTTCAGAATTAAAGCAGGTACAGCACCTAAATATCTTCAAACCCTCGCCTATCTTTACAGTCCCAAGCGAAACCTTCGGTCGCAGACGGCAGCCTTTTTCTGCGTACCAAGATTCAAACGGGCGAGAACAGGAGGCAGATCCTTCGCCCATCTGGGACCCTCCCTTTGGAACACGCTCCCTCCCTTCATTCGGAAGGAAGAAAATTACATCAGATTCAGAAAGCTTGTTAAGACCTGGCTATTTGAACAATAATACTCAATAGCCATTTCCCCCCTTTTTTCTGTCCTCAAACTAGCTGTGTCTAGGCACCGGGAAACCCTTTTTGGGTAGCTGTTGCGCCCTATAAATTGAAAAAATAAAAATAAAATAATAAATACCCTGCCAACTTATGGCGAACAAAGCGGTACAAAAGGGGGTGGTGATGGACGGAGTATCTGAACCAATCAAACACCCACACCCAGTCAAAAGATCTGGGTTTAATCCATCACCGATCTTTAGCCCACTCTGCCACCACAGTTCAGACATGGCCATATGCAAATCAGTGTGACCCTGTGCCTCATAGGAACAGTCCAGCCCGAACTGCCAAGCCATGCCTTCCCTGGACCATAAACAAGCTTCCTAGGACCGGTTTCTGGCATTTCAGAACATCACCGTTCTTTAGCCCACTATGCTCTGTCCATCATCACCCCCTTTTTTACCGCACTAATGAAATAAGCAAAAGTGAGACACATCAAGAAGTGGAAACTAAGAGATTTCCCTCTTGTCTTTGGAGTGGACAGACGTTTTGCAGGATCTGAAGTGAACAGTAAGTAATAATGGAACATGAAAAGAAAAGCGACATTAACACTGAGAAGAACATTAACGTTCTCTAAGTTAGAGCATGACTGCGATCAAGAAGTGCCAATAGACAAGAACAGAGGAGCAAAATAAAAGGCAAATACTGCAATATTTGAGACAAAATACACCGACCTTCACGCTTTCCAGTCGAATTTGGTATCCTACAGTAAGCCCGACCCGCTCAGCTCTCTCCTTGGCTACACGCTCAGCTACAGTAATGGCAGAGATCCTGCGAGGCTGAGTACAGATGATGTTGGCCACTTGATCTGGAGGACCTTGTAGGGAAGCATCCAAAATAAATTGCGGGATCTGTGTTGTTTTTCCACACCTAAGTGAAAAAAATGATAACAGATAAGAAAAATATACATTTTAATTATGGAGTGGCAGATTACACAGTGACATGAAGCTGGGCCATCCTTCGGAAACAGTCATCTACTAGGGGGTCACCAGAGATAATATTTGGTGCTCTGGATCACTTTACCTTGGTTTATACAAGAATCTTATAAAGGTGCAAAAACAGAATACAAATAAAATGCACACCTTTTTTATATTCTAAATGTTAAACAGTGATCAGATGATGCAACACAGAAAATGGTTGCATGAGCAATTAAAGGTCAAAACAAAAACCAAAGATAAAAAGTTTGACAGTATTGCCAAACATAAAATGTAAGTATTAAAATGTAATCTTAACACAAAAGAAAGTCTAAGAAAAATAAAATGAATCTTCTGCTAGGGAGAATGGGTCTCCATGCGGTCATACATGTTCTGACAGCTGAAAGGCCGCCCCTCTACTCTAACCCCTCTCTTCTATTCTAACACTGGGTATTGGCACATTTGTGGAAAGGGTGCCGGAGCAAGACCAAAAATAAACAGACCTGGTTAATTTGGGTTACACTGTCGTTCCCTCCCTTTCAGTTCAGCAACGGTCTTACTCAGCATCTCCTTTTTGAGTTGTCTTTCCATCAGTGATAGGATTGATGGGCAGCATAAGGGCGAAGTAGAAAGGGAATTAAGTAGCACCACTATGGCCTCAGTGTTTTTAGTCAAATGATGTACTTAACCTGCACCTGCAGCCTGGCACCAAGGTCAACTGGGAAGTCTGCAACAATAATAAGAGGCCAGATAAAATGATCCCAGGGGAGTGCAGCAGCAAACCCTCCTTTTGCCGTCCATCACCAGAAAGATGCCAGCAGCTAGTAAAGGGAGGAAAGAAATGTTTCAGTCTCCTCCCCTCACTTACTAAAGTGTTGGCTGAGAGTCCCCCTAGAACTCACCACTACTTATGCATGCGTATCTGTTGCATGATCCAATTCTTCACCCAGTTGGACACTGTAAGATACAGTGCACACTTTCCGAAGAGTACAATATTCTTAAAAAACGCAGATCTCTGTCTGCACCTCCAAGAAGACATATCCACAACAAGCCATACTGTTGCATCATGAGAGGCAGATACAGCAAGGGACTGACATTATCTCAGACATAAGCGCAATATTATTTGTTAAGAGAACAATGGTATGTCTTTACATGAGCAGCACATTTCGGCTCCTTGTTAAAGCCAAACAAACTCCAGAAATTCCTGGGTACTGGTGCTTACAACTACTGACCGCTTCAAGAATTAGCATGGGTCCCATGCCAATCAATGTAGCCAGCTGGCCAACCACTAGCGTGCATGCGCTCTGCAACTAACTATGCTTGATGCCTGTTCTTCATTTATCTTTCACTCAAACCAGAGAGGTGAGACTCAAAGGCCGGCTTCTCGTATCTCTCTCAGCAGAGGTTATTTATTTATTTATGGCATACTATGAACAATCGCAGACAAACTGAGCCGGCTCGTTTCTCCTCTCTTAAGCCTATCCTTTCTGAATTCTAAGAGCTCAGCTCCAGCTTTTCTTTTGGCAAAGGTCAACCTAATCTCAGATGGCAGTCCATGTCATTATTGATGATCATTACCTCTACACCCAAATGGCAGAAAATAAGCTCACTGCACACTACATCTGTACTTACCCTAGTGAACATGCCAAATAAGAATACAGGTATCGCAAAAGATTTCTTTTTTATATTGCCAGGCTTTCCCAGTGATCAGTTCACAAAAATTCTTGTGCTTTTTTCCATCCTCTGGCAGGGTTTGCATCAATCTATGAAAAGGGGTTTCTGCATTTAAATGACTAGTGTGTGATTTGCTGACCAAAGCATTACCACCATTACCCAAAGCGAGGCGCTTAGGAACCACGGTTCAACTTCTTTCAGGAAGTGGAAATGAGCTCGAGCTCCTTTGCATGCATAGCTCGCTCTACATTACCATATTAGGTTATGCTTCTTAACATTTTGTTTAGCATTTTGGGATTCTCTTGGTTGCAGAGAGAAAATGTACTTGAAAAGAAATGGACAAAAACATTTTGGAAAAGGTTAATAAATCATCATGTTATGTGGCTTACCCACACTCCAACCTAGTGCTAGGCTGAAGTCAATATTGAAGATCTCTTACCCTGTCATTCCGCTCACAACGAGCACTTGGTGCTTGGTCAACAAGTCGAGAATGATTTCTCTCATCTGCCAAGCAGGGAGATTCCTTCTCTCTTCCCACATTGATTGGTAACTTCGAGAACCCTAAAATAACAATCAGCAATGCAACCCCATTAGACAAAGCACATTATTATTTGTATATCTACAAATATAGAAGGGAAACAACTGTATCTGGAATCTTATTCTTTGCTTTTAAAACAATTATCACAAAACAATGAATGTGTCAATAAATGTTTATGAGTGACACCGGTAGGATTTGGGATAAAAAAACGCTGCGGAACCAACTCCAGATATTTGACCCTACTGTGAGGACTTTTCTGAGGGAACCATTGTTTAGGTTCGGGGGGGGGGGCACTGGGCAATTGTGCAGTAGTAACATTGTATTGTATGGTTAATTAAAACCTTGACAATATAAAACATTCTGAAAAAAGTTAAACTCATATTGTGCAAGAAACATGTAGGTGTAGTTAATTCATTATAGTGGCATGTAACATGATCCAAAAGAAATATATCAATAGTTTAAAATCAACGATAGTTGTCTGGAAGACAATATGATTGCTATAAAATCAGTTGCAGGTAGGCCGGATGCGGTATAATAGATCAATGTTTGTAGAATCCTGTAACGTTCACAAGCGTTATGGTATCAGAGAATACAATCCATGCTAGATAATTTTGCAGTATTCTGAGTGCACAACTACCTCACAGGGACATTGGTGTCCTCGGGCCACTGGTATACTTCAAATAAGATAGCAAAGTTACTCCCCTTTAGGTGCTTGAATCCCACCGTGTAGCAAGCAGCCAGGGATGGTTCCTTCCAGAAGGTAGAGGGGATTAAAAACTCAGATTGAGTATGACACAGTAAAAGATAAGTTTGGAGTTGACAATGGTGAACAAAGTACTGGCTTAGGAGTCCAGTACTTCTATCCCAATAATGGTTATGCAGCCTATCCGTACAAACTACACGGCTTGCCTTATTCAAAAGTTTAAATGCTCCTCTAATTCTGGAAAGTCCTCCTGGCATTATTGGTCGACAAATGTCACATGCTTCTCTGCAGAATGTCCACAGTGAGACCTGTTCCGACTGCCACTTATTAAATGTGCATTAGCCTTTGTTTGCAGGCTCGCAGGTTCCAATGTGCCTGATGCTTACAAGCCCATCTGTAAACCATACATTCAAGTATACACAACAGACTACCTTCATGCACGACTCCAGTCAATGAGACTGAATGAACCTTTACAAGGAAGTGCCAGTAAGCAATCTCCTACATGGTTCCAGGTAAAAAAAGGCCTGTGCCCCTGCAATAGAATCTCGCTGTCACTAGCATTCGTCACTGCATAGCAAGGATAAACATCCTCGGCAACTCTAAAAGAAAGCACAGAAAACAATACAGGTTTCGAATCAGTAGCATTCTTTAAGATCTGCAAGCCCAAACATTCTCAAAGTCCACAAAACTTGAGATGTCTAAATACTGCAGTCTTCTTCTCCTGATAATGGCAGTATCTTGTTCTTTTTGAAGTGTGAGAATGACAGAATTCAGGATGGGGTCGTTTCGGTGGTTGGTATGCATTCCCTTGGGTCAGTATTCTTCTGAATCTATTACTATCTGCCCTTGTGATGAACATTCGAGTCAAACCATTTTACATTTTGGTTTTTTTTTGTCAGTTTTATCTTCCATTTACCAGGAAATTTTTAATACCTCTTTTGCGCAAACCCAAATTTTCCAAGTGCAAAGCGTCATTGTACTTTCTTCAGCAACTCAATACCATGATGTTTGCTTTGCTGTTGAGAGCTTTTTGAAGTGTATTTTAATAAAGAGAAGAATGCTGTTTTAATTCAAATGCACTTTACCATTCTCCTGTATGGATTGTATCTGTATTGCTGCTAAAATGTCCACCCCTGCTGCTAACCCCTCTATTGGATTGATGGTTATTATTCATGTATTATTGTTTATTTATTTGCTGCTATTGATGGCTGCTGTTGTCTTTTGCACTATTAGATCATATCTGCTGCTACTTATGAACCCAATCGCTTTGCATCATCACTTTAGTTCCTAGAAAAATTACAGTATTTGCTTGCTGTTGTACTCTTTTTAAATGGAAAATGAGTTTTGTATTGTTGAGACGTATATGATTTTATATGATTTCTTTGATATGGTGTATCTTTTATGACCTGTCTTCGGAAGGACGGATAAAGAAAGAATTGATTGAATGGACTGAATCATCAGTGTCTGTCGAAGTCCTGCAATGTCGTTCAATCCTGATCCTGCATCCGTTTTTGTAGCTGATAATGGGAAAAAAACCTGAAGGTGGGAGATGTGTTGAGTGGCATTCGGGTCAAAGTCATCTTGAGTAATAACGACTTTATCTATTGTTGATGCCCACTGCACCAGGATGCAACTATGCGATGAAGGAATAATGAACATATTATAAATCTAGATTAGGTTCAACTGCAAATCCTAAGCCATATAGGGAACATAGGCCCACAAAACCTAGAGAACACATTGAATCGTCTGGAGGTTCACAAACCTGAAGTAAGATTCGTTTTGGTACAATCCCCAAGGTATGCCCTTTTGGCCCATGGTGCCAATACAATGAATGCATGCTTGCAGAAATTACCCATAACGGCATGATGTAAGTAGCACTGAGAAACTGCTGAAATCCATACAACCCTGCCAGTTAGACTGGAAGGCAAATGACATGAATAAAAGAATCCCCAGCATCAGTCCTGGAAAAGAGAGTGCAAGGCATGTGTAAAACACATCCAAATCAAAAGCAACACTGTAATCGGATATGTAACTATAAAGATTGGGCTTCACATCTAGGATTTCTTCCTCGGAAAGCTGAGGGCTACAGGACTTTTGCACAACTCCAACAATATGATGCTAGTTTCTCTCACCCACTAACCTAAGACAAATCTGACAAAGTGACAAAACCAGCAGCAACATTTTTTAAAATACGAATATTTGTTGTGAAATTTGAGTGTTTCTAGATTACGTTCTTATGCCTTCTGGGGCAAAACATAATTAAGAATGTGGAAAGATTGTTGTAAATGCAAATAGAATGCTGGCTTGGCAACAGAGAGAATAAACAGCAAAAAAGGGGTAGCTGTTCTAACCCTGAATCTACTGCCAGTAAGGCCGCACCTGCAGTTTTGTATCCAGTTCTAGAGTCCACATATGTATATGGATATAGACAGATCAGAAATATGGTATAAAACACAAGTCATATGAGAAGAGGAACAATAAGGTAAATATATATACACTGGAGGACAGTGCAAATCCATTCAGAGTACTAATTGTAAAAACACAACCACTACTACCCATAGGGCCAAAGGACACAATGTGAAAAAAACAAAGTGGAAGGAATTAGTACCATTATAAAATATGGCTATAGCAAGGGTGTTAACTGAATAAAACAGTCTCCCAACAAAAGTGAAACACAATATCAGTCAATCGTTTCTGATGGCTTGAACAACAACAGAGACAGTATAATCCGAGTAAGCAAGTATAGAGCTGCAGACCAACAGACCAAATATGGCGCATATGTAAAGATAAGGCAAATCGAAAAATTGGTATATCAGAGTGATCTTTATTTGCAATAACGTTTTTGTAATATAGGAAAGACGACGACGAAACTTAAGAACAATATATGATTTTGTGTCACAAGAAAATTTGGACAGTCAGTCCAACAGCAAAGCATTTCACAGGGTCAGAATAATGAGTAACACAGTACTTCTGAGGGCCGATAGGCGGAGGAAATACAAAAAATATCTCTTATACAACTTCAGATACAAACAACTAAGGCACTCAGAATGATAGGTAATGTATGTTTTAAGAATATATTGTCCAAAATAAAAACAGGTACAATTAATTGAAGGGGGGTTGCATTGGTTTGAATCAATCTAAGTGTGCATTAAAGCAGATTGCATATTTTTCTATATAGGTTTCTTTTGATCCATTAAGATGAAGGCTCATAACAGGTCATCCAAAGGCTTTTTCTGCAATTAAAGCAGGAGAAGTGGAATCTTCTAGCTGGCCCCCAGTGGAACAAAGAAGAACATTCAGATTCCTCTGCCTGGTTCAAGAAGCATGCTGGAGGGTCAGACAGCACCCAACTTCTTCATGCTTCTCGTAATATACCCCAAGGAAGAAGGAGTAGTTTCTGTCCTGTACCTCCAGTTCTGTAGTAGGGGTATCTCTGTTATAGTCATAATCTAGTGAATAGTCCCGCCCATGTGCGTGGACCCCGGCAATCAAAAATAATCTCTTAAGTTGTCAAAATCATGCTGAAACTGCAAAGACACTTAAGAGAGAATTTAAAGACAAATAATGCAGCCTAAAACACAGGCTACACTGTCCAGTACTTCAACTAGAAATTCCACCAAATAACACCACACATAAGAAATCCAGCCCAGTTTCTACCAAGAGAAACTTGCCTCAACCCTTAAAAAGACTCTGGAATGATAGAGATGAAGGCATGGACAGACAAGCCTCATAGGCTGCCATTATGTGGCTTAAACAGGATACTGTGCCTTTAAGGAAACCTTCTAGAACCTTCTCCCAGTATCCCAGAATGCACAGCAGGTCCAACTGACTTCAGTTCTTTTTGAAGGCGTAAAAACGCCAGACCTGTAGCATTACTTACATGAACAATTCTTCACCGGGGAGGAGGGCGGGCGCTTATGACTATAACAGAGATACCCCTACTACAGAACTGGAGTTACAGGACAGAAACTACTCCTTCTGTAGTAGGGGATCTCTGTGTATAGTCATAATCTAGTGAATAGAATGGCAAGCCCATCCCCACACCAAAGCGGCGGTGGAGAAAGAACACAACGCCACTACTGTGCGAACAAATTCCGCAGCGAAGCCTGCCCAACCTGAGCGTCTGCCCTGGCATCAGAGTCCAGGCAGTAATGCTTAGCAAAGGTATGAACCGACTTCCAAGTGGCGGCCTTGCAGATTTCTGCAATCGGCACATTACGGAGCAAGGCTGTCGTGGCAGCTTTGCCCCTGGTGGAATGAGCCTTAGGCTTACCTCCTAAGGTCTTATTAGCTTTTTGGTAACACAATTGTATGCAGGACACAATCCACCTAGAAATGGACTGCTTAGAGGTAGCAAGACCCGTCCTGACTGATCCATAATTGATAAACAACTGGTCTGACCTACGAACATCTTTGGTCTTATCCAGATAAAACTTCAAAACCCTCCTCACATCCAGGGAATGTAAAGATCGTTCCGCCGGAGAGGAAGGATTCTGAAAAAACGTAGGCAAAGTTATGGTCTGGTTGACATGAAAATCAGAAATAACCTTGGGAAGGAATTTAGGGTGAGTACGCATCACAACCTTAGCAGCATGAAATACAGTATAAGGTTCAGTACAACACAACGCCTGAATTTCACTCACCCTGCGGGCCGATGTAATGGCCACGAGGAACGCCGCCTTCCAGGACAGGTCCTGCAACGAAGCCTTGTGAATGGGTTCAAAAGGCTCCTTCATCAATCTGGACAGCACCACATTCAATTCCCATGAAGGCGAGGGAAGCCTGACAGGAGGGAACACCTTCTTCAATCCTTCCAGAAAGTCTTTGATCACAGGGATCTGGAAAAAAGAAGTCTGTGAAGGGCACTTCCTGTAGGCAGTCAATGCAGCAAGATGAACCTTAATGGAATGAACATTAAGGCCAGACTGCGCCAAATGTAAAAGGTAAGGAAGGATGACATCTTCCTTGCAGGTTGTAGGGTCATGGTTCTTAGACTGGCACCAGATACAAAACCTCTTCCACTTGTAAGCATATGAAGCCCTAGTGGAAGGCCTCTTAGACTCCTTCAGTATAACCATGCAATCTTCGGGCAGATTCAGATGGCCATATTGCACTATCTCAGGAGCCATGCCGCCAAACTCAAAGACGAGAGGCTGGGGTGTAACATCCGCCCCCCGAGCTTCGTGAGAAGGTCCGGCCTGCACGGCAACCGAATGTGAGGAAGGAGAGATCGGTGAAGCAGGTCCGTGAACCACCACTGCCTGGGCCACTCCGGGGCAATGAGTATCATCCGAGCCCTGGACCGGGCCAGCTTGATGAGTACCGCCGGAATCAGGGGAATGGGTGGAAAAGCGTACAGAAAGCTGTTCGACCAGCTGATCCATAGCGCATTCCCCAGCGTCCCCTGCTGGTAGTACCTGGAGGCGAAGTCTCGGCATTTGTTGTTTTCGGCGGTGGCGAACAGATCTATGTCTGGGGTCCCCCACCTTGCGAAGACGTCTCCTAGTACTTCGTCGTTTATGACCCATTCGTGGTTTTCCTGAATCAGTCTGCTCAGTGCGTCTGCCTGAACATTCTGCACACCCGGCAGATGGGTAGCCGTTATCGTCAGTCCTCTGGCCAGGAGCCAGTGCCTCCTGTGACAGAGTGCGAGATCTCGAGCCTCCCTGCTTGTTGAGGTAGTACATCGTGGTAGTGTTGTCCGTTTGCACAAGCAGGGAGCTGGTCTGGAAGGACGGAAGAAAGGCCTTCAGTGCCAAGTGAACAGCTCTGAGTTCCAGGAAGTTGATGTGATAAGTAGCCTCCACCGGAGACCACGTTCCCTGAATCTGTAGAGTCCCGGAGTGCGCTCCCCATCCCAGGAGAGAAGCATCCGTCACGACAGTCTGCGTGGGAATGTCCTTGTGAAAAGGAACCCCTCTGAGGAGATTCCCCGCCGAACACCACCACTTCAGAGACTGAAGAGCATGCAGAGACAGTCGTATCCTGTCGTCCCAGGATCCTTTCCTCTGATCCCACTGGTCTTCCAAGCACTCCTGCAGAGGTCTCATGTGCAGTCGTGCGTGCGGCATCAGGAAGATACAAGAGGCCATCGAACCCAGTAGAGAAGACACCGTCCTCACTGTTGTAGATGGAGTCGTCATAAGAGCCTGAGCCTTCCGAAGGAGAGATAATCGTCGCTCTTCCGAAGGAGAAACGCTTGCTGACAGCGTATTGATGGAGGCTCCCAAGTACTGTATGCATTGGACCGGAGTCGGGACAGACTTGGCCATGTTGATGTGCAACCCCAGCTTGTTCAAGAGAACGCACGTCTTCTGGAAGTGTGCTCGCGCTTCCGAGAAGGAGGATGCCTTGATCAACCAATCGTCCAGGTATGGGTAGACAAACACCTTGTTCCTCCGCAGGTGCGCTGCTACCACCGCCATGCACTTCGAGAACGTTCTCGGCGCAGACTTCAGTCCGAATGGGAGTACTGTGTATTGATAATGATTGGCGCCGACTTGGAACCGCAGGAACTTCCTGTGTTTGTGTGCAATGGGCACATGGAAGTAAGCATCCTGTAGGTCTATAGCACAGAGCCAGTCTCCCTGTTGCAACTGAGGATAAATCTGATGCAACGACAGCATGCGAAACTTTTCCCTGCGAATCCATTTGTTTGCCTGTCGCAAGTCCAGAATGGGCCTGAACTCGTTCTTGTCCTTCTTGCGAACCAGGAAGAACCGGGAGTACAGACCTCTTCCTCTCTGGGACAGAGGCATGTCTTCTATCGCCCTTTTCCTTAACAGGGTATCGGCCTCCACCTGGAGCTCTAGCAGTTGAAACCGCGAGCTGACCGGAGGAATCGATGGAGGCGGGCCGGTGAACCGAAGACTGTATCCATTGCAAACAATATTCAGCACCCACTTGTCCTGAGTAATTTTTCTCCACTCTGCCAGAAAAGATTGAATGCTTCCCCCTACCGGAGTGGGTAACGGATCCGGGGGAAGTAAGTACCTAGGGCCTAGACCCAGCTTGGCCCTTGGGCGCCGGAGCCGACTGCTGGCCTCCCCTGCCCCTCTGGCGCTTCTGGAACGGCTTACGGAACTGCTGTTGCTGTTGCGAATGTCCCGAAGCCTGGCCACGTCCACGGCCATGCCCACCGGACCGCCGTTGGAAAGGGCGGTACGTCTTCTTCGCCTCCTTAGGCTTCTCGAGGCCCACAGCCGTGAGCGTCTCGGCCTCCGTCTTCATGCGGGCCATCTCGTCGTCCGCATGCTTCCCAAAAAGAGACTTGCCGGAGAACGGCAGGTTGGCCACCCTCTGCTGTGCGTCCGGTTTCAGGGACGGAAGACGGAGCCAGGCGTGACGTCTTTGGTTGATTCCATGGCAAAACCCATGAGCAGCCAACAGGGAAGAGTCCGCTGCCGCGCTGATGATCTGGTTGGCCACCAGCATCCCTTCACTCAGCACTTCCTGAAAGTCCTCACGCTGCTCACGAGGCAAGTGCTCCGCAAAACGCTCAAGGGAGTCCCAGAGGGCGCGGGCGTATCGACCCAACAGCGCCGTGGCACTCGCAGCCTTCATGGAGGTAGCGGCTGTTCCACAGACCTTTCTCCCTGCCGAATCTATCCACCTGGACTCCTTATCCGGGGGGAACGTGGATGACGGAGTGGCGGCATGTTGTTTGCGTGCTGCCGTCACAA
Organism: Lissotriton helveticus; assembly: GCF_964261635.1. Classification (NCBI taxonomy): domain Eukaryota; kingdom Metazoa; phylum Chordata; class Amphibia; order Caudata; family Salamandridae; genus Lissotriton; species Lissotriton helveticus. The sequence continues at coordinate 1,274,281,284 of NC_136067.1, read as the reverse complement.
TTACGGAGTCCGGAGGGGGTTCCGCTCTCAGAAAGGCCGGATCCGAATCCGGGGCCCGGTACTTCCTCAGCAACCTCGATGGCGCCGCCTTTGTCACCGCGGGGGTGAGGAAAAGGTCCATAGCTGGTTCCTCCAGGCCCGGTACCAGAGGCAGGAGAGGGCGAGACACGTGTTTTTGGTGCAATGTCTCAAAAATCACTGACGTTTTAGGCGTGGGCACCGTCAGGGGTATGCCCAGCTTCGCAGCGCCCCTCAAGAGGACATCCTGGAACGCCACCAGGTCATCAATCGGGGACACCCTCGTGTCCGGTGATCCCGACAAGGCAGGAGAATACTCCCTGGAACCAGAGGATCCTGTGCGGGATCGAGACTCGCGCCTCCTATGGCGGCGTCTCGACCACGTGGACGATCTGTGTCGCGACCTGTCCCGCCTCCCAGAGCGAGAGCGAGACCTGCCAGTCCGCGGCCGCCCCGCCGGTTTCCGCGGAGGGGTCATCCTGGGAGCCTCCTTGGGTGCAGGTTTTGGGGTCCCCTTAGGAGGTACAGGCAAATACGGCAGCGAAGTGGACCTCGGCGGAGGGATCTTAGGCTGCGGGGCCGGCCCACGCGGAGGGACCGGTGGTGGCGGGTCGCCCGCTGGAAGTGGAGGCAGTGCCGGAGGATCCTCTTTAGGAAGAGGAGGAGGAGGGGTGACCACCTTAGGAATAGGAGGGTGCGTCGACCGAGGCTGAGAAGGAGTGTACACCGCAGAGTACACCGTGCCCGGCGACCCCTTAGGCGAAGGGGACGGAGAGCCCGCCCCTTCAGCTGGTGATCGCTTCCTCTTGCGTCCCCCACTGGAAGCAGCATGACTTCTGGGACTAGAATCCCTCTTGCGACGCTTTGGAGAGACTGACCGACTCCCAGACGCCGACCTCCGCCTGCTCGACGTCGAGCGTCGCTCTTCCGGCGTCGAACGACGTTTCCGGGACTCCGGCGTCGAACGCCACCTCCGCAACGTCGATCTCTTCTTCCTCGGCGTCGAACACCGATCCCTCGACGTCGACCTCTTCCTCCGCGACGTCGTACGCCGCCTCCGCGACGTCGAACGGCCCTTCCTCGACGACGAGCATCGTTGTCGCCGTCCAGAGCCCCTCGACGTCGACCGGTGCTTCGCCGGCGACCGGCGGTGTCGCCTCGACGGCGAGCGCCGATGCCTGCTCCGTCCATGACGTCGGTATGAAGACCTCGACGGTGAAGACGACGTCGACGGCGGCTTCGTCAGCGGTGCCTTCGACGTCGAGTCGTCACGACGTCTCGACCCGGAGCCCCGGGGAGAAGGGGAGCACACCGCCGTCATCCCTCTCGACGTCGTCGTCGATGCCATCGACGTCGACGGAGACCGGGACCGCTTGCCGGACTTCCTGCCCCTGGGGAGCCCCCCAGAGGCCTCGGCAGAGGCAGAGGGAACCTTCCCGGACTGCCCAGACCCACCTGCAGCCTGCAGACGCCTCTCCACAAGGCCAGACAGCCTGATCTTCGCCCTTTCCTTCAGAGTACGAGTGGTAAACTGCTGGCAGATGACACACTCCTCAGGGACATGATCTGCAGGGAGGCAGACGATGCAGACATCATGTGGATCACCCTTGGCCTTCTTCCTCCCACATGCTGGACACTTCACGAAGAGTCCAGGCATTTTAGAGCCCTAAAATACCTGAAGCAGCACACAGAAGAGAAAGAGAACACCAAGAGAGTAAACTTCAACACTTTTAAAACACAAAAGTGCCAAAATATGCAATAAACCCTTGAAACAAGGGAGAGCTCAATGCCAGGGTCCTGTAAGCAGGAGCCGTAAAAAAGAACTGAAGTCAGTTGGACCTGCTGTGCATTCTGGGATACTGGGAGAAGGTTCTAGAAGGTTTCCTTAAAGGCACAGTATCCTGTTTAAGCCACATAATGGCAGCCTATGAGGCTTGTCTGTCCATGCCTTCATCTCTATCATTCCAGAGTCTTTTTAAGGGTAGAGGCAAGTTTCTCTTGGTAGAAACTGGGCTGGATTTCTTATGTGTGGTGTTATTTGGTGGAATTTCTAGTTGAAGTACTGGACAGTGTAGCCTGTGTTTTAGGCTGCATTATTTGTCTTTAAATTCTCTCTTAAGTGTCTTTGCAGTTTCTGCATGATTTTGACAACTTAAGAGATTATTTTTGATTGCCGGGGTCCACGCACATGGGCGGGACTATTCACTAGATTATGACTATACACAGAGATCCCCTACTACAGAAGTCTACCTCCTGCCAAATCTCAACAGGTAATGATGCCGAGGATGGAAGCTACTCCAAGTAGCAGGCCTGAAAGACTGTAAATCGTTCAATCCACAGACGAGATTACAAACAAGTCATCTGGAATTTAGTAAAACACTCAAAATGATTCTTTCCTACCAAGCGCCTGATTAATCCACTGCCTGAACTGAGATTCCTGACATGCGGATCAGCAACAGTAGTCTAAATCCCAAGGCAGGGCTGGTGCTATGGCAAAGCAATACGAGGCAGCTGTTTATTGTGCCACTAGGCATGGAGTGCCAGTGCCCTTAACCATAAGAGTAATAACACCTTTGTCAGTACTTTTCTCAATCACTATATACAGTTTATACCCGCACCTAACGGAACATCAAAAAGATTTGCAGGCACTGGGCCATTTGACCAGATGGCTGATCGCAAAATAAAAACAAAGCCTGCCTTTACCACATATACATCATCCATTTAATCAGCTCACAAGATCCCTTTCAGTCTTCTGGTTTAGACCTTGTTGACACACCTGGGACTAAGGTGAGTTATGTCTCTGCTGTGGCTGATGTGTAAAAACGGTGTTTGATTTGTTACTGATTGTCTGCTTTGCTCCCACAAATCAAGGCAAACCCAACACATTAGACAGAAACGATCAGGCACACAAACACCCAACACAACTGTGATGGGCTATACATTTACCTATCAAAGGGCACCCAAACTGCCCTTACAAAGTAATAAACCATCTTAGCCTGCGTGATACTGAAAATATATAAAATAATTAAACCGCAAAAAGGGACCGTTAATTAGAACTCGAGCTCTGTTAACCACGCAACACGCCATTGCTGTCCCAACAAAATATCATTTTTTCACACAATCTTTCAATACAGAGCCAACAGACCATTTCGGTCAGACCACACCCTCACATGCAGAAGACAGCCTGACAGCCACACAAATGGCTATCAGTTTACCACTCTAAAGCTAAATCTCACTCCACATATTTCATAGAAACAACAGAACAGAAAATCCTACCTGCACCACACCACGTCACATTCACCTGTGTTACACAACTCAAAGGCTACATAACAAACATTGCATTTCAACCACAATAACACTTCCGGGGTGGGGGGAGTGGACAACCTTGTAGTGTGAATTAAACAACAAACTCCTAAGGCATACTTCAATAAATAATACTTTAAATACTCAGGAGGAGGGAGCCTGCCGGAAGATGAATATGGCTGTTTGATACCTGAGTTTTACATCTGCTGTGAGGGGAAAAGCTGCCAGCGAGTCAGAATCCAGCTCCTCATAAGCACATGCTGGGGAGGTGATGCATAACAGTGCATGCAGATCTCGTGACCGATCAAACATATCAACTGGACAGAGTGCATTGGGCCAGCAGTGATGGGGAGGCGTCCCAAACAGTCTAGAAAATGGTGGGTTGAGGTAGCCAGCGGTAACAAGACAACGAGTGGCTCTCAGCAAGATCAGCACCGAAAGCCCCCTGAAGCCAGCATGAGATTCCTCAGTAAAAAACACAAGACTGAGGATTGATGCACACAGCGACAGTCTTTATCGCTGGAAGGTGAGATGTTTGTTCAGCCATTCATTAGCAAATTGCACCAGCAACAGACAGAAGCGCAGTGGTGAGGGCTAGGCCCCGGGAGAGACCTGCAGCATATAGCCGGAAGCCATTGTGAAGTTTTGGCACTACATCACAGCAGACAACAGGCCAAACTAGCCTCTGGGGAGTGAGGAGGTTTATCCTTCGTTCTCCCATGGAGCAACACAGACCAAGGGCCTACGGCGTCCACAACAAGGGAGATGGAAAGCACAGAGCCGGCAGCTCAGACACCACAAGGAGACAAAGAGTAAGGCATGACCCTGAGGAGAAAAGCAGAGGGCTCCACATAACTCAAAACCATGAGGAACTGAGCCTAGGCAAGAGGCATTGGCACCCAACGATGTGATCTGTGACCCGAAGGCCTCAGAGTTGGAAGGATAGCTAACAGGCTTGCTATGAAGCATAACAACAAGGAAAGCTAGTGGTATATGCCTGACCAGGGACGCTGTAATACCTTGGTGGCAGGATTTGAAAGCTCCCAGGGCCAATGAGGGACAATAGTGGCCAAGTCAGGGAAGCCCCCATGGCTAGTGAGAACAGCACTCTAGTGGCTTTGAAGACCACAACAAGTGGCGGTACTCTAAACAATGCCAGGAACCACGATGATGGCTCAGACAAAAGGACCCACGAGCTACATAACTTAAAAAGATCTAGTTTGCCCATCAGGAGAGCAGAGGGACACACCATACAGCCCTAAGGATCAGGCCTAGGATGCACCATGTTGGGAGTGACTGTGACACAATCCAGTGCATAGTTCCCAAGGTAAGTGGGGGATTTGAAGGAGATTCCGAAGAGACTTCATGGGAACTGGTGACACAGGCAAGGGCAGCCCTTGAGAGCCAGGGCAATAATTAAAGGACTGTGTGACATGAGCATAAAAGACATGCTACCGCAGGGAGCCACCCAAAAAAGCAAAAGGCAGTACACACCAATCAAACCAAGCTGACTAGGGCAGCTCAGGCTCCAAAGATCTGCCGAGGATGAAGCGGTCACCAAAAACTTCATGAAGCAGTTCTACCAAGAACTATATGCAGAAATAAATTAAGTCAGTGAGAAACTGAAACAAGGCCTAAAAGAAATGAGGAAACATGTCAGAGCAGAGTGAGGGTATGCCTTCCCAAGGGAACCCCTTGCTGGATCCAGCAAGGGGTTCAACGATGGCAGGGGGAGTCGTGGTGCAAGGACATGAAGTCAATCGGAAGTTGCTCAGCATTGTGCTTGATGACACAGTCAACGAGGGTTGTCAGTGTTGATCAGATGCTGTTCGGCTTAGAGTCCAGTGTAGCTGTTGACAGGGTCCTGCTGAGTGTTGATGTCACTGATCGAGCACTATTCAGCAGAGCACAAGATCTTGGGGACAGTACTTGGGGGTCAGGACTTGCTCCCTCAGAGGCAAGCAGAGGGGACCAGGTCAGGCTCAGTTGAGGCTGGTCAGCTGTCAAGCAGGAAAAGGCCTCTGGGAGCTTGTTGTAGCCCTGTAGCTCATACATCTGATGAGCCAACTGACCCTTGGAGTCACATATGGGGTCCTTGAATCAAGGCAAGCAGGTAAAATCTTCATTCAGGTTCTTCAGACAGCAGGGCAGTCCTCCTTTCGATTCTTGTCAGATCCAGGCGTGATCGGAGAAGAGTTCTGGGGATGCCACTTTTATGCTCAGTGTCAGACAGTAGTGGTGGTGATGGGCGGGGAGAAATCGAGGGGAGGGTGGAACTCTTAGTCCACCCCTAAACCAATTCCCATCAGTGCCCCCACTTCCTCTGGGTTTCGAGCCAGCCTGACTAGAAAGACAAAAGTCGGTACAAGTAGAACCATATACTAGGCACTCACACGTAAATTAAACATGTCAATCAGGTGTATGCCAATTTCAACATGTTTGAAAGGGTGAGTACAATCTTTTACCAGAGGTTTGCAAGGGTACAGGGAACAGGGTCCAATGTCCGATAAAAATGGATTCAGCAAAAGGCAGTAACAATCTGAGGGAATGCCATGGAAAAGATGGTCCTTTCCACCAGTGATGACAGGGATAGAATCAATGTCAGCATACAGAACCTGGCATCTGTAACAATTTTAAATGTATTCTTTTTATAGTATGAGGGCTCAATTTGTCTTAACAATAGTCCTCTAGCTGTACTTCCTAATGTTAATTCATAGATGGAAGGGATACTGTGTAGAGATCTATTTTGATCAGGATATTTGGATGTAATTAAAAATGACATTTGTTGTAGAATAGCAGCCCACATATAATAGGTTAGATTTGGTATCGCTAGTCCACCTCGAGAGGTCGGTAGTACTAGCTTAGCTATAGCTCTTCTTGTCTTCCCGTAGCTCCAAATAAACGATGATATTGCTTGATCTATCTTCTTCATATAAGCATTGTTAATTAAGATAGGGATTGCTCGGAATAGGTAAAGTAGCTTTGGGAATATTGTCATTTTTACATAATTGCTTCTGCCAATTATGGATAGTTGAAGGTTATTGACTGAGTAAATCACTTTTTATTTTTGTAATTAGGGGGTCATAATTTAACATGATAATATCGTCAATATTAGGCGAGATGTTTACTCCTAAATATTTCGCACTTTTGACTCTGTATTGGCTTATATATGGTGTGTTATCGGTGCATACTACCATCGTTTTATCTTGATTTAAAGAATAGCCTGAATAGCGACCAAATATTTTAGTGATTGCTTCTATTTCGACTAAGGCCTCAGTAGGGTTAGTTGTTAAAATCGCTACATCATCAGCGTAGGCAAGGATTTTAGTATTGTATATGCCGGTTTTTATTGGTGTTATCGCTGGTGATGTTATTAATTTGATGATTAAGGGGTTGATATAGAGTGCAAATAGAAGTGGTGAGCACGGACACCCTTGTCGCGTACCTCTCTGGATGTTTAGCTTTCGGATTCACAACCACCTGTCAAGATTCTGGCTTTTGGGTCTACATATAGAGCTTTTACTGATTTTATGAACCCCGGGCCGATGTTATTAAGGGCTAGTAGCTCCCAGAGAAACTGCCAAGAGACCCGGTCAAAAGCCTTTTCAGCATCTAATAAAATCAAAGACATTTGACCTTTCTCTATTTTCATTATGTCAAAGAGAGATATTGCTCGACGAGTATGATCAGTGGTGTTTTTGCCTGGTATAAACCCGTGTTGCCAGGGAGACACTAGTTGTTCTATGAACTTGCCAAGACGGTTAGAAAATATTTTTGCGTACGTTTTAGAGTCTGAATTAATCAGCGATATCGGCCTGTATGATGTTGTCAATTCAGGGGGTTTATCCTTTTTCTTAAAAACAGCTATATTTGTTTGTTTCCATGACTCTGGGGGTTTTCCATGCCATTGGATACCTAAGAATAAATCATGCAAAAATTGAGTTATTATTTTACCCAGTATTTTATATAGGTCTAGAGGTATCCTGTCGGGTCCTGCTGCTTTCCCTGCGGCCAGTTCCGCTATTGCCAGCTCTACTTCTATTCTAGTAATTTCTTTCTCTAGTTCTTTCTTTGTATCGTCGTCAATGGTTTGTACCATATTAGTCTTGCTAAGCCAGTTGTCTAAGAACTCTTTAGTTTCATCAGGCGTTTGTTTATCTTCGTTCTGATATAGTTTTTGGTAATATTCCTGGAAACAATTAGCTATTTCTTCCTGGGTGGTGTATTTGTGTCCGTCATAGTCAATACTTTGTATAGTGTTACGAGATTGAGTCTGCCGTGTTTTTAGAGCAAGATGTCTCCCAACATTTTCCCCTATCTCGTATGACTTATTCCGGTAAGCTTGAAGGGTTTCTGCGGCCTTTTCAGTTAATTCATTATTTATCTCTGCCTTAAGTATTAGGATCTTTCTTAGGGTGTCCTCAGCATGTTCACCATGATGTATTTGGTAAGCGTGTATATATTCTAGATGTATTAATTTATTTATCAGTTGATTATGAGTTTTCATTCGTTCTTTTTTACGGGTGGCGACAAAGGCAGCAGTCTCCCCCCTTAACGCAGCCTTAAAGCTATCCCATACATTAAAACGTGATGCACTATATTGATTTACATCGAAAAATTCTTTGGTCCATTGAGCTATGTATGCTATATATTCCTGGTTAGCCAGTAATTTTCTGTCGAATGTCCATTGTGTGCGAGCCCGATTATACCCAGGAACTTCCAGTATAACATGAATAGGATTGTGATCGGATATTGTCTTCGGATCTTTGAAGATGAGGGTATTCAGAGCAATATCTGGAGTTGCAAAGATATAGTCTATGCGTACGTATTTCCTATGAGGATAGGAGAAATAGGTATATCCTGGATCTTTACTATTTTTTAACAGCCATATATCTTGGAGGTTATGGGTCTGGATTAGATTTAGTACAGCTCTGAACACTCTGGGTTTCCGACCAGAATAAGTATATTGGCTCTGGAGGGATTGGGATTGATTAAATGTTAGATTAAGGTCGCCACAGAGAATTAAAGTACTTGGCCATGACGCTAATTCCGATTCCAAATCAATGTATAATGCGGGGTCATCAAGATTAGGGCCATAAATAGAGCAAATTGTAATACCCAAGTCTAATTGAACAATGGCCCATCTTCCATGGCCATCAGCTTTTTTACGTACCGGAATACCTAATCTTGTTTTTGCTAAAATTGTAACTCCTCTGATTCTCGTGGTTTGAGTTGTTGTAATTAGTATGTGATAACCTGGTATTTTTAAATGGTTGATCTCTCCTATTGGGATATGGGTTTCTTGTATACAGATGATATCCCAGGAGCTATGAGCCATTAGTTGACAAAATTGGGCCCTCTTTCCTCTGTCATTTAGGCCTGCCACATTCCAACATCCTATATTCAACCTACCCATTTAATTTTTCTAGTTTTTGGGCAGTATTTATCAATCAGCGTACCTTCAATAGTATTGAACTTGCTCATTTTGCATTTCCTTCCTCCCCCCCCCCCTTCACCAAGTGCACCCAGTGCACCCTGGTTCCCACCCACCGCCCTCCTCTCTCTTCTCCACCCCCCCTCCCCTTGACCACCCACAAAAGGCAATGAGACTCCATAAGAGTCTGTAGTGATGGATTAGCATATTCCAATCGGAGCTGGTGTAGCATGCATTCTTAGGTGTATAAAGAAGAAAAAAAATAACAGGAAAAAGGAGAAGATTGTGATAGAGATTGCATATAGTGGAAATAGAAGATAGAAGAAAATATGGAAAACAGTAATTAAGAATTGTGAATCCAATCTATTTTCAAATATCTCAGTTTAAATTCGTGACTTTTCAGTTGCGAGAGACCAATAACCTAAATCTGAACCTCACCCCATCTTGTTTTTCGTATAGCGTATAAATATGTTCACATATGTTCAAGATTCTTTCATAAGCTCTCTAGGTATTCCTTAGCTTTGATCTCGGATGTGAAAAATTTGGTTTGACCCATGTATATTACTTTCAGCTTCGCTGGATTGTTCAAGTATACGACTGCTTTCTTTTCTTGAAATGGTTTGATGAGTTGTGTCACTCGCCATCTCCTTTCGACAGTCCAGTGACAAAAGTCAGGGTGTACAAAATAGGATATTGAGTCCTTGCTACGGTGTTTATCTGGCGTGACTTTTTCTGCAATGGCTTGTCGAAGCAAGAAATTTCCGAAGTACACTAAGATTGCGCGTGGGTATTTACTTGTGTGTGCTGTAGGTTTTAAAGATAATGGAACCCGATGGGCACTCTGCACCTCGTATCCCCAGTCCCAGGTGTTAAGTTCAGGAAGGGTATCACGGAATAGTTGTATTATAAAGGTGCGGCAATCCTCCCCCTCCATTTTTTCTGGTATTCCCAGCACTCGTAGGTTGTTTCTACGAAGTCTATTTTCATAGTCTTCTAGCTTCCATCTAATGTCCTGAACCTGTACTTCGGTAGCTTCGACTCGCTCGTTTGTTGCTGCGGCTTCTGTCTCGTTCACCACAATGCGATCCTCTATGTCGTTCAATCTCTCTGTGAAAGCTCCCATAGTTTTAGAGAGTTTACGGACTACTCCTTGGACCTTCTGTAGCCCTGCTCGAGCTTTGCGACTGTCTTTTGTAGTTTCCTCTCGGTGCGATGCTATGGCTTGCAGGACTGTTTCCATTACTTGTGTTAGAGTGGTTCCTGATGCCTCAGGTGGCTCTTTGTTTAGGTTTTGATCCGAAGCTGGTATTTGAGGTCTTAAGTCAGGAGTATGACTGATTCAGTGCCAAAACTGTTGGAGTATAATCCCATGACAGTTCATTAGCTCCGTGATGTCCAGCTTTTTTCTTTTTTAATATGGTTCTCCTTTTGTCACGTTGTTCTTTTGGAGGGTTAATTTCAGATTCTGAACTTGAATTGGAGTCTGTGTCATTCTCCATATCTTCTGCGTCGTCAAGTTCATCAGTATCACCAGACCAGCTAATATCCTCAGAAAAAGAGTAGAAGTCGGTTATATCTTTATCGGTATCGAGCACCTCAAGAGCATCTATAGGATGTTCATCTATTACTGAATTGAACTGTGGTATTTCTATAAGAGGTTTTGATACTTCTATGAACTCTATAGTCTCTTTCTCCTTCTCTTTCTCTTGTGCTTTGTTAGCCCCCACTTGCGGGTCATGATTTAAGCCTGTGTGTAAGTCTGTTTGTGTACTAGTTAATAAACTCTGAGGTGAGGGAATTACTAGTGTCTCCGTGGCCCTTTGTGGATTTGTAGTAGAGCTCTGGTTAGCATTCTTTTTGCCAATACGGCTTTCCGGCAATACAGTGGAAGAATTTGAAACCTCATCCAGCTGAGTAGCGTTCTCAGTAGTGGGCTCGTTGATTTCGTTAGAATTAGTATTGTTAGAGCTCTCCTCTAGATTTACTATGCAGTTTTTATTCACCATCTCTTCATTAGAGCCATCAGTGCCCCCCTGATTAATTATATCTGATCTGGGAGGAACAGACCCAGAAGAGGTTGTTTGGCTTACCTGCCCGGCAATGGAGACGGATCTTTCAGATATACTGTCGGCCTCAGTTTCAGTCTCTTGTCTTAGTTCCTAATGCGTTGTTGGTGCTTTCTGAGCCCTCGTCTCACCAGATGTGACTTTGTCTCCCACCATTACTGGCATCATGACCCCCGTCTGTCCCGTTGTTCTCGCTGCTGCAGTGCTATTGCCTTTGTCTCCCACCATTACTGGCATCATGCCCCCCTCCATGGAGGCAGCTGAATGTTGCTTTTCGGCGTTTGGCTGTGTCTCTTTAGCCACTAGTTTCTGGTTAGCAGCGCGTTGAAACATTGTTACCACTGTTGTAACGTTTGGTGCTGCAGTTTTGGCGGCTTGAGTTGCTAGCGGTGTTTTACCGGAGGTAGCTCCCCTCCGGGCTGGCGTTTTCTCCACTGCTGATGATGCTGTCTCCGTAGGTGTATTTTGCAGTTCCCCGCGTGTAGCACCACGTTGTCTGCTCGTCTCCTGGTCACGCAGAGCCTGCCGTGCAGCCCTTGTCTTGGCTGCCGCCGAGGCTACCGCCGCAGCGTTTTTCGGAGCCATTGGTTGCAGCGGGTTCTGCGGATTCTGCGCGCTGCTACAGGTTGCTGGTATCCGTATCAGTCACTGAATTCTCGGGGTCTGCGGAGTTCGTGAAGCTCAGCCGCCATAGGGAGCGAAGCTCACTCACGGATCGGTGATCGGTAATCAGCAGACGGAGGACAGCAAACCCGATTGCCGAAGCGAGAAGTGAGAGCGGTGTCCTTGTTGGAGGCAGGCTCTCGGCAGGTACAAACTTCAGATCACAGGGCTGTATGAGTCGCATCTCGGCATCTCTCTCGGCGATTGTGGCTTTGTGTAAAGGGTTTTAGCTCTCCTCATTTTCCTCTCATTTTCTGGCAGTGGTCTCTAGTTTGATTTCGGCATGCTCGCTGTTCCGATCAGAACTGCTACCAGCGTCTAGCCTGACGCCGCCATCTTGCCCAGCCTCTCCAGGTCGGCCCCCAAACCTTAAACTTTGAATGTCGTCTGACTATCTAATGTGAGAGAAAAGCTATTCAATACTTATCACAAATAGTAGTGAGAAGAGAGGACACATTGTTGCGTGCCTCTCCCAAGCTAATATAGATGCAATCTATATTACATTCACTGTTACCGTGGCTGTACAGAACTCTGGTAATTCCCAACCACCATAGTTTTATACCATGGACGAAAGCCAAACTTCTGCAAGACTTTTCCCAAGAATGACCAGTCAACCTGGTCAAAGATATTTTGAGCACCCAAAGAGGCCAAACTTACTGAGAATCTTTTGTTCTGACCTTTCTCAACCATCTGGACTATCTGTTTAATTTTATTATGTGGCTGCTTTTCTTTCATAAATTCAGACTGGACTTGGTGGACTAGATATGGAAGGCCATCTACTGCAATGGCCTAGATGTTCATGTATATCTTTAAATCTATACTAGGAAAGCTTTTAGCCTTCAGGCAGGGTCTGCTCCTCCGCTACAGGCGGTGGAGCGTCGCCCCACTGAGCAGGTCGAAAAGGAAGAAATAAAATGCTAATAACTCATAGTTATTATAATTTTTATTTTTCTCCATGCTCAGCTGGGTAGGGGTGGGGCTGCTCTGCTCGCAGAGCAGGGGAGAAGTGGTTTGCCTACTTCAAGTGCGTAGGACGCTTTGGCCAGCTGTCTAGGGTCAGCCAAACCGTCATGCACACATTGCATGTTCTCCATGCAAGCTGCATTACAGCCTGCATGGAGAAGATACCCAGCCTCCCATTCTCTGTCTGAGCGCCTAACCACGGCATTGCAACGTTGTGATTGGCTATCGGGAGGCTGGGAGCAGAGTGCATTCTGTTTCCTGCCCTGGAAGCGGGGAAGAGGACTGAGAGGAGGCAACAGCGGGCGGCAGAGAGGTAAGTGTGTATTTTTATTTTTAATTCAATCCCTCCTCTACCCCCACAACCCGCTCACCATCCCCTTCAAATAACAAGCCGCCACTGCCTGCAGAACTTACACAGACAAGGGTCTTTGCCCATTTTTGGAAAAATCTGTACTATAGCTTTGCCTATAGACAGGGGGATTCGCCCGGCATCAGCAAAGTGATTATACAGTTTCACAAATTGAGGTGAGGAAAGGAATGTGGACTGTATAGAATTCTCCTCTAAATCCAATGGTCCTGAGGCTTTACTCTATTTCAGTGTTTAAATGGCTAGCCTTCGTTTCTGTTATGGGTGCCTCTAGGTGCTCGCTTAGTTCTCAGGCTAATTTATTCAGATTCCACTAGAGCGGTAATCTGTTGATTATTCTTGAGAATAGAACTCCACTTTGTACAGGTGACTGTAAGTTTTCCTCTATTCTTAAAGCTTTTCAGTGGAGGAGTATATGGCTTTTATATACCTGTTTTCACATTTGCCTCAATTCGCAGTATAGATGCGCGCACTTAATTTCGAAAGACACAGGAATGTTTTCTTAGCTGGAGCATCATTAAATCCACTCTATTTGTATGAATTCTTTCAAGTGGCCTTTAATTGTTGTCTGTTTCCATAAAAGCTTAAATGAGAATGTTTAAGTATTCTCTTCTATTTCGCACACTACTTTTTCTAATTTCTCAGTATCTGGAGTTCTCAGGCTGCAAACAACAAACATTACATTTCTAACCATTTAAACATGTCCCACAATCCCAATGGCAACATCTCCCCTTATTAATTTATCTCAAAGTATACATTTATATGTTGTTTTAGGTAGGACCGGAGTATGGGTCTCTAAGCAAAGAAGGATGAAGTTGCGAGGTATAAGGTCCTTTCTGTTATAAGCTTTATATGTATGATAAGTGATCAGAAATTGCTATCAAACCGATCCCTATGTCTCTTACTAGGGGTACATCTCAGTTGCTCTCCAAAATATAATCAAACATGTTTGCTGTATTCTTTAGCCTCTCACATTGTGGCCTTCTTGGATATTTGCCAATTTACAAAATGTAAATAGAAAACAAGGTGTTTCCGATTTTGCAGTAGATCTTTTTGACACATTGAATTTTATTAACCTTACAGTCTATTTAGTAACTCCATTATTGCACATGATCCCAATAAATATTAGTTTTACAACCTGGGATCCAACCAGCTCTTCATTCAATGCTATTTGTAAGGAAGACTGATTCCTATTACCCACATGCTAAAATGTTCCCATGTAAGCAGTCCGGGGTAGATAGGTGTGGCTATGGGTCAGAAATGCGTTTTTGTCGAGCTCAGGGTGATTCTTTGATGAGCTCCTCGTACCTCGTTATTAGGATCCGTCGACAGTTCAAGTTACCAAGCTCTCATCCTCCCACTGTTTTCCTAGGTAAACATAGTGCATCTTACAAAAATAACTTTACACGTTAAGGAGTTTTTATTATACGGTTTCATTGTTTTAGTACTTCCGATTTCTGTTCTGATTTGCTTTTGCAGATTACAGCCTACAGCCACATAGTATTTTATCTGTAAGTGAAGTAGACGCCGCAATCTTCCATCTGTCGTGTAGAACCCAAATTCATGCACAGGCCCCCTGCAGAGCTGAAAATGAATCGGCATAATATAGCAACAGCTTGCACATTAGAGACTGGAGGAGATTTTTAGAACCTCAACAGTTTCACTGCAATATATTATTGGTCAGCTGCAATTGTCAAGTGTCCAATGCAGGAGTTCAGAGTAAGCGTAATTGCCGCCAGTCCCTAGTCCTATTAGGTAGACACATAGAACAGAGTTCTGTTTACAACTGAGTGTTTCTCTGTTTTCGGACATGCATACACACCATTGAAACAGCTACACACTTATGCATGTATTTCTTTTTTCGGCATTTCCTAATAAAGTAAGGGAGGGTCAAACCACTCCAATTCTGCGCGTTAATATTACACCCGTTTTTTACGTCTCGGCCCGACGGCTGGTTTGCCAGCCGGAAGTCGGAGATTTAATGATCTTCAGTAGGGCAGTTTAAGCGGCCTCTCTCCTCTGTCTCTCCTCCATTGGCTGGCTTCCTAAACGGAGGCCAGCCATTGGAGGAGAGAGGCGTCCCTCGAAAGAAGCTCCGTCTCTTTCGGATTCGGGGGCGTGTTCGTGCTGTTCTTTCAACTTTTTAGCCACACCCCTTTTTAGAACGCCGAACACGCCCCCGAATCAGAAAATGTTTGGAAGCTTGCGGCCGCCATTTTTTTTTTATCGATGAACGCTGGCACGAGTGGATCCTACTACCGCTCCAGAGTCTCTGCGTCTTCCGGTGAGGATCGCCCCTCATTGTCTGCGTTTTCCATCCTCCCGCCCTCCTCCCGTTGTCAGCGATCCATTTCTTCCCGCCGCCTCCCTGTTGTCCATGTTCTCTATCCTCCCCTTCCCGTTGTTGTGCCTTGTTTATCCCCCGCCCTCCCTCCCGTTGTCCGTGCCTTCTCCCTCCCGCCCTCCCACAGTCCGTGCCTCCCCTCGCAAATGCCAGAGACCCACTCCACCCCTGCCTCATGCTAGCCATTGCCTCTCAGCGCTGAGGTAACACACGCACACATCGTAGACACAGCAGGCGAGTACCGGTGCATGGAGGGGCTGCGGGGCTGAGCACGCCCTGTGGTCCGAGATGGCTTCCCTGAGCCTCAACTTCTCACGTAACAAGAGCATTAGCAGGAATGCGAAGTGGAGCAGAAGAACCTGATCATAGTGTGCAGGGAAATACCGGGGCAGGGCGAGTTGAGTGGTGGAGGGCTGCGTGGGGCGCACAGCTACGGGGAGCAGAGGCTCCCGTCATTGCGGGCAGAAGTGCCGCTCTGTCTGAAGATGACTTCATATTTGCGCCCTTGTATCTGTAATGATGAATGTCAACAGTCTTTACCATAACTCGGAGTCTGTGAGGAGCGTTGAGGGGTGATGTCACTCAAGCTTGCGAGCTTCTGGTGCATGCTGTGGCAGCGTGTACAGTAGCAGTGTGTGAAGGGGCATGAGAAGTAGCACGGGTGCGAGGGGAAGGTGCGTACAGAGTGAGAAGTGTGGTGGGCGTGTAGCGGCAGTGTAAGTGCGAGGGGCAGGTACATGGAGTGTGAGGGAGGTGTAGAGGCACTGTGTGTACAGAGTGAGGAGCAGGTAGAGGTAGCAAGATTGTGAGGGGCAGGGGTATACAGAGAGAAGCATGAGTAGAGGCACTAAGTAGATGTGCTCTGGGTGTGTGTGTGTGTGGCTCTGGGTGTGTGTGTGTGTGTGTGTGTGGCTCTGGGTGTGTGTGTGTGGGGCTCTGAGTGTGTGTGTGGGGCTCTGGGTGTGTGTGTGTGGGGCTCTGGGTGTGGGTGTGTGTGTGGGGCTCTGGGTGTGGGTGTGTGTGTGGGGCTCTGGGTGTGGGTGTGTGTGGCTCTGAGTGTGTGTGTGTGTGTGTGGCTCTGGATGTGTGAGTGTGTGTGGCTCTGGGTGTGTGTGTGTGTGTGGCTCTGGGTGTGTGTGTGTGTGTGGCTCTGGGTGTGTGTGTGTGGCTCTGGGTGTGTGTGTGTGGCTCTGGGTGTGTGTGTGTGTCTGTGTGTCTCTGGGTGTGTGTGTGTGTCTGTGCGTCTCTGGGTGTGTGTGTGTGTGGCTCTGGGTGTGTGTGTGTGTGGCTCTGGGTGTGTGTGTGTGTGGCTCTGGGTGTGTGTGTGTGTGTGGCTCGGTGTGTGAGTGGCTCTGGGTGTGTGAGTGGCTCTGGGTGTGTGAGTGGCTCTGGGTGTGTGAGTGGCTCTGGGTGTGTGAGTGGCTCTGGGTGTGTGTGTGTGGCTCTGGGTGTGTGTGTGTGGCTCTGGGTGTGTGTGTGGCTCTGGGTGTGTGGCTCTGGGTGTGTGTGTGTGTGTGTCTCTGGATGTGTGTGTGTGTGGCTCTGGGTGTGTGTGTGTGTGTGTGGCTCTGGGTGTGTGTGTGTGTGGCTCTGGGTGTGTGTGTGTGTGTGTGGCTCTGGGTGTGTGTGGCTCTGGGTGTGTGTGGCTCTGGGTGTGTGTGGCTCTGGGTGTGTGTGGCTCTGGGTGTGTGTGTGTGTGGCTCTGGGTGTGTGGCTCTGGGTGTGTGTGTGTGTGTGTGGCTCTGGGTGTGTGTGTGTGTGTGTGGCTCTGGGTGTGTGTGTGTGTGTGGCTCTGGGTGTGTGTGTGGCTCTGGCTCTCTGTGCGGCTCTGGCTCTCTGTGCGGCTCTGGCTCTCTGTGCGGCTCTGGCTCTCTGTGCGGCTCTGGCTCTCTGTGCGGCTCTGGCTCTCTGTGCGGCTCTGGCTCTCTGTGCGGCTCTGGCTCTCTGTGCGGCTCTGGCTCTCCGTGTGGCTCTGGCTCTCCGTGTGTGTGGCTCTCTGTGTGTATGTGTGTGGCACTCTGTGTGTGTGTGTGTGTGTGGGGGGGGGGGGGGGGGGGCTCTGTGTGTGAGTGTGTATGGAGCTCCGTGTGTGGCTCTGTGTGTGTGTGGGGGGGGGGCTCTGTGTGTGTGTGTGTGGGGGGGGGGATCTGTGTGTGTGTGTGTGTGTGTGTGTGGGGCTCTGTGTGTGTGGGGCTCTGTGTGTGTGGGTGGCTTTGTGTGTGGCTCTTGTTGGGTGTAAATGCAATAGGTCATGCATTTGCGAGCGATTAACATATTGGCATTGTAAATGACAATGCCATTTATTTAACGATTAAGCTATTGGCAATGTAAATGACAATGCCATTTATTTAAGATTTAAAAAAATAATAATAATAATCATGAGCAATGCCAATAGCTCTACCTTTAATAATGCCGAGACCATTGCATTGTAAATGCTTGTTCCGACTGCCAGCACGGGTTCAACATTTCCCGGCAAGAAGGAGTAGTTTCTGTCCTGTAACTCCAGTTCTGTAGTAGGGGTATCTCTGTTATAGTCATAATCTAGTGAATAGTCCCGCCCATGTGCGTGGACCCCGGAGCAATCAAAAATAATCTCTTAAGGTGTCGAAAAATGCAGAACTGCACGGACACTTGAGAGAATTAAAGACAGATAATGCAGCCTATATCCACAGGCTCCACTGTCCAGTACTTCAACTAGAAATTCCACCAAAAATCCACAAACAGCAAAGCCTGTCCAGATTTCCCTTGCTTTAACAGCAAAAACCCTCTGGAAAGATAGAGAGGAAGACATGGACAGACAAGCACCACAGGCTGCCATTATGTGGCTCAGAACAGGATACTGTGCCTTTAAGAGAACTTTCCAGAACTTCACAGTATCCCAGAATGCACTGCAGTTCCCCTAGGCGTAACACGCCAGACCTGTAGCATTCCTTACATGAATATCTCTCTCCAGCGGGGAGGAGGGCGGGCGCTTATGACTATAACAGAAATACCCCTACTACAGAACTGGAGTTACAGGACAGAAACTACTCCTTCTGTAGTAGGGGATCGCTGTGTATAGTCATAATCTAGTGAATAGAATGGCAACCCCATCCCCACACCAAAGCGGCGGTGGAGAAAAGAGAAATAACACCACTACTGTGCGAACAGATTTCGCAGCGAAGCCTGCCCAACCTGAGCGTCTGCCCTGGCATCAGTGTCCAGGCAGTAACGCTTAGCAAAGGTATGGACCGACTTCCAAGTGGCCGCCTTGCATATTTCTGCAATTGGAACATTACAGAGCAGAGAAGTCATGGCAGCTTTGCCCCTGGTGGAATGAGCCTTAGGTTTACCCCCCTAAGGTCTTACCAGCTTTTTGGTAACACAACTGTATACAGGACACAATCCACCTAGAAATGGACTGTTTAGAGGTAGCAAGACCTGTCCTGACTGATCCATAATTGATAAACAATTGGTCTGACCTACGAATATCCTCGGTTTTATCTAGATAAAATTTCAACACCCTCTTGACATCCAGGGAATGCAGGGACCTTTCCGCTGGAGAGGAAGGATTCTGAAAAAACTTAGGCAAAGTTATGGTCTGGTTAACATGAAAGTCAGATATAACCTTTGGAAGAAATTTAGGGTGAGTACGCATAACAACCGTAGCAGCATGAAATAAAGTATAAGGTTCTTGGCAACACAACGCCTGAATTTCACTCACCCTGCGGGCCGATGTAATGGCCACGAGGAACGCCGCCTTCCAGGAGAGGTGCTGCAACGAAGCATTATGAATAGGTTCAAAAGGCTCCTTCATCAATCTGGACAGCGCCACGTTCAATTCCCATGAAGGCGAAGTAAGCCGGACAGGAGGGAACACTTTCTTCAAGCCTTCCAAAAAATCTTTGATCACAGGGATCTGAAAGAAGGAAGTCTGTGAGGAGCATTTCCTGTAGGCAGTCAGCGCAGCGAGATGAACCTTAATGGAATGGACATTAAGGCCAGACTGCGCCAAGTGTAGAAGATACGGAAGGATAACATCTTCCTTAAACGTTGTTGGGTCATAGTTCTTGGACTTGCACCAGATGCAAAATCTCTTCCACTTGTAAGCATAGGAAGTCCTAGTGGAAGGTCGCTTAGCCTCCTTCAGTATGTCCATACAATCTTCTGGTAAATTCAAATGGCCATATTGCACTATCTCAGGAGCCATGCCGCCAAATTCAAAGACGAGAGGTTGGGGTGCACCATCTGCCCCCTGAACTTCGTGAGAAGGTCCGGCCGGCACGGCAGCCGTATGTGAGGAAGGAGAGACCGGTGAAGCAGGTCCGTGAACCACCACTGCCTGGGCCATTCTGGGGCAATCAGGATCATCCGCGCCCTGGACTGGGACAGCTTGATGAGCACCGTCGGAATCAGGGGAATGGGTGGAAAAGCGTACAGAAAGCTGTGTGACCAGTTGATCCATAACGCATTCCCCAGCGTCCCCTGCTGGTAGTACCTGGAGGCGAAGTCTCAGCATTTGCTGTTTTCGGCGGTGGCGAACAGATCTACGTCTGGAGTCCCCCACCTTGCGAAGACTTCTCCTAGTACTTCGTTGTTTATGACCCATTCGTGGTTTTCCTGAATCAGTCTGCTCAGTGCGTCGGCCTGAACATTCTGCACACCTGGTAGATGGGTAGCCATTATCGTCAGTCCTCTGGCTACAAGCCAACTCCAGATCGCCTGCGCCTCCTGCGACAGAGTGCGCGATCTCGAATCCCCCTGCTTGTTGAGGTAATACATCGTGGTCGTATTGTCCTTCTGTACAAGCAGAGAGTTGGTCTGGAAGGACGGATGAAAGGCCTTCAGTGTCAAGTGAACAGCTCTGAGTTCCAGGAAATTGATGTGATACGTGGACTCCGTCGGGGACCACGTTCCTTGTATCTGTAAGTCTACGGAGTGCGCCCCCAGCCGTGGAGAGACGCATCCGTCACGATAGTCTGTGTGGGAATGTCCTTGTGGAAGGGAACCCCTCTGAGGAGATTCTCCGCTGAACACCACCACTTCAGAGACTGAAGAGCATGCAGAGACAGTCGTATCTTGTCGTCCCAATATCCTTTCCTCTGATCCCACTGATCCTCCAAGCACTCCTGCAATGGTCTCATGTGCAGCCGTGCGTGTGGTGTGAGGAAGATACAAGAGGCCATCGACCCCAGTAGAGAAGACAACGTCCTCACTGTTGTAGACGGAGCGGTCATTAGAGCCAGAGCCTTCCGAAGGAGTGATAATCGTCTCTCCTCCGAAGGAGACACGCTTGCCGACAGCGTATTGATGGAGGCTCCCAAGTACTGTATGCACTGGACTGGAGTCGGGACAGACTTGGACATGTTGATGGGCAACCCCAGCTTGTTCAAGAGAACACACGTCTTCTGGAAGTGCGCTTGAGCTTCCGAGAAGGAGGAGGCCTTGATCAACCAATCGTCCAGGTACGGGTAGACAAACCCCTTGTTCTTCCTCAGGTGTGCAGCTACCACTGCCATGCACTTCGAGAATGTCCTGGGCGCAGACTTCGGCCCGAATGGCAGTACTGTGTACTGATAATGATTGGCGCCGACTTGGAATCGCAGGAACTTCCTGTGTTTGTATGCAACGGGCACATGGAAGTACGCATCCTGTAGGTCTATAGCACATAGCCAGTATCCCTGTTGCAGCTGAGGATAAATCTGATGCAATGACAGCATGCAAAAGTTCTCTCTGCGAATCCACTTGTTTGCTTGTCGCAAATCCAGAATGGGCCTGAACTCGTTCTTGTCCTTCTTGTGAACCAGAAAGAACCGGGAGTACAGACCTCTTCCCCTTTGAGACAGAGGTACGTCTTCTATCGCCCTTTTCCTTAACAGGATATCGGCCTCTGCCTGGAGCTCGCGCAGCTGAAACTGCAAGCTGACCGGTGGAATTGCTGGAGGGCTGGTGAACCAAAGACTGTATCCATTGCAAACAATATTCAGCACCCACTTGTCCTGAGTAACTTTCTCCACTCTGCCAGAAAAAATAGAACGCTTCCCCCCACCGGGATGGGTAACGGATGTAGGGGAAGTAACTGTTCAGGGCCTAGACCCAGCCGGGCCCTTGTTCGCTGCTGCGGACTGCTGGCCGCTCCTGCCCTTCTGGCGCTTCTGGAAGGGCCTTCGGAACTGCTGCTGCTGCTGTCCTGAAGTCTGCCCACGCCCTCTGCCCTGCGCCCCAACCGTCTCTGGAATGGGCGGTATGTCTTCTTCTCCTTGGGCTTCTCCAACCCGACAGCCATCAGGGTCTCGGCCTCCGCCTTCATGCGGGCCATCTCGTCATCCACATGCTTGCCAAACAGGGATTCCCCCGAGAAAGGCAGATTGGCCACCCACTGCTGAGCCTCTGGCTTGAGCGATGTAAGGCAAAGCCAAGCGTGGCGTCGTTGGTTGACACCATGACAGTACCCATGTGCCGCCAGAAGAGACATCAGCCGCCGCGCTGATGAGTTGGTTCGACGCCAGCATCCCCTCCTTCAGAATCTCTTGAAAGTCCTCTTTCTTCTCTCGAGGAAGGAGCTCAGCGAATTGCTGGAGGGACGCCCATAGGGCACGATCGTATCGCCCTAGCAAAGCCGCGGCACTAGCCGCCTTCATCGCAGTAGATGCCATCCCACAGACCTTTCTGCCTGCCGAGTCTATCCAACGGCTCTCTTTATCAGGAGGTACCGTAGAAGACCGGGTGGTGGCATGCTACTTCCTAGCCGCCGTCCCTATGACAGAGTCTGGTGTCGGATCCATCCGAAGGAAAGCAGGGTCAGAATCCGGGGCCCGGTACTTCTTAAGGAGCCTGGAGGGAGCAGCCTTCGTCACCGCGGGAGTGAGAAACAACTCCTCAGCGGGCTCTACCAATCCTGGTACTAGAGGCAGCAATGGTCGAGACAGGTGCTTTTTGTGGAGCGTCTCGAAAATCACGGACGTCGTGGGCGTAGGCACCGTCACCGTGATGCCCAACTTAGCTGCACCCCTCAGCAGAACATCTTGGAATGTGACGATGTCGTCTACGGGCGACACCCTCGTCCAGGGGATTCCGACAGAGTCGGTGAGTAGTCCCTGGTCCCAGAAGAGTCCGTGTGGGACCGTGATCTGCGCCTCCTGTGGCGTCGTCTTGATCTCGTTGACGACCTGTGACGAATCTGCGATCTCCCCCTCCGACCGGAACGAGAGCGCGATCTCCTTGGCTTCGGACGCTCCACAGGCCTCACAGGAGTAGTCGACCTTGGCCTGCCTGGGGGCCTCGGCTGAGGGGTCCCCTTAGGCGGATTCGGGTATCGTGGCAGTGAAGCTGTCCTCGGAGGAACCGGAGGCAGTCCGCCAGGTGGAAGCCGAGGAAGAGGATGAGGTTGAGGATGAGGATGAGGATGAGGTGGAAGCGGAGGCGGGGTGGGAGTCCGCGGCGGAGGTTCCTTGGGCAAGGGAGGAGGAAGTGGAGTCTACCTCGGCTTAGGAAGTGTGTACACCTCAGAGTACACCGAGCACGGTGACTTTCCCTTCTTCCTTGGCTGAGGCGATGGAGAGTCCCCTATCGGCACATGCCGCCGGCTAGAATGACTCCTGGTGCCAGAACTCCTTCTGCGCCTCTTTGGCGTCAAAGAATGTAGCCCCGACGGCGACCGTCAGTCCCTCGACGGCGAGTGCCTCCTTTTCGACGGCGAACGCCTCTTTCTCGACGGCGAACGCCTCCTCCTCGACGGCGAACGCCTCCTCCTCGACGGCGAACGCCTCCTCCTCGACGGCGAACGCCTTCGCCTCCACGGCGACCGTCTTCGCCTCGACGGCGAGCGTCTCCTCGACGCCGAACGCCTGTGAGACTTCGACGTCATCCTCGACGTCAAGGATCCCCTTGACGCCGACCTCCTCTTCTTCGCCGACGGCGAACGGCGGTGTCGCCTGACGGCGAGCGTCGACGCCAGGCCACCTCTCGACGTCGATTACTCGACGCCGACGATGAAATCGTCACCAGTGATCTCGACGGCGGTCTATTCAGTTCCCTCGACGCCGTGCGAACTGACTGCACGGGGAACGGGGAACAGACTGCAGTCATCCCTCTCGACGCCGTCGTCGGTGCAATCGACGCCAACGGAGAATAGGGACGTTTGCTGGTCTTTCTGCCCCTGGGGAGCCCCCCAGAGGCCTCAGCATGGGCAGAGGAAGTCTGCCCAGACCCACCTTGTGCCTTCAGTCTTCTGTCTTCCAGGCCTTGGAGCCTGATCTTCATCCTATCTCTCAGGGTCCTGCTGGAGAAGCCCTGGCAAATGTCACACTCCTCTGGGACATGAGATGAGGGAAGGCAGATGATGCACACCTCGTGTGGGTCCGACTTGGCCTTCTTCCTCGAACACTCTGGGCATTTGTCAAACAAAGCAGGCATTTTGACAAATAAAAGGGTGTTCAGAAACACACACAAGGAAGAGAGCACCAAGTACGTCAAATGAAAGACACTCAAACACTTGAAAAAGTGAAAAATAAACCCTTAGAAAGGGAGAGCTCAATGCTCCAGGGTCCTTCTAGCAGGAGCCGGATAAAAGAACTGAGAGTAAAAGGGACCTGCAGTGCATTCTGGGATACTGTGAGACTTCTGGAAAGTTCTCTTAAAGGCACAGTATCCTGTCCTGAGCCACATAATGGCAGCCTATGGGGCTTGTCTGTCCACTGCTTCCTCTCTATCCTTCCAGAGGGTTTTGCTGGTAAAGGCAAGGTTTTTCTCTGTGGAGAAATCTGGACAGGCTGTGTTGTTTGTGGATTTTTGGTGGAATGTCTAGTTGAAGTACTGGACAGTGTAGCCTGTGGATATAGGCTGCATTATCTGTCTTTAAATTCTCTCAAGTGTCCGTGCAGTTCTGAATGTTTCTGACAACTTAAGAGATTATTTTTGATTGCTCAGGGGTCCACTCACATGGGCGGGACTATTCACTAGATTATGACTATAACAGAGATTCCCCTACTACAGAATGATTAGACAGCTAGGTGAATGACTCTTAGCTCCAATTGATTTATATGAGAGTTCTGTTTATTTCCTATCCATCGACCTTGGATGGAGAGATGATCCAAATGGGCTCCCCATCCCACGAAGAAAACATCTGTGACAATTGTTTGTTGTATTTTCTATTTTTGTAAGGAAACCTCTCATCTTAGATTGTTTTTGCCACACAGTGTAGAGATAGCTTTGCTGCAACTGAAAATGTCAGATGATCTTCCCGTTTGTTGCATTTCTAACTTCATTGGTCTTCTAGACATTGATGAGGAGGTTGCCTATGTAGTCTTGCATTTGCTCCAATGTAAATACAAGACACCCTAGACCACAGGAGCAATCTTGTCTCTCGTGAAGTCAGACTGACTGTTTTTTCACCGTATTCCATTTGTTCCAGATCGAGAATACTCTCTTCTGAGACACTCTTTCTTTAATTGTATCTTGTACTGAATGGCACCTATACAATCTTAGAACTGGGAGTAGTTAAGGCCTCCTTTTTAGGTCTGGTCTCACTTTTTATTGGGAACTTGCATTCAGAAGTCAATTGTCTAGATAAGGAAAAATATTTTCTCAAGTGAGCAGCTACTACTGTCATTCATTCTGAAAAAGTCAGTGTGCTGACTTTAGGCCATATAGGTGGACTGTGTATTGGTAACGCTGATGATCTAACAAATCTCAATAATTTTCAGTGATGTGGACTTATTGAAATGTGTAAGTATGCATCCTGTAGGTTTATAAAGTACATTCAATCGTTCTGTTGTAGATTAAGAAAGATTAGATGTAATGCCAGCATTTAAAATGTTTCCGCTTTGATGCATTTCTTTAGGAGACGTAAATCTAGAATAGGTCCTGCTTTTGGACCTTTCTTTTTTATCAAGAATTACCTTGAATAAGCGCCTTGACATTTTTTGAGTAGCGTGGTACCTTTTCTATGGCTCTTTTTCGAAAGTAGTGCAGAAGTATCATCTCTCTTTTTGTTGGTCTTGGCGGCACAGACGGCGGAACTTTTTTTGAACAATGGTGGTATCCCTGATATACAATACTTAGCACTCACTTGTCTTCTGGGATGGAAGATTACTTGTCTAGATGAAGAGAAACCACTCACTGAAGTGTATTTCCCTTCTAGGTCTTTATGAGTTTGGAGTAATTGTTTCATATGGTGCCGGTTTCTTTGATGTTGGTATTTTTGCACTTGTTGATATTGATGGTAAGGCTGGTAGAGCCATAGAGGGAACTGAACCCTCCTTTAAGATCTTTTGTCCCTGTGCTTAAACTGCTTGATGTGCTTTTCTTCTCCTGTAGGCTAACTGCATGCAAGCACCTGGGTACCCTCTCTGGTGATTAGTAAGCTATACCAATCAATATACCATAAGGGAATGTAGGGTTTCTGCTTCATTTTTCATCTTCTGCATTTTTGTCATCTGCAACTTGACCAAATAAATAGTAACTGATAAACAGTAGATTATCTACCTACAATTGAGTGTCTGGCTTTAAACATATTAAGCAAAACCAAGAAGAGCTTCTGAAAGTCACACCATGGCAATAAGAAGTGGATGCTAGATCTGATAAGTCCACTGTTAAATGTAAAATCTGTTTAGAAACCAGTGACCTCTTACCCAATTGTTATAAATAGTCATTCAGGATGTTTAGGTTACCAGTCTACTAACAACTTCATAAAGTACAGTACAGGGGTTTGGGAGCTGAGGCACTCCTAGTCAAAACCTCATGGAAAGTATTAATGTCATGCAAAGGAGATGCATGAGACGGGTAGGCTGCCTGTGATGTCGGTATATTATGATGAAGTGTTCTCGTCTATGTCAAAAAAGATAATAATCTTGATTGGAGACCTAGCAACTATTCTTGAGTGTTTGCCTGGGTGGAAGAAAATAAGAAGGAAACAATGAAGTTGGTTTAGATACTGTGAGAAGTTGGCCTGATATATGATGCTCACTAGTTCTAGTGATCACCTTGTATCAGTCCAAACAACCCTTATGGTGATTGGTTGTAAGTCAACCTTATAGACCAGCTATCCTAATGGTAGCATGGACTAAGCAGTCTTAGGCTAAACTCTTTTGGCATGTGAAGCCAGCTGTTTTACCACAATATAACCCCTTGAATACCAGATGAAAGGACACCACACAGGTTGTTATGAAAATAAACACTATATTTATTAATAACAACACCTCTGAACTCTTTATGAGGTCAGATGGCTAAGCACATGACAATCTCTTAAGAAAAATACGATAAGTTGCACAAAATTACAATGGTGCCCTGGGGGCACGACAAACCATATACTAAGTAAGTGGAATGTGAAAGTCGATAGAAGGAATGGAGCTGTCCAGAGGCTGGAGGTTCGCTAGGACTACGCTATCTTCACCTTAGGTAAGTAATAGGAGGCCCACGGGACGCGCGTGCAGAGTGTGAACTCACACGCGAGATGCGTAACAACGTCTATGGACAGTACAGTTCAAGTTAAAGGTGAGTACGGACAATCCTGACTAGTTGGGACTAAAACGACTGTGGAACTGGACACTAGGACAGTTAAACTACCCTTGAGCACCGAAATGCTCTCGTTACCTCACCCACGGGCTGCGGTTGCATAGGTGTCAAAGTGTGTCGGGTTCTCGCGTTGAAGTCTATGGAGCCTGGAAGAAAAGATGCTGCAGGCGACCAGGAGGAAGATGTCCGGTGCGATCCAAGGGTGGATCAGTGAAGAAGAGGACCTGAAAGCAGAGGGGACAGTGTTCAAAGTCACTAGCCAGTGACCGGTGTGGAACCAGGAAGGAACCAGCTGCTGTCGTCGCGATCAGGTGAAGAGTGGACGCTTGTCTCTGCAGCCACGTGGACCAGGAGGTGTCTTCGACGACCAGGATGGAGGCACGAGCTGTCCCACGCAGGCTCTCGCTGTTGGCGGTGTTGGATCCGGATTCGGCGTCAAAAGGCCTTGGCAAAGGCAACCCACGCGGTGAGTGGAAACGGCGTCTGGAGTGGACCAGGAGGGTCCAGGGTGCTCCTCTTTTGGGAGGGAGCAAGGGCCAGTCTGGAGCAACCAGACCAGCAGTGAAGATTTCAAAGTTCGTCGTCTAGGAGGCCACTAGCCAGCCGGCAATTGACCAGACAACGCGTCGAGCAGCAAACAAGCAGAAGGGCCCCACGCAGATCTCGTGGAAGCTGGAGGGCTGATCTGCGGTGCAGGGGCTGCTCGGGGCTGGGCTTCTCAATCCCCAAAGCACTTGGTCGAGTTTACCTCGGGAGTCGTGCTGGAAGCGAAGTGCAGTTTCTTTCAAGATGGCCGGTCCCACGTGTCTCGTCACACCCACGGGTCTCAGCTTTGCTGCAGATGTGAGTTGAGGTCGGAGAGGTCTGGGAATCCGGGTCTCGTCGGGCTCTGAAGTCTGGATCCTCGAGGGAAGACGACAAAGTGAAGCCGCTGGTCGCTTGATGGTGCCTGCAGTTACAGGGTGGACACTTCTTGTCCACAAGGGAGATTCTTCAGTCTTATGTGGAGCAGAACGTCGAAGTCCAGAGTTTCTTCTTGTAAAGTTGTTCAGGATAATCTAATTTGGAATGGGACCAGTTCCTACCTTTATTCTCCTAAAGGGGGCTGCACTACTGACTAGGTCCCTCCCCTGGGTGGGACCAGGAAGGGGAGTGGCTACACCCCCTATCCTTTGTTCGGTTTCGCGCCAGAGCTGGGGCAGGGATGCCCCAGCAACTGGTTTGAACAAGTGTATGCACAGGACACCTTGTGTGCCCCAGGGATGTCTCATTCCTTTCAGGCCTGTCCTACCCAATACACAAACTCCTGTCTGGGGTGGTGCTAGCACCTCCCAGGCAGGAAACCCTTTGTCCAAGCCTCCCTCGCTGGAAGGACTCCCAGCAGCAGGAGGTCAGACTTGTGTCTGTGGTGGCAGCATCCATTTTGTGATGCCAAGGCTCGAGTTAACTTTAACCGGGGTTCTCAGTTATATACATGTCGTGTCCCTCTAGAAGGAATGCTACCCCCGTCGCCAGAATTGGCGAGGGGGTAGTATTCCAATTCGTATGACACCTTACTCGACATGTTTTGATAATGTTATACCAGAGTTAGCATTTAACCGCGAGGATTATAATGCACTTAAGAGTATATGGTATAGCGTTATCATGGAACAGCTATTAGGACTTGGTTCCGCAAGCTGCAGACGGGCTCAGCTCATGCCAGAGCACCATCTCACATAATTCCAAGCACTCTGCCTTCAGAATTGATAAGGCCTGCCATAGGAGTGACTGATAGGAATATATGTGTGCATTTTAGGGTTAGATATAGGTATACTATATCTATAGCAAAGGGTGATTACACCACCTTGCCCCAGCTGTCTTGCAGCCAGTTGTGTCAGTTTTAGATGGCCAGCCAGGGGTGGCATAATACATGCTTCAGCCCCTGGTAGGCCCTGGGTACACCTATGCCCTGGATACCTAAGGTACACTGTACAGGGACTGATAAGGTGGCGCAGTACCAATTGGTAAATGCACCTAAAGTACATGGTTGTCAATTTAGAGAGAGAACAGCTAGGCTGTGGGTCTGATTAGCAGGCCCACAGCCAGGGAAAGTCGTAAACCAGTGAAGCAAAAAGCAAAAATCTGGGGTGACCATAGGATTGCAGACCCCACTCTCCTACATAACCCCCCCCCCCTCAAACTTAGGGACATTAAACTAACCTTGACCAGGTGAGTCTTCCTGTTCTAAGCGGAAATACCTGGAAGACCATCTGCATTGCCATGGTCAGTCCCTGGCCTGTGCTCCACTGTAAAGTCCATCCCCTGTAGGGAAATGGACCACCTAAGAAGTTTGGGGTTTTCACCCTTCATCTGATTTAGCCATAAGAGGGGCTTATGGTCGGTCTGAATCTTGAAGTGAGTTCCAAACAAGTAGGGCCTCAACTTCTTCAGGGCCCAAACCACAGCAAATGCCTCCCTCTCTATAGCTGACCAACGTTTCTCTCTAGGGGTCAGCCTTCTGCTTATAAAAGCAATGGGCTGGTCATGACCATCAATATTCAGTTGAGACAGAACAGCTCCCACACCCAACTCAGATGCATCTGTTTGGACAATGAAGGTTTTGGAGTAGTCAGGACTCTTGAGAATAGGTGCAGTACACATGGCCTGCTTTAGGTCATCAAATGCCTTCTGACAGCTAACTGTCCACTGAACTTTCTTTGGCATTTTCTTGCTTGTCAGGTCATTAAGTGGTGTCACAATGGACCCATAATTCTTGACAAACGTCCTATAGTAACCAGACAGGCCCAAGAAAGCTCTGACCTGTGTCTGGGTGGTTGGAGGAGCCCAGTCCTTTATGGCCTGTATCTTGCTCTCCAATGGTTGAACCTGGCCTCCACCCACAAGGTGGCCCAGGTACACAACCTGACTCTGCCCTATCTGGCACTTGGTGGCCTTGATAGTGAGGCCTGCCTTTTGCAAGGCCTCCAAAACTTTCCTCAGGTGGATCAGGTGATCCTCCCAGATGGAGCTAAAGACAGCAATATCATCTAGATATGCTGCACAGAAGTCATCCAACCCAGTGAGAACTTGGTTCACCAACCTTTGAAAAGTGGCAGGTGCATTTTTCAAACCAAAGGGCATCACCACAAATTGGTAATGACCTCCTGGGGTAGAAAATGCTGTTTTGGCCTTGGCATCCTCAGCTAACCTGATCTGCCAATAACCAGCTGTTAGGTCAAATGTACTTAAGAAAGTTGCAGAAGCCAACTTGTCTATCAGTTCATCTGCCCTAGGTATTGGATGGGCATCTGTCTTAGTGACAGCATTGAGACCCCAGTAGTCTACACAAAACCTCATCTCCCTCTTACCATCCTGGGTGTGAGGTTTTGGCACTAGAACTACAGGACTAGCCCAAGGGCTCTCTGAGGGTTCAATGACTCCCAATTCCAACATCTTTTGAACTTCTTTCTTTATGCAGTCCCTGACGTGGTCAGGTTGCCTGTAGATTTTACTCTTGACAGGCAGACTGTCACCAGTGTCCACCTCATGGGTGCACCAGTTTGTCTGACTGGGGGTCAGTGAGAACATTTGTCTAAAGGATTGAAGAACCTGTTTACAATCCTCTTGTTGATGTTCAGAGAGGCTGTCAGAAAAGACTACACCATCTACTGACCCATCATCAGGGTTCTGAGTGAGCAGGTCTGGGAGAGGGTCACTCTCTTCCTCCTACCCCTCATCTGTGGCCATGAGCAAGCCCATGTCCTCCCTGTTGACAAATGCCTTGAGCCTGTTTACATGAAGCACCCTGTGGGGGCTCCTGGGAGTTCCCATGTCTACCAGGTAGATGACTTCTCCCTTTTGCTCAATGATGGTATGGGGTCCAGACCACTTGTCTTGGAGAGCTGCTGGGGCCACTGGCTCCCACACCCACACCTTCTGTCCTGCATGGTAAACAGTTAGGACAGCCTTTTCGTCATGCCAAGCTTTTTGAAGTTCTTGGCTGGCCTCAATGTTTTTGGATGCCTTCTCCATGTACTCTGTCATCCTGGAGCGGAGACCAAGTACATAGTCCACTATGTCAAGCTTAGGCTTTTTGAGAGGTAACTCCCATCCTTCCTTCACCAGACATAGGGGTCCTCTTACCGGATGTCCAAACAGAAGCTCAAAAGGACTGTAACCAACCCCCTTCTGTGGGACCTCTCTGTAAGCAAACAGGAGGCAGGGTAAAAGGATGTCCCATCTTCGCCTAAGCTTTTCAGGTAACCCTTTTATCATCCCTTTGAGGGTCTTGTTGAATCTCTCAACAAGCCCATTGCACTGTGGGTGATAGGGTGTGGTAAATTTGTAATTGACACCACATTCCTTCCACATTGCAGTCAAGTATCCTAACATGAAGTTTGCACCTCTGTCAGAGACAACCTCCTTAGGAAACCCCACTCTGGAGAAAACTTCAAGTAGGGCCCTGGCCATAACAGGAGCTGTAGTGGTCCTAAGGGGAATAGCTTCTGGATACCTGGTGGCATGATCCACTACCACCAGTATAAATCTGTGCCCAGATGCTGTTGGGGGGTCCATTGGTCCAACAATGTCTATCCCCACTCTTTCAAAGGGTACCCCCACCACAGGTAGTGGTATAGGGGGGCCTTTGTTGTGCCACCTGATTTGCCACTGGCTTGACAGGTGACATATGAGCGACAAAACTCTTTGGTGTTTTCAGACATATGAGGCCAGTGAAAGTGTGGGGCAAGCCTGTCCCAAGTCTTGTTCTGGCCTAAGTGACCTGCAAGGGGAATCTCATGGGCTAAGGTGAGAAGGAAACCTCTAAGAGACAAGGGGACGACCAGCCTCCTGGTAGCACCAGGTTTGGGGTCTCTTGCCTCAGAGTATAGGAGTCCTTCATCCCAATATACCTTATGGGCACCTGTAGCATGCCCTGCAGCCTCAGCAGCAGCCTGCTGTCTGAGGGGTTCAAGGGAGGAACAGTCTAACTGTGCCTGTCTCAAGTCTGCCCTGGAAGGTCCCCCTGTCCCAAGAAACTCAACCTGTTCAGGTTCAAGCTCTTCTAGGACAGTTCCTTCTGGGGTCTTTGGGTCAGCCTCCTGAGAGAGCTGATCCTCAACCTGAGGCAGGGGGGGAAGGCTCAGCCTTAACCCTACTGCTCTTCCTCTTGGGTAGTGTCTGGTCCATTCTTCCAGGATCCAGCACTTGTTCAGCTGGGCATTTCTTGGCCTGTGACCTGGTCACAGCAAGGACATGTGAGGAGAGACCTAGCATTTCTACATGAGTCCTGTACTCCACATCTGACCACAGTGAGGATTCCAAATCATTGCCCAAAAGACAATCTACTGGGAGGTCTGAACTAACTACAACCCTTTTGAGGCCAGTTACCCCTCCCCAGGAGAAATTAACAACTGCCATACTGTGATTGGTAGTGACATTGCTAGCATAGGTCACTAGGTAGTCTGAACCTAGCATGATCTGGTCAGGGTCCACAAATGTTGGTGTCACCATAGTATTTAACAACAAGGGGTGGTGATGGACAGAGTCTCTGAAATAAGCAGAATACTCTCACCCAGTCAAGAGAACAGGGCTAGATCCAACACCGTTATTTAGCTCACTGCATCATCCCAGTTCAGAACCTGGCTATATGCAAATTAGTCTGTTCCTGTCCCAGTGCATGATGGGAACAGGGCAAACCAAACTACCAAGCCAATTCTTACACTGGGAAGGAAACAAGCTTCCGGGGACCGGTTTCTGGCATTTCAGCCGTCGTCGGCCCGGCTTGCTTGAATCCTGATGGTGCAATGAGCAAGGGACTCACCTCTGAGTATACCCTTCCACGCTTAGGGTGGACAAAATATTTAACAACAAGGGGTGGTGATGGACAGAGTCTCTGAATTAAGCAGAATACATGAGTCCCTTGCTCACTGCTCCATCAGGATTCAAGCAAGCCGGGCCGACGAGGCTGAAATGCCAAAAACCGGTCCCCGGTAGCTTGTCTCCTTTCTGGGGAAGAATTGGCTTGGTAGTTTGGTCTGCCCTGTTCCCATGATGCACTGGGCCAGGGACAGACTAATTTTCATATAGCCAGGTTCTGAGCTGGGATGGGGCAGTGAGCTAAATAACGGTGATGGATCAAGCCCTGATCTTTGGACTGGGTAAGAGTGGTCTGCTTAATTCAGACACTCTGTTCATCACCACCCCCTTTTCTGAATCATTTTGTCCACCATAAGCGTGGAAGGGTATACTCAGACATGAGTCCCTTGCTCACTGCTCCATCAGGATTCAAGCAAGCCGGGCCGACGAGGCTGAAATGCCAGAAACCGGTCCCCGGTAGCTTGTCTCCTTTCTGGTGAAGAATTGGCTTGGTAGTTTGGTCTGCCCTGTTCCCATGATGCACTGGGCCAGGGACAGACTAATTTGCATATAGCCAGGTTCTGAGCTGGGATGGGGCAGTGAGCTAAATATTGGTGATGGATCAAGCCCTGATCTTTGGACTGGGTAAGAGTGGTCTGCTTAATTCAGACACTCTGTTCATCACCACCCCCTTTTCTGAATCATTTTGTCCACCATAAGCGTGGAAGGGTATACTCAGACATGAGTCCCTTGCTCACTGCTCCATCAGGATTCAAGCAAGCCGGGCCGACGAGGATGAAATGCCAGAAACCGGTCCCTGGTAGCTTGTCTCCTTTCTGGTGAAGAATTGGCTTGGTAGTTTGGTCTGCCCTGTTCCCATGATGCACTGGGCCAGGGACAGACTAATTTGCATATAGCCAGGTTCTGAGCTGGGATGGGGCAGAGCGCTAAATAATGGTGATGGATCAAGCCCTGATCTTTGGACTGGGTAAGAGTGGTCTGCTTAATTCAGACACTCTGTTCATCTCCACCCCCTTTTCTGAATCATTTTGTCCACCATAAGCGTGGAAGGGTATACTCAGACATGAGTCCCTTGCTCACTGCTCCATCAGGATTCAAGCAAGCCGGGCCGACGAGGCTGAAATGCCAGAAACCGGTCCCCGGTAGCTTGTCTCCTTTCTAGTGAAGAATTGGCTTGGTAGTTTGGTCTGCCCTGTTCCCATGATGCACTGAACCAGGGACAGACTAATTTGCATATAGCCAGGTTCTGAGCTGGGATGGGGCAGTGAGCTAAATAACGGTGATGGATCAAGCCCTGATCTTTGGACTGGGTAAGAGTGGTCTGCTTAATTCAGACACTCTGTTCATCACCACCCCCTTTTCTGAATCATTTTGCCCACCATAAGCGTGGAAGGGTATACTCAGACATGAGTCCCTTGCTCACTGCTCCATCAGGATTCAAGCAAGCCGGGCCGACGAGGCTGAAATGCCAGAAACCGGTCCCCGGTAGCTTGTCTCCTTTCTGGTGAAGAATTGGCTTGGTAGTTTGGTCTGCCCTGTTCCCATGATGCACTGGGCCAGGGACAGACTAATTTGCATATAGCCAGGTTCTGAGCTGGGATGGGGCAGTGAGCTAAATAACGGTGATGGATCAAGCCCTGATCTTTGGACTGGGTAAGAGTGGTCTGCTTAATTCAGACACTCTGTTCATCACCAACCCCTTTTCTGAATCATTTTGTCCACCATAAGCGTGGAAGGGTATACTCAGACATGAGTCCCTTGCTCACTGCTCCATCAGGATTCAAGCAAGCCGGGCCGACGAGGCTGAAATGCCAGAAACCGGTCCCCGGTAGCTTGTCTCCTTTCTGGTGAAGAATTGGCTTGGTAGTTTGGTCTGCCCTGTTCCCATGATGCACTGGGCCAGGGACAGACTAATTTGCATATAGCCAGGTTCTGAGCTGGGATGGGGCAGTGAGCTAAGTAACGGTGATGGATCAAGCCCTGATCTTTGGACTGGGTAAGAGTGGTCTGCTTAATTCAGACACTCTGTTCATCACCACCCCCTTTTCAGAATCGGTGTCACCATAGTGACACTGGCACATGTGTCCCTGTAGGCCTGAGCCATCTTTCCATTGATTAAAGGCGTTTGTCTGTATTTGCCCAGAGTACTAGGACTTACAGTAGGGGTCATATCCATGTCCCCAGTACAAACAAGAACTGCC
The DNA here is from genome assembly GCF_964261635.1 of Lissotriton helveticus. NCBI lineage: Eukaryota > Metazoa > Chordata > Amphibia > Caudata > Salamandridae > Lissotriton > Lissotriton helveticus. Next base: position 1,274,246,576 of record NC_136067.1, on the reverse strand, counting down.
TGAGTAGGTATTCTGACTAAGTCAGAACCCACCTCAGTTCCCAGGGTTAACCCAACTATAGCCTTGGGAGGTACACTAGCACTACTAACTGTACTAGGGGGGGCAGGTGTCTTAGGGACAGTAGTGGTAGGAGTTTGGCCTTTCTTGGTGCACTCACTAAACCAGCGAGTCTTACTTTTACAGTATTGGCACCATGGTTTCTTAGGACCATCATTCTTCTTCTTTTGGGAATTTTGAGACTGACCCTCCTTAGGTTGTTGGGGCCCTGTTGAAGACTTCTGGTCATTTTGCTTATTCTCATTACCCTTCTGGTCTGCTTTCTTCTGGCCACCACCCTGGTTCTGGTTCTGCTGCCTGACCCATCTGTCTGCCTTCTTTCCCAATTCTTGAGGAGAAGTCAGATCTGAGTCAATCAAGTGCTGATGCAACAACTGGTTCTGACAATTATTTAAGATTTGCTCTCTCATAATTAGATTATACAATTCTGTGTAATCAGTAACTTTACTTCCCAGTAACCAGCCTTCCAAAGCCTTAGTGGCACAATCAACAAAGTCAGTCCAATCTTGAGCCTGGGTTTTCTGGGTATCCCTGAACATTAACCTGTACTGTTCAGTTGTTAAGCCAAACCCATCAATCAGTGCAGTTTTCAAGACTTGGTAATCATTAGCATCCTCATCTCTAACAGTGAGGAGCTTATCTCTACCTTTGCCTTCAAAGGAGAGCCACAATATAGCTGCCCACTGACTCTGGGGTACCTGCTGTACTTTGCAGGCCCTCTCCAGAGCAGTTATCCACTTGTGGATATCATCTCCTGTCTTATAGGAGGGCACCATTTTACTCAGGTTTCTAGTATCAAAACCCCTTTCTCTATCCCTAGGGATATTGCTGCCACCAGTGGGTACTACCCCACTCAACTGTTGCTCTCTAGCAAAGGCAAGCTTCCCCTTGGCAAGGGCAAGTTCTTCCCTTTGGATCCTCAGATTAGCCTCCCTCATCTTTGCTTCATGCTCTCTCCTCTGAGGAGAAGTCATTCTCCTCTGAGCAGATGCATGAGAGTGCACAGATCTATTGGAGTCCCTAGAAGGAGATCTATCTCTCCTAACCCCAAAGTTAGGCCTGCTAAGGGTCAGCACTGGGGGTCCCCCAGTTCCTTCCCTATGTAGGTCTAAGTTGGCCCTTGTAAGTCTGCTGACTAAAGGTTGCCCATTTTCTGCCTCATCCCCAGATACATCCCCTTCTTCCCTATCTTCATTCTCTGATTCAGGGAGGTTGGAGTCTGGAGCACCAGGTGTACCTTCTAAGGGGGGCATGCTCCCATCTGGATTAGAGGGGCCTGCAGTAGCAGCCCTTCTGGCATCATATGTCTCTAAGAGACCTAACAGAAAAGGAGTGGTAGGGTTAGAACCCTGTTTCAATTTCCTGGAGGTACACAATTGTCTCATCTCCTGGAAACTGAGAGCTGCATATCTGGAAAGGACCTGTGGAGGGTCACTAACCACTAGGGGAGTCTCTGAAGTCTCTCCATGGGTAGACATGCTTTCTAGTGAGGTGTAAGTGATGCACCTACCTACACTATGGGTTTTCCTACTGATCCCTTGCTAAGAGTTGTAGTCAGGGTGTGCTAGGCCCTTTCTACTACAACAGCTGGTTCAGTAGAACTCAGAGTATTTCTAAGCTTGTTATATGTACCTAGAGTACCTTATGTGATCTTTCAAATGATATTTCAAGATTATATTTGGTAAAAACAACAGCAAGCTCAAATCCCACCGCTGCCACCAATGTGAGAAGTTGGCCTGATATATGATGCTCACTAGTTCTAGTGATCACCTTGTATCAGTCCAAACAACCCTTATGGTGATTGGTTGTAAGTCAACCTTATAAACCAGCTATCCTAATGGTAGCATGGACAAAGCAGTCTTAGGCTAAACTCTTTTGGCATGTGAAGCCAGCTGTTTTACCACAATATAACCCTTTGAATACCAGATGAAAGGACACCACACAGGTTGTTATGAAAATAAACACTATATTTATTAATAACAACACCTCTGAACTCTTTATGAGGTCAGAGGGCTAAGCACATGACAATCTCTTAAGAAAAATACGATAAGTTGCACAAAATTACAATGGTGCCCTAGTGGCACGACAAACCATATACTAAGTAAGTGGAATGTGAAAGTCGATAGAAGGAATGGAGCTGTCCAGAGGCTGGAGGTTCGCTAGGACTACGCTATCTTCACCTTAGGTAAGTAATAGGAGGCCCACGGGACGCGTGTGCAGAGTGTGAACTCACACGCGAGATGCGTAACAACGTCTATGGACAGTACAGTTCAAGTTAAAGGTGAGTACGGACAATCCTGACTAGTTAGGACTAAAACGACTGTGGAACTGGACACTAGGACAGTTAAACTACCCTTGAGCACCGAAATGCTCTTGTTACCTCACCCACGGGCTGCGGGTGCATAGGTGTCAAAGTGTGTCGGGTTTTCGCGTTGAAGTCTACGGAGCCTGGAAGAAAAGATGCTGCAGGCGACCAGGAGGAAGATGTCCGGTGCGATCCAAGGGTGGATCAGTGAAGAAGAGGACCAGAAAGCAGAGGGGACAGTGTTTAACGTCACTAGCCAGTGACCGGTGTGGAACCAGGAAGGAACCAGATGCTGTTGTCGCGATCAGGTGAAGAGTGGACGCTTGTCTCTGCAGCCACGTGGACCAGGAGGTGTCTTCGACGACCAGGATGGAGGCACGAGCTGTCCCACGCAGGCTCTCGCTGTTGGCGGTGTTGGATCCGGATTCGGCGTCAAAAGGCCTTGGCAAAGGCAACCCACGCAGTGAGTGGAAACGGCGTCTGGAGTGGACCAGGAGGGTCCAGGGTGCTGGTCTTTTGGGAGGGAGCAAGGCCAGTCTGGAGCAACCAGACCAGCAGTGAAGATTTCAAAGTTCGTCGTCTAGGAGGCCACTAGCCAGCCGGCAAGGGACCAGACAACGCGTCGAGCAGCAAACAAGCAGAAGGGCCCCACGCAGATCTCGTGGAAGCTGGAGGGCTGATCTTCGGTGCAGGGGCTGCTCGGGGCTGGGGCTTCTCAATCCCCAAAGTACTTGGTCGAGTTTACCTCAGGAGTCGTGCTGGAAGCGAAGTGCAGTTTCTTTCAAGATGGCCGGTCCCACGTGTCTCGTCGCACCCACGGGTCTCAGCTTTGCTGCAGATGTGAGTTGAGGTTGGAGAGGTCTGGGAATCCGGGTCTCGTCGGGCTCTGAAGTCTGGATCCACGAGGGAAGACGACAAAGTGAAGCCGCTGGACGCTTGATGGTGCCTGCAGTTACAGGGTGGACACTCCTTGTCCACAAGGGAGATTCTTCAGTCTTCTGTGGAGCAGAACGTCGAAGTCCAGAGTTTCTTCTTGTAAAGTTGTTCAGGATAATCTAATTTGGAATGGGACCAGCTCCTACCTTTATTCTCCTAAAGGGGGCTGCACTACTGACTAGGTCCCTCCCCTGGGTGGTACCAGGAAGGGGGTGGCTACACCCCCTATCCTTTGTTCGGTTTCGCGCCTGAGCTGGGGCAGGGACGCCCCAGCAACTGGTTTGAACAAGTGTATGCACAGGACACCTTGTGTGCCCCAGGCATGTCTCATTCCTTTCAGGCCTGTCCTACCCAATACACAAACTCCTGTCTGGGGTGGTGCTAGCACCTCCCAAGGCAGGAAACCCTTTGTCCAAGCCTCCCTCGCTGGAAGGACTCCCAGCAGCAGGAGGTCAGACTTGTGTCTGTGGTGGCAGCATCCATTTTGTGATGCCAAGGCTAGAGTTAACTTTAACCGGGGTTCTCAGTTATATACATGTCGTGTCCCTCTAGAAGGGTGGAATGCTACCCCCGTCGCCAGAATTGGCGAGGGGGTAGTATTCCAATTCGTATGACACCTTACTCGACATGTTTTGATAATGTTATACCAGAGTTAGCATTTAACCACGAGGATTATAATGCACTTAAGAGTATATGGTGTAGCGTTATCATGGAACAGCTATTAGGACTTGGTTCCGCAAGCTGCAGATGGGCTCAGCTCATGCCAGAGCACCATCTCACATAATTCCAAGCACTCTGCCTTCAGGATTGATAAGGCCTGCCATAATATCCACATTTGTAAAGCGCACAATCACCCGTTAGGGTCTCTAGGCGCTGGGGGCCGTCGGGAAGATTAAGCAAGCTATTGCCCAGAGTCACATGGTGCTGGGCTTATCTGCCGCCGGTGCCGGGGATCGAACCGTGATCCCCTGATTCCGGAGTCAGTCGCCCTGGCCGCGGCGCCACACCTCTTCCATAGGAGTGACTGATAGGAATATATGTGTCCATTTTAGGGTTAGATATAGGTATACTATTTCTATAGCAAAGGGTGATTACACCACCTTGCCCCAGCTGTCTTGCAGCCAGTTGTGTCAGTTTTAGATAGCCAGCCAGGGGTGGCATAATACATGCTTCAGCCCCTGGTATGCCCTGGATACCTAAGGTACACTGTACAGGGACTGATAAGGTGGCCCAGTACCAATTGGTAAATGCACCTAAAGTACATGGTTGTCAATTTAGAGAGAGAACAGCTAGGCTGTGGGTCTGATTAGCAGGCCCACAGCCAGGGAAAGTCGTAAATCAGTGAAGCAAAAAGCAAAAATCTGGGGTGACCATAGGATTGCAGACCCCACTCTCCTACAGATACCATTCTTGGAGGGGATAACTGAAGAAGACGAAGGCTTTACTGAAGTGGTTCGTCAAAAGGTATAATAGGTGTTACTGGTTTAAAATGTAGAAATTGAGGGTGCAGTGTTAAAGATCGCCTCATCTTTTGGAGGTTTGGTTATGGTCCCAATTGATTTACTCAGCAGAGATGAAGTTGGAGATGGTGAGAAGCCTGCCGTCGGAGTTCGTACAGAAGAGTGGGTGAAAAATAAAAAAAATAATAATTTTTTTTTTTTTTTTTTTTAAATCGATGGGGCGTGTGATGAGTGTGTGCTCTCTCTTTACCTAAATTATGAGAAGCCACTGTGACATATTGTGTATCCTCTTAATACTGATTCTCAGCGTCAACTGTGATCTCGCCAATAAGCATCTACTTTAGGCGGGGGGACGATAGCATTACTAAAGTCGAGTGGCGATGTCTCAATGGGGTTTTTAAGATAATTGTCTCTTGATGACTTTGGTGATTCGACTTTGATTGTCGTGTCTCTGACGGGGATGTCCTCAATTTAAAACATACATTTATATATTACTAACAGACTACTGTTGAAAATAATTAAACATCAATGGTTACAAAAGCATAGTATTCCTAGTATGTACAGGCAGTTTGAGAAATTACTCCATACAAAAACGAACTTTATCGTTGTTAAGTAATTGGAAAAATTGTAGTGCTATTCTACACTGTGTAAAACTATGATACCTAAATACAGGAACTAAAGGCTTTATGCTATAAATAAATACAATATGCAGAAAAAATGCAGTAAAGACTGTGCAGACACATCATCACATAGACAACACCATCACATGAACAAATATAAGCAGATGAAACTTGATAATGTACCAAGAGAAAACACAGCACATATATATATATATATATATATATATATCACTCCACCAGTGCCGGTACGAGCACATACATACATATATAACTGTTCCCACTCTCAATCGCAACTATTACGACCTCTCCCACTGACCATGCATCACAGATAAATAGAATTCTAGACCACAATGAGTTATTAAGTCTGTATAGGTCTTTACGGCCGTTTTTCTGTACTCCACAAACTTGCGGGTACTGGACAAAGCTACAGCAAGTTAAGATTACCTGCCGTTTATCTTCTGCAAAGAAAGAGAATTGCTGATCGAACAGGGAAAGATGTCCTAACTTTACAAACTTATTGCAAACACATGCAAGCTTACATTATACTTAGGACATTGTCACAAGACAAGAAATCTTTTATCTGCTGGTTCAGGCTGGCTCCAGGGTTTATTTTTTTTGTCGAATATTTTTATTAGTTTCTGGTTTCATAAGAACACAACCGTCTTCGCACATGCAATAGACAGCAACATTCAAGACATCTCGGTCGGTTTGTATACACACATGTATGATATGCATTGCAGTATAACACAACCTTACACCTCTTGCTGCCCAATGTGATTACCCCCATCACCTCCGCATATTTAGAAAACAACCATTAACCCTGTAAGGGGGGGGGAGGCGCATCTATTCTACTCTTCTACTCCACTTACGGCCTGTGTGAACGTGTCCAGTAAGACAGGCCCATAGTGTTGCATCCAAATGCCCCAGACCCTGGGAAACTTTCCAAGACACCCTCTACTCTTATATGTGAACCTTTCCGCTGCCATGTATAGGTCCTTTCCTCTCTTCCATACGTATAGTGTCGGTGATGTATGATTTTGAGTAGTTAGTGATTAATTGAAGGTCTGCCATAAACTCAACAAAGAAGCTAACTGAGCTACGTAAAGTCTTGGGTGTGCGTGCCACTAGTACCACATCATCAGCATATACAAATGTGGGAATAGGCATGTTATCTTACTATAAAGGGACTCGATGTGCTGATATACAAAATAAAGAGGAGGGATGCAAATACACATCCCTGCCGGATGCCCGGTGACATCATCTGAGTCATGATGCAGCAGGTTAGCATGTTCACTTTGCTTTTGGATCTCCCTCTTGGAGGGTCCTTTTCAGACCACAATTATATTAGGCAGAGACACTAGAAAGGTTGCATCCTCAAGCCCCTTCCTGTTCTTCCTCTCCTCTTCAGCCTTCATATTTTGAAGCACTCCACAAAGTCTGATGTCCTCATTGTCCTTAAGAGTTATTTTGGACATTTTTTGGCAGATATTGCGGTGTGGGATAGAGGTAGAAAAACTGCAGAGACCTTGTGAGGGTCAGAGATTGCCTTTCTTCTACCACAGGAGGGACACCTCTCAAGCAGAGAAGGCATTTTGAGATAAAAATCTTTCAAAAGTGAAAGAGGATTCTCACTGAACTGACAGTTATTAAAGATGTTGAGTGAAATAAAATCTTACCTCAAAGATTAGGAAAAAAACGAAGTCTAAAACCTTACAAGTGCCCTCAGATCATTCCCGCCAGAGCTGGAAAAAAGAACTCAGTGGGTGAGGCGAACTGTCAGTGCAAAGCATCATGGGTAGAGGAACCATTTGAAGTTCTTAAAAGAACAGGGTTCTTTTCACTCTTTTTTTTACACCAGAAGCCTGTCACGTTACATTTTGCTTAACCTTTTCACATTTCCAACCTATCTTTGCATCGAAGAGGTTGAAATGACTTTCAAAATGTTGTAAGAATGTCATACTTTTGATAGACTGCTTTCAGGATGCGGTTTCATCCTATGGGCAAGTGCATTCTTCACATCCTGTGCTGTATTTCATGAAGTAGTTATGAGAAACAAGGGTACCCCTTTAGTCAAAACCTGGGGTCAACGTATGGTTAAAAAGAACAATGGTCATGGGTGGCCTAATAAGGTCCTGGTTGAAACAATTATTTCTAGGTGGCCTAGAAAGGTCCAGATAAGAGAAATTATTTCTGGTAGATAAGTTAGACTTGGGAGACAGTTTTGTAAGGTTACAAACAAAGGACTTTATTAATGCTTACACAGTTAAGTTTTTTCGAATGTTTCAGGTGCTCACACATGTGACAAAAGTGCTTATAGTGACTGAGTGAAATATTAAAAAGCTATATACAAGGTGTCACAAGCAAGGGTATTCCCCGAAGAAATATATATACACAGTAGGGAAGGGGAGTTTTCCTTGCAAGGGTCGATGGCGTTTCGATCTAACATGACTTTAGATCATCATCAGGACGTGAGCTTTCTTTGCACGTTGTGATAGATGTTTTATCTGACTCAACGGTCAAGTTGTAGGTACTTTGAGGTACTTTGGGGTATACGGTCCAATTAGGTTTTATTGTGCCAAGAAATATTAGTTATTCATACTTCTAGGCTAGTTCTAGCTCAAGAAAGGGGGTTTCTTCAGAGTCAGTAATGGTCCGTTTACTCGTATTGCAGAGGTAGGGATATTCAATGGGAGCGGGTTTATTTATCCGGTATCATTTGGTGTCCTACGTTCCGGCGGGAATTGATCGCCGCGGTCCGTGGCGCGACTACCTCTGCTTCAGTGCTACGGCGAATGCGAGCAGAGGTAGTCGCCTAGAAGTATGAATAACTAATAACTAATATTTCTTGGCACAATAAAACCTAATTGGACCGTATACCCCAAAGTACCTCAAAGTACCTACAACTTGACCGTTGAGTCAGATAAAACATCTATCACAACGTGCAAAGAAAGCTCACGTCCTGATGATGATCTAAAGTCATGTTAGATCGAAACGCCGTCGACCCTTGCAAGGAAAACTCCCCTTCCCTACTGTGTATATATATTTCTTCGGGGAATACCCTTGCTTGTGACACCTTGTATATAGCTTTTTAATATTTCACTCAGTCACTATAAGCACTTTTGTCACATGTGTGAGCACCTGAAACATTCGAAAAAACTTAACTGTGTAAGCATTAATAAAGTCCTTTGTTTGTAACCTTACAAAACTGTCTCCCAAGTCTAACTTATCTACCAGAAATAATTTCTCTTATCTGGACCTTTCTAGGCCACCTAGAAATAATTGTTTCAACCAGGACCTTATTAGGCCACCCATGACCATTGTATTTCATGAAGAACATATCCATGGTACAGTGCTTCGGGTCTAAGCAGACAGCATGAGATTATTCAAGCGTTTATGACCATCACTGAAATACTATGAAGCGGAAGGGGCATTTCGAGTGCAACGCATGCATACTGTCCACCATGAGTAACAAATGGTACTCCACAAAAATGGGGCAAACCTGTCGGTTTGAAACATTTCTAGGTGAGTACCTTCTGCTCATTCTTTCTGCCTCCTAATCAGGACATTTTTACATCTAGAGCTGTTTTCCTGCGCCATATTTTTCCGAAGAACATGGTCTGTTGCAACTTGATCACAGATTCTTTGTGCCTATTTCTGATGGAATTCAATAAATCAATCCTGTTTGATAGCTCTACCATTCAGCCCCCTACCATTCAGACATCCATCAAAAGACATTCCTTCTTAACAGCAAAATCTTACAATTCTTTTGTGAAATCCTCCTTCAGTTCCATCTGCAGCTTTTTTGACTTGCTTAAGGCAATAAAAGAGATTGCTTTTCATCAAAGCAACAGAGTGCTCGTCAATGACCGACAATGGCTGCTCTTTCCTTGGGACCGGTTGCCAAAAAGTCACTGCTGGAAAAACTATGTATTTTTGTTTTTAGGTGGCATTCAAGAATATATATTATATATATATATATATTTTCCCCGCAGGTACAACCCCTTTTATAAGGGGATTTACAAACCCAGCTACCAGGAGTCTCAAATACTCATACCTCAAGGGACATCAAGACATCTTTGTATCTTAGCATACTCCCAGTCATATTTCGACCCTGAACTTTGTGGCACAATCTCTCGAATGAGCATACTCTTGTTCCGTACCTTCATGCACTTTTGTCCTCATACAATAGAGCACAGGAGTAATCTCGGATCATAACCAGGAAATCAAGGTGGCAGATCTTCCACCATCTGCAGTTCAGCTGCTACGGATTCTATTCAGATATAAACATAGTGAAATGGACAGATACACAGTGACAGACACACACACTGTACCTTTTTCAATCTAAAGTGTTTGCAAATTTTAAGGTTTTCTGCAAGGACACTTTTTGGCTGCGAGTGGTACTTTCTAGAGAGTTTCTTCTTGAGATTCACATAGCTTTCAGTCTCCACAATTACAGCTTCCGATTCCACTTCATCCGCATCGTCATCCTCTTCTTGGATGTACATCACCTCCTTCATTACTAGAAGCAGAACAAATAAATAGACCTTAAGAAAGATTTACTCAAATATGCATTTCCCTATACAATATCAGAATCAGAAACAAAAGAGCAAATTCTCCGATGTGGCAGTCAGAGAGACGAACTCACATTTTGGTGTGGAGCCAACAAGGAAGTACAATAAGTATCCCATGTTATTACTTCATGCTACCTGAATAATGTGCAGAAATCTCAAATCCCTCGCCCATTTAACTTTGTGGGTGACGATTAAAGGGCTTGAATTCAGTGGAATAGGATTATCACAGACTATACATTTCTAAAAAATGTACATAACATAGATAAATGGACAGCATACTCAGATTGACGATTCACCCACCTATTCTTAATCACAACTACTATATGCTTATGTATTTACCCATTTCATTGTGACAAGTGTATGTCAATCAAAGCTTCTAGCTGCTAAAGTGTCGGGTAATAAGGGATGTCCCTGGAAGGTGATATTTTTTAAACACTCAGCCTTCGACTTCTCGTAAAAAAAAAATAATAATAATTTCTCTGAATTATGCAATGTTGTGAGGAAGGATTTCTATATAGTAAATGTCTGAATTGTTAAGGCCAAGTTCCCTTTCAATACCTCCCCTTTACATGGGCCTTAATGATTGTTTTGTCTTTAAGGAGGCCTTTCGATGTTGGGTAACATGAGCTATGTTTTGACTTGTAGAATATAAATGAAAGCTAGTGGAAGCATGGCCAGTGAAGAAAGGGCTTTATGTACCAAGTGCAGAGATTTTAACTTAGGCCTCTAGCTCACATGAAGCTAGTGGAGTTGCAAAGAAACTTGTCTAGCGTGCTAACATGAAAGAATGGTACTAAGCAGAATATCCTCATTCTGTAAACAATGCAGCTGGAGCATCAAGACAGCTGCAAAATGCAAAAATTTTGTTTGGAAGTTGTGAAGAAATGTTGCTCGGAATTGGGTAGCAAAAAGCAGCTTACTTAAAACACAGATCTGGTGGTAACAGAATTTGCACATAGTTACAAGTTGTGCATGGAAGAATGAGTTATCAGTCTGGATTTCCCAATTCCTCACAGACAAGAATGATCACACATCAAAGCATCAAATTACACAACACATTATCTTCATACAAATTCAATTGCATCCAAAAATGATTAGAAGCAAGGCAGGTTTTAATAGAATTTGGCTGCTAAGTTCTAATAACCGATTATAAGGTAGGCCTGGCTGCAGGTGAAAATCAGTCAAATATTGCAATCTGAAATCAACCTAGGAAGGGGTGAAACTATGCATTAAATATTGCTAGGCCAACGGAAACGTTCTGAGGTCCCACCATATGTCAGGGGAATATCCAACAACGAATAAAGCATCAAATCTTACCTCTGACAGGAAGCCAAACAAAGCTTCATAAACAATGTAATCAAATACAGGAGACAGGTCTATACCACGGACATCAATATTGTTGGCTACCAAAGAAGCACATCTATCGGAGTAATGAGCAACTTATCTGTTCTCAGCCTACTCTAACCTCAAATGGAAGGAGTCTAACAGTTGTCTGATTTTGGGAAAATTCTGGATGACCACTCTATGAGGCAAGGTAAAAACAGGATAAAGTTAAGGCAAAAACTGTCCATATCATTGGGGCCAAGTCATTGTTTGTTTAACCCTTTTTACTACCAGGAGTTTTGTGTGTTCCATGTTTTATTTTCTTTTTATACAATGTTAAGTTGCTCAAAAACATGTAAATCTTAAGCATTTTTGTGTACCCTTAAAATCAGACAAACTGTATATTTTTGTTTTCAGTACATTCAGGGGTAGATATTAGTGGAAACTATGCTTCCCCGTCAAATTGCCCCTTGAAGATATGAAGTAAATGTGAAAATTATTCGTTTTTTTAAAAAACAAATATCACTCACATTTAGTTGCATTTCATAAAGAGTGAAACATAAATCCCAGAATGATAACCAAAGTCCAGAACCTAGAAATAGCAAATGTGTGTGTTTTTTTCCTAGGGAGTATGGTTTGATCTGCACAATATTGCAATATATGCGCAGACCAAAGTATTGTGGCAAAATCACTCTTTATTGTGCTTCGTTCTTCAATGACATAGCGAACCTAGAACTATCAAGAAAGTCTCAAAACAATATACATTCAAATTTGCACAGACTAATTCATCTGCACAAAATAAAAAATCACTTACAAGTTTATATGAACCAAACTACATTTTATCACAAAATCCATAAACACAAGATTAGGCCTACTCTGTAAAAATAAGTAGGGCTTCTACATACCTTCCAATTGCTGATTTGAAATCAAAGGCGTCTCTTGTGGCACAGGTTTTCTAACCACTGTGCTTGGTCGGTCCAAGGATGCACCCGCTGAACCAAGGGTTATCAAAGGCGGGGGTACACTATATTTGTGGTGGGTTTTAGTGAGAAGCCTTGTTATCTCCTGTTCATCTTCCAGGTAGGTCATCAGCGCATACACCGCAGGTTCGCACCTCTCTGCCATTTCTAATGCCTTACTGAAGAGGAACTCAGCAATGTGCAGACGGCAAGCCAAAGGCAAATTCTCATTAGTGGAATGAAAAGCCACAAGAGGTGCTTGGAAGGGGTACTTATTATCAGCAGGGAACCGTATTTCAAGGTCATATAAATACTCCCCTTGCCAATGGCTGTTGAGATGGGCATCATCTTTCTGAGTTTCTTTTGAAAAGTCGTGTCTAAACTTGCATCGTGCACCAAACCTGCAATCTCCTCTAAGCAGAAACCGACATAAATCTCTTGAATTCAGTTTTAGCTGTTCTTTAGCACTTTCACGTTTGCTGGGTTTGTGCAGCATAGCTGTGAGGTGATTTAGCTCTAGGCCAATGGTCCAGACCATGTTTTGAATCCTTTCCATAAATTTGTCTCCACAAATAGACTGCAGAACAAAGGCTTCCTCGTGCCTGCGCTCCACACATTCTTCCATGCTGAAAATAGCAGCTGTCTCAGGAGGTTTTATCCTTCCACCGAAAGTGTCCGTAAGGCAGAGCTGCATTAAATGTTCCAAAGACTTTCCCACGTCATACTCACAAAGCTTCAGTGCAGACACACAGCGCTCATTATCAAATCCATACCTATGGCAGAAAGAAAGTTCACTGAGAAATCAGACAAAAGAAAATTATTTTTAAATCCACACCCAAACATTCTTCGGTTTTGCTGTACTGTATTGGGGTTATTTGGTAAGAATTAAATTGCATCCAGATTTATAAGATGAGAAGTAGGGGACGCTTAACAATTAGTATTATGGCAGATGGGGTAAGAGTGTTGCAAGGGGGTGTAAACCAAATAGGAGGCACAGTAGTTGGTTTAGGAGATGTAGATTTCAGCAGTCTCTGATGACATATACAGGAAAGGAGTTATCTGACAATTATTTGCAGAAAGCCACAGAATTGAGAATGCCACTGAAGGGTGAATTAAGGAAAAGAGAAAAAGACATATGTGACCTCGGTAAAAAGATGTTTGCAGAGGTTAAACAGAAATTTTTGTCATCAATGGGAGAAGTTGTTAAGTGCCAGAATAGAGACTTAAAGGAAGACAAAAGGCAAGGCAGTGGATGAAGAACGAAAGCAGCAATAGGAGACGGAAAATGAGGGACTTGAAAGTTACGAGGAAAACCAATCAAAGGTTGCCAATGCAATGTCTACCCATCATGAGTTGCAAGCAAGGTGTTAAAGCCAACAGTGAGAAAGTCAGAAAAGTAGGATGAGGCTAAGAAAGTGTGGTTTTGAAGGAAAAAGAGGTAATGAATATATAAATGTGGAGTACAGTAGTCTTCGTGGGCCACAGAAGTGAAGGAGACATCCAAGGTCAAAGATGAGCAATTGGGTAAAGACGTTTGGTCCTGCAGTTGTTAGGGAGATTAAGGGGGCGCTGGAGAAGAATAATGATATTTCTGGGTTGCCCTTTAGGATGAGGTATGTTTGGGAGTGATCTACATATGTGTAATTTGAAGTTAAAACTTCAAAAGGTGTGGCAAGTGGTCTGAGCAAGCGGTGTATTCCACAAAGGGCCTGCAAGCAGATCTCCAGTTTAACAGCCTTGACATAGGACTAATACATTCAATTTTTATATTGACCTTCAAGATACATTGTGTTGCCACATTTAGCTGCAAAAACAGAACATAGTATCAACATCAGTATTTGCAGCTGCAATAGCTGCACGGGAAGCGTGATAAGGAAGAATATAACACCACTGATCAAGTCGACAAATGGCTTCCTCAATTAAAATTGAGTTTTCTACAGGCATTGGTAGACTGCCAGTGTCATCAGTACTACACTGTGAGGCAGTGTAAAACAGTGTCTAATGTGGTCAATTAAAATGGACCGCAAAGCAATTGATAAGTGTTTGAATGCAGAGATGACAATGAAAATTGAGGGTCTCCCATAGACAATATTCACAGTACTCGAAGTATTCTCGTTCACCGGACAAATCTTGCAAGCTAACAATCCAGTGCCTTTCTTGCTAAATGTATTAGATATAGATTACAAAGCTTTATTCAGCAAGTTTATTTTCCAGGATTTCTTCACTTTAACTCTTGGGCATGGACACAAGCATTAGCACAACATTATGTCCAAAACCAGCAGAAAGACTGCACAGGAACGGAAGTGATATCTTCTGGCAATATGATGCTCTGGTGTTATTTGTTAGGTCTGTTTCTATTGTTGCAAGTGTGAAGTCTAGGTCTTCTCTGTGAATGTGGATCTCAAGGACCTATTGATTTGATGTTCTGGGGGTTTGGCTGATTAAGTCTCACCTTTTCGATGTGGGCCTGTGGGAATCACAGACTTAATAAATTACTGGATATAGCTGTTCCACTTTCTCAGGATAACACTGCACTTTGAAAACACTTTGTGGGTCTTACTCTCAATTTCGTAAGCGCAAGGGAACGTGACTTATCGAGGAAGGACCACATGAATAATTGATTGAGAATGAGCTCCCAACACACAGTCCTTATAAATATTACAAAATTACCGCCTTATCTGTATTCATTCCTCTCCAGAGCCCTAACAGGTTGAGGGTGAAATGTGTCAGGGCAACAGGAAACAGTTTCCCTGAAGAAACTTGATCTTTATACCAGAAGTCTTATTTGCCTGTTTTACTGATCCTCACAAAATAAAGGATGGTGGATGCAGCTATGTATGTACATCACTGCTATTCTCTTAGGCAGTGATGTGGGATAAGAAAGACTGATTCAGAACGTTTTTGATTTTCTGCCCCATTGCAGATTCCTGTAATTCAGTTGGGCAGTTGGGATAGAGGAATTGTCCAGTTTGCCATTCAGTCTTTTTTCCACACCATTGTGTTTTTCCAACTGTTCAAGACAGCTATAGCAGCCCGGCATTTACTTGGAATTCTTGATTTTCATGTCCCAAATTAAATGGGCATTAAATGGATAGATGCAGAAGGCTACAGACTACATGCATGTTTCTGATACATTAGAAGAGGCAGTTAATGGGCCTGAGTCAAGAGATGGAATTTTTGTAGTTCATTATATACGCGAAGGGCATTATAATGACATTAGGGAGACAAATGGCCTATTCTATGAGTTGAGATTAAGGCCATTTTGTGATTAGCCATAAAGGATCTCTGGGATTTGACATGGGCTGTGAGCCTTCTCCCCACATTCATTCAGGCAGGATTTCTGGGCGAGCACCAATACAGGCCCCTCAGAGATCGAAAACTTGTAAGGTTTGAAAGAGTCTGTGGGTCATATGCAGAGAATATCTGGCTCTCAAAAAAGGTTTGTGTGAAGCACCACTGTTGGCCAGACCACATGGAATCAGTTGGAGCAGTTTCACTGAATCAGGTTATCACATCACATGCCAGCTGGGTTATTGGGTGAGGAAGTATGTTCCCTAGAGGGTGTTGCCATTGGAGGAACTTGCAGATCAACTGTTTACACCTTTTTGCAGGTTCCTGTGCACTAAAAGCTCTGCTAGACACATTGCCCAGGGTTAGATGGACAATGCATTAGTGATGTGATGCATCAGGAAGAAACAAAACCCTTAATGTAGTGGATATGACGACAACTGTGTGCACCCTCTGTCACAATTAGCAGATTGCCAAACACCTGGGGGATTTTATGTATATTTGTAGCTTGCATCACACCATCTGTTCACTTCCATATTGAAAACCCATCTTTCCTTGTTCTTAACCTGGAGGCCAAATATAGGAACCTCAGTTACACAGATACTTCCTTGCTCCTAGTAGACAGCTGTGCCACCTGGAACCTTTGTGCATTTCCTTACCTTGTCTGTATTTTTTCCTCTGTGAACTCGACAACTTGCAAATCTGCAGCGGATGAGCCTTGTAATTCTTTATGTTTTCCAGAAGAACATTGGATTTGGATGGAAAAGGGGTGCATCCAAAGGGTAACCACAGCCACAGGAGAGAGTGGCTACTTCCGCCTTGAATCAGACTCTGGATAAACTGATGGTTGGTGGAAACTGAATCAATAGTTCATGGGCACAATATTTTTACCTGCATCAGCAGTGGGCAGAAGTCCTACTTGCTTACGCCACCCTATAAAATCTACTCAGCCCAGCATATGTTGGGTACTTCAGTCCTCTGCAGGTATGTGGTGCAGTGTTTGGTGAAACATGCTTGCAGACTGTAAAACTGAGCTAATCTGAGCCAGATGGGTTAAGAGGATAATGCTAAATTCTGACATGGTTTCGGGATCATGTCTGACAAGAGAGGCCAAAGAGTAAAAGGCATTTGAGACTGGATCCAGTTTGAAAAACAGCTTGCAACTGCAGAATGGTCAGGAGAATACGTTTTGGAAAAAAGGAATTGCGGATATTGATGTGATACTGTCCTTTGGGTACCTTCCATATTGCTTACTGTGTGGAGATATTCAGATATTCACTGGTTCAGTGATAGTTGAGAATCTGTGTCATTGAGTGGGTGGCTCAAATCAAAGAAAGATGAAAAGTCAAGTTGTATTTGTGTAAAGGATAATACTACTTGTGCACCGGCTGCCAAATTAAGACCTCCTGAAAAATAACCCCCTTCAGACGCTGGCATATGAGGTAGGGGTACTTATCTGCTGATGCCAACATTTTGCAATCTTAGATGAAGGAAGAAGCTGGCTGTTTAACAACTTTGACCCTCACTAAATTAGTCCTGTTGGCTTTAGCTTAGTGTAGTACTATACTAAATTCCAAGAAACCCAAAGAAGCGATAATATGCTTTACAAAACACTGTGTGACATTGAGATGGAGAGTGAATGTAGTTTTAGGAAATCTGTGTGATGATTCTTCATTGAGATATTTTGCCTAGATACACCCCTTTCATTTGTCCACCTGCTACTCTTTGGAAATAGCTCTGTTAACCAATGCGAAATGCTTCCCCTGTAGATCTAGTTCTATTTGGTGACAAACATCTCTGTTCTGAAAATATGGTACAATATGCTAAAGAAGAGATCCTTTAAATCCTACACTTTCATTTTACTTACTTGGTAGGAGTTTAAATGTGGGATAGAAAACACAACATAACCCGACTTCACAGAGGGAAGAAGGACTTCATTTAGAAGGCCCCTGTCAGAATGTATGTAGTATTCCACATAAAGCTCCGTACGAGAGGCGAGCCCGATCACAAATTGCAGGTTAGAAAGAATATTGAGTTCTAAGAGATCTCAAGCAGGTCCAAAGTGGTAGACCGGAACAGGATGAATAATGAGAAGTGAGTGAGTTGCAGAGGTCTACACCACTTTCTGTAGTAGTACACAGTTATTTGAATGAGCAAATAAGTGTGCAACAAACAGGTCTGTTTCTTCCTATGTTGTCAAACTATGACACGAGACCTGCTTTAAGCAACCGGACAGATCAAGGGTGAACAAAAATCAATTTCAGCAAGAATATACCAAGACAAGTTCTTTGCTTGCTCAATGGAAGATTTTGAAGCAAATTCTCTCTTTCAGCAGTGACCAAAGAGCCCCAATCCGGAAGCAGCTTTCTAAATTACCGCTCATAGGTAACCTACTTTAGAGCATGCCACACTACCTCAGAAGCAACACCAGGGCAGAGTTAAACATTTACATCTAATGCCTCTAAATAGGGTGCAATGCCCTGTGCCAAAAAGGCCCATCAGCTCTAAATTAGATAATGAAATTCTGCTCACATTTACTTCACAAAATTTACCTCACAATCTGCCCTAAAGCCTACAATTTGAAGTACATGTGTGATTTAATACTAGCAACAAAGATTAAGACTCTGCTTTAGTATTTCATGGCTCAATTTCGGAGAGAAGTTCTAGTCAAAGTGATTTGGGAGTGAATGGTTTAAAAATAAAAGCCTTCAATTTGTGCAACAAGCGGCCCTTTTCTGTTACATATTTTACTCAATCACTTCCACTGCACTTTCAACTGAAGCTTCAACTAGAGAATAACAACTTTTGCCTATATTGTGTGCAGTTACATCTAGGCGCTTTTGTTTTTGCTGTCTGGAGCACACATTTTAAGCTAAAATTGCAGGTACTCAATATCAATCCTAAAGCAAATTGTCCAGTTACTGCTATAACACTTGCTACCAATATATGTAGTTATAAATTTGTATGTATTTCTTTAACCCAGATTCTCATATGCAGTTCAAAAGAAAGAGTCAAACCAATGATTTGGCTTATCATCAAGCCATAAAAAAATTACTGTATGATTCTCCATGTCTAAGAAAAAGTTCATTGTTCACTGTTGAACCCATGTTTTGTTTAAATTTAGAAAAGCATCAGAGTCAAAGTGGTGAAGTCTGATTGCGATCTTTGCTTAACTTATTTGTATGTAATAATTATCCTTCCATTGTGGTTTGTCTACTGAGGGGCCTGGGAGTTCTTAAATGAGAATCCTATGCAAGCTCTAAGGATCCTCCTGGTCGCCATGCCCTATGACTTGTCATTTCAGTCTGAGAAAATTCACTGAAAATGACAATTTCCAACCATTCAAATAAGTATGAATGCTGTGATTTACAACGAAATTAAATAAATCAACTTTTTCGTTCCATTTAGATCACAGCATTCTCAGATTAGGATTAAGGTGTGAATGAGGTCTAAAAATCGTCTTTAAAAATTCTGATCTTAACTAAGTATCAGACACTGGATAGTATGAACAGTCAGAGCAAAACATATTCCTAACTTTGAATTCACCTGGAGAGTTTTTTAATAGCAAACTGGGAAACCACGGTCTCGGGTACTTCCACTGGCTCAGGAGGATAAAAAGAAAAGTTATTAGTAGCATCTGGTGCCTCCCCTTCAGTTGACCAATAGTGATCATCATCATCCCGGTAATCATGTTCATCATACTCTTCATCCTCTTCACCTGATCCAGCATCTCTGTTAAAAAAGAAATATATATATAACCAACAATTATGTTCAATGTCCTTTCAAGTGACACAACAACCAATATAAGCATAAAAATAAGCAGAACATGAATTCAGAAAGAAGAATGGCCCTTTCTAAATACAGTTTGATTCTTTTAATAATTGTATTTCAGGGTATTGCACATTCTTGGACAATTTGGGCATGTGTTTGCATCCACAGCAAAAAATTTAAATGTTTCAGAGAAGCAACAAGGAGACCGTTACATAAATACAAGTAAACTGTAGGATTTGAGACACTGGAAGGCACTGCCCAAATTAGAATTTGAGAATTTTATTTTATTCAAGGTTTACATGAGCGCCCATTTATAAAGTGACAGTCCAGTAGTCTACCTTGACTAGCTCTGTGTACAGTACAATTACTCTTTAACAGTCCACTGCCAACAGCATAAAATACATAACTTGTTATTTATTTTTTTTATAACATCTTTATTCGTTTTTGGATTCCACCAAGTAAAGTACAATTACAGAAGCATCTCACCTTCACATTATAACCAACCATTTGACCAATCACATCCTCAACCCATAGTAAGCTCCCCACAGGCTTTTTTCGAGTTCAGTGCACCAGTCCACTTCTGCTCTTCATTCCGTCAGGGCTGAGGTGCTGGGGGAGTTCCATCTCTAGGCAATGTCCCACTAGGAACCAATGAGGCAACACCCACGAGCGTATGCTCAGCCTAAGAACCGCCAATCTCATCAAACATGCCCAGCAGCACCACCCAAGGGAGTAGGTTAGGTTGTAGGATCCTGCCAGCATGGTGTAAGCGTATCGGGGTGAGGTACGTTGTGTGTAGATAGTTTAACTGAATCAGCCAGAGGGATGTGGAGATGGCCAACGTGTGTGGGGCCAGCCTGGCCTCCCTCCAATCCGCTAGATTATCTAACGTTGGAAAAATATGATTCGGGAGCGACCACCCAACCAGAGAAAGGAGTGCAGAGTGGAGATGAGTGTGTAAAACCATCACAGGGAAATTGAGAGTGGAAAGTGTGGGTATAGGTCTACAGAGTGAGGGCCATATGGCCCATGAAATGTAATGGAAGGAGTGACCTCTTCTGGGTGTCACTTTTCCTTTTGGATACTAATGTGGTCATGTTGAGGTATCTTGTGAGGTCAGGGAGATATGAAATCCTAGGTACTTGAAAGAGAGACACCTCACCGAGATATCAGGCTGCCACAAGTGTGCGCTGCCTCGTCTCCGGTGAGGAACAGGATAGATTTGGATGTTTTCACCTGGACACCAGAGGCCTCACCAAATAATGCGAGGATTTCGAGGCATCCGGCCCCAAAGTCTGGGGGTCGGCCAAAAACAAAATGTAATCCGCATAAAGAGCGATCCTCTTCTCTGGGCCACCATCCCATGACCACCAGCTTAGTTGGGCATCGCAGCGGATGAGCCGTGCTAGCGGTTCAATCGCGAGGGCAACTAGTACTGGAGACCGGGGACAGCCTTGACGCGTGCTCTTTCGAATAGGAAAGCGATTCATAAATTAACCATTGAACCGGGCCTGTGCAAGAGGCTGGTGATAGAGGGCACTGATAAGGCGTCTCATGTACTTCCCCAGACTGGTGTGTTCAAGGACAGCCTCAAAAAAGGACCAGTCCACTACATCGAGCACTTTTCGAAGTCTAGAACAAGGAGTGCCACAAGGGGATGAGAACCGCCTCACCTAGAGGGATCCACCTAACCCCTTCTGATGCAGTAACCAGGGCCGAACTGGCCATAGCGGGCACCGGGCATTTCTCCGGTGGGCCACCAGGTTTGGGGGCCTGTTTTGGGCCCCTAGGGGACGATTAAGTTACAGGGCCGTTTTTGCAGCATAGCTGCAATATCGGCTGCTGTAACAAAATCTGCAGAAACCGGCCCTGGTAAACAGCTCGGCCATACCCCCAAACCCCAGGGGGGCTGGCCAAACACTTTGCCAGGGCCTGTTTTGGGTCCCAGTCCGGCCCTGGCAGCGACTCTTGCTGCTCCTGGGCAAAAAGCCATTTTGCTTGCAGTGAATTAAGTATGATAAAGTGGGTTGTAGCCAGTTTGCCAGGATTTTAGCATAGAGTATAATTTAGTTATAGATTAAGGAAATAGGTCTTTACCAGTAGCACTTCGAGGAGTGTCCCGGTTTAGGGCTAGCTACTATATAAGCTAGATCCAATGCAGGTACGCATGCTCCCCGCTTAACCACTTCAGTATAAAGCTTGAGTAGGAATGGGGTTGCGTCAGTGTGGAAACTCCGGTAGTACTCTACACATTTGTTATTCAGCGCCAAGATGCCTATGGGTGAACGTGAATTACACATGTTATGGTACTCGACGGGAAAGAAATCAGGGCTAGGCATATTGCTGGATGGCATATCAGAAAGGGCAGAGATACTCTCGTCTTCAGTGATGGGCTCATCCAACTCATGGGCCAGGGAGGAGAGGACAGTAGGCAGCAGGATATCACGTAATAGTGGGTGTTGTGCCTCTGGGGGGACAGGGGGCATTCTACAGGCTTAGAGGTCCTGGTAGAAGGACTCACTAGTCCGTAGGATATCGGTAGTTTGGGACAGGATTTTACCTTCGGAATCGGTCAGTCAACCCTACAGCAGGCCTTTGAGCCATAAGGCAGGTTGCATTATATTTTATGTGAGGACAAACCTGCATGAACTGAAATGCCCTTGTGCCACTTCTATTACTAAATATTACAAGTGAACAGGAAAGCCATCTTAAGGTATGTACTGGGCACTGGTCAAAGCGAGCTACATAACGGCTTCATTGAAACCTATGGTGCTTGGTATCAAACACACTGTCTTAATAAATCTGTACTGATGCCAGTACCAAATTTATTATGAGTAATAATCTGAAAAAAACGCACCCAATTACAAAGTTCTTGGTGTTAAAATATATAGAAAAATAGGTATTATGTTTCTAAATTGGTGTTGGATTTATTGAGTGTGTTTTTCGCTTACTGACTCTGCGTGCGATAAATGCTTAACACTATCCTCTGATAAGCCTAAACTGCTTGCCCACGCAGCCACAAAAGAGAGCACTTGTGATTATTATTATAGAACCTGTACACCAATAAGATTTGCGTGGACTCTCCGCACAATGTACCTCATTTTGGTGCACTATATAGATAGCCAGCTTCCTACAGATGCCCATGGGCAGGTTTGCAAACAAGGCAGTCAGAAAAGACAGCATTGCCGTGGGTGTATGGTTAGGCAAATAGACCAAGAGGAAATTATACTGTCAGCCTTGAAGCCGGCCCTCCACCGCCATGTACCGCCCTTTGAGTTGGAAAGTGTCAAAGGATATCCCATATATAGCAAGATGCCCCCCCCGCCAGGAGCCCCACATGGAACACGTTTTCATACCCATATCATTAGAGGAAGGAACATTGGGATCCTAGCATATGAGTTTCCTGAAGCATAAGAACAGCAGGCTGGAAGCGTTTGGCAAATCGCATGACAGCGGTATGTTTAATGCAGTACAGGAGGCCATTCATATTAAAGCACATCAACTTAAGAATGGGAATGCCAGACGTCAGTGGTATGCAGGACCAAGGTGAAACCTGGTTCGGAGCGCAGGTAGAGAAAAACCGAGTGGTGGATGCAACACAAACAAAACAAAAGATACAGTAAACCACTGCCTGTGTTCCCCTCAACTCTCCCCTCCCCATGCTTCCACCCCTTAAGAATCTGTCACCCAAACTAGACCTCAACAGAGGTAGAGAAAACAAAAAAAAAAAAGCAAATAGAGAAGCATGTAGTGAGCACAGGAAGCTGACTGGACTTCCTCCAAGTATGATACTGTACCAGGGAAAGTCAGGGTAAGTGCGACATAGTTATAAAGCTGGACATCCCTGGTATAGTCAGGAAACCGGATAAAGCATGTGTTCTGGAAACTGAGCTCGGAATGCTCATGGGCCACTCTGAGGATTCCATCTCTGAACTCAAAAGTTGATGATCCTGGCAATCAAGGGGCGCACTGGAGCCCCAGGTGGGGGCGCTGGGACAGAGATCTGTGGGCCAGTTCCACTACGAACCAAGGCAAGAGGGCTGACTCCGAGACCCATGAGCAAAACCAGTCCTCCAGAATTTTGTAGCATCCGGTGTCTCCGAGCCTTCCGGGTTATTGCGGCGGGAGAGGTTCTCGACATCCTTCACCCACTCCTCCAGGGCAGCCGTCGAAAGTCCTCGCACCTGCTGTTTCAGGATGGAAACATCGTCCTCCATCAAAGACACCAGGCACATCTGCCTCGTTAACTCGGGTGACAACATTTCAGATATCCTGGCAGAGGACCACCACATCCATTTGGATTTCGCCCACCCGGTTTTCTGGGGCTGGGTGAGTCTTGTATGGCCTTGAGAATGGTGACCAGATTGGGTTGGGCATGTCCTAAGGAGTATGCAATGCCAGAGGACCCCCCGAAGAACCTCCGGACTCCGTCTGTGCCATTATGAAGAGGTCCATTTTGATCTAAGCAGGGGCAGGCGGTGGGGCTCTGTCCTTGCCCAAGGTGAGTATTAGGAGGCTTAGCTCAAGAAGCCTTGGAGCAGAGAAGACTTTCCCCTGGCCTGCTTACCAATGGGTAACACAAGCAGCCAGGGCATGGCAGGGCCCACAGGGATTTTTCCACGTGCGGGATGAGGATAGTGTGCAAGGCGGTCTCTTTCAGTTCTGCTTGCTCTTCAGAAGCACGAGCAGCCAGGTTGTCCTCAGGAGTAGGACAGCTCCAACCTGACCTATTGCCTAGGATGCAAAGCCGGGCGAGACAAGGCACCTTACTGGAGTGTGGGCTCCACAATGATATAGAAGTCCTGGAGCCAGGGACACCACCTCCCAATGGCCCCCAAGAAACCAGGTCAAGACAGGGGACCCTTCGCAGGGCGAGTCCACTAGGTCCCAGTCACTCCACAGGTGGGTCAGTACAAGGCAGGAGCATAGCAGGTCCCCCAAAGTGTAGGAAGGTCCAGCGGACTGCCTCAGAGGGGGCTGCGAGAACAGGGAGGCAAGTGACAGCACATCGCTCATCCCAGTCCCAGGACATCAACAAGTCCTGCAAAACAGGGGAAAGAAGAAGGTCCTATGGTGGCAGCCCTGCTGCAACAGCAAGCAGGCGACAATTCCAGGGGGGGCACTCTGACCTGCAAGTATCAGCCTTCCTGTGGAGGGGGCACCCCCCTCCACAGTCTCTGTAATGATTAGGACTTCTACAGGGCCGTCCCAGGTTCTTCAAGGGCCCAGTGCAAGCCCACAGGCCCAACAAAGCAGTAGTGGCCTGGGATCAGGAAACAAATGATCGCAACTGCGAGGCACCTCCATGGGCCTGAACAGTGCAGCAAACACCGGGGCCCGCGTGAAGTAAAGCAGGGTGGTTGTGTCTCCACAGGCAAGTCAGCCTCGCCCCTTCTCTCCCAGCGCCTGGCTCACCGGTCTGAAGTTGGGGGTTTCGCCTGCTGCATCCTAAGCTGCAGCACAGGGTCAGCGGTGGCACGGTGTTCCCACTACCCATGGTTCTGGCTCTGCTGCGCTGACCGCAGTCCAGGCTGGGACGCGGGGGAGAAGCAGGTCCTTGGCTATGTCATTACACCGCGCAGGATCGTGGCGTAATGTGAAGGTGCTCAGGAGCAGCCTTATGCTGCAACTGCCATCCTGGCCACCGTAGCCACGCCCCCTCACTTTGTCAAATTATCAACTAAAACAACAAGAATGTGCCCTAAAACTTTCCTCATTCAAACAGGTTGATTTGATTTCTAACAAACTGACTTGGTTAATGCCTCTTTCTAAACAATTTTTGAATTCATAACGGTGGGGACGGCATACCCCTCTTCACTGGCTTTATTAGGGACATTTTCTTGTAGTAGGCAGTCAACGTTATTTGCTGGATAGGAGATAGGTGCTAGGTGCTTCTCATGAAGCACAGATCTTGGTTATTTGCAAAATTTGTCTTCAAAAAAGTGTCCTTGAGTGGGTATGTCAGGAAGGTTGGTGTTTATGCATGTTCACCAGTTCAGAGAACCTTTGATAAGATTTTGAAAAAGCAGATGTCAGAAGTCTTATTACCATAGTAAAAGTGTCTGTTTTGGACTAAAGGGTAGTGCTGAATGAAACAGGTCAGGCTTTCTCTACTGTGTGAGTGATTAGGAGTGAGGAGCTTGGTCTATTTGCTGGGTGGTGGGGGGGGAGGGAGGTGTTAAAAAAATGTGCTTTTGGGGATTGTTTGACGTTTTTAACCGGCATTTATTGTAAGAGTTGTGGTGGGTAGAGTATGAACGTCTTGAAATACTATAAGCGTTAATGATTATAAATGTTCATATCTAATGCAAGTAGGGAATACTGTGAAGGTCTTGGAACGAGTTTTGTGGGAAAAATTTAGGGGGGTTAAAGTCAGTAGCAGGTGTGGTGTTAGGGGGGGAAGACTGAGTGCAGGAGATAACACATTCTGGGCTGAGTGAGAAGTGGTTTGTTTGATTCTGTTTTTTTTTTTTGTCCTCATTAGCCCCTTCGTTGTTCCAGGGATTCTCCAACCGCTAAGACACATTCGCCTCCGTTCAGGTAAGAAACCAGAAAATAGTTTCATAACCCCCAGAGAGGCAGGTCCAATGTCTCAGCGAGGGGAAACCTTGTACAATCTATCTCCATTCGAGCCTGTTATCGGCTGTTAGTCCAATAGCATTGTGGCATGGGGTGCCTCCCGTTGGACATGGATTCTTGGGCTTAATCATCGGACCCGGGGAGAAAAAAAAACCACAAAAAAAAACTCCCGGGTTCTCTGACTGTTTACCTCCACTCTATTAGATAGTTCCAAAATCTCGCGGTACGGGGGCTGCAGGTTCTTGCTAAATCTACTTTCGATGTTGCATGTCAACCACCCTGCGTGAGTCGGCGAATTGATGTTAACCCAATTTTTGCATATTTGTCTTCTTGCTAGTAGAATGGCGTAGTATAGAAATTCCCTTTCTAAACCCTTGATGTTGTCACTTAGCCCAAAAATAACTAAAGACCATGAGAAAGGGATAGAAATTTTAAGAATTGATTCAAGAGATGACTTGACTTCTTGCCAGTATATAGTGACACTCCCAAAACATGTGTAGGTCTGAAGCTGCTGGAAGAAGGCATTTACTACAGCACTTTCCTGGTTGGAACTTAGAAAGTTTTTTAGGGGAGTAATAAGCGCGATGTAGTGTAAATAATTGGTTGCGCCTCAACCACGCAAGTTTTATTATCGTATACAAAAGGTTAAAGGATTCCATCCATAGATCTTCTGCCTGGGGTTCTCCATCTCCTCCCCACAATTTTACCGGAAGGTCAAATTCGCCCTTCCCTTCTTCCATAATGCTCCGATAATAAAAAGCGACCTCTTTACCCCCATAGGCTTTCTCGACTAGGTTTTTCTCTAAGGAGCTATATCCTCCAATTTTGACCTTTTTCTTTGTTAGATTTCGCAGCCAACTAAACAGTTGTATATAAATGAACCAGGATAGTGGTGAAGTTATCCTAACTGAGAATGACTCCCATTGTATTAAGGATCCTCCTGCCACCAACTCTCCCCATCGTTCTATTCCTGCTTGCAATAATACAGTTTTAACCGTCTCAGTGTATTGCGGAGAGAACCCTGGAAAATCCCAAATCGGTTCAAAGTTGGAAAAATATGCCATCCCAACCTTAGATTTGATTTGAGTCCATTCTTTTAGGGACCAATATAGTGTCTTTAGCCTTACTTTTTTGAAACATCTCTGATGTCCAAACTTGAATAAGAATCCATCCAATGGAAGATTAGAGCCCAATAACATTGCTTTGAACATACAACCATTTGAATTGTCTAGCGGGGTTTTTAATAGCATCCTGGAGAGGGTCAGATGAAAAGCCCAAGCGTAATATTCCAGGTCTGGCAATGCGAGACCTCCCTTTTCTCTCTTCCTTCTTAGCTTCTTCCATGCCAGCCTAGTTGATTTATAACTCCAAATAAATGAATTGATGTTTTGTTGACATTTAAATATTTGCTTAGTATCGAATGTTAATGAAATAGTATTAAAGATAAATGTGTATTTAGGGAGAATGGTCATTTTCACTAGGCTTGTTCTCCCGTAGATGGTGAGCGGGAGAAAGGACCATGCTTTCATCAATGCCTTGGATTCGCGGGAGATCCGATCAAGATTGGTCTGGGCCAAGATGTTAATGTCCTTTGTGATTTTAATCCCCAGGTAGCGGATTGAAGGTTTCACCGGAAGCTGAAGGTTTGTGATGTTCCAAGCCATTATATCTGTTTTTCCAGCGTTTATTTCATAGCCTGAAAATTTTCCAAATTCTTCAGCCCTTTTTATGACCGTAGGAAATGTCTGCGCCGGGTCAGTTGTGTAGAAAAGAATATCGTTGGCATATAGCCCGACTTTCTTCTCCCAATCAGAGAAAGAAAAAGGCAGAATATTGATGTCCTCTCTTATGATCTGAACAAATGGTTCCACATAAATGTTAAATAAGAGAGGGGAGAGGGGACACCCATGTCGTGTCCCTCTACTAATTTCAAAGGATTTTGTACGTATGCCATTAATCAAAAGGCTGGCTCTCGGGTTTTTATACAATAGACCAACCGCTCTACAGAATTTAGGGCAGAATTGGAATTTTTCCATGACTGCAGTTAAATAGGACCAATTGACCCTATCGAATGCTTTTGTTGCATCGAGTGTCATGATTGCAAGAGGCAAGGCAAAGGTTGAGGCGATGTCAATCGCCCCAACCAGATCGTAAGTTAAGTCGGCCAGTTGTCGGCCTCTGATAAACCCCTTTTGGTCTTGATGGATAATCGTTCCAATCTCGCTTCCCAAACGTGCAGCCAAAATTGTCGAGAAGATCTTGTAATCATTATTGAGAAGCGAGATTGGACGATATGAACCGCAATCTACTGGATTTTTTCCTGATTTTAAGATTAAGGCAATATTTGCCTCGCCCCAGGAACTAGGTGGTGTCTCCCCCCTGATTAAGATGTTATTAAAGAGATTCGTTAAAATCGGGGTAACAATTGGATTTAATACTCGGTATAGTTCACCAGGAATGCCATCGGGTCCTGCAGCCTTTCCCTGTTTTAGTTGTTTAATGGCTCTTTCCACTTCTGCCTCTGTTATCTCTTTATCTAAATGTTCACTCTGTTGCCTGGTCAACTTTGGAAGGTTCACCTTTTCCAACCACTCAGTTCTTTCCTCAATGTTAACTTTTGATCTCATCTGTATATATCTTCTGAAGGAAAACACGAAAGGCCCCTCCTATCTCCAAATCCGTCTCTCTGTTGTCCTCCTCACCATCTAACCTCACTTCTCTTATATGGTTTCTGGCTTGGTCAGCTTTTATTTTCCAAGCCAGCAGCTTCCCCGCCGCCTCGCCATATTCAAAGTGGGAAAGCTTACTGGCCTGCCATCTTTTATTCAGTCTCTCCTGCAATAATATTTCTAATTTATTTTTTAACTCACCTCTTTTTTCTGAATTTACAGAGGGCCCTTGATCTGCGGAATCTAAGTGAGCCAGATCTTGCTCTATTATTGATATCTCCTCTCTATAGTTCTTTTTTCTGAAGGAAGCACGGTTAGTGATACAACCCCTTATAAATGCTTTCCATGTCTCCCAAACACTGACCAAGGAGGCAGAATCTAAATTCCACTAAAAAAAAGAAGCGGATTCCGACATAAGATGTTCTCTTTCCTCTTCTTCCAGGAGGATGGTACGATCGAAAGACCATGAAGCATAAATTGAATTCTGGTCTAGTGCTATTGAGAAGAGAATAGCTGAATGGTCAGAAATATGCTGAGGGAGATATATTAAGTTCTTTATAGAGTCTTTAATAGTAAAACTGAATAGGGCATAGTCTATACGCGATTTGTGTTTATATTTGTAATTATGAAAAGAAACACCCAGAGTTTTTCCAGCTCTTTGTCTCCACAGGTCTTCCAACCCCAAATTAGACATACAAGACAAGAGAGTATCTCTCATTTTATTATGTATTACAGCTCTAGAACTAGGGGATTTATCCAATTTTGGGTCCAGAACAAGATTAAAACCCCCCATCCAGATTATTGGATTTGTAATTGTAATAAGATGATTCTGTAATGTATTTAAGAGAGAAGGATCATCCTGGTTGGGGCCATAGTACCCCACCAGAGTGTATCGCCTCCCATCAAGCTGAACATTGGCTATCAGCCATCTGCCGCTCGGATCTGTCCTCCAATCCGCAATCTGAACCTTAGCTCCCTTTTTAAAGATAATAGCTATTCCACGAATATTGGCATTATGATCTGTGCTAAGGAATTTGTCAACCCATTTTAATTTTTTCAATATATCTGTAATCTCCTGTTTCTTCAGATGTGTCTCCTGGATTGTTATGACCTGCGCAGGTGAGTCTCTAAGGTACTGCATGATTTTATGTCTCCTTCCTCGTACACGCAGGCCATTTACATTCCAGGACAGAAACTTAATATCTCTCATTTGTCCTTAACCTCCATGTTCCCTGCTTTTTCCCGTGTGGGCATTATACGGTTTCTACTATTTTCTGTCTATTGTGTATTATTTTGTCCAACCGTGTTATAGGACAGTCCCTGGAATCATCAAATTTTAAAAAGTTGGCATTTTGCTCATGAGGACTTTTTTGCGCTTTCTCCCCCCTCCCTCCCCTAGACCCCCCCCCCCCTACTTACTCTGGCCAGGTGACTTGCCAGGTTGTCGTCGCCGACATATCTCCCCCTGCAGCCCCATCTATCTCATTTAATTGGTCGATAAAGATCGAAATTTTGTAGCTGGCATATTTATTATATTAAAGAAGAGAAAAGATGGACCCAATATCGTATATTAGGGAGAGAGCTAAAAAAGGGGCTGAAAGAAAAAGGAGAGCTAATAGTTGGAGCAGTTATATGTTCCTATAGTATTCAATATTATATATTTGTTCTCTTCTCTTTTCAAGCTAAATTCAAAGTGCTTATGATTTCTACTCCTTAGCTCTTTGACCCTGAGTTCTCCCTTGTATTTACTTATTTCTATATATATTTATTATTAATTTTTTTTCCCCATTCTCTCCTTTTCCCCCTTTTTTTCGCTTTTTTTTCTACCCCCATTTCTTATTTTTCTTATTTATATATATATATATATATATATATATTTTTTTTTTTCAGTTTTTCCGTTTTTCCCTTTTTTCCGATGTAGTGATATATATATACCCATATTTACACATATATATATATTACATATTTTTTTTCCTTTTCCCTTTTCTTTTTTTTTTTTATTACCCACCTTTTTCCACCTTTTCCCCCGCTTTTTTTTTCCCCCACACTCCCTCACACTCCCTCAGTGCAACTGTGTTTTAATCCAACCAGTTCACTTAAGTGGCTTACACTGTCGTCATAAGATAGAGAAGAGAGCAACAGAGAACCAGACAGAATTGTAATCTTTTTTTTTTTTTCAATTAACTCATAGATGACATCATGTGTCAAGGGGTCGTTTGAGAAAATTAGCTAATAGAGACTAAAAGTTCGTCCGCTTCGAGAGGAGTTTTGATGTTGTGCATTTTATTATTAAACATTATCTTCAAGAAGGCAGGAAATCGCATCTGTACAGTGGCTCCTAGGGCCCTGAACTTCTCCATTCGTTGTCCCAGCTCCCATTGCCTTTCCAATGTAGTTTTAGACAAGTCTTACTTCAAAGGAAAAGTCGGGAGCCTTCAGTGTCTTAGCTTTTAATGCAAGGTTAAGGAAGAAGTTTACAAGGATCTTTCTAGGCTTGGTCCTTCCTGGGTTGAGTCGAAAGGGGTCGCGATGTATCCTCTGTATGTCCAATTCTAATTCTGTTGTTGACTCCTCTAGGTTAAGAGCGTCCTTAAGCAGGGTGACAACGTACTTCTTGATTTCACTTCCTTCTTTCCCTTCTGGAATTTTTAGAATCCTGAGGTTATTCCTCCTAGAAAAATGTTCTAGGGACTCGACTCTTTCTTTTACAGCTTCTCCTTCTCTGCGCATATTCTGAATTTTTATTTCTGCGTGGTCTAATTTTGCTTTGAGCTCCACTACGGTATCTTCTAAACTCCCAGTCCTCTCAAAGAGCCCATCCACTTTAGTCTCAGGTTTTCGCACATAGCCCGAATCTCCGATTGATTTTGCCTTGATTCAGCAAAACTCTTTTTTGATTCTGCAAAGCCACATTTAATTTCGTTTCTCATATTAATAAGTATATTCTGGAGAGTGTCTTCACTGTTACCCCCAGAGCATAGCTCCGACACCTTTATTGCACCTGCAGGCTCTGATCTTACTGAATCAGCAGATACGTGGTCTGTTGGTGTCTCTGTAACTGTGCACATCTCTAATGTTTCATCCGTTATCGTCATATTCTCCTGCTCCATTTCCTCTACTGCTGCAAGCTTAGTATTGCTAAATGTAGCTGATGAACTGTAGTGTGGCAGGAGCTTCAGTTGGAATGATTATATTTTGTACAGCAATCGAAGCTTGGGGTTCTTGGTTAATATTTAGAACCTGCGGGAGGGTCTTGAAATAAGATTTTAGAGAAGGCGTAATCAGTGTAGCTTTTGTAATTGTCTTTTTGGGTTTAGTTTTTTTCTGAGATAGCTTTTGGGGTAATTCTTTTGTATTGGAAATGTTAGTTGATCCCTCTTCTACTGATGTAGTAACTGATTTAGTGACTCGTGATATCGAGTAGCTCTCCTCTCCTCTCAGCGTTTTATCGTACAATGTTGGTAGTGAGTCCAAGTCAGACTCTGTCTCCCCCTCTAACTCTGTCTCTGGCCCCCCTTCTGGCTCGTGTTCGGATTCTAAATCCACAGTTTTACCTTGATCTACCAAGATTTTATCCTTCTTTTTGCCTTTTCCCCTTCGCTTCCCCAGGTTGCTGCTGGTAAGCTCCTTCTTCCCTTGTGATCTCCTCTTAGCCTGCACCTTACTTCCTCTCTGAGCTAAAACTGTGCTAGAGAGAGCGTGTAATTTGCTCTTGATACTCTTCAACGTTGGGGCAAAAACCGGACAAAGCTCTTTTTCAGGTGTTTGCACAACGCTTACTGCTGTGTCTGTAACTGTCGCGGAGCCCCTACCTGTGTCTGTCTCTGTCTCCGTACACTTATGGTTAAGGTAATCACATTTAACGCTGGCGGTGATTATGCTTGTATTTATGTTTTTTTCCACCCGCTGAGCGTCTGATGGTCCCACCTCCCGCGAAGCCCCCTTACCGCACCGTATCGCTTTGTTACTTCCTCCTCTGGCGAAGGAAACGTATGCAGCCGCCCTCCGGCCTCTCCGCAGCTCCACGGCTGCTTCGTACCAGCGGAAGGGCGCAGGGAGAGGGGCCCGCCCCTGACACATCGGCTCCCTCGATCGCTGTGTCCGGGAAGCCTGGAAGCTGTTGAAGGAAACGCCGAACCAAATTTCAGCCGCCGTGCACGACCAAACCGCTCGCCTCAGGCCACACCACCGCGACGATCCCTCATCCGCAACTCACGTCCACCGCTGCAATCAACCAGGAATAGCTCTAACAGAACCGGGGCATCAGGTCAGGAGCTCCTGTCGGGACGTGCGCGCCGCTCTAACTAGCGGCCGCCATGTTTTCTTCTGCACTCGATCCCAAGGTCCCTGCACTCGATCCCCAGGTCCCTCTTGTTTCTGTTTTATTACTCATCCAGGGATCAGGTTTAGAATTGGGGATGTACTGATGTTCCACCTGGAGTTTGTGACTGACGAGAGAGATGTGGATAGTATAGTGTGTAGGGGTGTGAGGTGGGGGGAGTCATATGGACCCGTGAGGGGGAATTAGGAGGTCAAGGAGCTCCTAGGGAGAGTCTTGGAGGGAGCAGTTTCCATTTTTTAGGTTATGTTTGATGTTCCGGAGCACAAGGAAGGGCGAGTAAAAGTGTTTGAAATCGGCATTAGAGAACTGGATCGGGATTTTGCTGTTGTCATACATAGATATCGGCATTTCTGCCCTTGAGATGTTTGAGAATGCAATAGTGAGCTTTTTTCCCCATTAGTGATTTGGACCTTCTTAGAGATCCTAAAGGTTTGGGAGAAGGTTCTTGACCATAAAGTGGTGTCTTGAGTTACTATAGTAGATTCCTTTTAGTTAACATTTTTTGTGCAGAAGTATAGGTGCAAGACACGTGCCGCTGCGTGCTCCATGAGTATTTGGTGTTTGATGTTTTTAATGCCCTTCTTAGTTACGGGGTAAAACTTCTAGTTTGAGAAAATCAAGGGGCAGCATGATAGTGACACTGTGTGGCCAGCACAGAAAAGATTACTAGAGAGTGTATTTCATTAAAGGGCCAGGAAGGAGGAGAGAATGTCAAGAGTGGTCAGTCAGTGAATGTGCCCTCCTTCGATAGTCAGTAGTACTCATGTTCAGAGATCTTTAAGATCAGGTTGGCGTGGTTAAAGATGAGGTATTTTACTGGTCATGGCCTTCTACAATGGTAAGCAGCACCTGGACTCAGAAATCTTTAAAATCATTGATGAATGGCAGTCTTGTGTGTTCCTTCTTTTTACCAAATTGAGGGCACTATACGACAGACAACTAGTAGGAATAGTCTTTGCTTTTCTTTGGAGGTAGTCACTTGTATGAGGCTGTTTATAGGAGTTTTGAAGGTCTAATGCCCTTCCTTTGTTTTGATGAGGGTCGGGCAATGCAGGACCCTTAATCTTTCCTATGTGCTATGGAGGTCAGGCAGGTACACATTTTATTAATGGCCAGGGGTAAGCTGCCTTTGCAGCAAATTGGAGGACTAGGAAGGGGGCAGTAGACCCTTTATTATGTAAATTTAAAAAAAGTACATTAATGAATCAAAACTAAATCTAACCTTTAAATATATTTAATTTATGAATTTAGGGGTCTAAACCTCACTTTAATGTTATTAATTAAAATTATATATAACCTAGTACAATATTTTATACATTTTATTTTACAATTATTTAGAAACCTAATCTAAATCTAATCTTTCAATTAGTTATAAATATTTCATAACCCAATAATCATATTTTAAATATATTTCATTTAAAATGTATGTAATTATCTAACCCCATATTATATTTTCAATTTATTGCTATTGTGTTTAAATTAAATCTAAAATATGCATAAAATACATTAAACCATCCGATTTCATTATTTTTTATTTTATATCAATCTATTTTAATTAATAAAATTGAACATGTGTTTTTTTTTAAACAATGTAGCATTTAAATCGTATGAAGTTAATGTATAATTAATGTAAATACCTTTAAACTTAATTAGAATTACGTTAATTACACTTGGCAATGCAGTGGTCAACGATTTAGTGTCTTGTGATGCAGTAGTTATTTGATATATTGTTCTCTATGCTGTTGGGGTGCACCTTGTGTACAGTACAGTGCAGCTCCTTCATAACTTATAAATGCATGTGAGCATCTCTAAGTCCAGAGTGTAGAATAACTTTATGATTGTTACGTTCATTAAAGTCCTTGCATGTACATGATAGTCCTTTTAGGACAGGTGTGTAAAGCCTTTAGAAAATGTGAATAGAACTAAGTCCCTTTAGAACTCATGCTTACAGTACAGCCCTACAGAACCTAACAGTATAGCACAACCCCTAAAGACCCCCCTGCATACAGCATGCCATGACCTGCTTTACATTCGCCCTACACCTCTTCACTGGAACTTAGAGGCGGCAAAACTGTGGTAAGATATTATATTATGTTTTCACTCCCCCAGAGATTCATTGCAACAATCTATGTCCTTTACTGGCTGACTCCTCGCTTTTTTTAACGTTTTAATCTGTATTTGCTGCTAACTTTGTAAATATGGTGCTCAAGTTTGCCTAAATCTTACCGGTCTCGAGGGTTCACCACTGGTTGCCGTCCTTCCTGATTCCCTGCAGACGCCGAGTAGGAGAGCTGCTGATTGGAGGGATAGGAGGTGGGAACTGGGCCGTGATTGAGCGGGCAGACTGAGGAATGCCATTTAACTCGGGCTTGCCGTGTCCGTGCAGCGGGCGCGCCTAAGGCAAGCCCGTCTGCACCCACCCGCGCTCGGATCGGGCTCAGGGCCTGTCCCCCTGGTTCCGGGTCTTCAGGTATGCTAACTTACTCTCCTAGTGTGCTCAGAAGCCTGGATCCAGGGAGAGGGAAAGCGTGCTGTCCTAGGTTTATTCCAGGGATTGGGCCTGGCGAGCTTACAGATTTATGTTCTAGTTGTGGCGGCCCCCTTCCTAAGATCTTGGCCCAACTCTGTGGTTTTCCTAGAAGGGAAGTGAGGGCCCGCCAGGAGCCTTGTACGCCCCCCCCCCCGAAATGCTTATTGCCTAATGCCAGGTCACTGGTTAAACATGGCCTGGAGTGTAGTCTACTGCTGGAGGATCATCAAATAATGATGGCGTTCATTACGGAGGCATGGACAGACTGCACCTCAGGCCCTGATATTGTGAAGGTCCTGCCAGCCAATTTTCTGTGCTATACGCAGGAATGTCCCTTGGGAAGGGGGGGGGGTGGCTGTTATTTACCATTGTAGCCTTGACCCCTTGTTTTCCATAGCCTCTACTGACACATGTGAAGCATTGTCCATCAGTGTGCGACTTTTCCCCAATGACAACTTTAAAGGGATCCTAATTTATCATCCCCCAGTGCCCAGAGGTTTGTTTCTGGATTAATTGAGCGCTTTGCTGGAGGAAGGGTTATGCGCGAACACCTATACGATCATGGGAGATTTTAATTTTCATCTAGAGAAATCCCTAGATACGGATACTGAAAGACTGATTGGTCTTTTGGGGGACGGAGGACTTGACCAAAGGGTAGTGGGTCCCAAGCACTTAGATAGGCACACGCTAGACGGCATTTTTTCCAACAATACGGTTTGGATTTGCTGGAAGTGTTACCTCTCCCATGGTCTGCTCATGCGGCTATTTTCTTTTCTCTCCACCAAGGATCCTGGAATCCAGCTGTATTTAAACCAAGGGAAAAGATTGCTTTCAGGGCAGGGAAAAATATAAATGGGGAGGAAA
Organism: Lissotriton helveticus; assembly: GCF_964261635.1. NCBI lineage: Eukaryota > Metazoa > Chordata > Amphibia > Caudata > Salamandridae > Lissotriton > Lissotriton helveticus. The sequence goes on along the minus strand of NC_136067.1, from coordinate 1,274,210,302 downwards.
TGGGGAATTTCCTGACATCAAATGCGCATAGCTGTCCTGCAAATGTTGATATGGCAGAGGAATTGTATACAAGGTGGATTGAGAGCGCCTGTGATAAATTTGCGCCGACAAAACTTTTTACTCCCAGGAGAGCTCATCCTTCGGCACCTTGGTACTCCGACCTCTTGCAAAAACACAAAACAGATTGTAAGAGGCTTTAGAGGGTCTGGAGAAGGGGGTATTGTCCTACCAATAAAGAAACGTATAAAGGAAGTCTTATTCTATATAAGCAATTCATTGTGGAGGCAAAAGGGCCTACTTTTCTGAGCAGATAGAGAGTGTGAACTCATCAACTAGAGAACTGTTTAGGACCATCACCAGACGGACGATCCCGACTAAGCCCAGTACTCATAGTAGCCCGGCTTTGTGTGAGTCACTAGCCTCGTCCTTTAGGAATAAGGTAGAAGGGATTTTTTTTTCCTTTTCCAAAACCCAAGGAGAGGCGGTGGTAGCAACCACCAGTACTGATCTAAAGTTAAGGAAGCCGCAGGACGGATTAGATCGGTTTAATCCTTTACAGTACACGGAGGTCTTAAACTTACTGCGTACGGTTCGGTCTGGATCTCCCAATGATCCATGCCCGGCTCCAGTTCTTAAGATCTGCCCCGAGGTCATTGTATCCACACTCACACACGTGTTTAATGTGATTATGGACATGGGTGAGTACCCTAGGAAGTGGAAATCCGCTTTGATACTCCCCCTCATAAAAAAAAAAGTTTGGATGCAAAGGATCCTAACAGCTACAGACCAATATCACGTCTCCCGTTTCTGGCTAAGATACTAGAGAAGGCTATTAATCAATAACTCAGCACATTCTTTCAGAAGACTAATGCCCTACACCCTACGCAATTTGGGTTTCGTGCAGGTCATAGCACGGAGTTGGCCCTTATCAAGGCCACTGAGGAGGTCAGAGCGGCTCTGGACCAGGGAGGGGTAGCTGTGCTGATTCTGTTGGATCTGTCGGCAGCCTTCGACACAGTCCACCATGGAGTATTGATGGACCGGTTGTCGGGGGCAGGGCTGGAGGGCTCGGCTTGGAGTCTCCTGAAGTCCTTCTTGACCCACAGAATACAGACAGTTGACCTGGGGTTGGATAAATCGAAGCCTTTTGCCCTTCCCTGTGGGGTGCCGCAAGGGTCCTCCCTGAGCCCTACGCTCTTTAATATTTAGGTCAGCCCACTGGCGGCTCTGATAAGATCCTTTGGCCTGCAACTTACATCATATGCAGACGATACTCAAATTGTGCTATCTATACAACGAGGGTCTCAAGTGGATATGGCAGCGAGATGTCAAAACTGTCTAAAGAACGTGGCAGAATGGATGGCCTCCAACTGCCTCAAACTAAACGCCGGGAAGACCAAGGTGATTATGTTTGGAAACAATCCTAACATTTGGACCCCTGATATGTGGCCACCTATCCCTACTGGGATGGCCAGAAATCTGGGTGTGATTGTTGACCAAAATTTGGACTTCGGAGACCAGGTTAGTGGAGTAGTGTCGTCCTGTTTCCATATACTTATGATATTAAGGAAAATAAAATGCTTCCTTCCAGCTGAGGGTTTCAGGATGGCAGTTACTGCCCTCATACTGTCACGCTTGGACTACTGTAATAGTCTGTACCTGAATTTTAGAAAGAAGCATGGATACGGACTACAGTTGGTTCAAAACGCGGCAGCAAGACTTCTGCTAGGGATCCCTAGATATGCATCAGTACGCGAGGGTCTCAGGCAACTACACTGGTTGCCGGTATCAAGACGTGCTCAGTTTAAAGCTCTGTGGACAGTCTTTAAAGCACTGATGGACATTGGCCCAGAGTTTTTGAGCTGCTGTATAAAGTGGTATGTACCGGGCAGAGCGCTTCGATCAGTCGAAGGCAGATTAGTTGTGGTGCCACGAGTAAAAAAGACCAGATGGGGAGCAAACAGCTTCTAAAAAACAAGTATGTGGAGGGTCAAGGGGAATATTTAATGACCTGTCTGCTCATACCCCTATATACGATATACAACACACAACAGAGCTGACCAGGTCTGGAAAAAGTGTGTAGCTGTACTGGCGAAGGTGCAAAAAATGGATGCATGCATGAACACATGATGCTGAGAATCACTGACTAGATGAATCCCATCAGACCACCCATTATGGTGGAATTTACGTCATGTGGGATGTTACTGATCATTCCAAAACACAACCGACCTTGTAGTGCCGATATGGAAATGGATGTCAGGAAACTAGCCGTGATATTCATCATGAAGTGATATTTACTAAAGTGCAGTGTTTATGTGACAGTAGTGAAATAAAATTGACTACACGGGCGTTGTAAAATATTCAAACCGCACTCCATGTGTCAAGAGTTAAAAACACGCCGAGTAATAAGATTACCCTATGGCGTTGTGCAAATCGGTCGACATGTTTCAGCCCATGGGGCATTGCCCCGGCTTTCTTCAGGACCATAACCAGAAATGCTACTGCAACTATGAGTGAAGTGTTAAATCAACAACAGACAATGTACTAAGAAATAGGTAGAGGTCACCTCCACTTCCGCTCGTTTTACCATCGGAGGCACCGACGGACAGAGCGGGGCCTCATACTCCCGAGCGGTTGCCGGGTGAGGTGAGGTCTTCACCCACACAAAGCTGGGAAGAAGATGTTCTCCTTTCCTTCCAGTGGGCATTCAAATGTGATGGTTCCTGGTAGATATGTACCTATTTCTTAGTACATTGCCTGTTGTTGATTTAACACTTCACTCATAGTTGCAGTAGCATTTCTGGTTATGGTCCTGAAGAAAGCGGGGCAATGCCCCATGGGCTGAAACATGTCGACCGATTTGCACAACGCCATAGGGTAATCTTATTACTCGGCGTGTTTTTAACTCTTGACACATGGAGTGCGGTTTGAATATTTTACAACGCCCGTGTAGTCAATTTTATTTCACTACTGTCACATAAGCACTGCACTTTAGTAAATATCACTTCATGATGAATATCACGGCTAGTTTCCTGACATCCATTTCCATATCGGCACTACAAGGTCGGTTGTGTTTTGGAATGATCAGTAACATCCCACATGACGTAAATTCCACCATAATGGGTGGTCTGATGGGATTCATCTAGTCAGTGATTCTCAGCATCATGTGTTCATGCATGCATCCATTTTTTGCACCTTCGCCAGTACAGCTACACACTTTTTCCAGACCTGGTCAGCTCTGTTGAGCAAACAGCTTCTCCTTCTGTGCTGTAAAAGCCTGGAACAATCTGCCGGTGCATCTTAGAAATGCCTCAGAGCTACTTTCATTTCAAAAGGGGCTTAAGACCTGGCTATTTGTCAGTAGGTAGCGCCAGGACGCCTTTGGGCATAAGTGCGCTTAATAAGCTCATAAATAAATAAATAAATACATACATACATACATACTTACTTTCTTAGCTGGTCTACTCTACCACAATGTAGATTATATTGCAGAATGAAAATTTATGTTTTCACTTTGATAGAAATCGCCACTTCACAATATTGTGATGCTAATGATGTCTTCTTATTTTAATTTTTTTTTTAAAGATAAAAGCCCAGAGGTCATTTGGCTGAACCGGAACCAATATACCGGAATTTATGTAGCCAACCCTAATGCACATTTAATGAGTAGAGAACTTACTGCGTGAGACAAGAACCTTCAAGGGGAGAAGAAAAAACAGAAGACAAAAGCAGAGCACATGTATTCTTCAATCTGGAACCATAGCTTGAGAAACTCCACTCTTGCAAGAGTCACCACTAGCTAAGTATCAGATTACTTAAATTGCCATATCTTACCTTGTCCATTTCTTGATGCCTACTGAACTCCAAGGCCCCTCCCTGCAAGTTCAAAATTCTATATACTTTCTTTTTGATTCCTTCATCGAAAAAAACATAAAAGCATTCACATACATTACTGTTCTCGCATTTGCATAATCATGAAAGGCTACAATTGAACCACTGAGGGTTTCCCACCATTTGCTCACTTTGCCACTGGAGTCAAGCAAACCCGGCTGAAGACGGCTGTAATGCCAGAAACCGGTCCTGGGAGGCTTGATTCCGGTCCAGGGAAGACATGGCTTGGCAGTTCGGGCTGGACTGTTCCCATGAGGCACAGGGTCAGACTGATTTGAATATGGCCATGTCTGAACTGGGGTGGCGGAGTGAGCTAAAGAACGGTGATGGATTAAACCCAGATCAGTTGACTAGGGGCGAGTGTTTGTATTGTCAACGCTCCGTCCATCACCACCTTTGGTTTTTCTTTATTCACCTGTAACTCCAGTGTTCCAACATTGGTATCTTTCATATATTCAAATGCTTGAATCTTCCCCATCGTCAGGCTGAGAATTATCCAGTAATGTTAAGAAGCAATAAAGAGTGTTAAAATGGCCATAACCCTCAACAACCTTGTTTGGTTAGTACAATACACTGCTCCGAGCCACCAAGGTCTCCCACAATGCGCGATTCCAATTAATTCGTTTTTATACTCTGCATAGGGCGTATATTACCCCTGACAGGATTAACCGATATTTTGGTCTGGAGGATGCGTGGTGCCCCAGATGCCAGGAGATAGGGGCTAGCTATCTTCACATGTTATGGAGTTGCCCGAAGATCGAGGGGTATTGACAGGAAGTGGTTCGAGAGACAGCGCTCGTCACAGAGGAGGAGATCCCATGCACCCCTGGTCATGTACTGCTCAACCTATTTCCCCACTCCGCTAAAACCAAGGTCACAGCCAGGTTCCAAGACCTGGCATACATTCTGGCAAAACGTGAACTTACCAGCAAGTGGAAGGCCTCGGCAGGTCCGGGGGTCGGTAACTGGAAAAGGGAACTAGTGAAGTGGGCAAGCTGTGAACATAGAATCTTGCTTAGGAACGCAAAAAGAGGTATAGGGAGATTGGAGCGGGCACAGGCCTGGGGGGTGTTGGTAGATCTGCAGAATGAGGACCAAAAGTTGACACCTAGCTCGCCACGAGCGGGATTCCAACTGGCTGCCCCGGGGGAGCTGGATCAAGAAAGAGCAGAGGGGGGACGGACATAATTGGGCCACGGTATCCTAACATCCACCCATATGGCGAGCTCTTTGAACAAGGTACAATGAGGTGCCGAGTACGGATGGGACCCAGACCATGTACGCAGCGAGAGTTGAAGTTGCAGGGAAGTCGGCAGCAGCAGGGGAGGGGGGGAGGGGGAGGGGGTACTGTTAGGCTGTTAACATTGCTGAGAATCTAGTATAGCAACCATTGCATAACGTAGTGAACAGTCGTAGGATAAACAGAAGCTGGGAAGGGAGATGTACGTACTCATTGGGTCGGATCCTACATGGGGATTTGTGGGTATTGACTGACTGAATGAAAGTGTAATTGTATTTTGCTGAATGATAAATGCCAATAAAATCTGTTTAAAAAAAACCCTTGTTTGTTTAGTAGCACATCCACCAATTTTGAAGCAACCTGAAGATCACAACGGACGTGGAAGTACCAGCTAGCTCCAATTTAATAGCACAAGTGTGATAAGAGTATGCAATGAATGAGTCTGTGCCCAGGAAGAACGGAGGGTCGCATTTGAAAATGTGAAATATACCAATGCTGGAGAACTGGAGTTTTAGGTAAATAACAAATTGTTCTCCAGCAAATGTATATTGGGCAGGCTCACCCTTTACTGAAGAGTCCTAGCCATGCTTCTGTTGAATGATCCCCCACTCTTCCCTGGAGTGCATGCTGGGCTTTGGTGTGGTAGAAAATAATGCAAGCTGACGGCCAACATGTGATCCTGTGTTTAGACACAGGTCGATCCCTTCTTGGCAGAACAAAAGAGACAAAGTTGCTTTGATGTGGTCGTAACGATTTAGAATCCGAGGCATCTACGCACATCCAAGGAAAGTAATGAACTTTCTGTAGATGTTGATGGATTTGGGAAAAATGGACATTGTACGACATGTTCATTCAAGTGAAAATCAGTAGGGACTTTGAGTATGAATTTAGGGTTGGTTGGCCGGACTTGTCCCTTGTGAACCGGAAAACAGGGTATTTGCCAGTAAATGTTTGCATCTAACCACTTCTTGCTGATGTAAGCGCTAGTAGAAATGCTATCTTCCAAAACATGAAAGTTAGGGGCACCTTGTGGATAAGCTCATCAGGAGGCCAACATCAGTTGACTCAGAACAGTGTTAAGTTCCTATGCCACTAGTGGGCGCTGTGCAAGTGGAAATGCTTGAAAAAGTCATTTCACAAATTGTTTTATTTTCTGGGGAAACAGAGTGGATTAGATTACATCTGTTTCTCTTAATTTTGATACTGATAATAGATGTACATGCACTGATAAATATTTCAGACCATTCTTGGCTAGATCCAACAAGTAAGGGAGTATCTAGTGAGGTGGTATATAAGATTTAAGAAACCCTTTTTTTGCACCAGACACAAAAATGCATCCATTTGGTGCTGTATGTCTTTATGGGGGCTGTGCTTGTGCTACTACTAAGATGCTCCTACATTCTGTGTCCAAACTCTAGGTGTTCAGGTAGCATCCGGTTAGGTTTAGCCACTAGGGGTTATTGAGTAAGGAGAGAAGAGCAGTTTCACTGAAATTGTTGGACATGCCAATAGTTGCAGGAGTTTGCTGAACCAATACGGACATGGCCAGAAACTTGGTTCAGATGCCGGAGGTCTAGAATAGTTCCTGGTCTTATTTTAATTTTTTGTCAAGTAAAACCTGGAATCTGGTTTCTCTGGGATTTAGGGCCCTTCTCCATTGCTTCCATGAGGAGGAGGAGGAGAATTTCCTGTTGTAGCTCCCACAAGTGGCGATGTTCATTGTTGGGTCAGCAGACAGATGGCCTTTCTACTAATTGCAGCATATGTCCTGTATGTACAATTTGCTGCACCCTTTGGTCTCATGCAGGGGTAAAATGGTAAATTTTCCAGTCCACTTGCTGGGATTGAGGTGGAAGAGAAGGAAGATGTGGAGAGTCAAGATTTCTTCTTATTATAGTTGGAGTGCATTTGACAGAAGCTCCTCCTCTAAACCGAGATGTTCCATATCTTGGTCTTTGATTGTAAATGGTAGTATATCCTTTGTCAATACCAGTTTGCTGTTGTGGGCAGTTTGGTTGTCACTGACCTCTCTTACCTTGAAAGCTTGCGATCTGAGTAAGCCAAGAAAAGTGGCTGAGCTGGGCGGTCGGTTTGCATCAATCTTAGTCATTTTGCTGTATCTGTGTCAGTTTTAATATTTTGGGGGCCCTCATCCACATTCTTCCTCTACAGGGTGAGACCGGACAGCAAGTCAAGGATATTTGTTCGGAGCACTTGACCGAAGGCTGTGAATATAAGCCAACCCCGCTTCCTCAAAACAGCTGCACCTGTTAGCTGACGAAAGCCTGCAATCAAAACACCCACTGCAGCATCAACTATGGCTGACAACGTTATTTCTAACCCTCGGCAAAGCACTACGCTATGCTCGCGTAGTTTGCGAAGTTTGCGCAACTTTGCACTACCCGAACTGCACATAGCACAGTGCAAACATGCGTAGCGGTCATGTTTTGCTTGCTCGCGGTCCTTAACGTCAAGTTGGCGACTGCGAGCAAGCAAAATGACATTCTAGCGAGACTTTTTCCTTGTTCGCAACATCAAGTTGCCGATCGTGAGCATGGAAAATAAACCTCCCGGCGAGATTCTCAACGCGGGGAGGTCAGGTTTCTCATTGAGAGTGGTCGCGCATGAGAAACTACCAGTCCGTGTTGAGAAAGCTGCAGCTCGAGTAAAAATCTACTCGAGCGGCAGAAAAGTACAGCTCGCACTGTGCAAGATGCCGTTTTCAATGATTGCACAGTGCCGGATGCTTGTCCACACTGTGCAATCATTGAAAACGACATCTTGCACAGTGCGAACATGCTACTACGCAGTTCGTGTAGTGCTACACGCAGTTCGCGTAGTGCTACGCGTAGCTCGCGAAGTGCACTTTGCGTAGCTATGCGTAGCGCTACTTCGCAAACTACGCCCACCCCAAGTTATTTCCACTTCTTTGAGAATTGCCTTAGCACTTCATTTTTGTCCTCTGGGATGACGTTGAGTAATGATGAGATGTCATGCCACATTTGGCGAACAAAACGGCCAAATATCACTAAAGTATTAGCAGCCTTAACCCCTTCCGCGCTCATGACGAGCTGAGCGCGTCATGAGTTGTGCCGCTCGCACGCTCATGATGAGCTCAGCTCGTCATGTAACGCGGCTTTTTCAAAACCGCCACGCACAGCGGGAAAACCGCTAGCGCGCATGCGGTTAAAGAATGATGCCACCATTGAACTTATTCTGTGGCCCAAATTATCTATTTGTTTGCTGTCTGTCTGGAGGAGCTGATTATTGTGGGATTTGGTTTTTTGATCTACGTTGGGCTGCTGATATTATGAAAGAGTCTGGTTTTGGATAGCCGTTAAGTTAGAATGGGCTGACTATGGAGCTCTATATTTCTTCTTTAGCTGTGGTATTACTGCTAAAACTGTACTCAGCATTTTCATCAGTTTTAACTTTCTGACCAGCCAAAATCCATTATGGGTATGGATTTCATAGACTTACTTGGCAGCGCCTTGAAGTCCTAGATGAAGCATTGTTGTTCTACCGAAGTAATCAGTAAACTGAACTTCTTGGCAGCTCTCTCCATTAGATAATTAATGTGGGATATATCATCCGGAGGCAAATGTGGTTGATTGACTAGGTTGTCATCTTCTTTGGGTATGATGTAGGCCTCCCATTCATCATTACCCCTGTCATCTACTGGCAGAAGTTCACAGTTTTTATCAAAATCTGAATACACAGAGCCAGATGAGCCTTCTTCTCCCATGTCCTTAGGAGTTGTTGGGACAAGTAGTGTGTTGATGATTCTGGGAGAGGATTCCTTTAGAGGTGGAATAGCTGGTGGAGGAGGCAGAGGAACTGGCAGAGTATATAAAGCAGATACTGCAGGTGGAATACCACAGGTTGGCTAGTAGGTTGCTGAGGCAGTAATCTCTGAAAGATGTCCACCAACTGCTGCAGTGTAGTCAAAAATGCTACAAGCACCTGTAAGACTTCTGGCTCTCTATTGTAATGAGGAGGTACATAGGAGAGTGGATTTTTCTGTGTAAACTCCTGTGGCTGATACTCATTTAGTAGGTAATGTCCCGTCCCATCCATGAAATCCTCAAAGTTCAGGAAGTAATGCACATTAAGTTGTGTAGTACTGTAGGCTTTCTCTGAGGCGAGACTGTTCACATTTTCCTTTAGTTCTGCGTCTAGTATTTGAGTAGGTAAACTTGCTGCCACCTTTAATCAATCAATCAATCATAACACTTGTATAGCGCACTACTCACCCAGAAGGGTCTCAAGGCACTTGGGGGAAAAGGGTCTGCTACTGCTCGAACAGCCAGGTCTTGAGTTGTCTCCTGAAGGCGAGGTGGTCCTGGGTCAGCCGAAGGTGGATGGGGAGAGAGTTCCATGTCTTGGCCGCCAGGTAGGAGAAGGATCTTCCTCCGGCGGTGGCTCTTCGGATGCCTGGTACGGCGGCGAGGGCGAGGCTGGTAGACCGTAGCTGGCGGGTGGGCGTGTAGAAGGTTAGGCGGTCGTTGAGGTACTTGGGGCCCAGGTCGTGGAGAGACTTGTGTGCGTGGGTGAGGAGCCGGAACGTGATCCTCTTGTTGACGGGGAGCCAGTGCAGGTCTTTCAGGTGGCCGGAGATGTGGCTGCGTCGGGGGATGTCCAGGATGAGTCGGGCGGAGGCGTTCTGGATGCGTTGGAGTCTTTTCTGTAGCTTGGCTGTGGTTCCGGCGTAGAGGGTGTTTCCGTAGTCCAGTCGGCTGGTGACGAGTGCTTGGGTGACCGTCTTCCTGGTTTCGGTCGGGATCCATCGGAAGATCTTGCGAAGCATGCGCAGGGTGTGAAAGCACGATGAGGAGACTGTGTTGACTTGTCTGGTCATCGAGAGTGAGGAGTCCAGGATGAAGCCCAGGTTGCGTGCGTGGTCTGTTGGCTTGGGTGTGGTGCCCAGGGTGGGGGGCCACCAGGAGTCGTCCCAGGCGGAGGGCGATGGTCCCAGGATGAGGACTTCCGTCTTGTCTGAGTTCAGTTTCAGGCGGCTGTTCTTCATCCAGTCTGCGACGTCTTTCATCCCTTCGTGCAGGTTGGCTCTGGCCGTGTCGGGGTCTCTGGTGAGGGAGAGGATCAGCTGGGTGTCGTCGGCGTAGGAGATGATGTTGAGGTTGTGTTGGCGTGCGATGGCTGCAAGAGGTCTCATGTAGACGTTGAAGAGGGTAGGGCTGAGTGATGATCCTTGCGGTACGCCGCAGATGACTTCGGTAGCCTCGGAACGAAACGGGGGGAGGCGGACTCTCTGTGTTCTTCCAGCGAGGAACGAGATGATCCACTCCAGTGCCTTCTCTTGGATGCCGATGTTGCTGAGGCACTGAACTAGTGTGCGGTGGCAGACAGTGTCGAACGCTGCAGAGAGGTCCAGGAGGATGAGTGCCGCTGTTTCCCCGTTGTCGAGCAGGGCTCGGATGTCGTCGGTGGCTGTGATGAGGGCGGTCTGTGCTGTGGTTGGCTCTGAAACCGGACTGCGAGGGGTCGAGGGATCCGTTCGTCTCGAGGAAGGCGGCAAGCTGTCTGTTGACGATCTTCTCGATGACTTTAGCAGGAAAAGGGAGGAGCGAGATGGGGCGGAAGTTTTTGAGGTCGGTGGGGTCCGCTGTTGGTTTCTTCAGTAGGGCGCGGAGCTCGGCATGCTTCCAGCTCTCCGGGAAGGTGGCGGTGTTGAAGGAGGTGTTGATGATGTTCCGGAGTTGGGGTGCGATGGTGGAGTCGGCCTTGTTGAAGACGTGGTGGGGGCAGGTGTCGGTTGGAGATCCGGAGTGGATGGTGTTCATCGTGCGGGCTGTGTCTTCGGTGGTCACCGTGGTCCAGGTGCGGAGGGTGGCGGTGGGGTGCGTTGGTTCGACGGTTGGGTGCGTGGATGGTGCGCCGAAGCTGTTGTGGATGTCGGCGATCTTGCGGTGGAAGAACGAGGCGAGGGAGTCGCAGAGATCTTGTGACGGAGTGATGTCGTTGTGGCCAGTGCTGGGGTTGGAGAACTTTATGGAAGTAAAAGCTTTCGTCCACATCGAGGGTGTCAGCGTCTCCTCTGACAAGGTTGACGGTGTCTCCTTCAAAGATGCTGATGTTGTCGACATCGAGGCTGTCAATGTCGATGGTACGAGCATTGACAGTGGAAGGAATGACAACATTGGAGTGGTTGTCAGTGTCGCGGTCATCAATGGTGTCAACAGTGCTGTTGTAATCAACGGGTTAGATGTCAACAAGATTTTCTTTATGGCCTTTTTTCGATGATGAGCGAAGGTCTTTTCTTCTTAAATGATGGTTATTTCTCATAGGAATTGGATTTTCACACAGTGTTTTACACAGACGGCTTTCTTCTCTTCTGAAGTGCTTATCTGAGGAACCGTAAGATTTTTTTTGTAAGAAGGTAAATGTAGGCGCTTTAGGAAACAGGTCTCCTGTTTTGCACCATCTTCATGGAAGCGCTTGGTAGAGCACGTTTCATAAAATCACCCCCAGACAAAGGAACGTCAAACTTGGAAGGAGAGCATTTTTTTAAAATTTCCAAATTATAAAGCACCAACCTCAGAGGGCATTTCTTTTTACTTTCCAACTAATATAGCACCAACATCCTCTCTCTGTCCTTCAGAAGGAAAAATCCTATATATAGCACAATATTAAAGCTTTTGAGTAGCACTAAGGCAGTAAATGCATTGGTCATGTGGATCATCAGTATATTTGTTTCCATTCCACAGGTAGAACAGGATTTGAAAGGAGATTTTTTTTCTCCTAGTCAATCATGGTTACTGTTGACAGAGGAAAAGGGCCTCCTTGGCCCAGCAAAAGAATTTACCCTAAAAGCAACTCACGCTATTCTGAAAGATAAAGGTAAGGCTGCTTCAGCCCCAGGGTAGATCAGAAAAGGTTATAGGATAAGGTTACTGAGAGATCAGTGCAGAGCTCTGCTTTGGGACTCCCTCCAACACGACATACGGTAGAAGTATGAGTAACGGTGGCCTCTAAGGGGATTAGGAGAGCTGGCACTGCTACCTCTTTGACTGATGTTCGGGGAGCTCCAAATGAGGTGGGTGTTCTACTAAACAAACAGTGTTGCTGAGACCATGGGCCATTTTGACATGTTTTACAGCTATTTAAGATTGCCAGGGATTTCATGCTCGACGACTAGATTTTTTTCAAGCATGTGGGTATATGAAAGATCCACTGTTGGAGAATGTATGCATCTCCAAAAAGGCACTTCTGGCACCTCTGGATCCTTGTGAATGTGTGGCTGCTAAATCTGTCTCTTCATTAATTCATCTTACCCCACTAAGCTGCGAGCCCATATGGTTCAGAATCATAGATCAAGTGCCACCACACGGTCGCTCGTAAATAGGATGGATGAGGGTTTGCACTTGTGTTAAGTATTACAGCATCTCTGGCTTGCTCACCGTCCTGTCCCCCCCACTCCAGGCACTGAGGCACAGCCAACCACTAATCCTTAATACATGGTATTCTCAATGTGACTCCACAGTAACTGGTGTTTCCTGGCCCTCACCCTTCTCAGCATTGGACCAAAGACTCACCACTGTCTTTTTCAGCAATGTCTTCTGAAAGCATCTTGTGGCTGCTGTAGGAATTCCTGAAAGTGTTGCTTGAAGGAGAATGGCTCAAAGGTCCCCTGCTAATCTGGTGACACAGAGAACTGTTGACTTCGAAAAGCTGAACTATTGAATTCTCTCCATTCACAGGGGCAGCAGAGAAAGCCAATTACATCTTTCATAAACAGCAATAAGTGCTCCACCAGAAAATGGTCTTCACAGCCTCACCACTACAAATATTTAACCCAAAGTGCTGCACTTGGTATGCAAAAGTGTTTGTCTGGTAGGTTGCAAAAACATTTAAGTATTGTATACTGATACTGACAGATGGAAACAAAGAAAGTGGTGGGAGACTAATAACTGTGAAACAGAATTTGCCAAGATATGACAGATTAATGAAGAGCTGATGAATATGGTAGATGGACAGCACAAAGGTCTTACATTCTTGCCAAAGACATGTTGTGTATATACCCCCGTGAGTGTGATGAAACTAAAGTTAAGTGGTGATATAGTTGTGTTTGTAAAAGCCATTGCATGATCCTGAAAAACTAGTAACACAACTGAATGCAGCTCAAATTATTTAGTGGAGATTCAGAGATACAGACAAAGCATCTCACAAGTGGCACATGAGGTGCAGCACAGAAAGAGATCCTAGACCCACTCTGGGCATGGGCACTCAAGTGTTAACACGGTTTAGTGTATGCTCTGTCAATTATGCATCCATACAAATAAAACAGTAAATAAAAGTTGTATTTAGGGGGGGGCGTGGCTACGGCGGCGATGTAGACGGGCGCACCTCGAGTGAGCTCCGTCGCCCCGCTGCCTTCTTGAGCGATCATTAGCGCTATTTGGGGGCTTTTACCAGAGATCCTGCTCTTCGTTGAGCCCCTGAAGGTGTGGAGGGGAGAATTGCCCGGTGACCGCTCCAGTGCAGGCGCTCTTACCGGGGGCGATTGAAGGCTTGGCAGTCCGGCTGCCAGAACATCGCGGCCATCTTCCTTCCGCGCCTTGGCCTCGCTTCACTGGAGGGCGGCGCGCGGAGCTGAGGGACGCTTGGTGACTCACCCAGAGGGTGTGGGGCGGACCCCGGCTGGGGTCGACACGTCGGGGGCCCAGCGGACAGCGGCGACGGAACTGCCGGCGATGGGGTGACCCCTGGGCGGAGACGCGGTACCGACTCAGCTGCTGGCCTAGCTCCTGGTGAGACTGCGGGGCCGCGCTGGGGGTGGGGCGGCTCCCGGCCCCGCGATCACGGACCTGCTGCCTCCTGGAAGACCGCCCCGGTGAGCTGTGACTAGCGGACTCTTGTTGCCCTGCTGCCTGGTGCTGTGTCGGCGCCTGGAGCTGCTGCGCTGTGACTTCAAGCGCCGGAGGAGCTGCCCGCCATCTTGTGCTCCCGGGCGGGGGCTCGCCCGCCATCTTGGCTCCACCCGCCGACATCTCCACCCGGAGCGCCTGTCCTCGCGGCCGGTGGGGGCCTTTGGCGAGTGTCTGACGCGGCCGACCCTGTAGGTGCACCCGCGCTGGCCCTGGATCCCTGCCCCCCGGCCTCCGAGTGGATCCTGGAGTGCTTGTTGCTGCCTGGGAGGCCGTGAGGGCAGATTAGGCGCCTTCTTCTTCACTCGCTGGCCCGGGGTGCAGCCTGACCCCCCTTGCTGGCGGAGCACTGGCAGGTGGCAGGCTGCTTGAGACTATATCGCTGCGGCCTAGTGGACCGGCCTAAGGGAGATCCCAGCAAACCGTGAGTACCCCTACGTCTATTCAGGGGACCTGAGGCCCAGCTGCACTTCGGGGGAGGCGACGGAGGTGGGAAGGCGGCTCACGCCCCAGTCGCTCCCGAGAGGCGCCGTCACTGGTGGAGGGGGCAAACGACGCAGCATCCCGACCTCGGGGTGAGGGGCGACCCCCGTAGTGACCATACTGTGAGCTGAGACCACCCTGCGGCTCCCTGAAGGAGCGGACCTGTCCACACCACTCACTGGGCGGCAGGGCTGCGCGGGAAGAGGCACTAAACACGGGGGAAACCGACTGCTGGTGTCCTGACCAATCACCGCACCATCGCAGCTCCAGGGGGGTACTGCGCCAATTGAGACAAGTGAAGCATTGGGTGGCCGAGTGCTGCGCTTCGGACAGATCATGACCCGTGGAAGAGGAGGCAGGACGGACCAGGCGGCGACTTCCAAGGACACCTCGGTGGCTGCCATGTGGGGCAAGACAGGAGCAGTGGCGCCGACTGCAGAAGCGCCGCCGCCGGTTGCTGAATCCCCGCCGGTGACGCAAGCCTTCATGTCCTCCTTCATGGCAGATCTGAAGTCTGGGATAGGCTCCTTGAGGTCGGAGGTGCAAACGTGCGTTAAAGAGCTGCGCAAGGACGTGTTGGAGCTGGGGGACAGGGTCGACGGACTCGAAAAGCTGGTGGACACGCGCACTGAAGAAACGGAGCAGCTGTGGCAGAGGGTGGCAGCCCTGGAAGAGCAGAACATCAAACTATAGATTAAGCAGGAGGACCTTGAAAATAGGGGGCGCCGCAACAACCTCCGCATAAGGGGTGTGCCTCTCGGAGAAGAAGGGACGGACACCATGGCCTACGTGGCGCAACTCCTGCACGAGGTGTGGGGCAACAAGGACGCCCCCCCGCCGCTCTTGGACCGTGCTCACCGAATCTTCGGCGCGGGAGGCAAGGCGGGTCTCCTCCCAGATATCATCACCCGAGTGCACTACTTTACGGAGAAAGAGGCCATTCTGAAGGCGGCAAGGGACCAGCAGGACCTGCGTTATGGAGATCACAAGATCCCAATTTTCCAAGACTTGGCCCCCAACACTCTGCACAGACGGAAAGTTTTCCGCCCGGTGACGGAGAAACTGCGGGCCCTTGAAATCCCCTACCAGTGGGGACATCCCTTCGCTCTAATCTTTCGGTGGGAAGGCAAGCGTCAAGTCATCCGCTCCTACAACGAGGCGGCGCAGCTGCTTGGACTCTCAGACTCATCGGAACGTAGTCCCGCCCGCACCATTCGCCCGGTGAGGATCCCGGCCCGCCCGGACTGGACCACGGTGAATCGACGCCGCCGATCCCCCCCGATGGACGCAGGATCCATGTCTCAGGCTAAGCAGGACATCATAGAACACATACGCTCCCTTGAAGACGACCGCGAGGGACGATCCTCGGAGTCCCACACTCCATGAAGTATCTCGAGCTGACCCATATCGGCACGGCCCCGGACTCTCGACACTCCAAGACCAACTGGGAGAACGTTGACGTGCCTCCTTTTGATGCATTGGACATTTCTTGAGACTTTGCGCCCCTGGCAAAATAGATGTGCGACCCCTGCACGTCTGTGGCCCCTATGCAACTCCATGTCTGGGCGTACTAGGCAACGTGCGTCCTTAGCACCGGAACCCGCCGCATCGCTAAGTGGGACCGACAAGACGCGGTGGGTGGCCACGACGGGACATTGATGGGACAGAGATTATTTTAGAAGGCAATGGCACACAGCTATACTCCCATAGACGCCACTGAAGACTGCTCTTGGCGGCCGAGTGACCCGGGCATGGTGTCTTACGTGTTGGGACCTAGCATTGCTGAACCGCTTACTATGATAAGACTCTCCCTACACTGCCTCTACGCTACTTACCCCCGAATCAACCCTGAGCAGCGGGGTAGACGGACCTCGGGGTAACTGAGACTCATCACTCTGACAAGGACGCCCCACACTTTGTCCCCTCGGAAGTGACATTCCTGAGTACATCCAAACCCTCGGGTAGAGGATGCCCGGAACCTGGGACATTGTAATACGGCCACGTTGGCCTGTTGTGGTTATATACTTCTTCTGTGTTCTCCTCTTTCTTGCCTGTTCTATTCTTCCTACTTCTTACTCGACCTTTCCCTTTACCTGGCTCCCTTTCCAGTTGTGTGCTGTGGCGACCTGGGGGCTGCTGGTGGTGCCTGCGCGGTTGTGGTGGGTGAGAGAGGCGAACCCCCCTTGCTTGATGGGGTGGGGGATGCTGGGTGTTGAGGCGGCCTTAATCCCCTTAGTGACATGGCGATGAATATCCCCATACCTCTCAAACTCTTGACCCTTAATGTCAAAGGACTTAACTCCCCCAACAAGCGGAACCAGGTGTGGCGCTACCTCCTACAACATTCCCCTGACATTGTCTTCCTTCAGGAGACGCACCTCCTGCGGGGAGACAATGGACGCATGGCGCATCCCAGGTACCCCACACAGTTCTGGGCATCGGCTGACACTAAAACGGCGGGGGTGGCCATTTTATGCAGAGCTGGCATTGGACGGGGATCCACAAAGCCCTACAAGAGTGGTGACGGACGTTTCCTCCGGGCTACGGTACAGATGGGAGGAACACAGTACACCCTCGGCAATGTATATGCACCTAACCAGTCGCAAGATAAGTTTCTTCAGACACTTCTACGGGAACAGTTTCAGTCTGGCGTGCCGCGCACAATCTTAGGCGGGGACTTCAATTTAGTGTGGGACCCTGAAGTAGATCGTGGGGACAATGCATTTAGCGGCGCGGGCGCAATGTCGGCCACACTAAAAGAACAGATTACGGACTTAGGGCTAGTAGATACGTGGAGATACCACAACCCAGGAGTCCGTGACTATACCTTCTACTCGCATTCCCACCGAACGTACTCTCGCATTGACTACCTATTCACATCTCTCGACTTGGCGCGGGACACGCTGCAGGTTACCGTCTCCGATATCTCGATATCGGATCATGCGCATGTGGAACTGCTGTTGCAGGATCCGATGGCATGCGCCCCCCGGGAGCGACGTTGGACTCTTCCGCCGAGCATCCTTCGAGACCCGGAAGATGTTGACAACATTCGGGAAGCCATAGACTCGTACTTCGCCCTCAATGATATTCTGGAGACGCCATTTCAGGTGGTGTGGGATGCCTTTAAGGCCACCATACGGGGGCACATCACTTCTCTGGCGATTGCGAGAAGAAGGGCGGCATACAAGCTGGAGGCCGATTTAGCAAGTGAGATTAAACAGGCGGAGGCACAGGACAGAGAGCGGCCCTCGCTGGCATCCAGAAGGAGGCTGGCTAATCTCAGGGGACAACTTCGCCTCATACGCACCAACAAGGCCGAACATTCCCTTCTTGCGTTGAAACAAAAATACTACAAAGGGGGGGATAAAGTGGGGAGACAGCTGGCGGGACGACTGAGGGCACGGGCAGCCAGAGCTCATATCGCTACTCTACGGCATCACAATGGCACGTGTGCTGTCACTGAGCGAGCCAAACAGGACGCCTTTGTGGCCTACTACACATCCCTATACGCGGAGGAACCTACATCGGCGGAGGCGCGGGCGTCTGTCCTCGCTGACTTTGAGGGGACCCCCCTGTCGCCAACCCAAACAGCGGAGCTGGAAGAGCCCATTCTAGAAGACGAGATTTCTTTGGCTCTCAAAGATCTCCCCATGGGGAAAACCCCCGGACCTGATGGCTTGCCACTATCCTTCTACCGAGTCTTCCAAACCCAGCTTCGCCCTCAGCTGCTGAGACTGTATAGCTCCTTCTCGGACGTGGTGGGTCCGTCCTCCGACATGGGAATGGCGGGGATCGCGCTAATACCGAAGCCAGGGAAGGACCCTGCGCTATGTGCCTCCTATCGGCCTATTGCCCTCTTAAACACTGACCTGAAGATCTATACCAAGATCCTGGCTAAGCGACTAGACCCATACATGCCGGGGTTGGTGAATCCGGATCAAGTGGGGTTCATCCGAGATCGGCAGGGGGCCGACAACGTGCGCAGACTGGCCCACCTGGTGGGCAAGGTGCGACATTGGGATATCCCCGCATGCCTTCTCTCGCTCGACGCAGAGAAGGCCTTCGACCGGGTGGACTGGTCCTTCTTGAAGGAGGTCCTCCGGAAGATGGGCCTTGGCCCCAAAATGATAGCGAGCGTCATGGCCCCGTACCTGGGACCACAGGCCAGGATCAGGGTAAATGGCCAGTTAACACCACCAATGGCGATCCACCGAGGCACGAGGCAGGGATGTCCGCTCTCGCCACTCCTGTTTGCCCTGGCAGTGGAGCCCCTAGCGGCGCTGATCAGACGGGATCCCAGAATACATGGCATAGCCCATGGGGGGAGGGTCAATAAGGTGGCGCTTTTCGCGGATGACCTGATCCTCACTCTCGCACACCCTCGGGCATCTCTACCAGCGGTCCACGACGTCCTCTGCCTATATGAACGGGCGTCGGGCCTCAAAATAAACCATACTAAGTCTTGGGCGCTCAACCTCACTGTCTCTACCGAGGACGTCCTCTCCCTAAAAGAGGCTGTGCCCTATCAATGGGCGGAGAGCCACATTAGATACTTGGGCCTCGCCCTTACTCCTCATTTAGACTCCTGGTCTTCGGTGAACTGGACGGAATGCCGCAAAGCAGTGCTGGAGGATCTTAGGAAATGGAAACCTCTGATGATATCCTGGCTGGGGCGCCTCAACGCAGTCAAGATGTCGATCCTCCCTCGCATCCTCTACGTGTTCCAATGCCTGCCCACCCCTATTCCTCTGCACTGTATTCGGAGCCTCCAGCGCGAGATCACATCCTTTATCTGGGGAGGGAAACGCCCCCGGTTCTCGCAAAAGGTCCTCATGGAGCCAAGAGACAGAGGAGGCCTGGCATGCCCCAATTTGGTGCATTATTACTGGCGGCGCACCTCCGCTTCGTGGTGGAATGGGGCGCACGCGAAAGTGATAAACACTTGTTCCATATGGACCGGGCGGTCACGGGACGTACCATATGGGACCTACCTTGGCTTACGCGGGTGGCGCGCTCCAGAAGCGCATACCTTGCAATCCCCACGAAAACGGTGCTGGATATCTGGGATAGCATAGCGGTGACAAGAGGTTTGACCTCGTTTCCGTCCCCGCACACCCCGATAGCAGGGAATCCGCAGTTCCCCCCGGCCCACCGGACTCGGGCGTTTGATAAATGGACTCAAGGGGACTGTAGAGTAGCTGGAGACCTCTTCCTTGAGGGCATGCCTAAAACTTGGAAAGACTGCAGGGAGGAATTCCGGGTGCCACCACAGGCTAGCCTTCAATATACACAGCTACGCCACTGGACTACCAGCGACGATATGTACCAAGCAGCTACTCGAGCATACACGCCCTTTGAGAAGCTGGCGCGCTCCCTCGGGGGCCTGAAGAGGCAGATCTCCCAAATATATAGCATACTGCAGCACCCTACATTGGCGCCAGCGCATCCCTATCAGAGGAAATGGCAATTAACATCGGGCACAGACATTGACCCCTCCCAATGGAGCAGATTATGGCGGGATATACCTAAGATATATCGCAGCATCCCGCAGAGGGAAAATGCTTACAAGCTACTTACACAATGGTACTACACCCCTCTTCGCCTTAGTCAGATGTTCCCCAATGCTTCCCCGATGTGCTGGAGGTGTAAATCTGCGACTGGTGACTTTGTGCATATATGGTGGACGTGTCCGACCCTTGCTGTTTTCTGGAAGGGGGTGCTTAGCCATATCAAGGGGGTGCTGGGGTTCCCTCTGCCCGAAGAAGTGAACACGATCCTACTTGGCATACGCCCTGCTGCGCTCAAGGCACTTAACCGCGGCGACTGGATCCTCACGCTCCAAATGCTGGGTGCCGCTAAACAACTCATTGCATTGTACTGGAAGCGAATAGAGGCGCCACCCATAGCTTCTTGGTTTGTGCGCCTTTGGCAGGTCCTTGCGATGGAGCTCCTTACAGCGCGGCTGCAGGCGCAGGCTACGCGCTTCAAGGCGGTATGGGAACCTTTGGTGCGACACCTTTGCTCTATAGAATATGCGCGACACATGCCCACTAGACTCCGCATTTGCACCTCTTCGAGGACGCGCTTGTCCCTAGAGATTCGGCCAGACTGCATCCTTGACCGCCATGCGCAACGCAGCTGCGGCTACAGACACACATGCCCCCTCACCAGCTGTCCTCCGCCTTACCGCCTGTACCTGGCATTCTATTCCCCCCCCCCCCTCTCTGTCCACACTTAGGATTCTCTGTCTTTCCCACTCTCTTTCTTCCTACTTGCCACTCTGGCACTTGTTTCTTTCTGAGACGGTTGCGCCCCGTTGGGCAGTTAGAGACAGATGGGTTATCTGCCCTTTACATATCCTACTTACTAATGCGGATAACCTCCTGCCTGCTGCAAACATTTCGACACTGCATCTACAAGCCATGCGGCCGGCCCTCCTGAGAGGGTTGTAGGCAAGTCGCTGTGTTAAAGCTTTTTTCCCTGTGTTCAAAATAAAATAGACTTGAATATAAAAGTTGTATTTAGGTCAAGATAACAGTTCTTCTCGAGGCCATCATGGGGCAGAACGAGTGCTTGATCCTTGAACACACACACACATATATATATATATATATATATATATATATATATATATATATATATATATATATATATATATATATATATATATATATATATATATATATATATATATATATATATATATATATTCACTGAAAAAACCATAGGTTATAGACCATATATAGTTAGGAATTAGCATTTAAAAAACCTTATTTTACTCACACAAAACCATTGAAATTCCATATATAGTTAGTTGCACTAACTATATATCGCGCACCCGCAATCCACTGCTGATCATGTCACATATTACATCATTCATGACATGGTCAGTGACATCACTGATGACATCACTGATGACATCTCAAATGACATCACTGATGACGTCATCCAGTGACTGTGTGTTTCTGTAAAGTTTAAATATGTTTTACATATTGAAGAATGAGTAGATGTATAAGTGTCTGGACGAAGGATTTAGTAGGTGCATGACTGAATGTATGAGTGAGTGATTAAATGTGTCTCACTGAGTGCATGGGTTAGTGACTAAACTGTCTTAATTTGTGCATCATTATGTCTGTTGTTCTGTAAACTGCTGCATGTGTTGATCATTAGCTATACGAGAGGCTATATGTGTTATTAATTGGTTGCCCAAGTATTTCTATGGCAGATTGAGTTTGTGTGGGGGTGGCTGGAAGGTGTGTGACTCTATGCATAGATGTGTGAGCAGTTTATTCACTAGGTGTATGAGTTCAAGAGTGCATGTGGAAACAGCTACATGGGCAGTTGACTGTGTGCATGAGTGTATTGATGAGTGAATGGATATCTCAATGCTACATGTCATAGTAAGTACATATGTAAAACACAGTACATGTGAGAGTTGGCATATATAAATAACTGTGCATGAGAGCCACTGAATGAGTGAGTGGTTGTATCGATCATTGTGAACTTGTATCAGGGATTGTATAAGAGAGTAAATATGTGTTAGTATATGTTTCAATAAGTAAGGTGTGTTTAACTGTATAGTTGAAGAAATGGAGGTGAGATTGTTTCTTTGCATGACTGACTGGGTGTGTGAGTAACTCCATGGATGAGTGGCAGTGTGTGAGTGTCTGTATACACTGAGTGTATCTAAGGTTATATTAGAGTCTGAAGAGGTTTATCGTATTAGCACAAGAATGATGTCAAATGAGATGTCATCAGTGATGTCATCAGTGATGTCATTTGAGATGTCATCAGTGATGTCATCAGTGATGTCACTGACCATGTCATGAATGATGTAATATGTGACATGATCAGCAGTGGATTGCGGGTGCGCGATATATAGTTAGTGCAACTAACTATATATGGAATTTCAATGGTTTTGTGTGAGTAAAATAAGGTTTTTTAAATGCTAATTCCTAACTATATATGGTCTATAACCTATGGTTTTTTCAGTGAATTTTCAAGGTTTTGTAAATGCTAATTCCTAACTATATATGGTCTATAACCTATGGTTTTTTCAGTGAATTTCAATGTTTTTTTAATAGCAAATATCATAAGCTGTCGAATGTCAAGTACGTGGTAAGTGAAAACATTTTCGTGTTTATGCACACTGATCTGCTTTGAATGGTGCCCCCCCCCCCCTCATTTCTATTAGGAGTACTCTCTCTTTGCAGATAGTGAAAGGTAGTTAACGCAGGCCTTTGCCCCCGTTGTAATCCGTCGTGCCTGCTTCTCTCTCCATTTGATTGATTGTTATCCAAGTATTTACTGTTTTAGAATTAGTTCTCTTTGGTTCATTCTCTATTTACAAACAAACACAGAGTCGCAATACTCTGTTTAGTCTTTGCAGATAACGAAAAATCGTGTAAAAAAAAAAGAAAAGGAATCGAGCAAAATCAGTAGGCCACTAATGGGATCTCTTTTTGACCTCGCTAAAATAGAAACATTAGGAACAACCCCTCATGACAAATACAAAACTAGTGAGATGAACTGAACTCCACACAATGATGGCTGCAAAACAGCTCGGCTCCGCCACCCACCCCGCCCAAAATAACGATAAAGAGCGGCTGCCATGATTGGTTGCGGAATGGCCACAACGGAGCTACGAAATGGTGGTGCTCTCATGCTAACCCCAGCTTCAGTCTGAAACATCCAGAAACACTGTAGACTACCAATTCGATCAGTTCCGGTAGCGCCCCAATGTAACCCGGTAGAGAAGAACTAGCCCTCCCCTCTTTGACTGATGGTTCTTGTTGCCTGTCCCTTCTGTTGTCATTTAACAGAACTATTTAGCCTGCTGAAAGGGGTTGTGTTTCGACCGCTGGTTGGTGGAGACATTTTGACTATATTCTGGACCTGCGTTGTCGCGTAATGCGTCATATGACGCGCCGCGTTAGCGCATCCGGAAGTCATCCGGGGCGTGCAGCGCGTAACGTAAGCATAACAAGTCATGTGACTTGTTAATAAAACTTTTCATTGGTTCATTTTACTTTTCTTATTCTAATGATGAAAGCCTTGGTCATAGCACCTAAAAATTACGCTTTTAATTACTTCCGAACATTATTTTTTCTTAAATATATGTTATAATGTTCCAGGCTAATGTACTTTCCCGGAAATTTTACAACTGTCCTGCAAGTAAAATATATTCTTTTTTCGAGAAAAAGAGCGTTTCTTCGTCCCATGACGGAGCCGTTGAGCAAAAGAGGGTCGACCTGCTGTCTTAGTCGCCGATACGCCTGAATATGAGATTCTTATCGATCACTTTATGTTGCAGGAATAGAAAACACAACAGCCCTTGACCATTTATCTTTACTGCGTTCCTTCGTATTATACCTTTTACCCTTCATGTAATTGGTCTGCTTTATTTCACTTGCCTTTTAATGATTCTAAAACAGTGACTATTATTAAAAACTTTACCAATGTATATACTACTACCATGTTTTCTTTTAAAAACCTTTATTGTGAAAATTTCATTATACAAATACGAGCCTATAACCACGTGGGCCTGCCACGGAGCAAACTGTAATCGTATATGATGAATAGACATTTACACTGTAGAGGAACGTAACGGGCGGGCCATTAGGTTGCAAGAACTAAGGTGTCTAACAGTTACGGAATCGGTGGACGTACATTTTATAATTAAAATACGACAGGGCCAGTTACAATAAAATTATCTAGATATACATTTGCGGGCAAGTACCATGGGTGACGTTAATTCGAATTTTCAACAGTACAGTAATCAATAACACATCAGAACTTAATATCAATAGGGATGTCGAAATATTCAATCAATTCTCGTCCCCCCCCGCCATGTGCTTCAAAACTGCATACGTATCTCGTGATTTCAAGGTTCTGCAACCAGTACACAACAAGGAGTTACGAGTCCCATTTATTCCGGCGCCATTTTGGGCGAGGACGGGCAGGTCCAGGATATAGTCAAAATGTCTCTACCAACCATCGACTATGATGATGTTCATATGCTGTATTTATTAGAGTAACACTCATCTGTCCACATGAAATTAATTTACCACAATCTAAACATGTCATTTTAATCTTTCCAAAGTTCTTCTAAATATTTGGGACCGTTTCCCTTGCCTCTGAAGCTCTCAGTGCCACTTCTTTGATGAATGTACTAGCAGGTCAGGGGTTCTCCTCCAAATCTCTCTTTTATGCAGCACTATAATTAATTGGTGCCACCTCTCCATATGACGATGCATGGTATAGTTACCACAACTATATTTTTTTTCGGTTCCTCTGGAGAGTTCATCGTGGCAGATGAAGCGTGTAACGTACCGGGCATTTACCTTTTTTTGCATGTACAGGAAAGGAAAAAAAAATCGAGCGTCCGAGTTCTAAGGTGTCCCAGGGCCATTTTAGTGGACCAGGCCCAAATCCAAAGAACAGGCCGCCATTTTGAGAGTCCTCTTGCAGCCGCCTGTCGCTGTAGCATCAAGAGCAGCCGAAACTCAGCTGAATGGCAACTGAAACGGTAAATGGGCGCCCCACTACATTTCAGCATTGTAGGATGACCACACCAGTACAGCAACTTGCTAGACATCACCTCGGTGCCATCCGGATCTCGGCGCCCCACTGCAGATGAAGTGCCTCTCAACTATGAAACCACCACGGTGACATCCGGATCTTGGCGCGTTGTGCTGCCTTCGGCCTATTCGCACATCGGTCCGCTACTGACGCCATCTCACAGGCTAATGGGGTGACCCACGACGAGTTTCAGCATTGTAGGATGACCACACCAACTTGCTAGACATCACCTCGGTGCCATCCGAATCTTGGCATCTCAACGCCTAGTGGTATCTTCCATACAGAAAATCTTGTTACGCTACCTTTGGCCCCATTCGCACATCGGTCCGCAACTTAGACATCACCTCGGTGCCATCCGGATCTTGGCATCTCAGCGCCTTGTGGTGTATTCTCTTCAGAAAATATTGTTGAGCTGCCTTTGGCCCCATTCGCACATCGGTCCGCAACTTAGACATCACCTCGGTGCCATCCGGATCTTGGCATCTCAGCGCCTTGTGGTGTCTTCTACTCCGAAAATATTGTAGAAAATATTGTTGCGCTGCCTTTGGCCCCATTCACACATCAGTCCGCTACTGACACCATCTCACAGGCCAACAGGGCGCCCCACGCCGACTTTTACCATTGTACGATGGCCACACCAGTGCCACAACTTGCTAGACACCACCTCGGTGCCATCCGGATCTTGGCATCTCAGCGCCTTGTGGTGTCTTCAAATCAGAAAATATTGTTGCGCTGCCTTTGGCCCCATTCGCACATCGGTCCGCTACTGACGCCATCTCACAGGCCAACGGGGCGCCCCACGCCGACTTTCAACATTGTAGGATGGCCACAGAAGTGCGACAACTTACTAGACACCACCTCGGTGCCATCCGGATCTTGGCGCGTTGTGCTGCCTTCGGCCTATTCGCACATCGGTCCGCTACTGACGCAAACTCACAGGCCAACGGGGCGCCCCACGCCGACTTTCAGCATTGTAGGATGGCCACACCAGTGCGGCAACTTGCTACACACCACCTCGGTGCCATCCGGATCTTGGCATCTCAGCGCCTAGTGGTGTCTTCTATTCCGAAAATATTGTTGCGCTGCCTTCGGCCCCATTCACACATCGGTCCGCTACTGACGCCATCTCACAGTCCAACGGGGCGCCCCACGCCGACTTTCAGCATTGTAGGATGGCCACACCAGTGCGGCAACTTACTAGACACCACCTCGGTGCCATCCGGATCTTGGCGCGTTGTGCTGCCTTCGGCCTATTCGCACATCGGTCCGCTACTGACGCAAACTCACAGGCCAACGGGGCGCCCCACGCCGACTTTCAGCATTGTTGGATGGCCACACCAGTGCGGCAACTTACTAGACACCACCTCGGTGCCATCCGGATCTTGGCGCGTTGTGCTGCCTTCGGCCTATTCGCACATCGGTCCGCTACTGACGCAAACTCACAGGCCAACGGGGCGCCCCACGCCGACTTTCAGCATTGTAGGATGGCCACACCAGTGCTGCAACTTGCTGGACACCACCTCGGTGCCATCCGGATCTTGGCGCGTTGTGTTGCCTTCGGCCTATTCGCACATCGGTCCGCTACTGACGCCGCCTCACGTGCCAACGTATTTTCTCCGCATTTTACACCCTATGCCGCATAACAGGTCATGTGACTTGTTTATAAAACTTTTCATTGGTTCATTTTACTTTTGGTTTCCTAATGATGGAAGGCTTGATCATGTGACCTAAAAACAACACTTTTCATTGGATGAAAACTTTTTTTCCCAAACGATGAAAGCCCCACCTTGTTTCTGGATGTTTCAGACTGAAGCTGGCGTCAGCATGAGAGCACCACCATCTCGTAGCTCAGTCGTGGTCATTCCGCGAGCAATCATGGCAGCCGCTCCCCACCAGAAGCCTGCAGGAGTCGGAGCCCCCAAAACTTTTGATGAATTCTCAAGGCGGAGGGGACGCTTTCGAGAATGGGGTCCAAGACCTAGCAGACAAGCGTCCGATTTCCAAGGTGTCCCAGGGCCATTTCAGTGGACCAGGCCCAAAAAGGAAACAGCCTGCCGCCATTTTGAGAGTCCTGTGACAGCCGCCTATCGCTGCACCGCAAGAGTGGGCGCAACTCAGCTGAATTGCGGCTTTTGACACAGTGGACCAAAAACGGACGGAATGGCAACTGAAACGGTAAAGGGGCGCCCCACTACAACAGATGACACTCCACCTGGAGAGGCCCGTTCACGCCGCCTCCCCCGGGGCGCCCCACGCCGTTATTCGGAGCAGCATTGTAGGATACCAAAACCAGTGCGGCAACTTACTGGACATCACCTTGGTGCCATCGTTCTGCTGCCTTGGAACTATTCGCGCAACAGTTTGCTACTGATGACCCACCCCCCGCGACGCCCCATGCCGTTATTTGCTGGGTGGCAACTTACTAGACATCACTTTCGTGTCATCTAGATTTCAGCGCGTTCTGCTGCCTTGGAACTATTCGCACAACAGTTTGCTACTGATGACCCACCCCCCGCGACGCCCCACGCCGGAAATCTGGACGTTGTGCTGCGTTGGGACTATTCGCACAGCCGACCGCTACTTCGTTGTTTTTCCCTAAAAATGTTTATATGTTATTACTATTTTTGTTTTCTTGTATATATTTATAAATTATTAAAGTTTTATAATATTACTACTTTGTCGGAGTGCTATATATTTTTAATGTGACACATAATTGTAAAAACTTTGATGTACAAAGAGTCATCCCTGGAATCTTCCGCTTCAGGCTCGGTCCCCTCCCCAATCACAATACAGGATGGTTTTCAGATAATAGCAACGCTTCTGCTGTGACGGATCTCATCGAGTGTGGGCCTTGATCTACTATAACTCCTTTGAAGAGGGGTGATTCTTTACAGCTGTGGCCATAAACTACATCTGCAGGGCTAGCTGATACCCTAGGACCAGCCTGGACAATCGGACACAGAGGAAAAGGAGTGTCAGAGGGTGCGGTAGTGAATAGGGCGAAAGGGAGGTGTCGGGCGGGCACAGGGTGTGATTCTCAGGGAAGAGCAGCGCAGATGGGGGGAGGTTTATTACCCATGCATAAGACAGAGAGCGGGGGTGACCACTGCCTGGGGGAGATGCTTGCGAGGGTGGGGGGCCATGCTAAGGATCGACAGCGTGCACAGAGTGGGTCTGGTCAAGGCATCTAAAATGGCTGCCGTGCACGACAAAAGTGTGGCATTTGAAAAAAGACAAGATGGCGCAGACAATGTTTTTCAACACTTCCTGATTTCCTTCGAATCGAACGTTAACAGACGTTGGGGCATATTACCAAAGTTAAGCGATATTTATCCCTAACGATGCTTAGCAACGATTTTTTTACCGTCAGAAATTATCGCAGATAAACCTTGCTATTATCAAGGTTTATCGGAAATACGATAAAAAACGACCGCAATGCATTAATATCGCTGAAAACTCAGCGATATTCATGCATTACCGAGCTAATGCTCTTAGCCATGTTATCCACCTCCCATTGGATAACATGGCTAAGAACTGCTCAGGGCAGGTGGTAGCTTTTGGAGATATTCGCGCTTATCTTGAATATTTCCAAAAGTTGATAATAGGAGATAGCGATGTTAGCGACTGTTTCCAGTCGCTAACATCTTGGCATGCCCACTTTGCATGTCATTAGTGATAAATATCACTCACATGCAAAGTGGGGCCCAAGATGGTCGCTATCTTCTACTAGCCGTCGCTAACTGGTGTTAGCAACAGCTAGGTAATACACATATAATTTTATCTCCGCGAAGCGGAGCGCTGTTACAGATATATATCTTGTTTCTGAACGTTAATTTCTCAAAATGCACTGAAGCACATATATTGAGACCTAGCAAAGGCACATCGGGCTACCAGTCCCTACAATTTTGCCAAGTTTCGTGCAAATCCATTCAGCTGTTCGATCCTACCGAGAGACAAGATGGCGGCCGCTACGGACTGTTTGGAATGTTTACAGACACCGGAGAGCCAATCAGCTTCGCTTCGCAAAGCTCCGTAACGCGAAAAGTACGCGAAGCGGTGCGCTGTTACAGATATATATCTTTTTTTGAACGTTAATTTCTCAAAATCCACTGGAGCACATATATTGAGATCTAGCAAAGGCACATCGGGCTACCAGTCCCTACAATTTTGCCAAGTTTCGTGCAAATCCATTCAGCTGTTCGATTATTATTATTTTTATTTTTTTTTGCCCCGCGGGGCCCTTTTAAAACCTCCACATCAAACCTAGGGGGTGAGCGACAATGTACTATGCCCCCTTATGGTCATTTGCCCCTTCGCTTTGGCCTCCTCTTGTCTCTCGATCCTACCGAGAGACAAGATGGCGGCCGCTACGGACTGTTTGGAATGTTGACAGACGCCGGAGAACCAATCAGCTTCGCTTCACAAAGCTCCGTTGCGCGAAAAGTACGCGTCCTGGGGCGCTGCCCGGTCCGCTGTTACAGATATATATCTTTTTTTAAACGTTAATTTCTCAAAATCCACTGGAGCACATATATTGAGACCTACAAAAGGCACATCGGGCTACCAGTCCCTACAATTTTGCCAAGTTTCGTGCAAATCCATTCAGCCGTTCGGGCTAAAAGTGAGGCCAACCGCCCTATGGAAATTAACATGGGAAAAACGCGTTTTGGGACCCCCCTTTTTTCTCGGCCCCCCCTTGACGAACCCCCCCAAAATTTTCAGGGGCTGCTCAGAAACAAAATGTGCCATTTTCCTGAAAATTTCAGCCAATTCCGTCCACAAACGGCAAAGTTATTAGACATAGGATTTTTTCCCTATGGGATTTTTGAAAATTCTAACTATATATACCTACTGGCGACCGCCAGTAGGTAATATATATATATATATATATATATATATATATATATATATACACACACACACGTATACATAGATACACACACACACGCGCGAAACGTGAGCCAACAGCTTTTGAAAGCGCACTCAAGAACAGACGAATCCAGCCTTAAACAGCAGAAGCCTATAATTTAGGTGAAAACAGGCATACACTCCTGAATACAGGATTCGACTTTTATGGTCAGATATTTAGATAAACCACTTTTTGTAGCCTTGTGGTTTTGCCTCATAAAACCCCAGAAATTCCTTTTCACTAATGATAAGTGGCTTTACTGATATATTCTGGATAGATCCATAAATCTAAACAGTCATTGTTGATGTTAGTATATGCTTTTTATGTCTGAAACAAGACAAGCTTTTGCAATTCAGGCACCTCAGAATGTCTCTCAGGCTCTTTTGGTACTCTGCAAGAGCGGGGATGGTCCAGAGTCATATTCAGTAACTTACTGAGCGAAAAGCGATGTAGTCTGCTGCAGAACAAATTCTCAATTCAGCTCAGAGAATTACCACCGGTGTCCCTGGGCCTAGGTGTAACAATCGCCTCAGGAAGGAGTTTTCCACTTTTTGTAAGAGCTGCATATTTACATATACCCAAATTTCAGCGCCATAGGAGTTTGCAACTCCAGCTTTGGTTTTATATGCAGTCAGGACAGGGTTTATCAGTCGGTTATTACACTTGCTCGCAAATCTCCGAACTGCTCCAGCCTACTGGGAAAGAACCACTTTGGAGTTGGTTACTTAGCCGCACCAATAAAGCTGGCGTCAATACAGATAACCAAAAAATAAAAGGTTTTAACCTGTTCTACTGGGTTTTACTTAGATCCTGAAGGTCGATTTTAACTTGGCCTTTGATTTCATTATCATGAACTTTGTTTCCTGCACGTGGATTGTTAGTTTCCTAGATTCACAGAAAAGTTCAAATCCTTCCAATAGCCGGTGCACTGACAGTACTGTGCGTGCTAGAATGCCCACATCTTCAGCGAACATAAGGATTGGGAATCGGTCATTCCTCAGCTTGGATACATCCTGGGCATGATAAATGAGCGACTTTCCTATGTCGTTAATATAGATGCTGAATACAGCTGGCGTTAGCAAGCATTGCCTGCCTAACCCCTGTATGTATGCCAATTGTGGTCATGCACTCGCCTTTATGGCCATATTTTAAAACTGCTGTATTTCCGGTAAGGAGGTTAATTAGCAGGTTCAATATGTACTTGGGAACAACGTGATCTTCCAAGATGTGCCATAGACAGTCCGGTCCACGCCATCAAAAAGCGGTCATTAGGTCTATGAAAACCAGAAAGAGTGATGATTTTTGAAAAGTCACGTAGTTTAAACGAATCACTATAATCGCAAGACTTGATCAGTTGTACTCCAGCCCCTCAGGAAGCTGGCTTGAAGGTGAGATATTATACAGTTGTCCTCCATCCAAGTCTCCAGACGGGCGAGCAGCAGCTTACCAAAGATTTGACCTACACCGTCTATTAACGAGATTGGGTGATAATTAGTAGGATCGTCTCTCCTCCCATTTTTTTGGCTGGGGACTATTATGGATGACCTCCAGGAATCTGGGACCACACCTTTTGATAAGATTGCGTTAAAGGATGCTGTCAAAGGGCCCAGCCACACGTCCAGATTCTTTCTGAACACATCTGTTAGCACCTGATCTGGGCCTTGAGCTTATCCCAATTTTTGATGTTGTATGGCCTGGATTAGTTCCATTTTACTAAATGTGTTGTTTTCATGATAGTAATTATGCAGAGGGCCCATATCTGCAGCTGGATTCTCTGCATCTCCCTCCAAATACATTTTTGCTCTTCCCAGGTGATCCTCCATAACCCTTGGTATAATGAGGAAAAGTGCTCTACCGGTCTAAAGGGGCGTATGTTGGCCTCCAAGTTCTTGCTTGGTTCCTGTACCCCATCCTATAATTTCCCAGAACTTTTTTATATTTTTTAGATCAGTTGTATCTTGCAGGACTTTCCAAACCTTACTGCACTGATTTTTCTTTTTGTGCCTCATAAGAAGCTTCCTGGTCCTTTGGGCGTCCAGCAGCTACACCTCACTCACAAGGGTGGCCCTTCTCATTCTGAGGGCTACGCTGAGCTCTTTCTTCTTTTCCGTGCAGTCATTATCATACCAATCACATTAGGAATCATGCACTATCATATCCCCACTTTTGTGATCTATTAATACTCTGATTGGTGGCTTTGAGAAATAATTTGAAAGATTAATCATTACGAGGCTGGAATCCTTGACCTCCATGCTCAGCATTGTATAGAGTGCATTCCACTGCAGATTGGTTGAAAAGTCTACTGTTTCCCATTTATTGGGTGCTCTGGAAAGTTATTTCCTGTTTCTATTGAGCCTGAGTTTACATGCACATTCTGTCTGGTGCCATTTCTCGAATTGAGAGTCTGGAAGATCAAGCACAAGATGAAGTGGATCACGGTCACTCTCCATTCTCATAAAAAGTCAAAATATCAAGCACAAAAACTCACTCTTCAGCAGGTTCGAGGTCCGTTCCTTGGAGCTGTCGCAAGAGTTCCTTCACCCTTTCCTGATTTTCAGTGGTCATGTGCAATTTCTGTAGAGGCGCACTTGTTTCCGGATTGCGTCGTACCATCCTTGGTCTTCTAACATTGCTTGCCCTATAATAAAAAAAGACAGAAATATTAGTGACCAACATTAAACCTTAAACATATTCATATATTTTGAAACGAGTATGCCAATATTGACACAAAGTAGGATGAAAGAATCTACTGAATGTTAAGGTATCCCAGGAAGCCCTCCTAGAATATTAATTGAATGGGACAATTTTCCTGTATTACAGAGAAAGAACACCGTTAGACAAACAAATTACGCTAGTCCTGAATGTCAGAAATGTAATCAATTTTCCAGCAGAGGATACATTTGCAAAGGTGAATGAATTCCCTTACGGATGCAAAACAATTGTTTATATCCCTTGGAGATGATTAGAAGATGGTTAAATGGGCAACTTGGAAGGGCGGAACTCTTAAATGTCAATCAAATGTATGGACTCTCACTAGCTTCCACAACTACTATCAAAATGCAGACTACATCACAAATCCTATTTTCGATTGAAACTATATAGCTTCTGCATCCAGGTAGCAAACAAAATTCAGAATGTCTATATTACGACCCATGCTGCTCCAAAAAGAGGCAGTCATTAAGTATAGTAAAGGAAGCTGTGAAGTGTGCCGGAAGATCTGAGGCCTTTCTCAGGAATTGCTGAACTCTTCTGCATGAAAACACTGTGAACTGCCCATTTCGTGTTCAAAGAAAGGAGCAGTTTCCTTTAAGTAGACTTTTATTATTTGCAAACTCTTTGGTCCACCACTGTTTATCTTTGGTACATCTTAGAAGGGATGAATAACAAATGCTACCTGAGTATTGCTCTTTCATTGACCAAATCACTTGGCACAGTGCCAGGATTCAGATCTGCACATTGGCAAATTTCACAACATCAAATAGAGCAACCTTTTTTCCTTATTTGTTGGAAACAATGGCAGGGACTAAGACAGACGCATGACACAGAGTTGCATTTTGTGAAAGTAGAGGTTTGTATTTTTCAGCCTCACAGCCTTAGACAAACTATCTTCGTTCTTAGGCTATGGCAAGCACCAAACAGGAAGAGGTCTTCAGGTTAGGTAGAGATGGGAAACTAGTTGAGTAGGGCAGGGATGGCTACTCTCCCAAAACTCCACCACAGCGTTACCATTTAAATGCAGTTTATCGCTTCCTCGAAGGCTTAAGGCAACCTGCAAGGAGTAATCCATCATATGCAAAGCCACATGGAGGGTCTTTAATAGACACCCTTTACCCAAGGTTACACAAGTCCCCTAGCTCCAAACATATTGTCCAAATGAACTCTACACACTATACAACATACACATTTTAGGAAGAACAAGGACCCAGGTATAAAGTACCTTATCGTATTTTCTAGAGGAAGGAGATTGCCAGGCATCTTCCTAGCCTGGTATGCAGATAAACACATGTACTGATATAACCATCAGTAGTCACAATCTGCTAGTCATTATCTAATAGCTACACATCTAACCGGTAGAATGTAAGTTGTACAACTCCATGTCAAATAACAGCATGGCACAGCTTTAGTGGACTCTCAGACAGTAGAGACGACCGGGCAAACAAACACAAGGAAGCCAAGAAAAAAAAATAACCAGCAGGGCAGCACAGCATTTCCAAGCGATCATAGGATGTCTGTCTTTACAGTACTCCTTAGGATTTTGTGAATTTCTAGACAATCAGAATTCAGGACAAATTGTAGGGAAAAAAACTATACCATGTATATTTTTGACTTTGCCTGGATGTTGTTTGGCTGATTCACAAGTGTTTTGTGAGACAAAGTTCAGTCTGAACATAGCTAAGATTTAGCAAAAAGACACTTCTAAAATACTGGGTTACAGAGGAGCAAGCAGAATAACAGTGAACCACGTAATGCAATAAGATTTAGAATTTAGAGAAATAAACTGGCAATTACTTCATTTGACAGATAATTGTGAACAAATTCAAAAGCTTTGGAAATATATTTTTGCCCAAAGACATAACAAAAATATGCAAAACAAGAGAACCCTCATCTACGATAGGAATAATGTCACATACAAAGATGTTCATACTTGACGTCTTATGTGAAACAGCAATAAAGACTATTGCATTACACTGGTAAACAAGCATTTGCAATGCAATAGGTCTCGCATTAGGAAAGTTTGAGCTATTGGTATTGTAAATGACAAATTTTTTATTTATGTGTTGTTTTTGAAAATAGCAAAATTATTAGCTTTGTCATATACAATGCCAATAGTTTTAACTTTCGCAAATGTGACACCTATAGCAGTGGTGGACGTGGTAGTGGCCTCGTGGCTGATGTGGTGGTGGACATGGTGTTGGTGGTGGACATGGTGGTGGCGGATGTGGTGGTGGATGTGCTGGACATGGATGTGGTGGACATGGTGGTGGTGGACATGGTGGTGGTGGACATGGTGGTGGTGGACATGGTGGTGGGGGACATGGTGGTGGTGGTGGTGGATGGGGTGGTGATGGTTGTGGACGTGGTGGAGGTGGAGGTAGGTGTGGTGGTGGTGGACGTGGTGGTGGTGGATGTTGATGTGGTGGTGGATGTTGTGGTGGTGGTGGTGGTGGTGGGTGTGGTAGTATGGAGGGCTGAGTACGAGAGGCAGTGAGAGAAAAGAAGTTACGGGTGAGGCGGTTTGCTGCCAGTTGCTGCTGTCACTCTCAGATCTCACTTGTCAACCATCCTCCATCTTTGTTTTTCCACATGTGCACCATCTTCATGCTAATGAATTTGAGGTTATTAAACTTTCTAACATACCACAACTCTAGACCATAAAAATGTGTAATTCCCAAAACCTGCACCACAATATGAATCACACTGGAAATGCACAAAAACAAGAAGCCTGGAAACATGACAAAACCCCAAAATAGCTCGCTGAACCCTGCAGGGCTAAACATGGAGAAGAGAAGTTTTTAGGTTAGCAGAGAGCTAGCATATGTGTCTGGTCTGTCCAGACTCATCCGGCTATTTTGGCCACCCAGGTTAAAAGGCCTTGCGCACCTTGTAAAACTGGCCAGTGATTACCGTAAATTTCAACTGTTGGGCCTTTAGCAAATGTTGGTCATATATCATAGGTTAGGATCACAATCTAATTATGACATCAGTAGTATATGCAGTATGTTCTAAATTACCCCTAGTCATGAGTAAAGTTAATCCAAGCATGTTATTAATTGAAAACCATCCCCTTCTGCTATTTGCCCACTGTTTATCAGGCATCCTTTAAGTTATTTTATGAGAAGCCCTCTGTTATTTTAGGCCCCCCCCCTCCAAGGTGCCTGCCCCCGCAACTCCTTGCTACTTCAAAAGTGAGGCTATGCCAGACCCTTTGTCTCGTTACCGCTGTGAAGAACAACCGGCGATCGGGCGAGGCGTCTGTTTGTGCGGAGCGGGCTTGCGGTCATGTGAGAACGTGATTGCAGTGTCATCAATTCACGTGACCGCAACAGCGCAACGCACTTACGCGTTGCCATGGAGACCTTTAGGCGTGGCGTTTTTTCTTTATTCCTGCGTTATTTGCAAACTTTATTGGCCTGCCTAGGTTGCTTAATTTAAAAGCACTCACTATCCACAACCAAAGTAACCCTCCCTTAGTGGCAGATATCAACGGGAACGGGTTGTCATTTACGCAAGCCCATAACTTCCCCATGCGATGTAGAAGGTGTAAAATATGGTTTGCTATGGATGCTTGTTGGAGAGCGATAAATATCTATAAACAAAGAAACCCTCCCTCAGTGGCAGTTATCAAAGGGACCGGGTTATCAATAATACACACCCATAGCTCACCCTTGTGCATCGGGGAAGTTGAAGGTGGATGAATCCAGGGTAACTATTGATAACAAGAAAAGAAAAAGATGCCAGACGCAGGCTGTCTGATGCGACCTTCGAGAATGCCGACGCTTGCTTCATTAAACAAGCCTCTGACTCCTGAATGACAAACACCACACTTCTGAACAAGACATGTGCGTGCACTGGCAAAAACGAAAACTGCTGTGGGGCGGGACTTCCGTGTCCTGCTGGAAGCTCGCGTCCACGGAGTGGCTGGCCAGGAGAGGAGCAGTGGTGACGTGAGGCTCCCATGCCCCAGGGAGAGCCCCGCGGTGGCGGCTGAAGTCCGGAGTTGCGCCGATGCGGTAAGTGGGGCTTAGTTGTAGTGGGGGTGGCGGCAGGGGAGGGGGGGAGTGGGGTGTGTGTGTGCGAGTGTAGCTGTGTGGGTGCGCGTGTGCAGCTGTGCGTGTGTATGTATGCATATGTGTGACGTGTGGATGTTAGCTGTGCGTGTGTATATGTGGGTCTGTGTGCGTGCGCCCTGCTGCATTGTGCCTGCGTGGGTGTATGAGTGTGTGTGCGCAGCGTGAGTGTGGCTATGTGTGCGCGCGATTGAGAGCGTCGAGAAGCTGTCTTGCTGTGAATCGGACACAGGAGATGTGCATGGCGCCGGGCGTGCGCGCCCACGAAGTGAAATCGCCGCGTGCACATCCTCTGTCTCAGATTCCCGAAAGCGGACAACAATAGATACTTCGCTGGACGCAATGCTTCACATTGCTTTCTCCAGCTCGACCTAAAAAGTAGACCTAATTACAATGACAAAATGGTGGGCTTCAGAATGTTTGGCATGGTGGTTTGAGAATGTATTACAGAATGGAAACCAACATAGAAAATGATGAGTAGAATACAACTTGGACGCTAGTACAGGAACATTTTAGAATGAAATCAGACTATAGGGGAAACTTAAAGAAGGAAGACAAATTATAACTATGAAACAAACAGACTCTTCGAGTCTCTCATCACCATCGACAAACCACTAGACAGCAAACTGTCCATTGAAATATAATTTGTCCAGGGATGTACAACCATCAAGACCACAGGAGGGTATTACTATAATAAAGGCAGACATCTTCTAGATGCAATGATGTAGGGAGTCTCCTATTTCTATGTTGTTTGCATGGTCTTTGCTATTGATATGTTTTAAAACTAAATCAAAACCAATGTGAAAAAGTAATTAGAATTATGAACAGGGTCATAGCATGAAATAAAGTTCCACTAAACAATATTATCATAGATGAAAACGCATAAAACATCTATAAAAATCCAAAACCCCAAAAGCCTACATAATTTACATCAAACATTATTAGAAGAATACACTTAATACCAAAAAATTTCATATTACCATATTATAATGAATAGCAGAAATTATCTTAATTTTACGTTTGATAAAAATAAGCTGAGCTGTAATTTTCTATAGTAATGGAAAGCGTGGAATATAAACAAAACATGAATAACCGATCATACAATTTAGGCACAATCTCAAGTGGCTGAAATGACAGTCGATAACATACAAAGAAAGCCACAGCCTGTATTTTTTGAGCAGCGAAGCAGAGTAGCAACTGAACCCTTCTTTGACGATAAAGCACTGTAATAAACCAATACAAAAAGAACCAGCATTCATCAGCTATATTCTAATGTGTGGTTTAAAAGACTGGTTTATGGCCATTGAAACCTCTATAGACATTGATAATGAATGCTTTACAGACTCCAAGTTTGCCCCATTCAGCCATAACCTCACGGATAAGCTTTGCCTCTGCATTCAAAAGACATAATTTTGGTTTTATGTAGCCTTAGTACACTTATCTGCAGATTAGTTATATCGGCATTATCAGCCAAAAGTAAGAGCTAGCTGCCTTGAAGTTCAATTGGCATTAAATCCTTTAGTAGCAGTCATCAGCATACATAATAGACATAGGTCCATCACGGAGTTTAGGCAGATTTGAAATATCTAAAGAAAACAGTATGGGTGTTGAAACGAGCACCCTTGTTTCAATCTGTTACGCACTGGCATGTTTTCTGTGAGCTCATTGAGTAGCTCTATTGACAGAATTGAATACGCTAAAGAAGTTATTAAATTCAACTTACAGCCTGTGTTTTTTTCTGGACAACAAGATCCTATTACAGGACCGGAGGCTTTTGATTATGCTTCTCTTTCTATTTATTTGCTACTCTCAGCTGCCAATGAAAACTTTTTTGTATGCTCATAAAACTACATTTCCATGAATCACATTTCCTGGCGGCGCAGCTCCAATGGCTGTCGTACTGGACGGCGGGTAGGCATACCGGAGAAACATATACGACGCGGGGCCCGGTCCCTACCCTAGAACTTTGCTGTCTGCTGCTGCCGGGTACCAAACCACGGCGGACGTATCCGCTGCAAGTGTCGGTGGCCCGTCGGTGTATGCAAAGAGTTTACCGCATGTCGGCAGGGACCCCACACTACTCCCCTCAGCTGCCGCTGGTCGGCTGGCCCAAACGGGAGACATACTTCACAACTACCATGCTCCGTGTGTGGATGGAACGCGAGACAACTGAGGCTGAATCGCTATTCACAGATGGGCAGCTCTGTCTCTATGAACAGCTCATGGAGGAATACGATCTCCCCCCGGGACAGTTTTTAACCTACCGAAAGCTCCTAGAAAAATTATCGCCCGCACTCTGACCTTCCTGCTGGCGAGCCAACAACACACCCAGTCATCCACATCATCCTATATATGGGTATAGGCCGGCAACTAGGTACATGGCTGTATAAGTCCATAAGAGAACTTACTAACAGACCATTGCATGCTCTCCGAGCCAACTGGAAAGATGAATTTGGGTGACAATTACATGACAGGGAGTGAGTACAGCACTGGAATTCCCCAGGAAAGTGTCCAGAAATGCGCGTTTTAAAAATATACAGTTTTATGTCCTACACAGAGCGCATCAAACACCGGCACGCCTGCAGCGGTTCTACCCAGACACCCAATTTCTGTGCCCCAGATGTCGCTCACTAGACGCGCACTTCCAGCACATGTTTTGGGGCTGCCCTACTTTGCGAACATACTGGTCTATAGTCCTGGACACATTTAAAGAACTCACAGGACTTACAGATATACACACGTGGGAAGCAGTCACTCTAGGAATATTCCGAAGACCAAAAACACACAAAGTACATGTTCGCTTTGTGTCACTGGCCACGCTCTTAGCCAAACGAAGTATCGCCATGAACTGGCGAACCGCATTAGGCCCCCCAATAGAGGCATGGGTGGGAGCGGTAAAGAAATGGGCGAAAGCAGAGGAGGAGACACTGAGGGAGGAGGAAGCAAAGGGTCTACGAAAACATCCCATATCATTGGAGTGGGCCCTGCTATCCCACCAGTTTAAGCAATCGCACACGCGAACCGATCCAAACACCTCTCAACACGACTCCACGGATTTGGCAGCGCGAACCTCACAACAAAGCACGCATGACACTGCCACCACTACCCCGACCATCACGTGATGTATGATCACTCCACTACGCACTGCACTGTATACTGCACCTGGCAACGTCGTCCAACTGATAGCCCATAAACAACGCTGTGACACACCTACAGACTGTAGCTGACATGACCCAGACGCCCTCCTAGATGCACACACCCTGACTCCCCCACTCAATACACCCCCAGTTTATTCTCCCAAATTCCCCCCGACATCACGTTACAGAGAAGACAAGTGGACTGCAACAACCGGTTTGCCCGCCGAGTGCAGGATGTATGTCCTATGGCTGAACAACAGCATTACTGTAGCTAAACTATGCAAAATACGATGTAACGTGATTTTATTGCAAAAATGTCAATAAAAATATTTCAAAAAAAATAAAACTACATTTCCCATGATGCTTAGTCCATACATCACATCCTGTCAGACCCTATAAGAACCATCATAGTCAGTAAATGAGCCTCTTTCTTTGCTGCTCACGCAGGAGTTAAGTGGCATTCTATTTTCATTGCGATTGCATTGTAATGGTTCAACTTATGCCTATGTATTTCGCGCGTTGTGCGCTGTGTGTTTATTCATTGGGAACGGTCCCGCTTGGAGCCTTAATCTATTAACCGATCGGGCCGCTTTGCATGTAGTGCTCCCGCTGAGAGATTAACATGTTTCCGCCCGTCGGGGTTT
Organism: Lissotriton helveticus; assembly: GCF_964261635.1. Classification (NCBI taxonomy): domain Eukaryota; kingdom Metazoa; phylum Chordata; class Amphibia; order Caudata; family Salamandridae; genus Lissotriton; species Lissotriton helveticus. The sequence continues at coordinate 1,274,169,744 of NC_136067.1, read as the reverse complement.
ACAATGATTGTAAGCGCCTTTGAGCGCTAAGTGCTGGGAACGCTCCCCCTGGGAGCCTTTGATCTGTTACGCTCCGTTTGGAGCTTTGCCGATTTTTTGTTTTATTTCGCCCAATTTGGCCATTTCGTTTTAGTGCTCTCGCTGGGAGCTTCAAGGGTTTCCCCGCCGTCAGAGCTCATAAGGTTGCAAGCGCCTTTGAGCGCAGAGTACTCTCGGCAGTGTTTTGGCATTTAATTACCCGCCGTGGCTTCCCTGATATGCCGGGCGGTTAAGGAGATGTTTTTCCTTCACACGGACGTACGTAGCCCAATTGGGCTACTTTTTAGTAGATTTTGGGCTAAGCACGTAGCGCGATCCCTTCGCCGTTCCAAGGCTCATTAGCCTCGAGGGATTTTTCAGGAGTAGGATGCCTGATCTGGCTGTAACAGTCGTCTGGCCCTGCAGGGAGCACACACTCCTCATATCTATATATATTGAACTCTCCCTACGCCCTGTGGGCTGCAATAATTTCTATACAGCATCTGCTGAGGAGCTAGGTACTTCTTTTGTGGTGTGCAGTGGGTTAGCTCCCCCCTTACTCCTCTAAATTCCCATACCGGCAGGACATCATGGATGATTGGGTTCGCTATGAGGATGATGATGTTTATGAAGAGGCGGTGCATGCAACCTCGCTAGAGGATAATATTGTGGAAGCTCTGGACGCTTCGGTCCAGGATTCTGTTAACCGGGCAATTGAAAAGGCAGTACCTGGTACTGTGCAACATGCATTGGCTGCTGGGTTAAAGCCCATCACAAACCAATTAGAGAAGTTTTGCAAAGAAACATGGGTTTAACGCCGACTCCAAGACCAATGATGAAGCTGGCGAGCCTAAAGAAAATCTTGGCCCCATTCCGGAGCAATGGCGACATTGCCTAAATTGTCTACTCCTCCTAACGTGGGGAATAAAGTCAAACGTCAGGAGCGTAGAGACACGGACACTGAGACGGACACCACAGCGACAAATACCCCAGAGGAGGAGGCCCCTCCCAAGAAGAGAGCACGTAAAACAAAAAATGTTGAGCAGGACACGTTTCTAGCCATGAATACCCCCTTCACTTTTAATCCTGCGACATTGTAAACCCTAGATCGTCGGATTGGGCTCCGGCCCCGGAGGTAGCAGCTTACTTCCATGACAATCTGCGCAAAAGTTTTGATAAGGACGTGCACAACAGATTATGTTCGGAGTGTCCTAGATTGGATATTCTAGTGAGTGACGGAGATGCCGGACATAGATGTAAGTCTCCTCACCTTTCTGAAAAAATTTGCTAGGGACCCTAAAAAGGGAACAGATCGAGCCTGGTGCAGGTGCCAAGACAAACTTCTAGATGTGGCCGGATCATAAGCCAAAATCTTGGAAATGGCCCTGGAAGCAAAGGAGTCTGGTGCTCCCATGGATCCCGACATTCTGGCTAGGTGGACTCAAAGGGCGATCTGCTTATTGAGGAACGCCAACTGTGCTATTTCCACAGAGAGGCGTAAGTCGCTCCTCATGAGGATGGACTCTAATCTGACAGAGCTGGCTGAGGCAGAACCAGGTCCTCTGGCGGAGGGCAACCTTTTCAGTGACCGTTTTGTGAAAGACGTCTCCAAATATGTGGGCACCTTCACGTCCCTTGACAAGGCCCAATCGGGCCTTTTTAATCGGGCCCGGCGAGGCACAGGGCGCTCGCCAGGCCGCTACTATCAACAAGGTCCTCAACGCGGAGACTATGGCCGTGGCGAGTGGGACTCCACTCACGGAGTTAAGTTCTACGCTACCAGACAGCTCTTCAACAAGGGGCGTTTCCACAGAGGCGGACATCGAGCAGGCTTCCAAGCTCCAGAATCTGCAGGTAAGAGTCTCCAACACCTTTCAGTTACCCTTAGGGGTCGTATTCAATATTTCTATCACAATTGGGCTCTGATATCACAGGATGCATTGGTCTCACAGACAATTCAGGGTTTTCACCTGGATTTTTATTCAACTCCCTTTCGGGAAGACCGTCCCCGACAACTCTCTTTTTCCCAACTCGAGTGCGATTTTATAGATGCAGAACTCGACGCATTGCTGCAGAAACACGCAATTGTGTATTGCGGTGATGGTCCTCGCGGTTCCTGCAGCAATATCTTCTTAGTTCAGAAGAAAGGCGGAGGTCACAGGTTTGTACTGAATTTAAAGGAATACAACCATTTCATGACGTACAACCACTTCAAGATAGAGGGCATCCTTCTTTTGACAGACTTGCTAAAGGACGGGGACTGGATGGTCCAGTTGGACCTGAAGGACGCCTACCTGTCGATTCCTATTTTTCCCCCTCACCGCCGTTTTCTGCCATTTTAATGGCGGAACCAGTGGTTCGAGTATTTGGTCCTTCCTTTCGGACTTTCCTCGGCTCCATCGTGCTTCACCAAGGTGATGAAACCGGTGATAAGACGATATACTTATCATGGCTCAGACTCCGACTCCGCAGCATTTGCACATGACCAGGTCTATTCTTCAAAACGCGGGGCTTATCATCAACATTCCCAAGTCAGCCCTTTGTCCGACCCAGACAATAGACTTTCTAGGGTTCGTCATCAATTCAGAGACGGCCCAACTGAGCCTTCCTCGCTCCAAACTGAAGGACATCAGAAGGGAACTTTCCACTCTGCTGTCCAAGCAGACGGTTTCATTGAGGGTAATTGCCAGAATAGTGGGTCTTTTAGCCTCCTCAATCCAGGAGATATTACAGGGCCCTTCAGAGATTGAAGATTCAACACCTCCGGAAGGGTCTGTCCTATTTGGCCCGGGTCCCACTTTCCAGCGAGGTGCGAGAGGAGATACAATGGTGGCTAGCCCACGTAGATGTGCGGAACGGCAGAGCCATCTTCGGATCTCAACCGGAAGTGGTCATAGAGTCGGATGCCAGCCGTTGGGGGTGGGGAGCGCGCTGGGGAGATATCTCCACCGGGGTAGGTGGTCTTTGCGCGACTCGATCTGTATATCAACTGTCTAGAACGGTTAGCAGGGTCGTTTGTGATCCGGACGCTCTCTCCCAAGCAGGTCTCATGCTGCATCCTCCTGCGGATGGACAACATCTCGGCAGTGAGGTATATCAACAAATAGGGAGGCACGAGATCGTCGATGTTAGCAAAGATAGAGAAGGACTTCTGGCACTACTGCCTGAGTCCCCAGATTTCGGTCGTAGTGGAATATCTTCTGGGACAATCCAATTATCTCTTTAGCTACTTCACACTGTTTTCCACAAATGAGTAGCCACTTGCGAGCACTCTAGATCAACACAGGCTGACACTAAAGAGAACAAACGAGTATGCACTTAAATGGGAGAAGTCGGACCCTTTAGCTATAACTACAACAGTAGTAAAAACATCTTATTTTGCTATTAAAAAGTGCTTGGATTTGACCACATCCGATGAGGAGGCTCTGAATAACTTTATGGTGGTCATAAAATCAATAAAAGAAGCACTCTTTATTGAATCGAATAAGTGCAGGTCCAATAAGAAAGACTGGTTCAATAAAAGATGCAGAACGAGTTATTTAAATTTGAAAAATGCACTACAAAAACCAGAAAGGGACGCACAAGAAATTACAACCCTTAGAAAGGAATATAACTTGGCCATAAAAGATAGAAAAGTAGAACTCAAACGGGAACTATGGGACCAACTTCATAAAAGCAGTACCCAAAAAAAATAGCGCTGCCTTTTGGGCCATTGTTAAATCCCCCTTCCTCTCTGATGAGAAAGACTCCCCCAAAATCGACGTGGCCATAGATGAAAGAGCCTGGGTGGAGTACTTTAGTAAGATATTTGTGAAGGGCAGTGATCCAGGGCCCGGTCAGGCAGAAATTTCCCCAGAGCAACATCCTACTGTATACCCTATACTTTTAGACATAACACACGACTAAGTAGTTCTGGCCCTAAAAGCCAGTAAAAATGGGAAAACTCCAGGCCCGGATGGGGTCTCAATCGACTTCTTCAAATCAAATCCAGACCTCTGGACTCCAATACTAAGCCTGCAGGCTTCGTGCACCGTAGGGCTCTTGGAATCATGGTCAAAGTCGATCTTAGTACCCCCATTTTTAAAAAAGGGGACCGTCAATTAACATCCTGCTATCGACCAATCTCATTGCTTGATTCATTAGGTAAAGTTGCGTGTCGAGTTATTCTCGAACGCCTCCAGCAGTGGGCGGACGATAGCGGGATTTTATCTGACCTACAGTTTGGGTTCCGAGAGGGGTTAGGGACCACCGAACAGGCACTTAATTTGACCCTGCTGATAGGCAAGTATGTCAGTGCCAAAGGTGGGGTCCTCCACATGGTTTATGTCGATTTGTCGGCCGCCTTCGACTGTGTCAGTCACGCAAAACTTTGGTCAGTTCTATTAGAAACGGTGGTAGAGCTGAGGCTTGTACATTTTTTGCGTGAATTATATTCAAACGCCACAGCCAGAGTGCAGCACGGGGTCAACGGAGAGTTAACTGCATCATTCGGCGTGGAGAGAGGGGTGAGACAGGGCTGCGTCCTGGCACCCTTTCTTTTTACACTCTATACCAATGGCCTAGAGCGGGCCATGGTCAAGGGGTGCCAGGACCTTCCTTACATCAATGGTTGCCCAATTCCTGCCCTACTCTACGCCGATGATGCGGTGATACTGGCCCGTACTCCTGTTGAATTGCAACGAGCCCTCGACAGATATGCCTCCTTGATGGCTAATTTGGACTTAAATATCAACATTAAAAAGACCTTTGTCATGTCCTCGGGAACTAGTAAGAAAGGAACAAAGGGCGTCTTCTTGAGAAACGAAAAGCTTGAGTGCACGGAAAAATACCCATATTTAGGGATTACAATTGACCATAAAACTAGCTGAAAACCGGCCATAGAGTCTAGGAAGCTCCTCTTTATGAGAGCTACTTCCGCTCTGGTAAACTTTTCTAGAAGTCTAGGAAGAAGGCCAACCGTTGAATTAACAGCAATATACAAGGCCAAATGTGTAACCGTGGCGACATACGGGGCGGGCGTGTGGGGCTACGAAAACACATCGGCCCTACAAATAGTGAAAACAGATTCCTGAGGTATCTTCTTGCACTCCCTCGGGGTAGTGCAACGTACTCATGCCATCTGGAATTAGGCCTTCCATATCTGGATGATATTATTAAAATACAACCACTTCTCCTGTGGCATCGCATATGGACATCAGATAGAACCACCTTCTCCCAAGGGTTTATCACGGATTGCATTTCCTTGGACAATGTTAACAACATCGGTTGGTTCCGCTATATTAAAGCTTTCCTGTACGACATAGGTTTGGAGAAATATTTTAATACACCTTCTCTAATCTGCGGGTTACCCAGAAAAGCATTTCAGACGCAGTATTTAACACATCTAGGAGACCTGCGTTTGGCCAAAGAAGCTACTAAACCATCAACTGCGCATAGTCTGGCTATACAGACCACTTTCTCCATCCAACCTTATCTAACTTTCAATACCACCAGTTATGAGAGATTTCTGTTGATCCGGTTTAGATTACATTTTTTCCACCGATTGGTTACTTTCCCAAAAAGAAACAGCTTTATCACCCTGTCCCTGTGACGGTCTCTCCATCCAGGCTACTATTCACACAATTCTATTCTGCAAATGTTATAGTGAACCCAGAAAGACCTGGATTATCTCGGTACTAAAACACATGGGAATTAGGAGATGTCGATCTGCAATGCTATCTCTACAGTTTTTGGAGGAGGAATGGTTAATAAAGATTGTAATAAAATGTTTAAAATATATTGTTCGCCATAGATCAAATTTGGAATAGAGCACCATCCCCTTGCATAGGATTTTAACCAACTGTATTGTAAATATTTAATTGCCTAGGACTGTAATCAACTGTACTGTAAATATCTAACTATGTTTTTATTACTTACAAAAAAGTTTTTCTTGATATAAATGTTATCATACAATTGTTTTTAAATCATGAAATTCTTTTCTAGGCAATGTCAAATGAAATCTTTTTTCAAATTGTACTTTTATGGTTTTTGTAAAACAATGAAAACCGAATAAAGTTAATTTTGATTTGATTTGAGTAGCCACTTTGTGGACAATATTAGAAAACTTTAGAGAAAAGAAAAAATAACTTATAAAATTATTGTGAGAGTATATATAAACGACTTTTGGTTATCATAATTATTTGGCTCACAGTGTAAGTTGTGAATAATCAATATTATTGGATGAATACAAATGTAAATATATAGGGATGGTGGCTTTTGTTCTAGTTTGTAGCCCTTTCCCCAGCCTCCCTTCATTTTTTTCTCCAGGGCCCTCTTCTTTTCTTTAGACAAACTCCTAGACGTAACAGGACCCCTCAAAAATATTTTAGGCATGGCGAAAGACGCCAAGGCATCCGGGTCCCTTATTTCCCAGGAGGTGCTATCAGCCTGGGCCTAGAGAGCCATCATACTACTGGGCAATGCCAACTGCACCCTGTCTACAGATCAAAGTTGATCCCAAGCTGGGTGACTTAGTGTCTCCGGAGGAAGGGGCAGTGGCCCAGGGGGGCCTGTTTGGGGCCCCCTTCATTAAAGAACTAAGGAAGTTCTTGTCCACCTTTAATTCCCTAGAATGAAGTGCAGGCATCAATTAAGCACATCTTTAACCCTAGGTTTTACATTGTGGTCAGATGACCGGCCGCCCCACAACACAGCTCTCCTTCAAAGGCCAAGGCAGACTGACACAGTGGCAAGACTCCAGTTGATTTGGCGGCTTCTATCCCTCCAGAGGCAAGGCCGACTCTGTGGGTCCAGAGGTGCTCGCAGAGGAAAGTCTGCCCAAAGGACGTTCGAACAGTGAGTCCAAGTTTTCCCTCTCGCATGGCAGTGGGGGGGGGCATGCTGGTCCAGTTTTTAGACTATTGGCGGGGGATTACCTCAGACGCATGTGTGCTGCAGGCCATTCAAGGATTTTAAATAGAGTTTTAAGGCTTCCCTTCTAAGCCCCTCATCCATGACCCCTGGTTTCTTCCTAACAAGATGCCACCCTCATAGATGTAGATCTCACCAGATGCTAGAGAAACAAGCCATTACTGCCTCCCACCTTCATCTTTGTTATTTTCTAAGCAACCTTTTTCTGGTGGAGAAGTGCAATGGAGGTCAATGCCTGGTTATCAATCTCAAGAAATTTAATGGGTAGTTAACCTATTGCCACTTCAAAATGGAGGGGATCCTGCTCCTACGGGATCTGTTGCGTCCTTCCAACTGGATGGTGCACCTCTATTTAAAGGACAAATACTTTTTGATTCCAGTCTTTCCTCCTCACTACAGATTCCTCCATTTTCAATGGAGGGATCAAGTGTTCAAATACACCGCCCTTCCCTTCAGTCAGTCTTCAGCGACTTGGTGCTTCACCAAGGTGCTCAAACCCGTGATGGATCCCTTGCGGGCCCGGGGAGTTTGCCTGATCATATACTTAGATGACATTCTCGTGATAGAACAAATGCCCTCAACGTCTCTCTGAACACCTGCAAATGGTGGTGTCCATTCTCGAATCCCTGGGCTTCATTATAAATGCAGAGAAGTCCCAACTCGTTCTGACACAGTCCCTAACCTTCCTAGGTTTTTTCATCCACTCTGTTGAGTCTTCGCCAAGTCTTGTAATTGTAATTGTAAAGGCTCTTCTATAGCGCATGGCTACTCGGAAGCATCCCAGCGCTTAGGACTAACCAGAGGAAGATAATTACAGAAAATTACAGAAAATGCGGAAGCCTAAGTTTGCCTAGATCTTAGGGAACAAGACAGTTTTTCGCTTTTTTCGAAATGCAAGTAGGTTAGGCTCTTGTCGGAGGAGTGGAGGAAGAGCATTCCATAACCTAGCCGTATTATACGAAAAAAGACGGCCTCCCGTACGGGCCCTATTAATCCTGGGAATTACCAAAAGGTTTTGCTGATTCGAACGAAGATTCCTGGATGCTTTATATGACTTAATCATGTTATCTAGGATAGGGGGGCCCCTCCCATAGAGTGTTTTGTGGACCGTGCAAAGGGTTTTGAAGTGGATCCGCTCCCTTATGGGAAGCCAATGCAAGGTGCGCAGTGCGGGTCCCGCTGATGTACGATAGCTAGTACCCGTAAGTAACCTCGCTGCCGAGTTCTGGGCGACCTGAAGTTGCCGGATAACCGAAACAGGGGCTCCAAGATAGAGTGCATTTCCATAGTCCAGCCTAGATAGAATAAGGGACTGGACCATGGTTTTCTTAGCTGTTTTGGGTAGCTGAGGAAGGATTTTACGAATTGTCTTCAACAGTCCAAAGCAAACGGCCACTGTCTTTCTTGCCTGGATCTTAAATGACAGCTCCGCATCCAACCAGAAGCCGAGACTTTTAATCTCGGTCTTTGGAATGGGCCCGAGCCCCATGGAGGAAGGCCAGTCTATCAAGTTGTTGAATCTGGCTTTTTTCCCTAGTAACATCAGCTCAGTTTTCCCCCCGTTCAATTTCAGGTGAGAAGAATCCATCCATTTCGCAACCGCCTCCAGGCAGCTGCAAAGATTGGTCGGGAGGGATTCCACCTGATTTAGGGAGACAACTAGCTGGGTGTCATCGGCGTAGCTTACTAATTGGATTCCAAAGGGAGCCACCACTTCTGCCAGGGGCGCCATGTACACATTAAACAGTGTGGGGCTAAGGGAGGAGCCCTGTGGCACCCCACACTGCAATGGTACTGGGAGGGAACAGCTGTTCTCCGAAAAGACCTTAAAAACTCTATCACTAAGAAAAGACTCGAGCCACATAAGGGCCTTGCCCGTGACCCCAATCCTTCCAAGGCGAGATAGGAGGACACGGTGATTCACCGTGTCAAAGGCGGCGCTGAGGTCCAGGAGGATAATGGCCGCGCTGCCACCCGCGTCCAGAATCCTCCTGGAATCCTCGACCACCCTCAACAATGCTGTCTCAGTTCCCTGTCCTCTCCGGAATCCTGTTTGAGTTGGATGGAGCAAATCATAGGTCTCTAAAAAAGATGCCAGCTGTTTATTCACCCGTTTTTCGGTAAGCTTACTGATGCCAGGGAGAAGGGAAATGGGGCGGTAATTGGAGAAATCTTCCGGGTCAAGGTTTTTTTTTTTTAACAGAGCCCTGACCATGGCCAACTTCCAGTCTTGTGGTACCATACCAGACTCAAGGGAGATGTTAACTAAATTAATGATGTGGGTACTGATATGGGGAAGAGCCAGATTTAAGATGGTCATAGGGGCAGGATCGAGCGGAGAACCGCTCTTTATGGAATTAATAAGCGGGGTTAGGAGTTCTGCACTAAGGGGGGGAGAAGAAAGAGAGATGAGGCGGAATGAAGTCAATATCGCTTATCTGGGAGGGAGATAGTTCTTCCATGGGTAGGGGGGAAGGGAGAGGATGATCTTTTGGATTTTAGTGGCAAAGAAATTTGCTAATTTATTGCAACGAGCACCAGATTCCTCAACGGATAATAATGATAATGGCGGGTCCGGGGCTTTTAACAAAGATTTAATTATCTTAAACATCTCTCTTGGGGCATTGGCAGAGACCTCAATTTTTTCTGCATAGAAGGTGGATTTGGCCATGTTAAGGGCAGACTTATATTTCTTTATAGTGAGTCTGTATTTATTTTTCTTCTCCTCATCAAAAGGTTTTCGCCACTGCCTCTCCTCCCGTTTACATTCCTGTTTAAGGGACCTTAGGTCCGAGTTAAACCAGGGTTGTTTAGTGGGGCCTTTCTTATTTGTGATACATTTTTTTGGAAGCACGCTATCCCAACGATTGTTCAATCCATTCATTGAAATCTTTATTTGCCCTATCGATGTCCTGATTGATCAGAGGCTCGCTCTTCTTCAGTACTTCTAGCCAATCATTCAGTTCTAATTTCGTCCAGCGCCTGCCTAAGACTTTATGAAAAGGTTTAGTTGGGCTGGATCTAGATGTCATCCATGTGAAGGGAATTACCATATGGTCTGACCAAGGAATCGAATATGGTTCAGCTGAAGTTAAATCCGCAATGTTTGAGAATATGGGGTCTAAAAGGTTCCCTTTGGAATGGGTGGGATGTGAAACTATCAGACTCAGTGCACAAGTGGCTAGATCCTTAATAAATTCTGTTGCAGTGTTATCTAACGAATTATTAAAATGGAGATTCAAGTCTCCCAATACTATAAAATTAGAAACCGTGCTAGCTAACTCTAAGGTAGTTTCAGTAATTCCTTCTAAAAATTGTCCTATTGGGCCAGGTGGACGATAAATTAAAAGACCTGAGAATGACAGTTCTGAGGATAGTGTGATAGAAAATAGTGCACTTTCACAATCTGGGGTGGGACTATCAGTCATACGACAGATTAAATGCTCCTTATAAAGAATGGCGATTCCTCCTCCAACCTTAGGTCCTCTATCCCTATGTTGGATCAGGTAACCAGGAGGGAGAGCCGGAACGATATCTGGGCCAGAAGTGGGTCCAAGCCATGTTTCGGTTAAAAAAAGGATATCAAGGTCCAGGTCTTGAATTAATAGGGAGATTTCAGTTGCATGTTTTGGTAGTGATCGGCAATTGACAAGTGCCATATTTAGAGCTGTCTCTGTTTTCCTTGTATTATTAATCACCTCCGTCGCTCTAAACGGACAGTGTTGACAGGAGAAGCGACAAAGCGCAAGGTCCATAGAGTGAGCACAAGAAGATGGAAGTGTCCCCCTTAAGGAAAGAAGTGTCGAGCGAGAGTATGTTTGTAGGGAAGTAATTGTTGGAGCAGAGGTCCCGGTCCCTGGGCCCGACCGTGCGCGAACGGGCGCAAACGGGCTTACCTCTGGAGCACCTCCGGCGCGCCATTGGTGCGCCCGCTGCGTGCCGTCGCTGCGCGCCAGCATGGGTGGTGAAATATATAGATGGTGAAAACCCGGCCCAAAGACTAGAGCGCCTCCCAGCCTATGGCGGCCACTGGTGTAAGGCCTGCCTCCCCACCCAAGATGGAGCTGTTGTGTGGGGGGAGTGAGTGTTCCCGCTCAAGCGGCGGGTGCCCAAATCAATTTTTTCAAGTGCAAGTAAGTGGGGAGTGTGAGCCTGATAAAAAGCGGCGGATTCCAGACATACGGCGATTTATTTTAAAACGTGAACACAGTCACAGAAGAATGCGTCTATGTAGCGAGTTTCTGCAGAGCAAGCAAAGGCTCCCACTCAGCGCGTTGCACAGAGGTAGTAATCACCTCTGAAGTCTTCCCTCCAGGAAATTGGCAAAGATCAGGCAAACTTTACGAAAAACTCTGACAAGGCCCAATGATAATGGCCTTCTCTCTTTCTCCATTCAGGCCAATTTTCCAGGGTCCTTGCACTACCGTGCCTTACAATGCTCAAAGTTCTTCCTTCTCAGAGGCGTCCTGTCTTATACAGAGTTGGTGCCCACCCCTTACTCTAGAGGCCAGTGAGAAGATGCAATGGTGGCTCTCCCACATGGACTCATGGAACGGCAGGGCAATATTTGACTCCAGTCCGGAGCTTATCATTGAGTTTGACGCCCGTATGACGGGCTGGGGTGCCCACTGTGGGGAGTTATCCACAGGCAGAAGGAGTAGTTTCTGTCCTGTAACTCCAGTTTTGTAGTAGGGGTATCTCTGTTATAGTCATAATCTAGTGAATAGTCCCGCCCATGTCCGTGGACCCCGGAGCAATCAAAAATAATCTCTTAAGGTGTCGAAAAATGCAGAACTGCACAGACACTGAAGATAGAATTTAAAGACAGATAATGCAGCCTATCCACAGGCTACACTGTCCAGTACTTCAACTAGAAATTCCACCAAAAATCCACAAACAGCAAAGCCTGACCAGATTTTCCTTGCTTTAACAGCAAAAACCTCTCTGGAATGATAGAGAGGAAGACACGGACAGACAAGCCCCATAGGCTGCCATTATGTGGCTCAAACAGGATACTGTGCCTTCAAGAGAACTTTCCAGAACTTCACAGTATCCCAGAATGCACTGCAGGTCCCATTTACTTTCAGTTCTTTTTTGAAGGCGTAACACGCCCGACCTGTAGCATTCCTTACATGAATATCTATCTCCACCGGGGAAGGAGGGCGGGCGCTTAGGACTATAACAGAGATACCCCTACTACAGAACTGGAGTTACAGGACAGAAACTACTCCTTCTGTAGTAGGGGGATCTCTGTGTATAGTCATAATCTAGTGAATAGAATGGCAAGCCCATCCCCACACCAAAGCGGCGGTGGAGAAAAGAGAAATAACACCACTATTGTGCGAACAGATTTCGCAGCGAAGCCTGCCCCACCTGAGCATCTGCCCTGGCATCAGTGTCCAGGCAGTAATGCTTAGCAAAGGTATGGACCGACTTCCAAGTGGCCGCCTTGCAGATTTCTGCAATCGGAACATTACGGAGCAAAGAAGTCGTGGCAGCTTTGCCCCTGGTGGAATGAGCCTTAGGTTTACCCCCTATGGTCTTACCAGCTTTTTGGTAACACAATTGAATACAGGACACAATCCACCTAGAGATGGACTGCTTAGAGGTAGCAAGACCCATCCTGACTGATCCATAATTGATGAACAATTGGTCTGACCTACGAATATCCTTGGTTTTATCCAGATAAAATTTCAACACCCTCCTGACATCCAGGGAATGCAGGGACCTTTCCGCTGGAGAGGAAGGATTCTGAAAAAACGTAGGTAAAGTTATGGTCTGGTTAACATGAAAGTCAGATATAACTTTAGGAAGAAATTTAGGGTGAGTACGCATAACAACCTTAGCAGCATGGAATACAGTATAAGGTTCTTGGCAACACAACGCCTGAATTTCACTCACCCTGCGGGCCGATGTAATGGCCACGAGGAACGCCGCCTTCCAGGACAGGTGCTGCAACGAAGCCTTATGACTAGGTTCAAAAGGTTCCTTCATCAATCTAGACAGCACCACATTCAATTCCCATGACGGCGAAGGAAGCCGGACAGGAGGGAACACTTTCTTCAAGCCTTCCAAAAAGTCTTTGATCACAGGGATCTGAAAGAAGGAAGTCTGTGAAGGGCATTTCCTGTAGGCAGTCAAAGCAGCCAGATGAACCTTAATGGAATGGACATTAAGGCCAGACTGCGCCAGATGTAGAAGATATGGAAGGATGACATCTTCCTTACATGTCGTCGGGTCATAGTTCTTGGACTTGCACCAGATGCAAAACCTCTTCCACTTGTAAGCATAAGAAGTCCTAGTGGAAGGTCGCTTAGCCTCCTTCAGTATGTCCATGCAATCCTCTGGGAGATTCAGATGGCCATATTGCACTATCTCAGGAGCCATGCCGCTAAACTCAAAGACGAGAGGTTGGGGTGCCACATCTGCCTCCCGAACTTCGTGAGAAGGTCCGGCCTGCACGGCAGCCGCATGTGAGGAAGGAGAGACCGGTGAAGCAGGTCCGTGAACCACCACTGCCTGGGCAATTCCGGGGCAATCAGGATCATCCGCGCCCTGGACTGGGACAGTTTGATGAGCACCGCCAGAATCAGGGGAATGGGTGGAAAAGCGTACAGAAAGCTGTTCGACCAGTTGATCCATAACGCATTCCCCAGCGTCCCCGGCTGGTAGTACCTGGAGGCGAAGTCTCGGCATTTGCTGTTTTCGGCGGTGGCGAACAGATCTACGTCTGGAGTCCCCCACCTTGCGAAGACTTCTCCTAGTACTTCGTCGTTTATGACCCATTCGTGGTTTTCCTGAATCAGTCTGCTCAGCGCGTCTGCCTGAACATTCTGCACACCTGGTAGATGGGTAGCCGTTATCATCAGTCCTCTGGCTAGAAGCCAGTGCCAGATCGCCTGCGCCTCCTGCGACAGAGTGCGCGATCTCGACCCCCCCCTGCTTGTTGAGGTAATACATCGTGGTCGTATTGTCCGTCTGAACAAGCAAAGAGTTGGTCCGGAAGCCGGATGAAAGGCCTTCAGCGCCAAGTGAACAGCTCTGAGTTCCAGGAAATTGATGTGGTACGTGGACTCCGTTGGGGACCACGTCCCTTGAATCTGTAGGTCTCCGGAGTGCGCCCCCCAGCCGTGGAGCGACGCATCCGTCACGATAGTCTGCGTGGGAATGTCCTTGTGGAAGGGAACCCCTCTCAGGAGATTCTCAGCCGAACACCACCACCTCAGAGACTGAAGAGCATGCAGAGACAGTCGTATCCTGTCGTCCCAAGACCCTTTTCCTCCGATTCCACTGATCCTCCAAGCACTCCTGCAATGGTCTCATGTGCAGCCGTGCGTGTGGCGTGAGGAAGATACAAGAGGCCATCGATCCCAGTAGAGAAGACACCGTCCTCACTGTCGTAGATGGAGTGGTCATAAGAGCCTGGGCCTTCCGAAGGAGTGATAATCGTCTCTCCTCCGAAGGAGACACGCTTGCTGACAGCGTATTGATGGAGGCTCCCAAGTATTAGATGCACTGGACCGGAGTCGGGACAGACTTGGACATGTTGATGTGCAACCCCAGCTTGTTCAAGAGAACGCACATCTCTGGAAGTGCGCTTGAGCTTCCGAGAAGGAGGAGGCCTTGATCAACCAATCGTCCAGGTACGGGTAGACAAACACCTTGTTCTTCCTTAGGTGTGCGGCTACCACTGCCATGCACTTTGAGAATGTTCTGGGCGCAGACTTCAGTCCGAATGGCAGTACTGTGTACTGATAATGATTGGCGCCGACTTGGAATCGCAGGAACTTCCTGTGCTTGCGTGCAATGGGCACATGGAAGTATGCATCCTGTAGGTCTATGGCACACAGCCAGTCTCCCCGTTGCAGCTGAGGATAAATCTGATGCAACAACAGCATGCAAAACTTCTCTCTGCGAATCCACTTGTTTGCTTGTTGCAAATCCAGAATGGGCCTGAACTCGTTCTTGTCCTTTTTGCGAACCAGGAAGAACCGGGAGTACAGACCTCTTCCCCTTTGAGACAGAGGTACGTCTTCTATCGCCCTTTTCCTTAACAGGATATCGGCCTCCGCCTGGAGCTCGCGCAGCTGAAACTGCGAGCTGACCGGAGGAATCGATGGAGGCGGGCTGGTGAACCGAAGACTGTATCCATTGCAAACAATATTCAGCACCCACTTGTCCTGTGTAATTTTTCTCCACTCTGCCAGAAAAAATTGAACGCTTCCCCCCACCAGAGAGGGTAACGGATGTAGGGGAAGTAACAGCTCAGGGTCGAGACCCGGCCGCGCCCTTGTTCGCTGTAGAGGACTGCTGACCTCCTCTACCCCTCTGGCGCTGGAAGCTGTTGTTGCTTCTGCTGTCCCTAAGCCTGTCCTCGCCCTCTGCCCCGCGCCCCAAACCGTCTCTGGAACGGGCAGTAGGCTTTCTTTTCTTTGGGCTTCTCCAAGCCCACAGCCGTCAGAGTCTCGGCCTCCGCCTTCATGCGGGCCATCTCATCATCTGCATGTTTCCCGAACAGGGTCTCCCCGAGAAGGGCAGATTAGCCACTCGCTGCTGGGCCTCCGGCTTGAGTGATGTGAGCCTGAGCCAGGCATGGCGTCGCTGGTTGATCCCATGACAATATCCATGGGCCGCCAAAAGAGAACCATCAGCGGCTGCGCTGATGACCTGGTTCGAGACCAGCATCCCTTCCTTCTGGATCTCCAGGAAATCCTCCCTCCTATCACGAGGCAGGAGGTCCACAAACTGCTGGAGGGATTCCCACAGGGAACGATCATACCGCCCTAGCAGAGCCGTATCGCTAGCGGCCTTCATGGACGTAGAGGCCGTCCCACAAGCCTTCCTGCCATTTGAGTCAATCCATCGGCTCTCCTTATCCGGAGGCACGGTAGAAGACGGGGAGGTAGAGTGTAGTTTTCTGGCCGCCGTCACTATAACGGAGTCCGGAACGGGGTCAATCCTCAGAAAAGCCGGGTCGGAATCCGGAGCCCTATACTTCTTCAAAAGACGGGACGGAGCGGCTTTCGTCGTTGCAGGCGTAAGGAACAGCTCCTCCGCTGGCTCTACCAATCCTGGCACGAGCGGCAGTAGAGGGCGAGACAAATGCTTCTTGTGAAGTGTCTCAAAAATCACGGACGTCGTAGGTGTAGGAGCCGTCACCGTGATTCCCAATTTTGCAGCACCTCTCAAGAGAACATCCTGGAACGTGCTGATGTCATCCACAGGAGATACCCTCGCCCCCGGGGAGTCCGATAAGGTCGGGAAGTAGGACCTGGTTCTGGAAGAGTCCGTGTGGGACCGTGATCCGCGCCTCCTGTGGCGCCGTTTTGACCTCGCAGAGGACCTGCGACGACTGCGCGACCTCCCTCTCCGTCCGGAGCGGGATCGCGACTTCCTTGGCTTCGGTCGCCCCGCCGGTACCACCGGGACGGGAGACTTTGGCTTGGATGGAGCCCTCGGCCGAGGGGTTCCCGTAGGAGGAGTAGGAAATCGTGGCAACAAACCGTTCCTCGGAGGAACCGGAGGAGGCTTGTCAGCCGGCAACTGGGGTTGCGGTTGAGGGTTCGGATGAGGCGGAAGCGGAGGCGGAGTGGGAGTCCGCGGAGGAAGTCCTCTCGGAGGAGGAGGAGGAGTCACTGTCTTCGGCCTAGTAGGGGTATACACATCAGAGTACACCGAGCCCGGTGAACCGCCCTCCCTATTAGGCTGGGACTTTGGAGAGTCTTCCATAGGCACTTGACGCCTGCCAGACTGACTCCTGGCGCCAGAACTCCTTCCGCGCCTTTTCGGCGTCTAAGAACGTCGACCAGATGGCGAGCGTCGGCCCCTCGACGGCGAGCTTCGCCTCCTCGACGGCGAGCGCCGATCCCTCGACGGTGAACGCCTTCGCCTCGACGGCGAACGCCTTCGCCTCGACGGCGACCTTCTTCGCCTCGACGGCGAACGCCTTCGCCTCGACAGCGACCTTCTGCGCCTCGACGGCGGCCTTCTGCGCCTCGATTTCAAAGATCCCCTCGACAACAACCTTCTCCTCTTCGCCGACGGTGAACGGCGGTGTCGCCTCAACGGCGAGCGCCGACGCCGGGCCTCTCGATGTCGAATACTCGACGACGACGAGATAGTCACTGGAGACTTCGACGGCGGCCTGTTCAGGTCCCTCGACGCCGAACGTCGACGTCGCCTCGACCCAGACTCCTGGGGAGACGTGGAACAGACTGCAGTCATCCCTCTCGACATCGTGGTCGGTGCAATCGACGCCGGCGGAGAATGGGGACGTTTGCTGGTCTTCCTGCCCCTGGGGAGCCCCCCAGAGGCCTCAGCATGGGCAGATGAAGCCCCTCCAGACCCACCTTGTGCCTTCCGTCTTCTGTCTTCAAGGCCTTGAAGCCTGATCTTCATTCTATCCCTCAGGGTCCTGCTAGAGAAACCCTGGCAGATGTCACACTCCTCTGGGACACGGGATGCAGGAAGGCAGATGATACACACCTCATGTGGGTCAGACTTGGCCTTCTTCCTGGAACACTCAGGGCATTTGTCGAATAATGCAGGCATATTCGACAATTCAGAGTACACCCCAAGACAAACAGGAAGAAACAGCAAAGTACTACAAGAAAAGTACTCAAATAACTTTGAAAAGGTGAAAAAAATATCACCAATAAACACTTGAAAAGGGAGAGCTCAATGCTCCAGGGTCCTGCTTGCAGGAGCCGGAAAAAAGAACTGAAAGTAAATGGGACCTGCAGTGCATTCTGGGATACTGTGAAGTTCTGGAAAGTTCTCTTAAAGGCACAGTATCCTGTTTGAGCCACATAATGGCAGCCTATGGGGCTTGTCTGTCCATGTCTTCCTCTCTATCATTCCAGAGAGGTTTTTGCTGTTAAAGCAAGGAAAATCTGGTCAGGCTTTGCTGTTTGTGGATTTTTGGTGGAATTTCTAGTTGAAGTACTGGACAGTGTAGCCTGTGGATAGGCTGCATTATCTGTCTTTAAATTCTCTCTTCAGTGTCAGTGCAGTTCTGCATTTTTCGACACCTTAAGAGATTATTTTTGATTGCTTCGGGGTCCACGCACATGGGCGGGACTATTCACTAGATTATGACTATACACAGAGATCCCCTACTACAGAAGTTGATGTTCTCAAGAAATAACCCTTCACACATCGATTGCCTGGAGCTACAGGCAGGCTCCTTTGCGGTCCAATATTGGACCAAAGACAAAACTCAATGTTGCGTCCTTCTGAAGACGGACAATGTGTTTGCGGTTCGTTACATCAATCGTTTAGGAGGGACATAATCCAAAGCTTGCCAAATATTTTGGGGAATACTGCCTTGCCCACAAGGTCTCAGTGATGGCAGAACATCTTCCGGGTTCTTCCATTACGGTAGCGGACTGGAACTCCAGGTACCTCCAAGATTCGAGCATGTGGAGCTCTTCCAATCTCTGGTCCGCAAGTGGGGTCCGTTCACAGTGGATTTTTTTTTTTTTTTTTTTAATTTTTGGTAAACCTTTATTGTCACATAAGGCAATTACAGTATCAGGTCAAGAATAATCACAGCCAGCCATTATTACAGGGACGGTCAATGCGAATCAATAAAGCCAAACATATGCAACATTCCGCCTCTTCAATGCCCTATCAAAGTCCAGGATACTGTCCGCACCATAACGGTACCAGGATAAGAGAGGTTTCTTTTAAGAGTTTTTAAGGAAGAACAGGATCCGATGTCGTACAATCCAGTAATACCAAAACAAGGGGACATCTTTAAACAGGATATTCACAGTCGGGACACAGGCAGGGCGTTGGCAATGACATACATTAAACAGGATAGACAATAATTAGCACATTACGCCCCCGATGCGGCACACGTCCGCTGTAACTGAGAACTGTATTCTAACATCCACCCTTGAGGTTTGAAACATAAGAACGTACAGCAAGCCACCTACCACTCGGAATCCCGAAGATAAGAGAAAGAGAGAGGAAAAAGAGAAAGCCAAACAGAATACGAAAGAAAGGGGCCCTAGAAATGGAAAAAGGAGAAAGAAGACAGAAAGTACCCCTCCCCTAACCCCCCCACCCTGCACCCCTGCCTCCGGCTACGGCCTCCCCCTCAGCAGCGTGCCTGTCGCCCATTGTACGGTACCCGAAATTTAGAAGAGAGAGAAAGAGAACTACCACCCACCTATACTAAAGAAGAACCCAAGAAAGGGAAGGAAGAAAGGATGAACCCCGAGGTCTATGAAGAAGAGAAGAAGAGAAAAGGAAGAATGGGGGGTTCAAGTCTACAACTACGAAGAAAGAAGTGAGAAACGGAGAGGAGCCCCCTAACAGTCCCCCGGCCTCTCCCTCATACAAGTATTTTGTTTGCACAGGCTGTAAAACACATCTGCTAAAGTCAGCACAGTATAACAATTCACTAGGCACAGAATCAGCCCAATATATCAATAAGTAAAAGAATACGTCGCACATCCCGCATGAACCCGCAACCAGAAGACATCAACACGGGGGAAACAGCATTTATCCTTGCCCAGTCCTGCTCATACCGCGATGGCGCGCCAAACTATCGCACTCCAAGTCCATAGTCATAGGGAATCGGAATATCAAAGCAAACCCAAACAACAGCAAGTCTGCAGTGTTTCGATGCGACCGGACCTCAGCCAAGCCCGTTTCCCGCCAGTACGATGGACCCAACCTGGCACAAGAACATGACTGCCACACTTCGATCGGCAAAACAGAGCAGGGGAAGATTGTCCCAGTGTCCAAGCACGGCTGGAGCAGAACCAGAGATATGAACAGCACGGCGTGGAGAGGAATTCCATCGCTCGGTACCAGGCTAAGGCCCACAGATAGTCCAAGGTCACCGGTGTCACTAACTGGCGATGGTTCGAGAGTTTGTGTCCCGGACTCTTCGGTATCAGTGACCGACGCCATATTGTTGCATCCGGGTAGAAAATAAGGCGTCTAGCTGTGCGTCAACGGACCACCCGGTCTCATTCGCTCCGCCACAAAAACCACATCATCCAGTTTACCCCCCAGTGATCGGGCATCCTGCTCCAGGGTATCGCGAAGGTCAGCTAAGGCAGCCAGAAGATCGCCAAGGTGTAATTCTGCTCCGTACCCCCGTTTTGTCATGCTCCCTGTATCCGTATGATATACATTAGGTCGGGACTCGGTCTCCCAGAAGCTGCACTCCGCTCCCCTCGCTATGTTCCGGGGAAGCACCATCCTGGATCGGGGCCGGGGCACACTTTGTGGGGCATCAGGCGTCATGGTATCAACATCAGGGCCACTGAAACAGTTAAAGTGCAGCCAAATTGCAGCCACCGATAGTCAGCACTGTTGGGGCGTGGCTCGGCACAAATTCGGGATTCTCCCGCCGTTAGCGGGACGGGTCTCGGAACACTCCCCAGCAGTAAGCGAGCAAAGTTCCAGCAAGTAGACAATCCACTCAGGGGCACAACGACAGGCTTGTCCCCGACTCGTGCCCCCAATCGACCCGAGTGAGTTGTGCAAGAATCGGCCGTTTCTTTTCGACCCGGAGCCGACCGGCACCACCCTGCCACTGGTGGCCGCTGTTGTTCGCTCGGTGACCGGCCCTTCAATCCAGTCGAGTCCCCGGTCTTTAGGCTGCTGCGGGCCGCAAACGCCGTTGGCTGTTTCTCACCGTGGGAAGCAGGGACGAACCTCGGGATTGCGACAGCATGCACCGGGACTGTTCATGTACCCGTGTGCACCATTACGGACCAGGATATGAAGCAGAAGGTACCCACGGGAGGAGATGGTACTCGGAGCCGAGGGACTGGGCAGCCATCGTGGACGCCGGCTTGGCTCCTCCCCCACAGTGGATTATTTGCGTCTTGACCATCAGTTGGATCAGTTCTTCAGTAGGAGGCAGGATCCACTGGTGTAAGTAACAGATGCATTCCTGTAAGATTGGAGTCTGGAGCACGGGTACGCATTTCCCACGTTCTATATGGTAGCTCGGTTATCGGCGCAAGTCCAGAGGCAACGGGCGAACCTGGTTTTGGCGACGCCCTTTTGGAAATCTCAAACATGGTATGCAGTTCTGATGGAACTTTCTTGGGATTGTCCAATCCTTCTACACCTATATCTAGATCTCCTGAAAGATCCCTAAGGGAATCCCCACAGCCTGGCAGTGGATCAGTCTCTCCCCTTCATGTCATGGCAGATTACTGGAGATGACGGCAAGTCTGAGCCTTTCGCAACAAGCTCAAGACCGCCTCGCAAAGGCATGGGCATCCTCAAGGGTATGCCGATATAAGTCTGCCTGGTCCAGGTGGTCCAGTTGGTGTATGCAACCAACTCCGGTGTTGTCCCAGTGTTGAATTTTCTTTTGGACATAGCAAGTAAAGAAAAAGCTTAAAGGTCAGTAAATTCATTTCTGTCGGCGATCTCAGCTGGTCATGACCCTATTGAAGGTCCTCCATTTGGGAAACACCCAGTAGTGCGAAGGTTGTTGAGAAGCATTCGATTATCGGTTTCCCCAGAAACTAGATATTCGTCCTTTTTGGATGTTAAATCGAGTGCTTAATATTTTCCTCTCCTGGCAAAGTAATAAATCTCTCTCAAGGAAAGAGATTTCTGGTAAGTTGGCTATGCTACTTTGCTTGGTTTCCTGTCTCAGAGTTTCGGACGTCCATGTTCTGGATGTTACAGGTAGAGTCTTCAAAATGCACAAAGACACACACCAAGATAACTTCTTAGCCATCCATTCCTGGTACGCAAGAACTTTGTGTCATGAGATATTTTAAGGCCTATGGGGCAATGACAGAGGAGTTAAGACCCCCAGGAGAGACAACTACTTTTCTCCCTCAGAAAGTCTTTCAAGGCAGTTTTTTCTCTAAACATAGCTTGTTGGGTCAGATGGGTGATGCAAGAAGCAAGCACTGATACCCACCTTTTTGGTACATGGCCTCTAAAGCATTTGGGCTAAGCGTCCCTTTGGACGATATTATTAATGCCACTGATTGGTCTTCTGATTCCACTTTTAAGAGCTTCTATTTTAAGCCAGTATTGGATATGGCTTTGTTGTTGGTGAGTGAGCTTTAAACTAGCATACCCGTCGCCTATGGTCCTGACATAGAATACAAAATTTCCGAGCTATTGTAAAGGAAAGTTTTCAATTCTATTAAGGACACAGAGGTGAGAATTATTCCCACCCACTGATTGGAAACCAGAATGTCTGGGATGTGATACTTCCTTAAGAGTGATCAATGATTCTGTCTCTTTGTTGTAAAAGTTGCATGATGGTTTAATAAGTTGTTATGTGTTCTTAAGGAAATGTGCAATGTGAGCAACATTGGGTGGTACTCCTATTTATACACTCTTTGTCTCTGCAGATACGGATTCCTCTAAACAAGAGTAGGAGACTCGGCTGATATATGGATCGTTGCACGAAGAAAGAGGGCGAATAAACACTAACAAAGGAGTTTACTGTGATGAACTGAATAATGACTGGACGTTAAAAGATTTTTTTAAATTTCTACCTTCCCTGGTGTTCATGGGAAAAGTAGTTTTGCGGCAACGTCAATGTTCCTCATGGCTTCTGGAAACTTTCCTTTATAAAAGCTAGGGAATTTTGTACTCCACTTTCTTCGCTCATGCATCCAAATAACTTGTATAGTTTTTACAAACAACGTGCCAGAAGCATCCACAACTGCAACAGGGTGATAATATACTTTCTCATACAGGGTGATAATACCTTTTCTCATAAATTGAAAGGTTTAAAGTTCCATACCGGGTGTTGGGTATGATAAACCTATTTAAAGTAGGTACAGAAAATCACTAATACTTGTATCCAGAGCTCAGGATTTTTCTTTTACATCATCATAACTGGAAACCTGTCTTGCCCTTGAGCTATGATGGTTTAGATTGTTGTGTGAAATCTTGGCTTACCACTATGGAAACTTGACAAACTGAAGAGGATTTGGAGCCGAGTTGACCGTACTACTTCAAAGTTTTAGACTGACGATGAACCTGTAAACCAGTCCAAAATAAGCTAAGGAATCATTTTTTCTGGTGGGGGATGTGTTTTAACTAATTCAGGGTCTAAAGATCTGGCCACTCTCGAAACTGATGCATATATCTGCTTCTGAATGTACAGCAAAGCACGGGCTCTACATTATTCAATTCAGTCTTCCTTCCTACAGAGGTTAGCGGAGGGTCTATCACTCTAGAAAAAGTTCTCTGACAGTGAGGCTTATCCAAAATGATCTTGGGTGAGGGGCTAACAGCAAAATCTAAAACGTTCACAAATAAACTATGCGAAATAAAAAAATGTAACACTAGACATCAATGACAAATAAAATTGTGGGAATAAATAGTCAGGATTTAAAGCTAGAGCCCATACCAATAAAGAGAAAACACACAAATCTTAGCAGGTGTTATTCAACTGGGGTATATCAATGTCCTACAGTTCATCAAGTACAAGGGGGCTCTGGTCAGCACACACACGGGTAGCAATTTGTTCACTAAAATCACCCATGATATAAATAAGATATAAAACATACCATTAATAACCATTAGCTTCAAATTAGTTACCAGGAGTACAATCGCATTCCATTCCATTCATAGCCATTCCTTAACAATGCGGCCAACCCTCCTTTTCTATGATCCATGAGCGAGGTATATGCAGGGCTGGAATATGCCACAAAAGGAACCAGATCAAAATCATCACACATCTATGTCTCTTGTAAGTAGATATCATAATCTATAAACAAAGTCAAATCATCATCCATTGAACTCAATGAACAAGTTACTTACGTTCAGTAACACTCTTTCTGGTGTGGTGACTATCTAGCTGCAGATTCTTCACCTTCTGAATATTCCCCAGGCGTCAGGCTGGATCAGGAACATTTTGAGCAGTACCTCTGTGAGCCAGAAGGAGGCATCATGTGGCTTCCCACTGATGCCATTTCTCTATGGAAATTACATTTGGGGCTTGTATAAGCGCCACTCCTGCGTGCCGATGTCAGTTGCTTTTAAGACTGTCCGTGCCTCCAGACGCTGGGCCCAAAAATCAAATTGTTAGATAGTGTGCATATTCCTAGACTTGGAATCCTTTCACAATGGATTGAGTCCAATTACAGAACAGGGTGGGTGGGAGGGTCGATTATTACAGCTAGGCAGAGTCTCTACCAGAAAGACCATTACCAATGATAAGAGACTTCTAGCTACAGATTTCTCACCTTTTGAATACATACCAAAGCATTACCTATTTGGTAAGGGTCTGTGAATCGACTCAAACCAGAAAGTCCTTCAGGACTGAGTGGGAAAAATGATGACTTCTGTGAACCAGACTGTCCAGGCAATAGCGCTTTGTGAACGTGTGGAGGGACGCCTATGGAGCAGCCTGGCAAATTTCTAGGATAGGGACTGTGCATATTAACACAATCTTGATTCTTCGCTCCAATGATCCAAACAAAGAACTGGTCATCCACTCAGTAGTCTGTGGTACGATAGATACAGAACTGAGCGCTCTCTTTGGGTCCAATCGATGTAGTCTCTGTTCTTCTGTTAGGCGAAACTTAGAACATCAGCAAGTTGATGGTTTGACCAACATGGTACAGCATCACAACTTTCATCAGGAAGGATGCCCAAGTCTGCACAACCTGGTTGTCTGAGAAAAAGGAAATCTATGGTGGAGCCTGAAGCTCACTTACACACTGAGCTGAGATGATGGCGATGGGGAACACAGTCTTGATAGTAAGGAACCGCAAAGGACAGTTGTGAAGCGGCTCGAACGGAGCATACATTAGATAAGACAGGACCAGCTTAAGGTCCTATTGGGGCATGACAAAGGGAGACGGTAAAACTTATTGGAGTCCTTTTAAAAATCACATCACAACTGGTGAATTTAAACAAGGAGGGATGGTCTGGCAACCGTAAGAAGGCCAAAAGGGTTGACAGATAACCGTTATTTGTGGACAAAGCAAAGCCTTGAGGGCAAAAGAAGAAAAAAAAACAGATAACTCAGCATGGAGGGGGGCAATCTGGCATTTGCTGTACCAAGCCACAAATCTGTCATGGCTAAAGGCATATACAGTTTTCGTCGAGGGATGCATGGCTGCCAAGATGATATCAACTACCTCCAGAGGAAGGTCGCCTGTGTTCAGCTATCACTGCTCAATCTCTCAGCGTGAAGTTGGAGCATGTGAAGGCCCAGGTGCAGAATCATGCCCTTTTGCTGCAAAAGCAGATCCTCTCGGAGGGGCAGCAGTATTGGAGGACATATGCTGAAGTCCAGGAGGTCTGGAAAACATACTATCCATACCCAATCCTAAGCTACTAGTGTGACGGAGACCCAGTCTGTCCAGATCATCTTGACAACTCAGGGCAGGAGTGGTATTAACGGAAGGGCATACAGGAGTCCCACGTTCCACTCAACACGGAGCAGGTCTCAGAGTGTGAGATGCCTTGGAAACTCCAAAACATAGAAGTGCTGACACCGAGTGTTCTCAACGGCAGTGGCGGTCTCTGCTCGAGGGCGTTGGGGCTCCACCCCCTTTAATTTTACCCCCCCCCCCCGGGCAGGTTATAATTTAAGTAATTTATTCACGCTTGTTATGTTCTATTTTTCTTTAAAAAAACACTTACACATGCTTCATGCTGGTCTAGGGGCTACTGCACACTGCCAGTCAAATGCTTCCTGTTTATTGTCGTAACAACAACATGCAAACCTAACCTCTCAAGTATTTGCCGGGCTGATGATCTGAAAGCCCTGAGGCCAGTGAGGTCATCAGCTCGGCAAAGACATAGCTTCGTGAACCAGTCACCACCCCCTGATGACGTGTGTGTAAAATTAGCCTTGGGCATTTTAGACAGAAGCCCTATAATGCTGGGCTTCACGTCAATCATGGAGTGGAGAGCATGGTCACCCCACCCTTTCTCAACTCGTCACAGAGGGGTGGGTGCCTCCCTGTGACGAGCTGGAAAAGGGTGGGGTAGAGGCTGCAGGCAGGAAGCAGAGAATGAGGGCTCCTGGGGGTGGCATTCGCAGACTGTCCACCCCGGGCAGCTTTGGGCACTTATTATGGCCCTAGGACAGGAGGCAGTGCTGATTGGCTGGCGCTTATCAGCACGAGCTTCAGGAGCCAAAATCTCTGTAGTGCTCTTGCTCCTGACCCCGGTGAGGGAGGGGAACGAAATTTGGTTCTCTGCTTCTTAGTGATTATTTATTCTAATAATTGCGAAGGTTTTTAGCCCTGGAGGCGGCCGCTTCCGTTCGGGAAGCGCTGCGAACATTGTGTGAGGCCGGGAGGGAGGATTTGCTAGTGCCCGGAGTTCTGTCGGAGGCGTGGTTGGGCATGGAGCAGCGTAGGCAGCAGGCTGCGGGCAGCGTGTCAACGGCCGTGACCGCGTGCATTTCTAGCGAGGGCTCACCAACACCTTCTATAAGTTTGAGCCAGTCGCTGACAGGCGCCTCACCTGATGTCAGCCGGCAGCTCTCTCAGTCGCCGTCTGCTTCCAAATTGCCCAGCACGTCGAAAAATGGGAGGGGCAGGCCACGCCCACGAGCAGTCCCTGGCTCTTCTCTTCCCAAGAAAAGAAATACTAAACGAGTCACGCTAATGGAAAAAGACTCGTTTCCTTTGGAAAATAATGAAAATAATCCACCTAGTGGACAATCAGAGAAAATGTGAAGTCCTTCTACTAATAAAACACAGGTTTTGGAGGGGAAAATAGTAATTTTCATATTTGGAAAAAAAATGTTTAAAAATACTGAGTTGTCAGGCGAAATGTTGACTGACAGATGCTTGTCTCCCATAATATCTAGCGAGAAGGGTGACATTATTTTAGTGTCAAAGCAAACAGCAAGTAAAATTGATGTTTCACGTACATCGCCTCAGAAAACTGCTCACGAGTTGTATAATTTTACTATTAATACTGATGTAGATAAAGACAGTTCCTTTTTGTTTGACATGCCCAGACAGAACGAGGTTAGTCGGGTTAACCGTTCTCATGGACCTGAACATTATGGACAATGGGTGAGGATACATAAATAAATAAATGATGAAAACAGGTTATTAAACCTGAAAGAGAATAGGTATCTCTCAGCTGCAAGTTCAAGCGTTTTTCAGCCCAATGTGGGCGAGATACTGCCAGGCACAAGAAGGGGCAGTAAAGATGTTCCAGTCAGGCTTCTAGCGTCCTGCAACGTAAGAAACAGTGAGAAGGGGGATTTTCAAGCGAAATTTCCCACACCGTTGGACACAAAAAGAGTTTCTCAAAACAAAAAAGCTATTAACTGGAAAGAATATGACGGGGGTATAGGGGACGGGGAACTGCCAAGCGGCAGCAGAAGGGGTGGTAGTGCAGGGAATAGCGGGTGGTAGGCTCACAGTTACTAGATGAAGAGAATGAATCCTCAGAAGAAGGGGAAATTGCGGATGAAGGAGAAATATCAAAAGATTTTTTTTAATGTACAGGAAAAAGGGGGGGGGTGTACTAAAGACGTCTCTAGAATTTATTTTTCACAGGACAGAGAAAGTGAAGGCACCCAGGGCAAACTCAGTTCAAGGCATCAGAACAAAGGGATGAAGAACAGAATGTTGACCGAAGAAAGCACATCTACAAACCCAGGTGAGGTACACACACAGTTTATTCACAAACGCTTGCGGGTGGATAAAAGCGTAGACACAGACTGTGAACATAATAAGGTCACAGTGCAAGATAAGGACAGTCAGGGAGTTAAAGGAGTTGAGATGGCAGATGACAAGGTTAAAATCACAGTAAGTTCAGATACCAATACTAAAGCAGAGGCTGAGGTACAGAGTACATTAACCTTGAGACGTTTACCCTATATGGGTTTGTCTATGCCGCTGGGGGCGCATTTAAACAAGGCTACGAAAGAAAGATATGGAAAGGGGAGTTTATTGATGTATTTAAACTACTCCATAGGGAAATACAAGCAAAAGAAGGATCAAGGGAAGAGGCGTGGGAGTTGGCAAAGAGACCAAGGGTGCCAACCAATATAGATCCATGGACATCAGCCTTTCTTATTTTCGCCAGTGTATACTGCAAAAAGTTTCCTGATAGGTCAGTGTTAATTTTTAAGTATTTGGACACGATTCGGAAGGAAGCAACCGAATTTGGGGGCTATGTCTGGTCTGGTTACACTATGATGAGGAGTTCAGGGCCAGACTAGTTTTAATGCCCGAGAAAACTTGGTGGGAGGTAGATAATGAACACTGGGTCCAATTAATGTACCCTCAACGGCCTCCGCCATCCATGCATACGGCTAGCGGCTTAGCGGTTCCTTATCAGCCCTTTCAGAGCAGACCCACCTGGGGGGGGGGGGGTGTACTTGGAACAGACCACAAACGCTGGTCTCCGGCGCATGCTGGAATTTTAATAAAGAATACTGCGCAAAACAACCTTGTAAATATAAGCATGTGTGCTCAAAGTGTGGGGGAAAACACGCAGCTTTGCAATGTTTTGGAGAGCAATCAAATTGGGGAGGTGGTTTTCCAAACAGAGGAAGAGGTTTTGCTCTAAACAAGCATGGTTAGATTTTCTAGCTATAGGAGGTGCAGTTTCAAATTTTATTTTCCGGCACCTGGATGGATCTCAACTAAAAGCTTCACAGTGGCTGTCAATCTTGCGTAAATCATTAAAGGCAATTGGGAAGAATCCTGTCAATTTTGGTACACACTCATTCCGCATTGGGGCTGCTTCAGAAGCTGCCAGATTGGGATTTTCCATTAGTGATGTTAAGAGACTGGGTCCCTGGTCATCAGATTGTTGTTACGTTATATTAGAGAGTTAGAACATGAAGTTTAGGAGCAGAGATATTCATTGTTTTCTCTTTTCAGGTCTGGTGCCAGGCTTCTCAATGTCACAGCGTCACGTTTGGATAACTGGACACTCATTCGTCAAATGGGCAGCAAAAGTAGAAGAAAGGCATTTTGGGAAGAATTTAGGTTTTAGTTCTGAAGAAGTGTCGCTGTCATGATTGGGGAAAAGTGGCATGAAGTGGGTTCAGATCATGCCTTTAATGAGCGAGCTGTCTTAAGAACAAATCCAAAGTTTCTCTAATCCACCTGGGGGAAAATGATCTAGTGCAGTTGTCGGTGCTTGGGCTACTGATAGAGATAAAAACAGAGTTGCAACTTTTTTCAAAGACTTGGTGCAAAACACGGCTCGTCCTAACGGCACTGATGCCATGCAGAAATTGGAGGGAGGCAGAGAGATATACTGCAGTTGAAAAAGCAAGAAGGAAAGTGAACAGAGAATTGCATAGTTTTTGTTCTATTAACGGAATGTATTGGTTAGTTCACGTCAAAATCACAAAAGAAGATTACCAGTTTTTAGGCACGATGGCGTTCATTTGTCCTTTATTGGCAATGAAATTTATATTCTAAACATAAAAGAGATGATTTCTAAAATTCTTGAAATACGAACATGGTGTTGAAATCATGCTGTTGAACCAACAGCATTACTGTTTATTTCTATAATGACATAAAACGTTCTTCAAAATGTTTTCATTAATAAAACTCCTGCCCCCCCTCCTCCACGTTCCGCACCTCCCTCTCTCTAGCCCCCTTTTTTTATATTAGATTATGGTGGTAGTTTCCTTGTTATATATTGTGGTACGGTATCACCTGTTTGGCGACGGTGAGTTTGTGCTTACAGATATTGCACTTGTTAACAAATGAATAATGTTTTTTCACCTGTTTGGCAACATTGGGGCTATGTTTTAACTTAACTGATGACAACCGTCCAGTTTATATCGTGATTTTCGGGGGGAGAAATCGGGGGGGGGGGGGGGGGGGGGGGGACAGGAAAACTCCTGAGCTAGGGTTTTTCCTGGTGGCAGAGTTGGAGGAGATCAAGACAGGCAGGAAGGGTTGGGGCATTAGGAATAGCTTCGGACAGAGGGAAGCAAGGGAGCGAGGTTGGAGGCAAGAGGTAGGCAGGAGATGTAGATAGGGATTTGGGGGGGAGGATTAGGCCAAAAAATGTTGGGTAATAGTTGCTATGGGGTATATTGCTTAGGGGCGGGGATGTTAGTGTGGAATATGTTTTGAAGTATGATCTGTATATAAATATGTATCGAATTACCTACCTGTCCAATAAAACGGCCTTTTACCCCAAATTTGGGACTTGGAAGTGCTTATGCCCGATGAGGGCTCCTGGGGGTGGCATTCGCAGACTGCCCACCCCCGGGCAGCTTCGGGCAATTAGTATGGCCCTAGGACAGGAGGCAATGCTGATTGGCTGGCGCTTATCAGCACGAGATTCAGGTGCGCAAAATCACTGTGGCGCCCTTGCTCCTGACCGCGGTGAGGTAGGGTAACAAAATTTGTCAAGTAATTATTTGCTTGGCGGTTGTCGCTTGGACAGGTGGCAGAGTTGGAGGAGATCAAGACAGGCAGGAGGGGTTGGGGGGCATTAGGAATAGCTTCGGACAGAGGGAAGCAAGGGAGCGAGGTTGGAGGCAAGAGGTAGGCAGGAGATGTAGATAGGGGTTTGGGAGGAGGATTAGGCCGAACAATGCTGGGTAATAGTTGCTATGGGGTATATTGCTTAGGGGCAGGGGGTGTTAGTGTGGAATATTTTTTGAAGAATGATCTGTATATAAATATGTATCGAATTGCCTACCTGTCCAATAAAGCGGCCTTTTACCCCAAATTTGGGACTTGGATGTGCTTATTGCCCGAGTCGATTCTGCGCAGTCTGTCATCAACACTTTTGAAGACACTGCGCAGACTTGAGGTGTCTGATTCCCACGTTGCAGATATGCCGGATGCCATTTCTAGCTCCAGCCAAACTCGTGGCTTGAAGAGAAGCGGCGGCAGCGCACTGCAGATGGTGTGTGCAGTCCAAAGGTTAAAGAAAGGTGTCACCTAGCTTAAAGCTTTCCCCCAGTCTACACGATGCCCTGCATCCACAACGAGCAGGTATGAAAAAACTTAGCAGATGGGAAAGTGAGTGAGCAACTTGCTCGGGCCCGGCCTGTTTGGAACAGAGACTTTTTGGCCTGAATTTATTTACTGTCCTCTAACTCCACGAGAGGCATTTTAAAATTTAGTAATTTTAAAAGTAAAATTAAGTACACTTGTTCCTTCTTCCATTGGAGACAGCAATCAATACCTTCAGTTTTCATGTTTTTAGATAACTCTCTCCCAAATGCATATTTTCGTGCAGCTATCAGAATTCCTGTCTTCTTCACAACCGCTCGTGTCAAGTCAAAAGTGCGGTGTCATTCGCAGACGGAGGCCCCTGCAGTGCTCTGCAGTGCTCTTGCACTGCAGAGACGGAGGCCCCTGCAGTGCTCTGCAGTGCTCTTGCACTGCAGACACGGAGGCCTCTGCAGTGCTCTGCAGTGCTCTTGCACTGCTGAGACGGAGGCCCCTGCAGTGCTCTTGCACTGCAGAGACGGAGGCCCCTGCAGTGCTCTGCAGTGCTCTTGCACTGCAGACACGGAGGCCCCTGCAGTGCTCTGCAGTGCTCTTGCACTGCTGAGACGGAGGCCCCTGCAGTGCTCTGCAGTGCTCTTGCACTGCAGAGACGGAGGCCCCTGCAGTGCTCTACAGTGCTCTTGCACTGCAGAGACGGAGGCCCCTGGAGTGCTCTTGCACTGCAGAGACGGAGGCCCCTGCAGTGCTCTGCAGTGCTCTTGCACTGCAGAGACTGAGGCCTCTGCAGTGCTCTACAGTGCTCTTGCACTGCAGAGACGGAGGCCCCTGCAGTGCTCTTGCACTACGGAGACGGAGGCCCCTGCAGTGCTCTGCAGTGCTCTTGCACTGCAGAGACGAAGGCCCCTGCAGTGCTCTTGCACTGCAGAGACGGAGGCCCCTGCAGTGCTCTGCAGTGCTCTTGCACTGCAAAGACGGAGGCCCCTGCAGTGCTCTGCAGTGCTATTGCACTGCAGAGACGGAGGCCCGTGCAGTGCTCTTGCACTGCAGAGACGGAGGCCCCTGCAGTGCTCTTGCACTGCAGAGACGGAGGCCCCTGCAGTGCTCTGCAGTGCTCTTGCACTGCAGAGACGGAGGCCCCTGCAGTGCTCTTGCACTGCAGAGACGGAGGCCCCTGCAGTGCTCTGCAGTGCTATTGCACTGCAGAGACGGAGGCCCGTGCAGTGCTCTTGCACTGCAGAGACGGAGGCCCCTGCAGTGCTCTGCAGTGCTCTTGCACTGCAGAGACGGAGGCCCCTGCAGTGCTCTTGCACTGCAGAGACGGAGGCCCCTGCAGTGCTCTGCAGTGCTCTTGCACTGCAGAGACGGAGGCCCCTGCAGTGCTCAGTATGTTATTGCAGGCCCCTCATTTTTGCATGCCAATAGAATTGCTGATACCACGGGGACTGGTAATGTCTGGGTTCTGTAATACTTAAGTATTCCAGATTTCATCATCTGACTTCTGATTTCCTCTGGCCTTCTGTTTAAACTGAAGTTGGTTGGAGCTTCAATAATATGCAAATTCTGACGTCCTGCAAATAAACTGCAGTCACCTCCCTTTTACAGCGCCACTCTTTCCCTGTGGAATCAGAAGATGAGGACTCAGATAAGCACTTTGTTTACTTTAAGGAACTCTTGGTTGCATTTTACAGCAGGTCCCCGTTCCTAATCCAAAATGCCAGCAACTTGCAAGTGAATGCACATGATAACGGTTGCTGCTTTTATGGTGCAAACCCTTTCTGCAGAACGAAGATTTAGGTCACTCCTAAAGCCTTTTGAAATATGATAGCTATAATTAATCTGAGATCAGTGTCCCTGAGATGGTGGGCAACATGTGTTTTCTAGCACTTTGATAGCAAGGTTGTCGAGTACAAACGCTCTCATTAGGGCACAGTGCACCAATTTCAACAGATGTAATAGATGGCCACTACGAGAGAACAGATTTTGGATTCATGTTTGTGTGTTCATTAATAATATGAACAGCCTTCCTTTCGCGTGCTCATTGCTAGTAATTTGCCTGGAGTTGAAGAGTTAGCTATCCGTATAGGCTGTGTGTGGGGCTTGCAGTAAGCTGAGGTAGACACTCTATAATGCTGCCCCATAGCTGCACACCTGGGAGCTCCCCTATCAACACTCAAAAAACTCCAGGTAATTCAAAACTGTGCTGCCCGCACCCTCCTGCGCATCCCTCGTCGCCAATCGGTGAGATCTGAATTAAAAGACATCCACTGGCTACCTATCAGGGAAAAAATCGAGTTCAAAAGCATGAGTATTGCCCACCGTGCTTTTTGGAGAAAAGGAGCAACCCTTAATCACACCCTGATCAACCCATACCATCCTAGTAGACAGCTTAGGTCGGCGCACGCCTTCCGAGTTAGCAACCCCAGGATTCAAAGAGCGAGGTGTGGAGGCCTAACCTTCTCCGTGAACTCGGCAAGACTTTGGAACTCCCTTTCCCTTCGCTCAGAGCCCAACCTCCTCTGCTTCCGGAAAAAATTGAAAACTCTTCTGTTTAGCAGATAATCATAGTCTCTTTCCTCACCTACACTTGTCAATCTTTAGCGCTAGGACGCCTGCGGGTAGCTAATGCGCTCTACAAAAACCAAATCCAATCCAATCCACACTTGGTTAGTATAGACTGTGTAAGAGGCTCACTAGGCTTTCACTTATGTTGATATCAAAGCTGTAGTTGGAATGTGAATTGCTTTCTTTTTGCTGCAATGTGTCTTTAAGAGTAACATATTTCATGCATTTGCCATCCCCACCATAGCTCCTATACCGCAGTTATAAGGAATAATCTTCCATTGTTTGGAGGTCTAGATCTTGCTGGCGGGTAGAAACTTTATTGAAAACACGTTTACTGTTAATATTTCATAGGACACATCCAGCTATTATTGCAAGACTGGTTAGGGGTTTTGCAACTAGATATCAACTTGAGAAGGCCACACTCATAATTAATTTGCTTTGCAGTGTCTCCTCTTTTTGAGCATATACCGGTTTTTGTTATTTCACTTTTGATTAGTCGTGAAAATAATGTACACATCCTTTGTTGAAGCTTTTACCCATGCTGCATGTACGGCCATGCACATGCAATACTTTCTCAGCAGCATCGCACCTGGCTGTTTTAATCAACCACCTAATTAAACATTGCCTCTCAAAATCCCTTTACCTCAAGGGAGATATTTTTGCTTCTGTTCATCACGACTATTATTGTGCTCTATTTCTTGCTGATTTTCTTTTGCCATTTTACTCTGCAGTACAAAAGTTCGACAAATTAATGGCTTTCATTAAGCTGGGAACAACAGAGATAAAAACATATTTTATAATAAAAATAAGGTAAAGAATATTTGCATGGGGAATTGTGGCTGGCTTCCCAAAAAATGCCATGCTTCCCTTATGTGAACCTCCCAGTCCAACTCCAGCCTCGCCACTCTCAAACTTCACCAGCCGCCACTGCTCAACGGTGGCAAACACATCGAGCCAAAGTTCTCCCCATTCGCAGAAGAGAGCCAACTCCAGAAGTAACTGCCATTTGTGATTCACTATGCGTCAACGCCTGAGCTAGCCAGCGCTGGCATTAAATGAGCCTGCCACGTGGTTCCCACCAGGAAAATTAGTCTGTGGTGCAGCTATTTCCAGAGTCGCAAGGCCACCTGGCACAGGGTCTGTGAACCAACCCCATACGGTCTGTTGCAGAACAAAATGGCGGTGATGCGGTCCATGAGCAAGCTGGATCAGCCTCCCCCCGCCCCCCTTAATGGATGGAAGGAAGGGTTTCAACGTCAAGCAGGTGGCACTCAGCTCCAGAAGGCTGATGTACTCCGCCAGAGACTAGAGGTCTCTGATCTCCACCTTTCCCAGATGGCCACTCCAACCTAGAAGCGATACCGCGGGCACAACTGTCAGTTCTGGGTGGGGAAGGGAGAGGAGCCAGCCACTGACCCAATTGTGGTCCAGCAACCACCACAGAGGATCTTGAACAGTCTCCTCAGGAATCTGAATGTGGTTGGTGCAGTCGCCTTGTTGGTTGGGCCCACTGGGATTTCAGATCCAGTGCAGAGCCTGCATATTGTATAACAGGATGCAGGAGGTCAACAGTCCCAGCAACCTCAGAGTTGACCTCACTGACTGAGGCTGAGCGATCGGGATCAAAGTTTGAATGTCCTGGACTCTCTTTCCCAGAGGGAAAGGCACAAAACTGAACTGCGTCCAGAATGGCTGTGATGAAGGGGAGCATCTGAGAAGGAGTCAGGTGTGACTTCGGCACGTTGATAGTGAACGCCGAAGTTGACAGGAGTTTAATCATAGTCTGGAGGTGGTTGAAGACTGCCTGCAGTGAGCCCGATTTCAAAGTAGAGGAAGACTGGCGCCTCTGACCTCTGAAGGTGTGCTGCTACCACCGCCATCACTTTTGTGAATACCTAAGGGGAGTAGGAGACCCAAGGGGAGCACAGCAAACTGGAAATGCTCCTGTCACACCTCGAATGGCATGTAGCGCAGGTGGGCCAACAGGAAGGGGATATGCAAATAGACGCGCTGCAGGTTCAATGCCACCATCCAGTCTCCAGGGTAGAGGGCAGAAAAGACCTGGTCTTGGGTGAGCTTTTTGAATTTTTCCTTTCAGAAAAAGGCGTTGGGAGGGTGCAGGTCTAAAATAGGACGAAGACCTCCATCCTTCTTGGGCACCATAAAGTAACAGGAATAACCACCTACTTCTGTCACTGGCACAGTCTTGACGGCCCTTTTGCCACAAAGGACTTGCACTTCCTGCCGCAAATTGGGGAAACGGAATTAGCACCATCCCTGAACAGGTGAGTTCCAGCAAAGGGCATGACCATCAGAGAGGACTGGACATCGCCGAAGAACCCAATGGATCGCAGTCACGCATGGCGGCAAATGGCAATGCTGGTGCCTATGGCCCACCGTTGGAAACGGTGGTGTCCAAGCGACAACAAATCATGAACTTAGCTGCATTACCACTAACTTGAATTGCCCAAGATATCACAATGGTCTTAGGGCACAGCAAGCAGGACATGTGCCACCGAAACCCAAAGGGCATGTGAGTAGCTTCCCAACATGCAGCTGCTGTTAACAAATCAGACAGCCAAGCTGGTAGAAAAGACATGTTTGTAGAAGATTTACCCTCGCCTAGATTCTCAATCGGGGGAGTGGTGGGGAATGTGATGGGATTAGAGAGGCTGGTAGAAGCCTGCACCACTAGGTTTTCAGGTGAGAAGTGCTTCAAAAGAAAAGGCGGGTCGCTAGGGGCGGTGTAATGGCGCCTGATAATTGACGATTGACTGTGGGGGCAAAACAAGGTGTCACCCACGCTTCCAATAAGGTATCCATCACTGCCTCGTTAAATGGAAGTAGGGCCTGAGAAAAGGTCTGTCCCGGTTGGAGAATCTCTGTTAAGACAATGGTTTTAATCTCCACAGTGGAAAGCTGGAGGTCAAGTACTTTGGCCACTCTACGCATCACTGTAATTCTTTGTACCAACTGTCATCCTGGTAGGGCTGAGCAAACTCATCAATCGGGTTACAGTCATTATCAGAATCAGCCCCAAAAAACAAATGAAAAGAGTGTGGTCAACCATGTGGTCATTCAAGTGGGGGAAGCAGTTAATCAAGTGGCTAGAGGCGCAATATCTATTGAGGTCAGACCAGCAGTAACTCTGCATCATAGAGAAAACAATATGGTCTGCCTACTCAGGCAGCAAAGTTGGAGTCGACAGGCCCAGGGACGGCATGGGTCTGCTCGCTGGAAGTAGAGTCAGAACAAGAGCCAGAGGTAAGGTAGGCTCAGAGAACCCAGATGGCAGCAAGGGCAAACCAGTCAGAGGAATCTCAGGTTGAAGGCTTCCGAGCTCCTTGAAGACCTATTGCACTAGAGAGTCTGCAGGAATCCAAAGAGCGCAGAGCCTAGTTATGCAGAACTCTTCGATTTGCTACGCCATGGCTGAAGGACCTGGAAACCCAGTTGTGCCGGAACTAGTTGTGGGATCGATTCCAAAGTCAGTTGATTCTGGGGGCAAAAATTGAGAAGGTTAGCACTGACCCGCGCGTGCTCAGTCGATGAGACAGAGTGCAGATCTGTGCTTGGTGGCATAGAAAGAAGGAAACCGACGTCAGCACACCGTAATAGCGCCTATATAGGACCTGCACATCATTTCCGGTGGCGGAATAGTGTCATGGCAGAATCACACAGCGCCATCTTCCAGTGTGCAGAGGTCTTGTTGAAAAGTTTCCAGATTTTCAAATGGTGAGGAATGTGAAACAAGAAATCTCTATCAGAAAATGCCACACTCCAACAGAAGATAGTAAAAGGGACATTAACTATCTTATCTGAGGCGGAATGGAGCACTTAAGGGATGTTATGTTAAAATTCTTGTAAAGCGCACATACACCCAACTGTTTCTTGGCGCTATGGCCAAAAGGAGACGGACAGAAAGAAGTGAGGGTAACAGAGAGGGGGAAAGGAAGAAGCCTAATCGTGTGCTTTGCGGAACAGATAGGTTTTCAAAAGAGATCTAAAGTAGACATAGGAGGGATCCATGTCTAACCATCCTACTCATACCTACAAAGATGTGAATCAGGGCCAGAGGGGTCAAAGATGAGTCACATTCCTCCTATCTTTTGCATTAATAACATAGTGGCAGAACTTATATAACTTCCTCTGACAAAAGAAGAGTATGTCTAAAGGAGGTTCTGAAAACAACACCTGACCATTGGTTTGTAGATTACCTAGAAGTGCTATAGTTAGATAGTCTGAGGGGGGAAAATACATCTGTCCTCCGAAAATGTAGCTTTCAAATATGACTCCTTATAAGCACGCTAACCCATAATGCACTAAAAATCATTAATGCGCACATTTTTTTTAATCACCTTATTTACAATGTTATCAATATAGAAACACAGCAACTTCATGAGTGAAATGCAGTAATACTTCGATAACAGATACATGCCAGTTAAATGCCGCCAATCAGGCTTACAGCATTGTACATTCCTACTACAATGAAAGAGGGCAATTGGCTATCATGAGCATTAGTCCCAATTTTAATCCATATGTTTTTCCCCATATGAGGTCTCCTTGTTGCCCATGTTACTTCACCCCGAGTCTCCCCTCCTCCTTCGATGAACCATCTGTGCAGTCACTTAATTGTGATTGCAGAGACTCAGGGTCCACGTTCTGGAGAGCGACTATTTCCACCCAAATTTCCAAAACAACCTCTGCTTTCTCATCCCTTTGTACTTCTCCCAATCGAGGTTCCTACACAGCATTAGGCAATTAGGGGTGAGCCAGGGTATAGCTTTGCACCCTTTTGCCAAAAGTAGTGCCAATGTCGCAAACATATTTCAAATCGTTCAGCCCTTCTGAGTATATTCATCCTAGCAAGAATTCTTTTACTGTGGTTCTCAGTTTTAAGGCAGTTACAGGACAGAATGATGCAACTATCACTAGTCAGTAATCCATCACCCCATCACTCGTCTAAGTCATATGTATAAGTTACTTGCCCTCTTACCACATCTTGGACATGTTGCTGGGTGTACCAGGAATATTCTATTAAGTCTCTGGGGTGTAAGGTAGAAGTGGTGTAGACAGTACAAATGAAAACAGTTAAGCCTGGCACTGATGGCTACAGCCTGAACTAGAGCAAAAGCTGTATTCTACTCATGGGCAGCCAGGGGCTCCCGAAGGCTGGCTTCTCACAGACATCTCATTTTCAACAGCTTCCTTTTTCTGTTCTTTATTCAAAGCAGCATGAAGGCACGAGATCAAGCCTATACTCAACCTGGTATCTAATAGTAGACTAGTAGACCAGACTAGTGAGTCTGACATATCACAGGCACTGCTGAAAAGTTAATCCAGATATCACATGCAGCTTTAAAAATTAGGGAAACTGAAGGAACGGACCAGTTCTCAGTTGACAAGACAGCTGTAGCCCTTCAAATGTAATAATTTCTTCACTTGCCACCTAGCAACCCTCTTCTCACCACTGACTCGTACACAAAACCCAGTGTGTCTGTCGAAATGGCTGCAACCACCAATTGTTCAACTTTCTAGCGAAAGGCGGGCACTTCAAGACCTGTTTAATCGCCAACTTCCATGCAGCAAACCACAAAAGAGCATTCGTCTGGATTGGAAGATAAGTACCGTTCATAAGGAGCACTGGAAGTTGACCTTCCTCCACTGTGGCAACCGCCAATCTCTTTTCCCAGGATTATCTATCCTCACATCACAGTGCTGCATATTGCAGGAGCCCACATATAATATAGTTGTGGATCTGGTAACGCTGGGCCTCCTTCATCTCTATCAAATTTCAGTGTCTCCAACCCGAGTCCGAGCCTTTTACCCACCCACACTAGCAATATCAAAAGGCTGTTCAATTCCTTAAAGGTTGACCTCGGAATCAGGCGCATGGAGCTTTGTAAAATATTTTGTAGAATATAGAAGAAGCGGGGGTGAAACATCTCATAGACCCTCCATATGTTCCAGCACTCAGATATCAGGCTTACACTCTGCATTCGGTTAGACCTGGCATCATTGTTGTGGTTTCCCCCTCTATTTTGCTGGCCTTAGAACTCTCAACGCTTTACCACTGCTAACAAGTGCAAACGTGCTTGTGCTCTTTTCCTATCACATGGTAACATTGCCTTCTACCCAGTTGCCATATTTAATTTACTTGTAAGGCCCTAGTAAAGTGGCATTACATGTGCCCAGGGCCTGTAAATTAAATGCTACTCGTGGGCCTGCAGCACTGGTTCCGCTACCCATTTAAGTAGCACTTTAAACATGTTTATTTAATTTATTTTATTTATAGCATTTGTAAAGCGCTCTGTAACCCTACGGGCATCCTGGTGCTAGGTACATATAGCTGAGAACCCTGTAGAACAGAAAAGGACAGTGGACACGGTGCTGATCAGTTAGATTTTTTGGTAGATTTTTTGGGAGATTTTTTTGAGAAGAGCCATGTTTTCA
This sequence comes from Lissotriton helveticus, assembly GCF_964261635.1. NCBI lineage: Eukaryota > Metazoa > Chordata > Amphibia > Caudata > Salamandridae > Lissotriton > Lissotriton helveticus. The sequence continues at coordinate 1,274,129,926 of NC_136067.1, read as the reverse complement.
CCTTTTTACGAAAGGCCATCAATTCGTTTGTTTTTCTGATGTCAGTAGGGAGGTTGTTCCATAAATGAGCTGCGGCTATACTGAAGGCTCTTCCCCCACAGGTGGCTTTCTTGATCCTGGGAATGCTGATAAAGTTTAAAGATGAGGATCGAAGAGACCAGGTAGGCTCATACCAGTTGAATTTATTTTGGAGTGGTCGGGGGCCTAGCCCATGAACTGCCCTGAAGACAATACATAAGGATTTGAAACGGATCCTCTGGTGTATAGGCAGCCAGTGGAGGTCGGCCAAGGCAAGAGTGGTAGAAGATCTTCGTTCCCGAGAGAGTGCCAGTTTGGCTGCAGCCGCCTGGATACTTTGAAGTCTGGAAATGAGATAGGCAGGGGATTCCAGCAAGAGGGCGTTACAGTAATCCAGGCGGCTGAGGATGGTGCTCCTGACTATGTTAGCTCTAGTCTGTGGAGGCAGGAGGGGTAGCAGCTTTCGCAGTCCTCGCAGTAAGGCAAGGCAGCTGCTGACCTGCTTGTTGACGTTAGTCTCTAAGCTCAGGCTGTTGTTAATAGTGACTCCAAGATTCCTTACTGAATTCACTGGGGTAGGCGAGTCTCCTAACAGCTGAGGCCAGAAGTCTGAAGGTAGACTTTTGGGGATTCTTCCTACTACACAGTGCAATATTTCAGTTTTGACACTGTTAAATTGTAGTGAATTCTGGTTGAGCCAGAGTGACATTTCCAGCATGCAAGTGTGGAAGGTCTCCAGTGAGTTTGCATGAGATCCGTCAAGAGAGATCATTAGCTGGGTGTCATCTGCGTAATTTATCACGCTGATGCCATGGCTTTTGATGATCCTCATCAGGGGTTGCATATAAATGTTAAAAAGTATGGGGCTAATAGCAGACCCCTGTGGGACCCCATGCGGAACTTTAATGAACTCTGATTGATACGGAGGGATAGCTACTGCCTGCCATCTATCTGTCAGGTAGGAGCGGAACCAGTCAAGCGCGACTCCTCCGACTCCGATGTTCTTTAGTCTTTTTATCAGGATGTCGTGGTTCACCGTATCGAATGCGGCGGACAGGTCCAGCAGAATCAAAATTGCTGATTCTCCCCTGTCCGCCCTCATTCGTAGGTCATCCATGACTGTCAGCAAGGCTGACTCAGTTCCATGAGCTGGTCTGAAACCAAATTGCTCCTCTTCCAGGATGTTGTTAGTTTCTAGGAAGAGGGCTAGGGATCTGCTGACCCATCGCTCTATGATCTTTATCGGGTATGGTAAGCGGGAGATAGGCCTGACATTGCAGAGTCTGTGTGTGCAGTTTAAACTACCATTTCGACCTGGCAGAATAAACCTTTTGTCAGGCTCGAACTTTCCTTTTTATTTGTAACTGTCATTGTATTTGTATAGCGCTTACTTCTCCTGACGAGGTGTTGAAGCACTTTTTGGCAATTAGCATGCTACTCCAGAACCCAAAAGGATTAGTGGTGGATTAGTATAGGGAAATATGAACATAGTATTAGTATAGGGAGGTTCGAGTTAATTTGAGCGGAGGACATGTGAGTCTGTTAGTTGGATTGAATAGAGAAATGGAGGGATAGAAGAGGGAAAAAACTATAAGTTTTACAGGGGAGATCATAGTAGTAAGTTGAGGTCTGAGATGAGCATAGGAGAGATGGAGGAGGAAAGAGCCTGTAGAAATGGATTAGGAAGAAAGAGAATCAGAGTAGAACAAGCATTTGCAATGCAATAGGTCTCATTATGAAAGTTTGAGCTATTGGTATTGTAAATGTCAAATTTTTTACTTATGTGTTGGTTTTAAAAAATGCTAAATTAATAGCTTTGTCATTTACAATGGCACTAGTTATAACTTTTGCAGATGTGACACTTATAGCATTTGTAATGCAATGTGTTGTATTTTCGTGACTTACATGTATTGATATAACAAATAACATTGGCTTTTTTTATAATTAATACTTAAATAACATTTATTGTAATTTATAATGGCAATAGCTTAAACTTTTGTAAATAACTTATGAAGATTATGTACAGTGTATTTTATTGTGACGAAAATCCAAGAACAGAAGTGAAATATTAACATCTTTTTGTGACATTTGTAATAAAGCTTGAAACATTGAGAGAACATATTTGAACCAGTTGTTGTTGAATGGTTGCACAGATTGATGCTGTGGTGACGAGTGATGCTGGGGCGTTCAGTGATGCTGTGGTGGTGAATTTGTGCCCCGCTTGAGGGCATATTATAATTGTAGTATGAGTTCTGCAGATTTATGCTGTATTAGTAATGCCTAGTGCAGTGCTGGTGATCAAAGATGGTGTAGTGGTGGTGAATGATGCTGTGTTGATGCTGTTTCATGATTTGGTGTGCTGAGTGATGCTCTAGTGGTGTTGACTAATGCCGAAATAGTATAAATGATGCTGTGTTAGTGCTCATTGACAATTGTGCGTACCTTGGGGAGAGGGGACGGGAGGGAGGGGAGAGAGGGGAGAGTGAGGAAAGAGGGGCGAAAGGGGGGAGAAAGGGAGGGGAGAAAGGGGGGAGAAAGGGAGGTGAGAGGAGAGAGTGGTGAGAGGGCAGAGTGGTGAGAGGGCAGAGTGGTGAGAGGGGAGAGTGGTGAGAGGGGAGAGTGGTGAGAGGGGAGAGTGGTGAGAGGGGAGAGTGGTGAGGAGAGGGGAGAGTGGTGAGGAGAGTGGTGAGAGGGGAGAGTGGTGGTGAGAGGGGAGAGTGGTGGTGAGAGGGGAGAGTGGTGGTGAGAGGGGAGAGTGGTGGTGAGAGGGGAGAGTGGTGGTGAGAGGGGAGAGTGGTGGTGAGAGGGGAGAGTGGTGGTGAGAGGGGAGAGTGGTGTTGAGAGGGAAGAGTGGTGTTGAGAGGGAAGAGTGGTGTTGAGAGGGGAGAGTGGTGTTGAGAGGGGAGAGTGGTGTTGAGAGGGGAGAGTGGTGTTGAGAGGGGAGAGTGGTGTTGAGAGGGGAGAGTGGTGTTGAGAGGGGAGAGTGGTGTTGAGAGGGGAGAGTGGTGTTGAGAGGGGAGAGTGGTGTTGAGAGGGGAGAGTGGTGTTGAGAGGGGAGAGGGGGTGAGAGGGGAGAGTGGTGAGAGGGGAGAGAGGGGAGAGTGAGGAGAGGGGAGAGTGAGGAGAGGGGTGAGTGAGGAGAGGGGTGAGTGAGGAGAGGGGTGAGTGAGGAGAGGGGTGAGTGAGGAGAGGGGTGAGTGAGGAGAGGGGAGAGAGACGAGAGGGGGGTGAGTGAGGAGAGAGAGAGGGATTGGAGAGAGGGAGTGTAGAGGTGAGAGTGGTGAGAGGGTAGAGTGTTGAGTGGTGAGAGGAGGGAGTGGTGAGAGTCTGGAGAGAGGAGATGGGGGAGAGGGGTGGGTGAGGAGAGGGGTGGGTGAGGAGAGGGGAGAGAGGAGTGAGTGAGGAGAGAGAGGTTGATTTGAGAGAGGGTGGGGAGAGTGGTAAGAGGGGAGCGGCGAGGGGAGAAAGGGGAGAGAGTGAGGGGTGAGTGAGAAGAGAGGGAGGAGGGGAGGTTGAGGAGAGAGGGAAGATGGGAGGGGGGAGAGTTATTTTTCACTTTTCGAAAAGCCTTTTAAAAAAATCTCTCAACCTTTTTTTTATTTGCACCTTTCTAAAAACCAGGACAGGCGTAAGTATTTCCTTTGTTTTGGTTCCCTGGGCAGAAGTAGAAAATGCAGCAGCCGCCGTTCGAAATCTGTTGGCCTGGTCATCCTCCCATCTTCTCTACTTCAGCAGCATGAAATACCATGAAAGCACATGTTTTGGATTTGAGTCCAATTCTTAAAAAAAAAAATAGCACACACTACATGGCGCATTAATACACTGTAAATAAGCGCTCCAAAGAAGCTTTTGTGATAGTGTGACCCTTTATAAATAATTCTTGAAAAGGGCTGGTAGGAGCGGACTGTCCAATCTGCCTTCATTTTAAAACTTACTAATAAAGTTATGTAAGTACTGCCAGAATTAGACAGGGAAAACAGAGAAGGAGAGAGACAATTAGCTAGTGTAGTGTGTAATGTTTGAAACCCGTAACAAAAGTACTAAAATAAATTCTAAAAATCACTGTTATGTGTGAGTAACAAAAATAATTAATGTTGTTTTTAAAATGTAAAAGAACTATGAGATCGGCTTTAAATAGGAAATGCAAATCGTAAAAAATGCGGAGATGAGGCCACCATAATGTCTTTCAAATATTGACAGCGCAAACCATGTTTAAGATCTTTTGTGAAGTAAAGTACTGTCTTTCCCTTAAAGTTCTTTTTTATTGGAGTTACGCATAAAAGTGATTCAGGTTAGAGGGGAAACAACAACTTAGGAGGATGTCTCCATGTGGCTTGGGCTCGGCTGTCGCCTCGGACATGTTTACTGGTAACACGTGAAATGCTAAAACCATTAATCAAGAAGGATGGCTCAGTCTGCCTTCTTGCCCGGTCACCTCTTCTCTGCTTCCTGTTTAACACTAGAGATTGTGGGAGGGGGGAGGTTGAGGAGAGAGGGGAGAGGGAAGAGGGGAGGGGAGAGAGTTATCCCTTTTTTTCTCCAAAAAGCATTACAAAAAAAACACTCTGAACCTTTTTTATTTCCACCTCTCTAAAACGCAGGACAGGCGCAAGTATTTCCTTTTTTGTTCGGTTCCCTGGGCAGAAGTAGAAAATGCTGCAGCATAGAAAATGCTGCAGCAGCCGCTCAAAATCTGAGGCCTGATCACCCTACCATCTTATCGGCTTCAGCAGCATGAAATACTGAAGGGCACAATACATCAACTGTGAAACATTTGAAGATTAGCAGAATAACGACAGTAGTAAATCAAGTAGTGCATAGAAAGACAGCACTACACAGCAAAGGATAACCGAGCAGGCAGGTAAAACTGCCATTGAAACGCAAATCAAACTTCGAAAGTTGTTTGCAAATGACATTGCTTCCTAGTAAAATATGCAAACTATCCGTGTTTTGCAAAGCCTTTAAAACACTTGCCACATTTTGGAGGAGAAATGCGACACGGCCTGGCGGCCATGAAAAGTGCGAAATGAAAGCCTTTGATGCAGCAGGGGGCGGAGCGGATCCCTTTCAAGTGAAGCTGCTGGCGGCACCACGCTGGCGCAGATGGCTGGCTTTCATGTGCACGCGCTTTTTAGGTCAATGCGCTTGCGCATTGAGCTTGCTTTTCACGGGCACAGCATCAAATCGCCGATGGTTAAGCTCTCGTTAAGCCCCTATATCTCTCGCAAGCTCAATGTGCACGCGCATTGACAGGCTCGACCTAAAAATTAGGTTTGGGATGAGTCAAAAAAGAGATAATATGAGGGAGAATTTAGTATGGTTGTTTGGGAGATCATAGTAGTAAACCGATGTTTCGTGTGAGCCAGGAGGTGTAGAGGAGGGAGAAGTCTAGGAAGGGTTATTTTGGAGATCATAGTAGTAGAAGGGGTTTGGGATGAGAGAGAGTGAAGATAGAGGATACATTGATAGGGCTGTAGGGTGACGGTAAGACAGAGTAAAGTTTGAGAGAGTAATTTTTTTTCTCTTGTACAATAGGACTAAACTAATAAATATATATACACAATTACATAGTAAGGGAATATATGTATAAGGAATATAATATATTGATATTTGTGTGTTTTGTTTCTGTGGAGTAGTGAGAGGAGATATTGATGTAGTGGTTTTCTATGGAAGATTTGAATTAGAAGTACTGGCAGTGCTGGAATCTAAGCACTTTTCTTCTTAGCAAAAATATATTAAGTCCTAGAACCATTTTCTCTCTGCCTCTTTTTTCTCGTGTGTCTTTGAGCTTTGAGCCAAGGTTTTCATTACCTCCCTATTAAAAAACGACCACCTCCATGTGTAATAGCTTGTTTCAAGCCTCTTTCAGGTGCCTTTTGCTGACATCGTGTCAGGGGTGGTGGTCTGCTGGACGACAGTCCCATGGGGTTTGCTTCAGGATGAGCTGCCACCACTTGGATACTAGTCCTAAGGGTCAGACATTGCTGCATCCCGTATGCCCTTAATCTTTGCCGGACATCGCTGCATCCCGTCTGCCCTTATTCTTCCTCCCCAGGCGACCCCAGGGTTCCTGCCCCTTCCTCCAGCAATGGCCGCTTCTCTTTCAAGCATTCGCTGTGGCATCGACACAAACATAAATATGTGTGAGCAAATGCAATTTAGCCTCACATCCTAAAACGCAATAAGAGTTCAAAACAAGGCACAGAGGGCGGGTGGCGGTGGGGGGGGGGGGGGTGCGACAGAGTGCATCCAGCACATACACAACCATGAAGCATACAATTCACAAAAAAAAGAGTTCCGCTTATAACAGTTACGAGATCGAAGTGTAACTAAACTGTACTTGGTCGGTGCTGCATTGTAAAAAAACGGAAGTGACATTTGCTGCTTAAACCAATTAAGTGGTGGCAAAGAAGACCGACACTACGCTATACAAATAGTAAGCAACAGACGGGAGCTACCTCATTTACTCAATACTACAGGTCGTTGCCAACAGCGCATGCGCTGTCTAGGCTCGACCTAAAAAAGCATCTGCCGTGGAGGCTCTTTGTTTAGGACATTGTAACTATGTTAAAATCTATACTAATATAATAAAGAGAGAGCCCAAACATTTGAGGTGGGTAATCTCAGGAACCACAGCACCAATCACAACACCCAATACAGCGTTGGAAAGGGCAGTTGCAGCAGAAGGACATAGTCTATGCAGACGCCCACCATATACATTTAAAAGGTAAAAGAACCATGCCAGCAAAGTAGTCCCTTGTGGGCGTGTCTGCGTTGTGCTGTGGGCGTGTGCTGGGGGCGTGACAAACGCTGGGGGCGTGTGGTACGTTCCGCCCTTCATGCCATGTCTCATATCATGTGCTAATCCCACCCTGCCCCCTTTAAATACCCCTGCACCCCATAATCATAACCCACCCTTACTCCTTAAAATACCCCAACACCCTTGAACACTAACCCATCTTAACCCTATAAATATACCCTGTACCCCAAAACCCAAACCTATCCCTAAAAAAACCCTGTACACCAAAACCCAAACCTAGCCCTGAACCCTATAAAAACCCCTGTACCTCAAAACCCAAACCTACCCCTGAACCCTAAAAATACCCCTGTACCCGAAAACCCAAACCTAGCCCTGAACCCTAAAAATACCCCTGTACCCCAAAATCCAAACCTAGCCCTGAACCCTAAAAATAACCCTGTACCCCAAAACCCAAGCCTACCCTAGAATACCCCTGTACCCCAAAACCCAAACCTAGCCCTGAACCCTAAAAATACCCCTGTACCCCAAAACCCACACCTAGCCCTGAACCCTTAAAATACCCCTGTACCCCAAAACCCAAACTTAGCCCTGAACCCTACAAATACCCCTATACCCCAAAACCCAAACCTAGCCCTGAACCCTAAAAATACCCCTATACCACAAAACCCAAACCTAACCCTAAAACTACCCCCGTACCCCATAACCCAAAACTATATCTGAACCCTTAAAATACCCAAACACCCCAAAACATATACCTCAGTACCCCAAAACATATACCCCTATACCCAGTGCTTTAAATGGGCCGGTACTCACCGGTACGGAGTACCAGCACTTCAACATTTTCGAGCCGTCAGTACCGGCACTTTTCTTTAGTTCAGGGAGAGTACCAGTACCCTGATTGATGGCATAGCAGGAACATGGTAGCCATGACATAGCCTTTAGCGGAGAGGCTGCTAGATTAGCAGCTCCCATTTGATTTTCGCAGACTGCTGGGGTTGGTGAGGGCTTGCGTCACGCTGTGATTAACAGGACAGGGTCTCGTCAGACCCTGCACTGTTAATTAGTCGTCAACGACCATTCAGTTGAAAGTGCTTTAGCCTCCCCCCTGCTGGTCAGTAATTCAGTCCCATTTAGGGTATTGCACTAAAACAAGTAGCAGGGAAACACAATCACCTTCGACAAAGCCGGTTTTCTTTTCAACACAGGAGCTACTTCCCTTTGTATGCCCCTCCAACACTAGTCGCTGAATTTACATGATAACAGCGACATTACAACAGGTTCATGAGTGTGAAGGTGCCCTGCCCAAAGAGCAATGAATAGCAGGGAATGATGCAGCACTCCGGGAAATGGATCTGGTTGGGGGGAAACGACATGAACACTGAAGGAAGGGGGGGGGGAGGAATGGAAAAAAGTGAGGTGACAGCTGACGTTAGAATTGCCACTTTTTTTCAGATACAAATACCAGATATTTGTTCACGTCTGAAAAGGGTGCTTAGAAATGGTATGTTAACACAAATCTGTGTAACGTATAAATATGTTGTATTTCTTGAAGTAATTGGTTTAACTATTGAGGAACCACATGTGATTTCAATCGAATCGCCTCCTTTAATGTTTGGAAGCAGATCAAGAGAAATTAAATAACCTTTAGCCTGAAATCTAGTTTAAAATGCTGCCTTGCAGAATTTACAGGGCCCCGACGGCGCTTGCGTGCACACGCACACTTTCACAGCTTGGAAATACTTTTGTACTTTTGAAGTGATTACATGATTCATGCTTTTATTTACTGGAAACATTATAAATCCTGATTTAGCAAGTTTTTTTCTGCAAGCCTATATTTAAAAATACAGCCCCTCAGCAGTAAGCTTACTCTATCAACAAAAATAACGATGTATAGCACAACGAAATACTCCTTTGAAAGTGGAGAATGGGTTTGTGTACATGTCTGCTTGTTTCTTTCTGTGTGTGTGTGCATGCTCGAGAATATATAGAATTGTGCCACACAACAACAAATAATGGTATGACATTAAGAAGTTGCAAATATTACAAAACTAGAAAAAGTTACCATTTTATCCTGTTTGGCTTTGATTTTGTGATATGATTTAACCTGTTTTGTTTACATAAAAACCTTTCTGTTGTGTTTTGATATGTGCTGCAAGTGGTATAGAAGTTATTATGTATCATCCTGTCTTGCCGTAAGCCCCGCCCATAGCCCCCGCCCCCTTGCCACACCTCTAGCTCATTTTAATGAGTACCTGCACTTATTTTTTCCCATTTAAAGCACTGCCTATACCCATACTTACCTTATCCAAACATTAAAAAAAAACATGCTTTTACCATTCATGCATTTACAACGAATTTCGTTGTAAATGTATGCATGGTAAAAGCATATAAAAGGTAATGCCATGCGTTATAATGGCATTGCGGAGTCATGGTACTTTCGTAATGAAAGTATGCGGAGTGATGGTATGCGGAAAGAAAGTTGCGGAATAATGGGTGTTTACCCTCCCCCGGTAAGTACATTGGTGGCACGGCGGCCCACATCTCCAGCAACATGTTCATATTTTTTCACCACCCATTTGAAAAATGCACAGGTCTCTCTCATTGATGGCCAGCACCGACATACGCTTTTAAACACACTTCCCGCCACAAGTTCTAGAATTGCGAACTTTAGAGTTGGGGAGCTACGTTCGAATCTCGGCATCAGCTCAACATCCTGTGATTCGAGGCAAATCGCTTTGTCTCCCCGTGCCTACCACAAATAAATGTGTTCTGTAATGTAAGTTGTGCTCATGTCATGTTGTCGAGTTTGCGCTATATAATATTGCAAGGAAAAATAAAGTAGGGAAACTCGAGTTCACACACTACTGAACGCGCGCTCTTAAGTGCATCATCAGTGTACTGTGAATCGGAGCGTTTTACAGGCCTGTAACAGATAAGAAATGCTATCAAAATGAAATCCTACAAAACAATATACTACTGGCCGGCAGCAATTCATACCCGGACAACGTCGGGACGGGCTGCTAGTACTTAATATTTTGGAAATTAAATAAAACAGTACAAAAAAGTCTCAGCATATGATTAATGACTGTAACACAGATAATGTTCACTTTCAACCACATTACTAAAACGCAAATTCGTTCACGTTAGTACCTGAAAAATCCAATCAGATATCGAATAAAACTAATGTAATATGGATTAACAGCACAACATGCTATATGGTTAAATTAAAGTCTTGCTTTTAATTAAAAACCGTTTAGGTGCTCAATGTAAATATCCAATTAATAATTTGGGATTTTAATATGTACAACACAAATCTCCACAGAGATTGAACTATAAATCTTTATATTTGATCAATAACTGCAACTTAAAGAATTTTGTGTAATAACCTGTTTGGAGCCACTGGCTTCTGGGAAAAACAAATATCGTCCCCATCATCCCAGGCTTGGTTGCCAGCTTTTCTACTTCCTCCTCCAGGACCAGGAGCTCCAGCTCCTCCTCCTCCTGGCCTTGAAAATCTCCCTCCTCCACCACCACCTCCTCGGCCACCTCCTCTTCCTCCTCCTCTACCACCTCTTCCTCCTCCTCTTTTTCCGCCACCTTTGTTTGGCTTTCCCTTCCTTCTTCCGGGTTCGTTCATGGTCAGTTGCTGCAACAAAAGAAATTATTATTGTACATCTAGATTTAGTATGCAGCAGGCAGTTGGTTTACTAAAGAGAACTATTTCTCAGTAAAGTTACCAGAGCAGTAAACCAAGACAGCTGATTGGTTTTAAATAAAAACTAGCACTAAATTACACTGTATTGCAAAACTCATCCTTCAAACATAAAGAAAGCACCAATCTGACCATGCCCTCTTTATAACTCACTCCTAACTAACCCTCTTTCACAGTAACCATTGACTGCTTTGACATCTCAAGCTCCGCTATCATTGACCTCTCCGCCTCTGGCCAGACCCTCACTCATGTGTTCCTCATCACCATTTCCAAAGGACCTTCCAATGTGACCCCAATATAACTCCATGCAGTAAGGGCAAACTATCACCCATCTCACTTTTCCCTTACTTAGCACGAAAACACACCCCAAGTCATTTGACTGCTTCATCACCACCCTACAGTAAGCAAGTTACTCCCCCTACGAACTTAGCAGTTTCACACCTTAATCACCAACATCCGCTACCACCAGAAACCGTATGGACCTGAAGACGAGTGCAGAGACTCAAGATATATGAATTGGATCAGGGAAATCTCCGAATGGGGACAGTGGAAGAAATCCTAATGAAACATGTCCAGATGACTTAGAAGTGTGGGCAGCCATGATAGCTGACTTGAGAGAGTCTTCTACTGAAGCTTCCCCTAAGGGAACCTGATAGGTGTGAACACGAAAGGCTATTGGGATGTAATACGTTATTGCCACGGTCTAAATAGTCTGTCAGGATGTACAATTTACTGTCGGGGAAGGTGTGCACACGAGCCGGATTGGGTGGGGGGCTGTTTATTACGTTTACTTGGTCTTATTGATGGTGCATTCATATTGCTTGTAAAATGACTTGGGAGCTTAACACCATTATCGCTTGTATCCTTTGAAATCACAATTAAGATCACTTAAAAAAAACAAGCATATGCACCTGAAAAACATAACACATGCCCACATCTGCACATGGCTCAAAAACGTCATCCTAATCCTAGACAACCTCTTAAAAAACAATTGGTGAGGCTCGACCCACTGGCTACACAGACCTTGCTGTATTCCTGTGCACCCAGCCTCCAAAAACAGTCAAGGTCCTTTCAATACCTCTTCTCCTAGCCCCACAGTCAGTACTCCACTATTGACAATGGCATTCTCTTCTCCTTCTCAACCAAGATTACACTCATATATGCACCACTCTTGGGACCAGCTTGTTATTCTACCCCACCCTCCCAAAACTTACACATCCAAGCTCTACAAAATCCTTTTCTCGTTCCCAACCCCCAATTCTCATCGTTCAATTTCGTAAACCTACCTTCAACGCCGGAGTAGCCTTGCACTATATAAATACCCCATAACATTAACATTAACATCCATTTTAGTTCTAAAATCATAATCTCCTTGCTATGTCCACCAACTCACTCACTCACCTTCCCCACCTCTTTAACCTTGTTCCTCTCCGATACATAACAAAATACAATGGCATGCATGAAAGCAAACCTATTTTGTATCTCACAGACAAAGTCTTTCATTGCTTTTGCAGCACATAATCGTGCTCTTCTAAGCTGGATTTCAAAGACCAAAACTACTACTGAAAATTCCCCTTCATACTCAAAACCATCTTACCCCACTCTTTCCTCTTTCCACCCATCTTATCTTATCTTAAGTGCAATTTGTAGAGCGCGCTAACACCAAAGGCTTCCTGGCGCTTTAAGACAGAGTGAGTGAGGTTGAAAGCGTGAGCAGTGGAGTTTTAACCAAGGGAAGGGAAGAGGTGAGTTTTAAGCAGTTTCCTGAAGTTCAGGAGGGAAGGGGTGGACTTGATGGAGAGAGGGAGGAGATTCCAAAGCCCGGGAGCCAGGTGGGAGAAGCGACGACCACCGAATTTCTTGGTTTTAGCTTTCGGGGTAACTAGCAGGTGACTGTGGGCTGATCGGAGGTTGCGAGTTGGACGATGAGGAGTAATTAAGGATTTGAGAAACGCGGGACCGGAGCAGTGGAGGGATTTAAATGTGAGGCAGGCCACCTTAAAGGCTGCCCTTTGGCCTATTGGGAGCCAGTGCAGTCTGTGAAGTATAGGTTTGGCCGATTGCCATCTGGGGGTTTTATGAATGAGGCGGGCCGCCTGGTTTTGGACAACCTGAAGGCGGTGTAGCAGGGATTGTGGGAGACCGTAGTAGAGGGAATTGGAAAAGTCCAGACGAGAAAGTACAAGTGAGATGACAACTTGGGTCAGCTGTCTAGTTTGATCTACTTACATATTCAGTCACCGACAACCTCAAACACGCATTCTAGCCACACACTTAGCCAACCAGCTACAATCAAACATCTAACCACTTTCAAATCCCAAAGTACTCATACCCCGTCCAATCTCCAACCCCATTCTCACTATTTGTAAAATCATAAGGAATGCATGAGTTGCTATTTGACTATCCAAACTGAAAAACCAAGAGCCTTTGATAAGCAATACATTGCAGATTTTGCAAAATATGAGAATTTTTCCTGTACCCCACCCTCCGCTGAGAACACTCAGCGTTACAACCCGATTGTCAGGTGACTGAAATATTTCTTTACTAATGCCCTTGAGTATCTGTATGCAGTATCAATATTTTGCATTACCTTATCTTACTCTCTGCTACAAGGAGGACACATTGTCCAGTGTCACATCAAACTATTTCTAGAACATGATAACGCACCAGGCTAGCTTGGAGGGAATCACGGATATTTCACAACAGCTTTGGCTTCTGAAAGACAAACAGGAGTGGGCACAGGCAGTTGCATGTCGAGCTCTTCAGGACATGCGGTTGACTCCAACTCCACCTCTGCAAGATTAAGGTTACGGTACGGTTACTTTTTTGAGTGACTGAGAAACTGCCATTTCCTCCTTTTGTCAATAATAAAAACATTAATTGTCATCATCGTAGCACAATGTAGACTGATTGAACCTAGTTTGTAAATTATAGAAAATAGAACACGTCACTAAAGTGTTTAAAATTATTCAATGTTACTTAATAAATAATCATTAACATCTCTTGCTTCACATACTATATGTCCATAAATTGAGAAAAATGGCAGGCACTAATCACTTTCCCTGCTCAAGGCTACTTACACAGGGGTGCGGACATTTAACCACGTTCAATATATCACCTGCACACCCTTGCCGATATTTCCCACAGTGCTGTTTCCCAGACCACAAAATTATAGCGGAAAAAGCGAGGGTACACCACTAGCATACAAAAGAAGAAAGAAACTGCAGGCACAGGGATTAACAAGGAAATATTAAAAATCTGTTAAATGAGTCACTGAATCACCATCCTGGGACTGGTACTCGCCTAGAGACGGGAGGCGATCTGCTGGAAGCGAACTACAGTACCCGCAATTTGTGAATGGATGGGTGGCTTGCGTGAGTGGGGCAAGGTGAAGGGGAAAACTCCGGACGGTGCGCACTGATGACCACAGCGACTGAGATTTGGAAATGTAGGTGGGTGGCTTGGACACGGACGGGAGTGGCCGCTCCACTGTGAGATACATCGCAGTGCGGCAGGCTTTTTCTTCGTATCCCAGCACGACCTTGTCGTTAAGCATGAGATACGGGGTGTCGTTTAATGAAGTTACCTGCACAAGTTGAAGATTACCAACTAATAAATAAAGTTGGTGAAAAAAAAAAAAGTAACTCCACCTGTTTTCTTTCTTTAACAGGTGCCTTGTGGTAAGCGGGAAACCGCATTTTCCAATCTTTTGCATCGTGGTGTTTCCCTCAGAGATTGTGACCGCCATCTTGTTTTTGCCGCAAGGATGTTTTCACTTCAGATATAAATACCATTGGGCTTTTTAAGCCATGAAAGCCTCCATTGTTTTAATTCCTGCTTGTATTTAATGCTCAAAGATAATATTTTACATTGGAGTTACTTATTTTATATCTTCTTGGTGGTCCTGAGGTAGCTTATATTATTTTTGGAGATTTTCTGGTGTTTCTTTCAATATTGCTTCACTTATTCTTCCCTGAGACTGTAATTTCTTGGCATAAAGTGTATGCTATCATTTCTGTTGCTCTGCTGTGCACCTCGTGAGGCTTCCTCAATATTATGGCTATGTGTCCCTTTTATGCTACCTTGTGTAAGGGGAGAACAAAGCCTACTTGTCGTTCTGTCCATAGTTCTTCTTCATCTGTGTTTGACTTCAACCCTTTTTGCGTTCTTCAAGAGAAAATGGTGAATTTAGAACAAGGTGCAGTATCAAATCTCCCTCTTTCAAGTATACCACTTCCTAGCTCCAAAATGGTATCCAAATTATTGGGCACATCAGCCCTCTCATCTAGGAAAAGGGTTAAAAAAGACCTGCCTTCACCAACTAGATCTCCTCCTTCAATCTCTATGGAAATAATCCTTGAGGAAATACGAGCTCTTAAACTTTACATGGAAGAGACCAATATTCACCTTGAACAACTGGATGATAAATTGTCACACATGGAGAGTAGAGTTGTTCAATTAGAAAACAAAATGGAGTCTTTCCATTCTGTCGCCAATCAAGTCACCTCTATGCAATCTTAGATCTTGCATCTTCAAAAACAGATTGAGAACCTTGAAAACCTTAACAGACACAACAATCTACATATTTACGGCTTAGTAGAGGGACTTGAAGGCCCTAATCCTCTCTCCTTCTTCCAATCATTTCTCAAAAAACTCCTGGATCTTCCTGAATCTCCGACATTGAACATTCAGAGAGCTCATCATTTAGGTCATGTTTCACAGTCTGTGTCTTCATCGAATAAACCAAGAGGAGTTATTTTGTATTTTTTAGAATACACAGACTTGTTGAAGGTCCTGCAAGCAGTCATGGTCAAGGGTAGATTCTCCTGGCATGGCTCTACCCTTTTCTATTCCCAAGATTATGCCAAGGCAACAGCGGACAGACAGAAGAAATTTTCAGACATCAATTCCAGATTCGGTCTTATCCATTCTTGCCTGTTTAAAGTCACGTATAAGAACAAGACCACGACGTATGAAGATCCCTGTCTTCTTGAACGATTTCAAGACAATTGTAGGCTAGAAGATATTGATGTTACTAGACTTACTGTTTAACTTACTTCACTAATTCTTGTTAGTATGTAATACAGTCCTGGTTATATGTTTTATATGTTTTTTTATTGTTTTTGTTAATATTTGTAGAACTTGTTTCTTCTTCTGTTTCCCAGGTACTGTCATAAGTTATATATTTGACTCCTCTTACGTTTTTGATGATATACCTCCCTCCTCCTGTGCCCGTTTCCGAGAGCTCCGGTTGTTGTACCGTTTCCCTTATGCGGCTCCACCACCCTCGAATTTTGTGTGTTCTTTCTGGTATGTTATTCTTTATATTTTACGTATGGGTTTTGTCTCGCTCTCTCCTTTTTGCTTCATCACATTTCTGTCTCCCTCTTCTACGTTCTTTTTTCAGAAGATCTTTATCAAGTTCTTGTTTATTTCTAGTGCTTTTTAGGTCTCGCCTGTCGATGCGCATGCGCATCGAGCTTGCGAGACTATTGGGGCTTAACCACTCTTTAACTAACTTGCAAGGAATCGTGGCGATTCCTTGCAGCGCCCGTGACTTTTAAGCTCAATGCGCATGCTCATTGAGCTTAAAAGCGCGTGCACATCAGTTCCCTCAGCCGCACTCCAGTCCCCTGCTGCTTTCACACCCTCTCCCCGCTCCGCCCCCTCCCCTGCCCGCCGTGTCGCATTTCTCCTCCCCCTCCCCTTATCTGCCTTTCCCTCCGTCTTGTTTTTTTTTTTACCCGCTCCGCCCCCTCCCCTGCCCGCCGTGTCGCATTTCTTTTCTCCTCTTTGCTCCTCCAGCAGTTCTCTGTCACCTTTCCTTCTCTCCTCCCTTGTCCACCTTTTCATTGTTTTTGCCCACCTCTCCTCCAGTTGAACTCTGTCACTAGCTCCTTTCAGCCCCTTTTCATTCCAGTGTTTTCGGGTCCCATCTCATGCTTGGGGTTAAGCTCCCTTTGCCTGCAAATGCACGGGAAAACGGACAGACACGCACCAGGAAACACCACACAGACGCAGTACAAGCATTGATTAATCACTCGCACACATCACGTTTTACTCCTTTGCTAGTGTTCTCGTTGTTTACATCAGAAAGAAACAGACCTTAAAACGATTGAATAATTGACAGAATCCTCAAATATTGTTAATTCCATTGAAGTCTAGTGAAAACGCTGCTCGAAGAGGATATGTTGCTAAAATTACCGTAACAAAATCAATCCACTCACTGTAATATTCTTAATGTAATTGTATGTGCTAGCACCAGAAGGTATGAAGTGAAATTACTTAACTTGTGAGTAAACATATTTGTTCACACCCTCTCCCCGCTCCGCCCCCTCCCCTGCCCGCCGTGACGCATTTCTCCTCCCCCCTCCCCTTATCTGCCTTTCCCTCCGTCTTGTTTTTTTTTTTTTACCCGCTCCGCCCCCTCCCCTGCCCGCCGTGTCGCATTTCTTTTCTCCTCTTTGCTCCTCCAGCAGTTCTCTGTCACCTTTCCTTCTCTCCTCCCTTGTCCACCTTTTCATTGTTTTTGCCCACCTCTCCTCCAGTTGAACTCTGTCACTAGCTCCTTTCAGCCCCTTCTCATTCCAGTGTTTTCGGGTCCCATCTCATGCTTGTTATAAAGGGGCTGCCAAAATGCGGACACTCCTCAACCCTCTGCTTCACATGAGACTCTGCGGCTCTCCTGGGACAATAAACCACTCCAGAACAAACATGGAGTTGTCATACGTGGCCATCTATCTCAATTAAAGGCCACATAGCTTCTCTAACCTCTAGGAAAATCTAGCCCTGCTATTTAATTTTGGTGCGGGATTACTGTGTAAAGAAGGTTTGCATAACGTCTCATCTGACTAACTAGTGCTTTAGTTTAGCATTGTATGTGTTTTCATAGGCTTGTGTGTATGTCCTTTAATGCATGTGCATGCTTGTCTTTTTCTGTTCAGTTCCCGTGTCAGTGTGTGCTTACCTGGATTTCCGTTTGTCTAATTTATGTGGCCTTTGTCAACGAGGCAATCCGCTACTCTGTCCAACGTTTATGAAGACGAGACACTCAACCACGCAATGCCACTCACACACACAACGCCACTCACACACGCAACGCCACTCACCCACGCAACGCCACTCACCCACGCAACGCCACTCACCCACGCAACGCCACTCACCCACGCAACGCCACTCACACACGCAACGCCACTCACACACGCAACGCCACTCACACACGCAACGCCACTCACACACGCAACGCCACTCACACAAACAACGCCACTCATCCACGCAACGCCACTCATCCACGCAACGCCACTCATCCACGCAACGCCACTCATCCATTTGCAAAACGAAAAATGTTAAACTCTTCTATTGCGAGACCTATTGCATTTTCAATGCTTGTTTGTGTATATCAGCTCTTCTTCTTCTATTTTTCTGTCTTTTAGTCTTTTTTTCTCTCTCTTCTTCTCTGATTTCAATGTTTGCCTCATATGCAATCTGCTCTGATAAATTGTTACACTTTCAGGATTATACTATAGTATCTTTTGTTGTTATTTTATTTTGCTTTCATAGAATGTTCATTATTACTGCCTGCATTTTAGTCTCTGAATGTATTATTGTTTTATAGATGGCTTTGAGATTTCTCTCATGGAATGTAAAACATTTAGGCTCTTGTTTTTTTCTCCTCCGGGATCAGGGAAACGTAATGGGTTAGCTATTGTATGTCATAAGCGCCTTACTATATAATCTCTTTCACAGGATGTTGACTAATAATTCTCTCCTCCTAGATTTGCAATTTACACATACCTTTGACCAATTTGCTAACACATTTTTCAAAGAAAATGAATCCCCTGACCTATCTCCTTAAATTATTTGGGATGCTCTTAAAGCTGCTTCTAGAGATTTTATTATTAACTTTGTTTCCCAGAAACGGAAATCTACTTCCAATAAATTTCAAGTACTTAATTCAAGCATTAAGCAATTAGAATATTATTTTTATAATTCTCACTCGGAACTTATCTTAAATGATTTAGTGTCTGCTAAATTTGGGTTTAATACACTTTATACAGAAAGTGCCAATTCTTATCTACTTAAATCTAGTGCGAAATATTATGGGGATCAAAATAAAGCAGGGAAACTTCTTGCCAATTATCTTAAAATCAAAAAAGAACGTACAAAAATCGATTCTATTTTAACCTCTACTAATCAACATATACACAAAAATAAATATATACTTTTAGAATTTACAAAATTGTATCAGGCCCTATATATCCCGGAGTCTCAGTCTAATTCCCAAGATCCTCTTCATTATTTATCATCCAGGCCATTGCCTTCACACCATGACATTGATTTTTACATATTGGAAAAGGATGTTCTAATCCAGAATATTTGTAAAGCTATTCGTTTAATTAAATGTGACAAAGCTCCCGAGCCTGATGGTTTCACCTTTGAATTCTATTCTTACTTTTCATCATTTCTGTTATCCAAACTACACCAACTCTTCCTTTATTTTATATCCTCTCAAACATCGGGTGGCTCCTTTCAAGAGGCATCGATATGTCTCCTTCCCAAAGATGATTAAGAACAATGTGGTTTTATCAAAGGTAGGCACCTTTCGGATAATACTCAACTATTTTTTAATGTGCTTAGTAAATCCAAATCGCTTGAATCTTCTTTGGCAGCTATCTCTTTGCATGCGGAAAAAGCGTTTGATAGAGTTAGTTGGTCTTTTATTTTCTCCACGCTTTCATTGGTTTGGTTTTGGTCCTAATTTTATTAATTATGTTTCTTTCAGGTACATGCATCATTGTTGCCGATTGCGATTCCTTAAATGCGAAAATTAAGGAATCGCAATTAAGGAGTCGCAAACGGCAATGCATCAAAAAAAAAAAAAAAAAAAAAAAAAATCGCAATTTTTTTAGCGATTCCTTATTTTTCCTTTATTGCGATTCACAATTTGCAAATCGCAATTAAGGAATCCCTTCCCATTGATTCCTATGGGCCAAAAGGCCCATAGGAATGAATGGTAAGACAATCTCAATTTGCGATTCGCAATTAGCTAATCGCAAATTGAGATTGCGATTTCAAGGGTGCACCCCGTTGCACCACTGAAATAAATCTATGCACATGTGTGTGCACAACATAACAGTTTGAAAAATGCACAAAATTGCATTTTTCAGATTTTTCGCAAATTACCATGAGGTCCAACCTCATGGTAATTTTTTCCTTCTAATTGCGAATTCGCAATTTTTTTAGGTGTCATGCATTGCATTTAAGGAATCGCAAATTGCGATTCCTTAAATGCAATTGCATTTCTAGAAATCGCAAAAAATAGCAATTTCTTGTATTTTTGATTGATGCATCCCAAATAGTGATTTAGGAATCGCAAACGGACGAATTTTGCGATTCGCACCGTTTGCGATTCCTAAATCACTTGATGCATGTGGCTGTTTGTTATATTCCTCCCCTAAATCATCTATTTTGGTTAATGGCCTAATGTCTCCTTTTTTCCGTCTTCATTGAGGCGTTAGGCAAGGCTGTCTGCTCTCCCCTTTATTATTTATACTTGCTTTGGAACCGTTTTTAATAAAGATTCGTTCTAATCCACTGATTACAGGTTTTGCTTATGGGGGACACTCAGCTAAAATTTTCTGTCTAAGCCGATGATATTTTGCTTTTTATTTCTAATCCACAAACTTCCTTACCAGCTTTTTTATTAGAAGTTTGCCTCTGTCTCAGGCTATGAATTAAAAGCAGACAAATGTGAAATCCTCCCTCTAAATAAGTTAAGCCGATTTTAGTTTGTCTTCCTTTCATTGGAATCCAGATAAGATTAATTATCTAGGTTTGTGCTTCTTTGATACAATCAAAGATACTATAACCTTGAATTTGAAAACGCTACACTAAGTCCTTCTGAGGCATATATTTTTTTGGAATCCTTTGTTTTTATCCTGGTGGGGTCGCCTCAACACTATAAAAATGATGCTAGTACCTATTATATTATTCCATATTTCAAATATGCCAGTTAATATCTCAAAGACCCAATATAAAAATATATATTATGTTTTATCTAATTTTTAATGGACTAATAAAAACATAGGATGTCGCTTTTTTAAATTTAAAGAACTAAAATATCTGGGGGGGGGGGTTAATTTTCCAGATTTCCATAAATATCACTTAGCCTTTTGTCTTAAACAAACATCGCTTTCATTACAAGAACATTATTCTATACTTTCTCCTCTATGGATAGATCTCGAAAAATTCTCTTGGCATCCTTTTTCCCTGATGGAGTGATTGTCTTTCACTTCTAGACCCTTATCTCTTCCGATTTTTAAGAACACAAGCAAAGTTTTATCTCCCATCTTTATTTCTTATAAAACCCCTAAGGATCAATTTTGGAACTCATCAATTTGGTATAATACCTCTATTAAAATAAATAAGTAATGTAGTACAGCCGCTTTTCTCCTTTTGAGATTCATATGAAGTGCTTATCTCGGCAACTCAATCCTCTTATAACAAAATCTCTCTTGATCAGACCTCTCCCTTACCTGCTCCTATTCATAACTTATTGGATATCTTCCCTTCTGCATCCCAACTATATAAGCATCTTACTCTTGTTGCGGAAGACAGAAATAAAACAGAGGTTGAGAATATTTGGGAAATCGATCTGCTGCTAACTATTTTTTCCATCCCAATTTGGAATAAAATTTGCGTTAAAATAAGGAAATCGTCTGGAGCGGCTAATGCAGCTCAAATTTTATTTTTTATTTATAACCGCCTTTTGATCACCCCAGTTACATTATATAAAATAGATTCTGCAGTACCCTGTAACTGTTGATCTTGTTCTCAACCCTCTGCAGATCTTAAACACATGCTTTTTAAATGCCCTCCTATTCATGAATTTTGGTTGAGAGTTTGCCAACAGATAAATACTATTTTTAACACGCAAGCCCCATTTAATTTTAATAAAATTTTTCTAGGTAGTATTTCTGACTATTGGACTTCCCAATCCAAGGATTTTTATATAATAGGTTTACTTCTGGCTGTTGCTTTTCAACAAATTACGAAATTCTGGAAGGATGCTTCTCAGGTATCCTTTCAGGCTTGGTGGTATGGAGTTTTGTTAAAATCACAGACTTGATAGAGCGTACGTTTATCCAGTTGCACTCGCTATTAAAGGAGATCTGTTGGGGCTACCCATAACTACCTTTTTTAATACTTCTGCCCGTATTTCACAGTTACATAATCCTAGAAATGAAGCAGTGCCTAAACCTCCGTGAATTGATCTCAATATTAATTAATTTATTTTATACAGTTTAGATCTTATTACAGATGTTTTCAGGTTGACATAGAATTGATACGTTTCTTCCTGATGGTGTTCTGCATTGCATATTTGAGAAGACATGCTTAATCAGTTTGTTGTTTCTTTGAATTCTAATTGCATAATTATTTCAACAAACTTCTATTTTCAAACTTAAAAGAAATCTGGGTGGGTATGTTAGATAGTTTGACAGAGATAGACTTAACAGCAGATTGTATCATACCTGCCTCTCATAACATGGGTCGGTGTCCTCCCCAGTGGAGGACTGAGGCACATCTGGGATGGCAGGGGCTGAGTGTGCCTGGAGGGGCTCTGTGTGTTGGGGGCTGCATGTTGTGGGTCACTGTGACTGCTGTTTGCCCCCCTCTCTCACTTTCTCCCTCCCCATGGTCCTTCACTAGTCCTACTATATACATGGACCCCCAATTTTGATAGACGTAAATGAAGGATACTATATCATGTAAACAGTATGGTTGGGATGTCTCCGTCCGCCGCTTGGTTTTACTCCGATTTTATTCTTTAACTGTATTGTTGGGCTATGACTCTACTATGTACCTGGATAACTTTAATAATGTGTCATTGGATCTAATATAGAATAGATGTTGCCCCCATTTTAGGTGAACCATGTCCTTGTAATAAAAACAAGTTTAAAAAAATCTGTTAAACAAGGACATGGTACAGAAGGTTGCACCATGAACAAAAACAAAAAGAAAAGAAAAAATATATCTGTGTGAGGTAGAGAACTGGAGATATGGGAGCAGCACCACTGAGATAGGCCGAAGTGCCAATCCCATGCCCATTTCTGGGAAGTCATTAGAAGTAATGGGGTAACCCAGTAACCCTCAGAACCTGGGTATCGAAACTAAACAACAACAATGGTTCTGTTGGGGATCACAAATAAATTGAACAACCTGTAATTAATACAAATCAAAACAATTTATCCAGTGGAGGATATATAAGGAGAGACACACTGACCACAATGGTTCTTAAGGTAAATCTTGTTAGTATAAACTTGTAGTGAGTTAATTCACAATTTTGTGAATAACTGTCCTAAACAAACAAACACATGGTCTATGTATACATTGAGTGAATAGGTCGTGACTGGTGACGGGGTGCTGTACAGTTGAAAGAAGTGACAAATAATCATACATATAGACAAAACATTAAATCATGAATGTCCACTTTAGAATACAATTGTCACAACTGGATAAATTATTCACATGTTTCGTTGAGACTCTGTGTGGACGGATACATGAAAAGAACATCGATGTTTCGACCCTATGTAAATGCGCAGATTTGTGTGCATCTGTGTCGGGTCTTGATTAGGACTAAAAGAGGAAGGTAGGACAGCCTGACTCTACGTATATACTTCCTTAGAGCGGTCCATTCAAGGGGGGGGAGGAGAATGTCAGACAACAGACTCCATGGTCATGCTTGGAGAAATGATTTTGGTTTCTTTGTAATTGATCTTCTACACTAACCGGTGAAATGATCGGAGGGAGGGGTGTCGCCGTAGCGAACACTTAGTGAAGGAGCGAGGACGTCTGAATCCGTCTGCGCGTCGCGTTGAATGGCAACCACTGTTTGCCCCCCTCCCTCACTTTCTCCCTCCCCATGGTCCTTCACTAGTCCTAGTATACATGCCCCCCCCCATTTTGATAGACGTAAATGAAGGATACTATATCATGTAAACAGTATGGTTGTGATGTATCCGTCCGCCGCTTGGTTTTACTCTGGTTTTATTTTTTAACTGTATTGTTGGGCTATGACTGTACTATGTACCTGGATAACTTTAATAATGTGTCATTGGATCTAATGTAGTATAGACGTTGCCCCGATTGTAGGTGAACCATGTCCTTGTAATAAAAAAAGTTTTTAAAAAATCTGTTAAACAAGGAATTGGTACAGAAGGTTGCATCATGAATAAAAACAAAAAGAAAAGAAAAAAAAGAGGTAGAGAACTGGAGATATGGGAGCAGCACTACTGAGATAGGCCGAAGTGCCAATCCCATGCCCATTTCTGGGAAGTGCCTGGTCTATAAGGCCAGACAGCATACCTTCACTTCCCATAAAAGAGTCTACGTGTTCTCAAAGTGCAGCAGAAAAATGCCAAGAGGATGGCCGTTCGAACCCCCAAAAATTAAATAAAATTAAAAAATGGAGGTTAACAGAATTCGAAGGGCAAAGCTGCAAGTAGGTGTCTTTGTGACAGTGAACACACCCACTAGAGGTTCAGAGGTGTAGAGAGTGCATGATGGCCTCTCACTGTGAACTATAGTGCAACCCTTCTATAATTACTTTTAACGAGTCATTATGTAACATGCAGTGACACATTTTCAGACTACCACAATGTAGCAGTTCAGAGACAAAATCAAAAAATTGCCTGGCTTTTCCACTTCTTTTAGAGTTGACCAAATAAACCTTTTTCCCATGTCCATGAGTAGACAAAGCAAATGCATTCATGCCAGGAAGGACGTAAAGAGTTCAAAGGTCAGTTCCTAATGGTTCCTAGATTAAACAGAACAGATCCCAATACTTTTTAAGGACTCGGTCCCTTAAATGAGAGCATCTTGAAACCCTGAATTTTAGGTCTCGCCTGTGGCAGCAAATGCACTCTTGTTCACGAGAGATAGTGCTTATTAGAAGGAGCTATTGTTTACCATTTGTTGGCTGTATTGCCACTCTTATTTGCTGCCTCCTGATTGGGCAGAGCGGTCTGCTTCACTTCCTCTTTCATGGGCCAATTACTGATTGCTTAATTTATTTTGAGTACTGTCCTTCGTTGCTGGCGCTGTGATTGAGGTACTATTTTCTTTCTTTCTTTCTCTGTCATCCAACCACCCGCTTTGTCCATGTTGCTTCATCCCTCTCCCACCCATTCGTTGTCCATGCAGCTTCTTCCATCCCACCCTACTACTGTCCTTGTTGTCTTTTCTCTCCCATCCACACCTTTCTGTGGTCTGTGTTGGCCTCGCCCCCAATCCACCATAATAAAAAAGAGAGCTATGACGAGGCCGCATAATGGCACTTTTTTTTAGCCTCTCATGTCAGATCACTTTTTAAATTTTTTTATATAACTAAATCATGCTGCACAGCAGCTACACTGCTCTACAATATGGCTAAAGAATGTTGGCACCACAAACAGCTCTCACATAGGCAAGACCTATTGGCTATGCCAATGCTTGTTGTAAACTCTCTTCTCAAAACTCCATGCTTGGCCCTGCCCCTCTCTTTTACTACCACTTAGTCTACTACTGCAGACAACAGCGTTGCACATTTCCTAACTACAACAAGCATTGAAAATGCAATAGGTCTCGCAATAGAAAAGTTTAAGATTTTGGTGTGGTAAATGTAAATATTTTTTAATTTTTGTTTATGTTTTACAAATTATAAAAGTATTAATTTTGTTATTTGAAATGCCAATAGCTATACATTTAGCAAATGTTACATCTATGGCATTAGTAAAGGTACATGTTTAGTTTTCCCCTGTCTTACATGTATTGATCTGACAAATCACAATCTTTTAAAAATGTTATAAATAATACGTTTGCAATGCAATAGGGCTCGCATTAGTAAAGTTAGGGGTATTAGTATTGTAAATGACAAATTTTTTATTTATGTTTTTGTTTTGAAAATAACGAAATTAATAACTTTGTCATTTACAATGCCAATAGTGTTAACTTTTGCAAACGTGACACCTATAGCATTTGTAATGCAATATGTGTTGTATTTACATGACTTAGATGTATTAATATTAAAAATAACAATGGGTTGTATTTTTTCCAATATTTAATACTTAAATAAAAGTTATTGTCATTTCTAATTGCAATAGCTTAAACTTTTGCAAATAACTTTTTGGAAGATTATGTTTAGTGTATTTTATTGTGATGAAAATACAAGAACAGAAGTGAAATATTAACATTTTTTTGTGACATTTGTAATAAAGTTTGAAACATTGAGAGAACATATTTGAATCAGTTGTTGTTGAATGGTTGCACAGATTGATGCTGTGGTGGCTCTGAATGATGTTGTGGCGGCGACGAGTGATGCTGTGGCGTTCAGTGATGCTGTGGTAGCGCATAGTGGGTGAGGGATGGAGTGTGGGCGAGGGATGCAGTGTGGGGCGGGGGAGGGAAGGAGTGTGGGGCAGGGGAGGGATGGAGTGTGGGGCGGGGGAGGGATGGAGTGTGGGGCGGGGGAGGGATGGAGTGTGGGGCGGAGGAGGGATGGGGTGTGGGGCGGGGGAGGGATGGAGTGTGGGGCGGGGGAGGGATGGAGTGTGGGGCGGGGAGGGATGGATGGAGTCGGGGGATGGATGGATGGAGTGGGGGGATGGATGGATGGAGTGGGGGTATGGATGGATGGAGTGGGGGGATGGATGGATGGATGGATGGAGTGGGGGGATGGATGGATGGATGGAGTGAGATGGATGGATGGAGTGGGGGGGATGGATGGATGGAGTGGGATGGATGGATGGATGGAGTGGGGTGGATGGATGGATGGGGTGGGATGGATGGATGGATGGATGGAGTGGGGGGATGGATGGATGGAGTGAGATGGATGGATGGAGTGGGGGGATGGATGGATGGAGTGGGGGGATGGATGGATGGATGGATTGGGGGGATGGATGGATGGATGGAGTGGGGTGGATAGATGGATGGATAGAGTGGGATGGATGGATGGGTGGAGTGGGATGGATGGATGGAGTGGGATGGATGGATGGATGGATGGATGGAGTGGGATGGATGATGGATGGTTGGAGTGGGGGGATGGATGGATGGATGGAGTGGGGGGGTGGATGGATGGATGGAGTGGGGGGGGTGGATGGATGGATGGAGTGGGGGATGGATGGATGGAGTGGGATGGATAGATGGAGTGGGGGGATGGATGGATGGAGTGGGGGGATGGATGGATGGATGGATGGATAGAGTGGGGGGATGGATGGATAGAGTGGAGTGGGGGGATGGATGGATGGAGTGGGGGGATGGATGGATGGATGGATGGATAGAGTGGGGGGATGGATGGATAGAGTGGGGGGATGGATGGATGGAGTGGGGGGATGGATGGATGATGGATGGAGTGGGGGGTGGATGGATGGAGTGGGATGGATGGGTGGAGTGGGATGGATGGAGTGGGGGGGTGGATGAAATGGGGGGGATGGATGGATGGAGTGGGGGGGATGGATGGATGGATGGATGGAGTGGGGGAGCCGAAGGCAAGAAAAAAACGAGTGCAATCAGGGGAGCAGAAGGCAAGAAAATGAGTGCCTTCAGAGGAGCAGAAGGCACGAAAAACGAGTACAATCAGAGGAGAAGAAGGCACAAAAAATAGAAGAAATGGAGAAGCATGGGGAGTGGGCAGGAAAGAGATGGGGGTGAGAGGATAAAGAGTTGGATAGAAGGACCAGGAGAAAAGGATGGAAGGTGGTGAAAGGAGGGTGGATGAGATAAGGGCGAGGATGTAGGTGGAAGAGACAGACTCAAAAGAGATGGGAGTGGAAAGAGACTATAGAGGAAAAGGAGGCTGGAGAGGAGAGGAGCAAGAAAGAGATCAGGGGGGAGGGGGCAGGGAGGCCAGAGGAGCTGTGAAGCATCCAGACTGTCCTGAAGAAAATAAGGTGCGAGGTCGAGGTGAGGCCAGAAAGAGATGAGAAGGGCGGATGGAGAGGGGAGAGAGGAGGTGAACATATGGCGGTGGGAACGGAAACATGCTAGAAATGACGAGCAGGGAGAGAATAAAACAGATGTGGGGAAGAGAAGGGGTTTACGCAGGAAGAGGGGAAGTAGGACGCTGCAAGGCGAGGAAAGAACATCGTAAGATGAGAAAGAGGGGTGGGGAGAACAGAAGGAGATGAGGACGGATAAGCATAGGGAGAGAAAATAAAGAAAATGAGGCAAGAGTGGAGAAGATAACGAGATACAGAAGAGACGATGGCGGAGGGGACGAAAACAATGAGATAAGGATGAGAGGATGGGAAGGAGGCTGGAGAAGTGAAGGGCATGGAGGGCGGGAGAAGGGTGAGGGAGCGAGCATAGGAAGGAGGAGGGAAAAAGATTCTGAGGGAATAGTGGAGGGGAGAAGAGAAAGGAGAAGCAGAGGGAAGAGAGACAAGAATGAAATGTGGATGCGTAAGAAGGGTAGGAAAGAAAGAGTGACGGGTGAGGACTCTAGGGTGGAATATTGTAAGAAATGGGAGGCAAAGAGAAGTGATGTGAAGAAAATGGATGAGAGAACATTATAAAAGAGAGTGCTGCTCTAGAGGGTACACGAGGAGAGTGAGGACAGGGCATGCAAAGAATGCACCTGAAGATGCTTACAGATGGTGAGAGGGAGCAAAGGGAGGGCTGGGGAAATAATGATGTGGAAGAAGTGAGGCGTAGCCAGAGATTGGGGGCGGGGGGGGGGGGTAGAGGAGTAGGTGCAATGGAATGGTGAGGGGAAGTGGCATAGCGGAAGGAGTGAAGGAGCACGAGAGACTGCGCAGAGAGGTCAAGAGAGTGACGTGTGTGGTGGTGTGCATCAGGAGGCACTGGGACAAAGGCAGTCAGAGAACAAGTGAAAAGAGACAGGCCACGTGGAGTAAGAGACAGCAAAGTGGAGAGGGTGGTCACAGGATTAGAAGCAGCCCAGGTAGAAATGTGGGGAAAGAAGTGAGCCGCGGAAGGACTGCATGGTGCACGCGGGAAGGAGGGGAGGAACAAGGGAGGGGAAGGACACCTTCGGGTAATGTTTGCGCTATATAAAAGCGCATTAAATAAATAAGTAAATGAAGTCCGCTTTAGGAATTGTAAAATTCCTGGAGTCCAGTTTGTTTTGCTCTCTGCCGTCAAGTATTTTCAGTAGAGCAAGGAGTACGATTACAAACATGAACATTACGAACCTCCTGGAAAGTAAAGATACTTGCTTTGGCTGCAATAAATGTGCTGGTTTGTAGAGAGGATTCCTGTAAACAACAAGCTCTTGGCATTGCTGTGATTAGGGGGGGGCGGAGAAATGCGGCTCGGGAGCAAATGGGGGGAGGGGGCAGGGAGGCCAGAGGAGCTGTGAAGCATCCAGACTGTCCTGAAGAAAATAAGGTGCGAGGTGAGGCCAGAAAGAGATGAGAAGGGCGGATGGAGAGGGGGGAGAGGAGGTGAACATATGGCGGTGGGGACGGAAACATGCTAGAAATGACGAGCAGGGAGAGAATACAAGCCTTTCACCGTAACACGGCTGGCAGGGGAGGGGGCGGAGAGGGGAGAGGTGCGACACGGCAGTAGGAGGAGGAGGGGGGAGGAGAGTAGGGGAGGCACGGCCTAGCGGCAGGCAGGCAGGGGAGGAGAGGAGGAGGGGGGGAGGAGTAGGTGCAATGGAATGGTGAGGGGAAGTGGCATAGCGGAAGGAGTGAAGGAGCACGAGAGACTGCGCAGAGAGGTCAAGAGAGTGACGTGTGTGGTGGTGTGCATCAGGAGGCACTGGGACAAAGGCAGTCAGAGAACAAGTGAAAAGAGACAGGCCACGTGGAGTAAGAGACAGCAAAGTGGAGAGGGTGGTCACAGGATTAGAAGCAGCCCAGGTAGAAATGTGGGGAAAGAAGTGAGCCGCGGAAGGACTGCATGGTGCACGCGGGAAGGAGGGGAGGAACAAGGGAGGGGAAGGACACCTTCGGGTAATGTTTGCGCTATATAAAAGCGCATTAAATAAATAAGTAAATGAAGTCCGCTTTAGGAATTGTAAAATTCCTGGAGTCCAGTTTGTTTTGCTCTCTGCCGTCAAGTATTTTCAGTAGAGCAAGGAGTACGATTACAAACATGAACATTACGAACCTCCTGGAAAGTAAAGATACTTGCTTTGGCTGCAATAAATGTGCTGGTTTGTAGAGAGGATTCCTGTAAACAACAAGCTCTTGGCATTGCTGTGATTAGGGGGGGGCGGAGAAATGCGGCTCGGGAGCAAATGGGGGGAGGGGGCAGGGAGGCCAGAGGAGCTGTGAAGCATCCAGACTGTCCTGAAGAAAATAAGGTGCGAGGTGAGGCCAGAAAGAGATGAGAAGGGCGGATGGAGAGGGGGGAGAGGAGGTGAACATATGGCGGTGGGGACGGAAACATGCTAGAAATGACGAGCAGGGAGAGAATACAAGCCTTTCACCGTAACACGGCTGGCAGGGGAGGGGGCGGAGAGGGGAGAGGTGCGACACGGCAGTAGGAGGAGGAGGGGGGAGGAGAGTAGGGGAGGCACGGCCTAGCGGCAGGCAGGCAGGGGAGGAGAGGAGGAGGGGGGAGGAGAGTAGGGGAGGCACGGCCTAGCGGCCGTGCAATCAAGTAGTGAGGGGGCGGAGCTGGGGGAGGCTGTGAGAGAGAGTAGGCAAGGCAGGCGGCTGGGGGCATGTGCACGCGCTTTTAAGCTCAATGCACATGCGCATTGAGCTTAAAAGTCACGGGCACTGCAAGGAATCGCCACGATTCCTTGCAAGTTAGATAAAGTCTGGATGAGCCCCTATAGTCTCGCTTGCTCGATGCGCATGCGCATCGACAGGCGAGACCTAAAAAGGCATCTAGCCTGCCATCATTTTCATAAATAAACACAAAGTACAAATCCCACGCCCTCTAAAACGCATAGACCGGTTCTTCGGTCCTTTAAAACTCAAAACATCCTTCCCCTTGCTAAACAGCAGACAGAATTAATCAAATCTATCTCAA
Organism: Lissotriton helveticus; assembly: GCF_964261635.1. Lineage (NCBI taxonomy): Eukaryota > Metazoa > Chordata > Amphibia > Caudata > Salamandridae > Lissotriton > Lissotriton helveticus. The sequence continues at coordinate 1,274,099,450 of NC_136067.1, read as the reverse complement.
AAGCACTGATAAGCACATCAGGTTTTATGTGTTTGAATGCATGCAAAGGCTTGCACAGATTATTTCTAAAGTGTCTTATGCAACCTTTATAAGCCTCCTGTATCATCTGCTCCCTGTTTTTCATTCCCCATTCTGTAATTCTAGAACGGGGTTTGTCTTTCATCCCTTGCCTAAAACAGGAGAGAATGTTTTACCTTGCTCCATCTTGCCTAGGAGTGTGGGTGGTGTTTGTTACCCTCTGCCTCACATAAGGGAGGGTTTATTTTTTCTCTTCCCCATATTTTTATTTATTTATTTTGGGGAATGTAAAACGCTAACTACACTCCAGCTGGAGTCTCATGGCGCTGAAAAAAACCATTCCTAGAGACATGAAGCCAGGTACGCCACTGGCTTTTTCTTAGCAAAAAATGATTTTCTAAATTTGAGCAGGGATAGTTCTCTACAAATTCCAATTGGCAGAGTATTCCAAAGCATTGTACCTTGGGACATGAAGCCTCTAGAACGCCATTTTGCACATTTAACCCAGCAAACAAGGATAAACCAAATTGCCTTGTACTGAGATTATGGATGGGAAAACACTTTTTAAATGTTTTTCTTCTAAACTGTGGAGACCTTCATGGAAACTTTTGCGGAGCGAGGTAGAAGTCAGTGCCACTGCTGCCACTCGTGCTAAAAGGAACGCTTTTAAACTATCAGGGGCATCTGGTATAAGTGGTTTTTAACACATTTTTACTGTTCTTAAACTTACTTCCTGTTGTAGTATGCACATTGCACATTTCATTTGTCCTAAGCTCCGGTCCACCGCGGCGAGTGCCGATTTTGTGGAGGGCGGGACAGTTCAATTACTTCCTCACAGCTGAAACAGCTGACACCATCGCGCGCTGAGAGAGGGCGGAGCTAGTCGGACGCTCCCCTACATCAGCCGATGGGTCAGAGGACGCGCAGCGGGTGTGCCGAAGGCAAGCCCGTCAGCGCCATCCGCGCCCGGCCCGCGTACAGAGCCAGCCATGCTGCTCATTTTCATTCAGACTCGAGATTAGTGTGGTCCAGGGAACAAATCTTTGAGCCGAGATCAAATAGTTGCCAAAAGCCAATATGTCTGGATCCCGACACTATTGAACAGATACAATTTGGCCTGGGCCCACACTATACCATGTGTCTCTTCGAGTTCGACAAAGAGTGGTAAGGAAAAAAGTGTAAGGTCATGGATACGGCCTCCCCCTCTAGAACACAGTCTGCCAACTATAAATCTACTATGGACGCTTGTTTAATTAATTGATGGTCCCTCCCCAAACAAGCGGATGATGTCTGGCTAACACTAGAATCCGGTGATTGGGATCTCATATTTCTTACAGAAACCAGGTTGAGAGAGAGCTCCAACCCTGACATCAAGATGGCCTTCCCTGTAGGCTACAAAATAACTACGGTCAATCGAGCTGGCAATAGATTGGGGGGTGTGTTGGCTGTGATTACAAGAAATAACTTGGGGATTTCACACAAGAGAATTGAACTAACAGGTCTGATAGAAGCAAATTCCTTTAGCATTAAAATCGCCCCCACCTTTTCTATAGCAAAAGTACTAGTCTACAAACCCCCAGGATCTAAACCTGCTGAGATACAGGAGCTTTGCGATGTTACATACGTAATTTTATAGTCCTGGGCGACTTTAATGTCCATATGGACAATGAGCAGTGCACTCTGGCCTCTCAGTTGGCCGACACTCTTAAAGGACAAAATCTTATTCAAAAGGTCACCACGCCTACACACGTAGCATGCCACATGTTAGATCTTATTTTCACCAACATTCCAACCCTTCCAACTAAGGACTCTAGCCCACTTACTTGGTCAGACCATAGTCTTATACCATTTAACCTGTCCATGACCAAGAGCAAAAACATTGTGAAACCGGTCTATGAAAATAGAAGGAATTGGAGGAAAGTTACACCCGATGCAATAGGTCCTGTTCTACTAAATACTCCTTTAGAGTTGACCGGTGAACCTAACAGTGATGCCACTATCTTCAATCACTGGGTCACATCATCCCTTGACACTATAGCCCCAATAAAGACTATGATATTGGCTAGAAACAATCCCACGGCCCCCTGGTTTACACCAGAACTCCGTACTGAGAAAAATCAATGCAAGAAGCTCGAGCGGGTCTGGCGAAACCCTACAATATAGAGTCTAAAAATGCTTACAGAATAGCATTAAAACACTTTCACAGTCAAAAGCGTAAGTTCATTAGGGACAATACCGTAAACCAAATTAAATCTTCAAATAACTCCGCAAAATAAATTTTTACGTTTGTTCAAGATTTCATTAAACCTAATTCAAAGCATAGCAACATAGTTCCCTCAGCCACCCTCTGCGAAGGCCTTTCAGTATTTTTTCAAGAAAAAATACAAACCATTTACTCTTCATTCTCCACAAGGGAACTAACAACGACACCTCTGCCTTCCTCTCGTCTTCCTCATACCTGGTCTGAATTTAGACCCTTCAGCCTGGAGGCTTCTCTCATTCAGTTGGAAAAAACTAATTCCGGGTCTCCACTAGACCCTTGTCCAGCTAGGTTCTTTAAACTTCTGGCTCCACTATTAAACCCCCACTTAAATTTACTTTAGAACTCTTTTTTGAATACAGGTATTTATCCTTCAGTCTGGAAAACGGAACTTGTTCAACCCATCTTCAAGAAAGAGGATGCAGATCCGGCTGAATTGAAAAACTTTAGGCCCATCTCCCTGCTGCCGGCACCGGCTAAAATCCTGGAGACGGAAGTACAGAAATAGTTATCCAAACACCTAGAATCTAACAAACTTCTCCACAACTCCCAGTCTGGCTTTAGATCAGGATACAGCACCGAGACAGGTTTGCTGGAAATAGCTGAGACTGTCAGGGAGACCTTGGATAATGGCCACTGTGCAATGATCGTGCGGTTAGATCTGTCTGCAGTGTTCGATACAGTGTCATACATGACATGATCCTTCTAGATAGACTCAGCCAACTGGGAGTGACAGGGACCACTCTATCATGGTTTGGCTCCTTTCTTGAAGACCGGTCCCAGAAAATATTGCTACATCCTCACATCTCATCCCCACGTCCCATAGTTTGCGGAGTTCCCCAAGGCTCGGCCTTAAGCCCAACTCTTTTTAATGCTCACCTCGCCCCTCTAATTGAACAGCATGGGTGTAATCTCCTATGCTGATGATACACCGCTTGTGTTTTCCTTTCGGGATATTTCCGAGGCAGCATTCTCAAACTTTAGACATTGTCTGATCGATATCTCAGCCTGGATGACCGACAACTGTCTGAGGCTGAATACTGACAAAACAGAGGTTCTATTCTTTAATCAGCCATCTCCTCCTCACTCGGACTTAAGGTGGCCATCCAAGCTCAATCCCCCCCCCTCAACCTGTGTCCTCGGCTAGGAACCTGGGGTTCAAGTTTGACTCTGCCCTCTCATGCAAGAGTCAGATAGCCGTCTTTCCTCTTCATGTTTTTGGAAAATGAAGTCCCTGCGGAGATTCCTCCATCTCTTACCCATGGACTGTAGAAAAACAGTGGTTCATGCACTGATCACATCTCAGTTGGACTATGCCAATAGTTTGTACTTGGGTCTGCCAGACTACCTGATCAGGAAGCTGCAAACTCTACAAAATGCAGGCGCCAGGCTCATTGGTATATCTAGATACGACACCACATAACCCCCCATCTACGAAGCCTGCATTGGCTGCCAGTAATAAGGAGGGTAGAATTCAAGGCGCTAACTCTCGCATATAAGGCAATCAGAGAAACAGGCCCCCACTACCTGAGGAAAAGACAACATTATACGAGGAACATGAGATCCAATCTTCAAGAACTCCTTGTTACTCCGCGCTTTGCAAAAGCCAGATTAGGTGGCCGGTCATTTACGGTAAGAACTGCCCATCTGTGGAACTCCTTACCAGAGTAGATCATGAAGGCCAACACTGAATCGGTTTTCCGCAATCTCCTAAAACCTGTTTTTTTGGCCTTCCCTAGCACAGGTAACTCTTGGTATTCTGCTTCCACCTCCTGATTTCCGCAATTAGCACCGGGACATCTCCGCTGGAGGTAGCTGCGCGCTCTACAAGCCTAAAAAAATATATAATTTACACCGATTTAAAAAGGTTAGGGCTTTCGACTGAGGTACTGGAGTTGGCTTAAGTCCTGTTAACTAGAGTAGAATTCTTACAAATGAAACACGCTTCTTTGTAGTGCATTTTGTATGTTTTGTATACATCCTTTTTTAGGTTGAGCCAGGGCAGCGCATGTGCTGCTCTGCGAGGCATGCTGTATTCAGGTAGGGACTTGAAGCTCTGCTCTCTCTCCATCCAGATTTTTCATTGGCTTGTGTCTTTGTCCACTGTAAACTGTGGCTGTTCATTGGTCAATAGGCTTAGTAGTCCCTCCTTAGTACCACCTTGTCTCATTTTATAACCTCCCATGGCGACACCTCCGTCACTAGTGTTGTTACTCAGTAGGCTATAATTACAGCCTCCGAGCACTATTTTTAAAATAGCAATAGGTCTCGCATTTGGAAGAGCTTAAGCTTTTGACATTGTAAATGACAATGCCTTATTTATCGGTTTTAAAAACAACACAGACAATGCCAAAAGCTCAAACTCTCGTAAATGTGAGACCTATTGCATTGCAAATGCTTGTTGTTTTCTTAAAAATCAATTCAGATTTTTGCCACCCATTGGGTGAGAAAAAAACACAATGTTAATGAGCTTACTCAGGATGCGACAGATCACATCATAAATGACATCGTTGGTGACATTATATATCAACATAACACATAATGAATAATATTATTATGGATACAGTATTATTTTTTTGTTTGGATTTGTGCTGCAATTTAATGATGCTGTGTTGCGAAGGTCTACTATTTATTTATTGTACAAGTATTAGGAGAGCAGGAAGATTGTAATTGTATTAAGGTCCGGGTTACGGTTTGCAGGGCAGGTGCACAAGTTACTGTTTGTACCGCTAACAATAATTGATATTTCTGTTTTCTTGGGTTTTGTTTAAGAACCATAATTTTCTTTTAAATATATTTTTACAGGGAATTTCCGAGTTTTTTTTTTAAAGTATATTAACGTTAGAAGAGCTGAAAAAACACAACTTTTCATAAACAAAGATTTTTTTAAGTGAATATTTGGAGTTTTGATGATTTATTTCAGACCCCTTGGTTGTGCCCAGCAACCCCTGCTACACAAAGCACCAACTTTATATACAAACCAAATAAACAGGTTTTCATTGGAATGGAATTCTAAACATAACTACACAGTGGTTATCGCACCTATGTAACATACACGTAGAGAGAGAGAGAAATGATTCATTTTGGTTCTTCCGAAGCATATTTGTTTCTCTGTCCCACTGTATTCTCTGTATTGCAACAGCCCATTTCTTATTGCCACTTTTGACTAATCCTGGTTTCAAAAAGCCTGAAGTAGAATACAATAAGCGTAGTTGACTAACCTCATACAGTCAGTCAGTCAAAAGTACTTTATTCGACAGCCAAGAGTCATAAAAGCATACAATATTATTAAAAAGTGCACATTCCATTCAAACACATAATAAAAATGGTCCCACATATAAATCACAATATTCATATCTAAAAACATTCATAAGAAAACCAATATCATATAAAGTGCACTGTGCTCGGGTAATAGACCAGGTTCTAAATTATTATCACATATAAAAATGCATCATAATAATCAAAAAGGGGAAAACATAATTGAGCCAGCAAACTACATAAAATTGCTATTACGGGAGTAATCTGTTCCTGTGTCTAATGGCCCGATTAAAAAACTTGTGACCCCGAAGTAAACCATAGGTGATGCCAGCATTTGTAGGTAAAGCAGAGCTGGCCTTACTTGGACAAACTGACATTCTCTAAGTAGAGGGAGGATGTGCTGCCTACGCAGAGACTCATAGTAGGTACAGAAAAACATTAGGTGCACGGTATCCTGTTCTGAGAAGTTATCACAAGGGCAGGGTTTTGACAATTCAGATTTAGAGTATCCTCTCGGGAATGCCACCAGTCAGGGAACCATATTTAAGCGAAATCTTGCTCAAACCAAATGGTGGTATGGTTTATTAACATAAGATAAATATGGTTGTAGCTGCGGGCCTAGGCTCAATGTGACATATCTTCTCACCGAGGACTTACCTAACTCGGCCTCCTCCCTAAGGCATTTCTGCCTATCCACAAACTGCAGTTTAAAATCTATGATCGCGGTCTTGCCCAGAGGCTTCGGGGTCAAAAACTATTCTGGGCAACCTAGACATTTTGTTTCTTCCTTTATATATTTGAGCCAAGGGATGTTCTGGGCTCTCTCTAGCGCCATGCAATCCGAAATTATAAGTCGATTTAGATTCGGGGGGTTGAACCCAGATTCTAAGCCATCGTAGCAGAGGGGCAAATGCGATCTGGTCTGCAATATACCCCAGCCCAAGTTCTTCATGCAGGCAGTAAACAGGAGTAGCTACAGGGACCCCAAGGAGGTTGCGCATAAAATTATTCTCTGCCACTTGTATATCCTTTACATCTTTGTAACCCCAGATATGGCATCCGTACGTAGCCATGGAAATAAATTTTGCGTTATAAACTTTCAAGAGTGCGGGCAGGGGTTTTGACCCTAGTCTTTTTGCAAAGTCCCTAGTGGTCCCCGTTGCTCTTGCCAAAATGTTCTTTTTAAGTGTTTGTTGCGCCCCCCCCCATGTACCTTGGTCATCGAAGAGTACCCCTAAATATGGGTTCGTAGATACTTTAGTTAATTCGTCCCCATTCCTTGACCGCCTTTCGTGCGCCAATCGACATTGCATGTGATTTCTTAAAATTCCTTATCAAATCTAGTGAATTCATAAAATCTATAAAACAATTTAAAAGTTGTTGCAAGCCCCTTGCAGTTCTAGAAATAAAACTGCATCGTCGGCACACAGCAATGTGGGGGTCGGTTTGGCACCGGCCCTAGGTGTGTCCTTGCAGCATGATGTTAAAGTGTCCCCCAGTTTATTGATATATAGGGGGAATAGCAGGGGGGCCAAAATGCACTTCTGCCGGACCCCCCTTCCTACTGGCCAAGAATCTGTCCAGCTGCCATCTTCATTAAACCGTACCGCGGCTGTGGTGTTAGCATGTTCAGTATGCCGGAAGGAGATCAATTCAGCATCTAGCCCTATGTCACAAAGGACCAACCACAGCTTAGACCTATTGACGAGGTCAAAATCTGAGGTTAGATATATAAAGGTCAGATGCAGGACACCTCCCTTGGCAACGGTATACTTCCCGATCACCAAATTGAGATTGGTCTATTGTCCCCTTTCCCTGCCTGAATCCATATTGGAGATAGGAAATAACATTAGAGTGATCAGACCGAACTGTGAGGCGATCCAGGACTACCTTGCCCATAATTTTAGACACAGAATCTAAAAGCGAAATTGGCCTATAACAAGCCGGGTCGTCACGAGGGCCCTTTTTAAAAATGAGGACAATAACTGCCTTCGCCCAGGACGGGGGAAGCCGTAGGCACAGGCGGCATTAAAAACATGTGTTAGGATCTTGGCCCAGACTTTAGGGTCTGTCTTATAAAGGTCTGCCGGTATCCCGACAGGGCCAGGGGCCTTTCCCCCCGATGTCGATGATAGCTTTATGAACTTCTTTTATGTTAAAATGAAGGGGGGCACTATCTGATGCGGGAACTGTATGTCCCACTGCTTCTGCTAGGTTGGTGCTACTATAAATATTGCTAAAATGCTGGACCCATTTCTCTGCCAGTATTATACAGTCCTTGCTTAAGTTTGGCATATCTGAAAAAAGAGGACTGTTAACTATGGACCAAAACCTTGAGCTGTCAGACAGGACGCTAGCTTGGCCAAGCTCCTCCCAGGCATGCTCGCATAATGCCACCTGCTGTGACAAACTGTAGTATATTGCAAGTAGGTAGAATGTCAACACAGTAGAACGTTCTTTGGTTTGCCATTCTTACATCTCTTGGAAAACTGTGCAATAAATAATAGAATGTTTATATTTGTCTTGGGGAAAGGTTACAGAGGACATTTGGTTTGAGGCATGGCATGATCGGTGCATGCTCTTGTTGATCTGTTCTTCAATAAATTACGCTTCATAACCCTCCATGAGTTTCTAGATGATTAAGTTATCCGCTAGACACCACATCTTCTTGGCGACGAGATGTGCAGGCTACTAAGAACCCGTGTGTTGGCTTCTCAGTCCCTGTGTTCCTGCTTCAGCTGGTTGGACATTTATACCATGCTGTGTCTGCTTTTAGCACAGCTTGACTTCTTCGAAGCACAGTCTTTTGTTCGCACTTACGCTCAATCAGCCTGGATTTCAGGCCCTCATGATCACTAAAGTAATCACTTTGTGAGGACTGAACAGCCTGTACGAGAACCCAAAGTGTGTTTCAAGCTTATGTCTTCTGATGCAAACGGCAGCTATTTAGTAACCGTACCATTATTTATGTGTCAAACATTCAGATCCAAGAGATTTTTGAGTAACTTCATCCAAGAGCATGCAATCACACACAAAAATTTGTGATGACTCACTATAAAAATGTCATCCATAAGAATACCATCAAGGTGACAGAGTGAGCATGCGACCATATGGCAATGCATCACTTCCGTAAGGTACGGTGGATGGTAATTCTGCTGAAGTGAAGAAAATAGTTACATCATTTTCTTGAAATTTGTTTTCGCCTTAAATTTTTGTGCATGAACACAGATTTTCTGGTCTTACTCTAGTCTGACATTTCAAATTTTCGAACATCCTTAACATTTTTGCCACAGTATAAGAACAATCTAATCACACTGGCAACAAACCTTGTTTACAAGTATTCTTGTCAAGTTTACCATAGTGGATGGTTTTTTAGAAGTTGATATTTAAAGGTACTTTAAGGTCTCACCGAGACATATCAATATACTATTTTTTATTCTGGGACATTCAGTCTGTTAATACACCACCAATTTCCCGATGTCCATGTGAGCCACAAATAAGTTGGTGTGAAGCATTTGAGGCCTCCTTGGTTACAATTGAGACTCTTGTGTTCAGGTCTGCACAAAAAAAGATGTTCACTCCTTTTTTCTTCACGGTTTGAGGAAAGAGTGAGCTTCAAACATTTATAAGAACCAGTTCTTAATGCTGATGAGGACCAGGATGAACATCTAGTAGCAAAAATAAAAATATCTGTAAACTTACTTTGATGTTTCACATAGTTTAGTGGCTTTGAGATGCAACTTTTTCAAGATCCCTCAGTCAGGGAGAAAACACTGACTCAAATATTACAACTCTACGTTAGCTAATTGGGGAGTCCCGATTCGGCGTATATAGTGATCAGAGATCAATTTGAAAGTCAGTGCTATGACAAAGGGATCCAGCAGAAACTGTTATTCATGGGGAATCCATCACTGAAAGAGACAAACCGTATCTCTAAGAGCATCAGGACTTCACAATCATCTGTAAAAAAGCTAAATAAGCAACACTCAGAAGTTGTATGGTTAGTTAACACCGATGATGAGAACAAGACAGGTGCTTGATATGGTTAAACCATATAGCAAACAGAGGATCATTTGTTACACGTGGGTTTTTTTCACAGGTAAAACGGTGAAAACCATGCCTTGCCAAGAATACGACATGCAGAAGGTGTAACAAATCAGGGCATTTTGACAAGATATGTCTATGTGTCAGGCATGGTGTGAATACTATTTCAGTGGTATACAAGAAGGCTATGATTGAGTCAGTACAGAGTGAGTTTCTAGACATGGTTTTTGTTCTGAAAGATGTGGACACATTCTGGATACCCTTTGGTGGGATGCATCTGTATTTTGATATCAAAGCTGGGGGCAAGAATCTTCTTTTGATGGTTGATTCCAGAACTAGAATAACCATGCTCAACAGGGATCTTTTTGCAAAAGTCTGGGATGACTGAGAACTTCAAGCACCAAACATGACACCCATTTCTTATGCCGGAAGGACAACAGAGGTGATGGGATTATTTGAAGATGTTCCTGAATTAAACAAAAGGCGTATCCAAGGGAAGGTTTATGTTAATCAAAGATTTAAATATCTTATGGTGGTTCTACCAGGGATTTTTTGCATGGTTTTGAGGCATGAGGCGAAGGATAAAGATTTGGTTATTTGTGAGGAAAGTTGGGTTGTATGTTTATTGGGTCGGTTTTCCAGAGTTTTCACAGGTGAATTTGGTGGTATTAATGGTTTTAAGCACAGGATCAGAACAAAATATGGGGCTATTCCCATTAAACACAAAGTGCGAGGAGTTCCTTTCAGTACAAATGATAATCTGGAGAAGGAACGTGCCTATTTTGTGCAAGCCCGCGAGTAGTGAGCCAACTGAATCTGCTCATTTGTGCTCTCCCATGGTGATGGCATGCAAACAAATAGGTGAGCTCATTGTTCGTGACGATTTACAGAGTTTATAAAATTGTGGATGGACTCTCATCCATTACACAAAATCAATGAACTATTGACTAGATCAGGGGGAGATGTATGGTTCACTAAATTAAATTTGGCCTCTGCTTACCACTAGGTAGAGCATGAATCTGAGTCCCATCATTTAACTGCATTTGTTTGCATAGTCAGGACTTTTTAGTACTGTTGGATGCTGTTTGGGCTGGCATCAGCAGTATCTGGTTTTTCCAGAGGTAAATGGATCATTTGTTGAAAGATATCCAAGGTATGTCTTTCAAGATGGTGCTTAAGTTTTGCTTCCACCTAGGCGAAGCACGGCGGAACTTTAGAACATGTGCTTACTTTTTTTCAGTCCACAGGTAATTGTGCTAAAAAATACAAACATGAATTCTTGAGAAGTAGGGTACCTGGGGTCTTTACCCTCATAAGATGGTATTTTCCCACAGCCTTATTTGGTTCAGGCCGTCAAGGATGCTCAAACTTCCACGGACAAATCTGGGTTAAAATCATTTTTAGGATTTATTCTCTTTTCTTAATGGAGTAAGCCTCGCACATGCACTGTTTTAAAACATGTCAGAGAAAGACGTTTCATTCTGCAGGATTGAGGAATGCAAAAGAGCACTTGAGTGGAGAAAAAAAGTAATTAGTAGGGGAGAAGGCCTTCAAATCAGTAGATGCCAGCAGTGTTGGTCTTGGAACTGTGCTGTTAAAAAAGGCGGGGCAGGATGAGTCCATGGTTTGTTACGCTTTTCAAGGTCTCAAGAAGATCGAGATGCTCCATTGTATGATTTAAAGAGAACTTTTGATACGTTTGTGGGCCTTGGAAAAGCTCGGAGTGTATTTCTGGGGAAGGAGATTAGCCATTTCTACTAATAACAAACCATGTGTTTACATTCTCAATGGCAAGAAAGTCAAATCTTTTACATCCTGCATTTCACAGCTGTCCTTCAAGTGAATGTACTATCAGTCTGACACCGATCATATCTCTGGTGCTAAGAATTATGCAGATTCTTTCTCCAAATGGATGACAAGACTAAGAATGATGAGGAATGTGAGATCCATTTATTTGCGACTGTTGATATTGAGGAAAGAATGAATGAATGAATGAATGGCATTTTTATACTGTGCAAAACTTAGCCCCAAGGGGCATCAAGGCGCACTACAGACAGACATAGAAATCCAAACTCCAGATGACAAGACCAGGAGGCCGGCGGGAGAGCAAGAGCCTAATATGCCTGAGAGAAAAGCCAGGTCTTAAGTAATTTTTTTAATATTGCTAAGGATGATTGACTGGTAAGCTCAAGGGGGAGGAGGTTCCACAGCTTGGGTGCCAAGGCGGAAAAGGCTCTACCTCTACCTCCCCATCTAACCTTAGTAAACCTAGGAACAACCAGCCTCTTCTTCGAAGATGACCGAAGAGTTCTAATAGGGGTGAAGGCACACAAAAGAGATCCAACGCCTTCAGATCCTGAGCCATGGATGGCACCATGGGCCAAACAAAGAATTTTGTAAGAGATCCTAGATGGAATCGGAAGCCAATGAAGATCCCTTCTGGCCATTGTTGCAGATGCTCTCCTAGGGAGACTTAACACCAATCTGGCTGCCGCATTTTGTACCATTTGGAGGCGATGAATGGAACCTTTATTGATGCCACCATAGAGGGCATTACAATAATCTAGCCTCGATAGTACTAGGCCAGCTGTTGCTTGTTTCCGGGCTGCCAAGGATAGGTAAGGAGCAATTTTCTTTAAAATTCTAATGGTGCCACAACAGGTTGACACTGTCCTATTTACCTGGGGGTCGAAAGAAAGGGTAGGATCAATTTGTACTCCAAGATTCTTAGCAATAGGAGTGGGGTTCGGACAATGAATGAATGAATGAATGAATTCCGATTTGTAGAGCGCACATAGCTGCCCTGAGGCGTCCAAGCGCTAAGCATACCGTCTGAGGTTTGGGTTAGAGGAGGCAGGTTCAGCTCCATCATTAAGTAGTAAATAGGAGCGTTTTCAGGTGTTTACGAAAGGAGAGAATATTGGAATTAGATCTGAGATGCTGGGGCAGAGCGTTCCACCTCTTAGCTACATTGTAGGAGAAGGAGCGGCCTCCTGACCTTGATTTCTTTATTGGCGGCACAATGGCTAGATTTGCAGAGGTGGAGCGCAACTGTCTTGTGGGGAGGTAGGGTGTAATGAGAGGGATATTGATTGCCGGTCCTGTAGACCAGAAGGTCTGGTGGGCAATACAGAGTGCTTTGAAGTTTACTCTTTCCTTTATAGGGAGCCAGTGCAGTGTCCTCAGTCCGGGTTTTGCTGATGATCTGCGGGGGAGTTGTAAGAGTGTTCTAGCTGCGCAATTCTGTATTAATTGCAGTTTGCGCAGGGTGAAGTCAGGGGCTCCGAGATACAAGGCATTTCCGTAGTCCAGTCGCGACTGAATTAGGCCCAGAACCACGGTCTTTCTTGCTTCAAAGGGGAGAAGAGGCAGGATCTTCCTGATAACTCTCAGGATGCCGAAGCAAGTGGCAGAAAGTTTTGTTGCCTGTTGATCGAACGACAGGGATCTGTCAAGCCAGACACCCAAACTCTTGATGGCGTCTTTGGGAATAGGGGCAGGGCCCAAGCTGGGAGGCCAGAGTGTGTCTATGGTAGATGGTACGGTATGACCCAGGAGCATGAGCTCAGTCTTGTCTCCGTTAAGTTTGAGACAAGACTTGGTCATCCAGCTCTTGACCATCTCCATGCAATCTCCTAGGGACGTAGGCCACCAATCCTTCGACCAGAGATCTTGGCTCCCTCCGAAGACCATAACTTCGTTTTTTTCGCCGTTTAATTAAAAAAAATTACACCTCATCCATTTGGAGACTGCCTCCATACAGGTTCTAAACTTGGAGGCAATCTCACAGACTGGCTGGGTGATGGATACCAAGATCTGTGTGTCATCAGCATACGATAACACATCCAGGCCAAATGATCTTACTACCTGTGCAAGTGGGGTAGCATAGATGTTAAATAAAATAGGGCTCAACGAGGAGCCCTGAGGAACCCCACATTGCACCTTTTGGGGATCGGAGAGGAAGTTGCCCATTTTTACTCTCTGCTCCCTATGATGGAGAAAGGAGGAGAGCAGACTAAGGGCAGAGCCTCCTAATCCGATGTCCTTGAGCCTGGAGATCAGTATTGACGGGGACAAGGTGTCAAAAGCTGCTGTGAGATCTAATAGCACAAGCAGCGAAGGGTGTCCCTTGTCAACCTCAGATCGAATTTTGTTTGTCACAACAGTGAGAGCAGTCTCAGTGCTGTGAGCTGATCGAAAGCCGTGCTGAGAACTGTCAAGAATTTTCAATAAAAGTAGACAGATTTTGATTTATATAACATTCCAGAATCTTGGCTGGGGCCGGGAGTAAGGAAATAGGACAGTAATTCTTGAGAATCCCTGGGTCTAAGGAGGGTTTTTTAAGCAAAGGCCTAACAATGGCGATTTTCCACGAGGAGGGAAAAATACCCCCTCGGATCGCCGAGTTCATGACTTCCAATAAAGGGGGAAGCACCGACCCTCTGCAAGTTTTTAAGATTTTTATTGGGCAGGGGTCAAGTGGCGAGCAGGACTTTGTGGCATCCAGTAAAAGATTAAGATCTTCTAAAGACAGAGGGGGGAAACATTTGAGCGATGGTTTGGGCAAAACATCAGTCTTTTCATTTATATCAAGAGTTGAGGAAGAAGATCCTAGTGCCTCAACATTCAGCTCTTTATTTCTAATTTCAAGCGCACTGTAGATCTCAGCAATTTTATCATGGAAGAAACTAGCCAAGTTATCACAAAGTTCCTGGGTTTCAATAGTAGGGTCAGCCTGTCTGGGTGCAGAGAGAGTGTCAATTATATTAAAAAGGTCTCTAGGGGATTTTAAGGATGTAGTCAGGTTGGTAAAATAATGACTTTTTTCTTCCATTATCGCCTTCTTATAATCTCTAAGAAGGGATTTATGCAGGGCTTTCCCCCGTGGATTAGGATGAGCAGTCCAAGACCTTTCTTGTTGCCGACATTTCTGACGCAAAGTTTTTAGGCGGTCTGAAAACCAGGGTTGAGAGGGGCTCTTACGGGCTGAGTAGTGACGTTTGGCCGGGGCAAGACAGGGAGCAAAGAGTCAAGCTTGGTGAGTTCCTCTCCCCTGCTATGTCCTTGCAATGTGGGGTGCCACACGGGTCTGCTCTCAGTCCGACCCTATTTAACATTTATGTCGCCCCCCTTGCAAGGCTAGTAAAATCTCAGGGGATGGAATTGGTGTCATACGCCGATGACACCCAGATTATGGTGTCACTGGCCCACTCAGTTTCATCATCTGCCACCAACTTCAGGATCTGTATGCAGACAGTCTCTGACTGGATGCTTCAGAATTCCCTGAAGTTGAATGGCGACAAAACTGAGATCCTGGTCTTTGGCAAGGACCAGGATATTTGGTCGGATGAGTGGTGGCCGGCCTCACTGGGAACCTGTCCATCTCCCTCCCAGTCGGCAAGAAATCTTGGGGTAATCTTTGACACTTCCTTATCCATGACTCTGCAGGTCAACCGTACGGTGGCCACCTGCTGGGGAGTGTTAAAGATTCTCAGGAGGATTCTTCACTATCTCTCTCCCTCAGCACGTAAACAGGTGGCAGTAGCATTGATAGGTTCAAGGTTGGACTACTGTAATGCGCTTTATGTTGACTCCAACAAGGGGCTCATTCAGCGATTACAGGTAGTTCAAAATGCGGCTGCTCGTTTTGTCTTAGCACTTCCCAAAGCTTCATCTGCTACGATGGACAGAAAGAGCCTTCATTGGCTGCCCATTCATCTCAGGATCTCGTTTAAGATCCTCTGTCTTGTCTATCGAGCTTTGGCAGAGGGTTCTTCTGATCCCCTTGGTGCCCTGCTGACCCGCTACCAGCCTGGTAGATCTTTAAGATCGTCCGAGATGAATTTGTTGGTTGTCCCACGTGCCAAAAGGGTTCGTTGGGGAAACAGAGCTTTTTCCATTGCTGCTCCCAAACTATGGAACTTGTTACCTCTTGAGATTAAGATGCAACCCTCTCTGTCTTCCTTTAAAAAGGCGCTCAAGACCTGGTGTTTTGTCAGGGCATATCCGTAATTAGGATTAGTCTCTGTTATCTGGTATTATTTGGTCAGGCGCCTTGACGCCCACCTGGGCTTAGTTGCGCGTTAAAAATAGTTTTTAATTTCATTTCATTTCAAGAGAATCTATGGCAGTAGCTAGGGCAATGGCAAGATCAGAAGCAGCCCTATTTGGATCCTCCAGGGAAGGACACCTAAGATCATTCATAAAAGGTGAAAGAGTGTTATCATTTATAGTTTTATAATTCCTTCTTATGGACCAAACATCAGTTTTTGGTTTATAGCCTGGGTTGGAATTTACTTTAAAATGAAAGGGGACTGCCAGATGGTCGGACCAAGAGAGAGGAATAGGGGTACCAGTCCTAAGTCTAGCATCATTAGAAAAGATGCCATCCAGCGTATGGGAGGCCAGGTGTGTGGGGCCGTTAACCAATTGGTCAAGTCCACAGGCAGCTAGGCCCTCTACAAGTGCTTGCGTATCCGTTGAATCTGTGGCCTCTAAATGAAAGTTAAAATCACCCAGAATAGTAAAATAGGGTCTATCAACATAGGGCTCAATAAGTTTAAAAATTTCGTGAAGAAAAGTCGTTTTGGGGCCAGGGGGTCTATAGCAAAGGATTCCAGAGAAAGAATCAGAAGGCGAGAAGTTAATGGAGAAAAATAGTGCCTCAAAGGTGTCTGAGGGCAAAGAGAGAGGCTTGGTACAACAAGTGAAGATGTCTCTAAACAAGATTCCCAGCCCCCCCCCCCCTGCACCTTGTCCTATCAAGTCTGGACAGGGAATAGCCATCGGGAACTGCTTCAACAAAATCTGGGCCAGAGGTTTCAGAGCCCCAGGTTTCGGTGATAAAAACCCAGGGTGGTTTATTTTGAGAAACAAAATCATTAAATGCAACATTGTTACGCACAAGGGACCTAGCATTTAACAGCAGGCCTGCCTCGCTAAGGAGATTGAGAGCGGGCGGCTGATTTCCAATTGTGACAGGATTTTTATGACGATGATAGCGAGGGCGTCTAGAACTTAGGGTCCTCTTACAACAGTGAATACTAACCAGATCATCTGGAGGTAAACTAAAATGGCACGATCTTGGCATAGGTCTAAGAGCCAAAAGAGTAGAGTAAGAGTACAAATCACAATTGCCATGAAGGGGGAAGCAAGGGACAGCCCGTCTGGCCCCTGGCGCATCCTCAGCGCAGACGGGCATAACTTTGGCGCAACTTCGGCGCACATTCGCTGGGCGCGTCCGCTGGGCGCGGGAAGAAATTGCCCCTCTTAAATATGGCCGCTTCAGGAGCCTGGCGTCCCACCTGACCGGGATTCAACCAATCAGCTCGGGGAGCAGCTGTTCGCCTACGCGCCCTCCACACATTCGGGAAACACCCGTGGTGGACCGGGGCACACAGCAATTGACTTGGTACTTGGCAAGATAGAAAAGCCAAATGTGCTTACAGTGCTAGATACAATCTTAAAATACGGCGAAAATGGTTTCAAATAAGGTTTTTTAAAAGTAGACACAATCAAGAAAAATCATAGGGCACAGAACATGTTATGCATGCAATCCCAAGCGCATATTAGTCATGCACTGGGAGTAAGGACCATCCGAGCAATACTACTTGCCCCTCTTAAATATGGCCGCTTCAGGAGCCTGGCGTCCCACCTGACCGGGATTCAACCAATCAGCTCGGGGAGCATCTGTTCGCCTACGCGCCCTCCACACAATCGGGAAACACCCGTGGTGGACCGGGGCACATGGCAATTGACTTGGTACTTGGGAAGATAGAAAAGCCAAATGTGCTTACAGTGCTAGATACAATCTTAAAATACAGCGAAAATGGTTTCAAATAAGGTTTTTTAAAAGTAGACACAATCAAGAAAAATCATAGGGCACAGAACATATTATGCATGCAATCCCAAGCGCACATTAGTCATGCACTGGGAGTAAGGACCATCCGAGCAATACTACTTGCCCCTCAAATATAGCCGCTTCAGGAGCCTGGCGTCCCACCTGACCGGGATTCAACCAATCAGCTCGGGGAGCAGCTGTTCGCCTACGCGCCCTCCACACAATCGGGAAACACCCGTGGTGGACCGGGGCACAAGGCAATTGACTTGGTACTTGGCAAGATAGAAAAGCCAAATGTGCTTACAGTGCTAGATACAATCTTAAAATACGGCGAAAATGGTTTCAAATAACGTTTTTTAAAAGTAGACACAATCAAGAAAATCATAGGGCACAGAACATGTTATGCATGCAATCCCAAGCGCATATTAGTCATGCACTGGGAAAAGTCCCATAACTAGGAGCAAAAGGGTTGCTCCTTCAAAACTTAATTTTCAGTTGACGGAGGTGATGTATAATGTCAAGGAGTGTAGGTCCAGGGAAAAAAATCTTCAGAATGATTTACAGCCATTCGTCAAGGTGTCGGATGAGCTTAGTCTAGAGCATGGTTTGTTGAGGGGGCTGATTAGGTTGGTTCCTCTGGAAAATTAAGGCTGGCAATTGAATACAATGTTTTAATGCACAATGGGGGTGTAGAGGGAGACGGGAACCCAAACCAAGCCATACTGCTCCCTATTCAAGATAGGAACCTCACAAAAGTATGAAAATAGTGAGGGAGTGATATGAATAAAACTGTCTCCTGAAAAGAACATACACTGACCACGTTATAGTAGGGCTCAGCCATACATGATAGCAGCCATCAAGACCTGAGAGTGCGTAACGTACTACTGACCTTGGCAGTGGACCCCATGATTGAGACACTGTGGGCCATTTGTCTGTATCACTTGGCCTACTATGACAAGGACAGTATATGTTTTTTTCACATAGAATTATTTGCAGGGTGACGACATAGCCTTTTGGTCCTGACTAATGCCCCTGGACCCCCCTTTTGGATCCCTTAAAGGGTAGAAACATGTTGACCTTGACTCTATACCGAGTATTCTTTCCAAACTCCTGCTTATTCTGCCGGAGACACAGGAAAAAGATAGTTTTTTCGCCTACCAGGAGACAGTTTTATATATAACACTCCCTCACTATTTTTGTTAATAACAAGATAGTATTTAGCACTCTGCACCTCACTTTTACACCTCATGCTCATCTATTCCCCTTCCAGAACATCTCTGCTCTTCTCCTGCTGAGAGATGTAGCCCACACCAGAAACCTTGAGGTACAGGTGAGAGGAGGGAATCCAATGATGAAGCATGTTGTCCAAAGAAAAACAAACATTCTTCTTTCTTGAGAGATCCTTTCTGGCATTTCTACAAATACCAGATGTACTTTTGTGTGGCTTCTAATTGAATACAAAACTCATGAGTGTGATCCTGGCTGCACTTTGATAAACAAGGGGTTTGTGCTGCCTTTTGGTGGCCAGGAATGGACAAGGATGTGGAAAAGGTACTAACAAGGCTGTGCAGTATATGCTGGGTCTGAAAAGAATTTCGTTGTACGCACTCCTCCTCTTCAACCCAAAGAGTTACCTTCTGGTCCTTCGGTCAAGCTGGGTATAAATTTGAAAGGGCCTTTAAACATGTTTCCTTCAAGTCGTCGTTATGCAGTAGTTCTTGCTGATTACTATTCCAAATGGCCTAAGGTGAGGTGTTTGTTAATTCCTAAAACCACAAGCATTGGTGAGTTTCTCAAAGATGTATTTTCTAGGAAAGACTTCCCAGATTACATTGTATTGTACAATGGTGTCCAATTTGTGAGTAAATAAATGGAGCGTTTTCTCAAAACACTGGGTGCAAAGCATTCGAGGTGTATCACCCGCCAAACCAACAGTTTGGTTGAAGGGATGATCTGAGTTGGGGGGGTTAATGCATACAACAGACACTTGCCAGCAAGTGTAGTTTTGAGAGTGGTTAGGACCATGTGTGACATTACATCACATACATGAAAGGAAAATCACCTTTCCAGCTGTTGAGGGGGAAGGAACCAGTGCCTACATTTTGTCTGGTATGGATGAAGAGGTTGTTGGATAGTACCCGTGTGTCTCAGGAGTTGGATGACAAGATGAGAACAATGCTGAAACTGCTCAAACCAAACAGAAAAATGATTTTGACCAATGAAAATGTAACAAGGCAGTTTGTCTCAAAGTGGATGATGAGGTACATGTAAAAAGGGCTTGTCATATTTGAAAAGAGAGCTCTAAGTTTGGGGGTCCAGTTGTGGTGGATAGTGTCTGCTGAAATAAGGTCAGAGTGAGTGGTTGCAATTGGTGGAACGTTTAAAGAGTGGTTAAGGTACTGTAATGACTATGCACTTAACAGTGTGAATTTGGACTACTGAACAAATGAGAGCCCTGGTCGTCTCATCTGTCTACGTAGACCTCCACTTTAGTACAGATGAAGAGTTCTTCTTTTAACCTCATTTACCTTGTATGCTAGAGTTGTGTTCCAAACTTTGCTACCTTGTTGTGGTTTATCTTGATGTATTATCGTATTCCATATTTTTGGGGTTGATTTTCATTTTAAAGAGGATATGCAATGTACTATCTTGCAAGTGGGTAGAATGTCTAACCAGTAGACTGTTCTTTGGTTTCATATTCTCAAATCTCTTGGAGTGCTATTCAGTCAAGAAGAGAACGTTTATATTTGACTGGAGAATGGAATAGGAGGACATTTGCCTTGAGGAATGGTGTGATGGCGCCTTGCGCTTGTCAATCTGCCCATCAAGAAATGAATCTTTCCAATTTGCCATGGGTTTGCAGATGACTCCTCATCTGCTAGACACCATGCAAATGTTGCTCAGCTTAGACACTTTACATACAGATAGTTTAGAGGGGTATTCCATGTATTAATATCAATATGAATTTTAGTGAGTCAAGTGGATCTTCATGAAAGAAAGGATGGCTAATTATCAGTCTATAACTAATAATGCATTAGCTCGAGAATGGCATAGTTGGTACCTATATTGATGGAAACATCGCTTGGTTCTGGCTTAATCCTTATGGACCTTGTAGAAGGATGTGGTGTGTTTGCAAAACCTCACATATTTGTGAGGAAATGCGATTGTCCCATAGGACCAGTTCAATTTCTTACTAAACCGAATTTGCGTAGGAATATTTTGAAGTGAACAACACCCAATTGGTGCCACCTGTTGCTTTGCTCAGACAATTTACATATGTTATGTTATGTTGATTGCATTTTTAGAGCGCACGGTTACCCAAGGGTGTCCTGGCGCTGGCTACGGTCTTTCTGATTACAGGGTGTGCATTGACCTATGTGGCTTATAGCCAAGTTTTCAGCCCTTTCCTGAAAGCAAGCAGCTCTCTGGCATTCCCGAGATGAAACAGAAGCTCATTCCATGCCAGAGTGGTGCATGTGACAAAGCTTCTGCAGCCACAGCTAGCTTTTTTTGCTGGAGGTATAACCACCTTTTTGCTTTGGCGGAGCGAAGAGCTCCACTGGGGATGGACCATTGGAAACGCTGTTTCAGGCAGTCTGGGCCAATTCCGTGAAGGGCCTTGAAGACCGTACGTGCACAGTGATTTAAAATAAACCTGTTGTTTCACTGGGAGCCAATGTAGTCTTTTTATATCTTTTTTGACAGAAATAAAATTTGGTGTCCCAGTCAGCAGTCTGGCTGCTGGGTTTTGCACTAGTTGAAGCTTGTTTAGGTGTTTCTTTTGGATATTAAGGTAGAGGATATTGCAGTAGTCCACATGCGATAGGATCAGAGCTGATATCACTATCCTTTGACAGTCCTCTGGTAAGAATGATTTAATTTTTTCTTATTCTCAGGAGACAGAAACTAGTTGAGGTTACCGCGTTTACCGGGTCTTCAAAGGCAAGTTTATTGTCAACTATGACAGCCACGTTTTTTGCATTCCTGGTTGGCTCTGGGAGAGTCCCTAGTTCATCCGGCCACCAATCTGAGGTCCAGAGGTTGGCACTATTGCCAAATATGAGGACCTCTGTTTTGCTGGAATTTAACAGTTGGTCATCATGCATGACTAGATTGCTTTCATGCAATCATGGAACCTTTCCCCTTTCTCTGCCTCCTGTCTTGGGTGCAATGTCACCTCTATTTGCATGTCATCAGCGTATGATGTCAGCTGAAATCCAAAGGATCTAATCACTGTCGCAAAAGAGCCACGTAAACATTAAAAAGGGTAGGACTAAGGGAGGAGCCTTGTTGTACTCCACAAGGTAGGGAGAAAGGTGTAGAGTGGGCTTTGTCTAGGTCCACTGTTTGAATTCTATCGGTAAGGAACAATTTCAAAAGATTCCAAGCATTCCCTCAAACCCCACATGTTGACAAACGGTCCATCAGAACGTCATGGTGGACCGTGTTGAAGGCTGCTGAGAGATCTAGAATAATTAGAGCAGCCTTGCCTCCTTGGTCTAATGCTTCTCTTAGATCTTCTGTAGCTTTTACCAGGGCCGACTCAGTACTGTGTCCTGCCCTGAATCCGTATTGACTGGGGTCTAGTATATTATTAGCTTGGAAGGAAGTGCTGAGTTGGGTGTTCATAGTTCTTTCTACCTGTTTTGCTGGCAGGGGTAAACAAGAAATTGGGTTTGTAATTCTTTGGGTCCTTGTTGTCAAGATTGGTATTTTTTAGCAGCGGAAGAATGGACGCCGTTTTCCAACTCTTAGGGTACTGATCGGATTCAAACATAGTGTTGAATATGGGAGGTCAATACTGTACCTATGACATCAGGAGCAAATTTGATCACTGAAGCTGGGCAGGGGTCATAGGGGGAGCCCGATGTATGGAGGCAAGGAGATTCATCGTGTCAAGCTTCTCCAGTCGTGAGAAGAGTTGGTCGTGAATTGGTTGTAATGGTTGCCAACATGGCTGGTTCACCCATATCTTCAGTCTGGGGGAGGCTAAATGCGAAGAAAATAGCTTGCACCTTTTGTAAGAAGAACGTGTCTAGTGTAAAAGGGTGCCTCATTTATTAATATAGATATTTGTGAGCCAAGGTAATCTTCATGAGAGGAAGGATGGTGACTTATCCATGAATAACTCCATAGGTCCAATGGCAGGAGGGAGGCTGAGAGGGCACGTTTTGGTGGAAATTTTGCTCGACTCAGACTAATTGTTCATGAAGCCTGTAGGGAGAGGTGGAGTGTTTGAAAAACATCAGATATGTTGAGCCAATGTAACTGTACTTTAGGTTAAGTATGATTACTTATGTTGACTTCGGTATGAGAATAAGCTGCTCAAAGACTATGAGGCCACCTCCATCCTGCAAATAAGATGCTGGTCGAATAAGTTGCTAACTTCAGCATCACGGCATTTTATTTGGAACCATACAAAAGAATGTCAAAGTACAGAGGGCGATCAATGCAGGAAGACTACTGTTATTCACCAACCTAGTACATGCACTACTTGTATTTTTGGGGGGGTTTTTGTACGAGAACACTGGTTGTATTCTTAATCTGCAAAAAGTGTGATCAGAGGTTCCTATAGTGTCCCAACAAAGATGAAAGTGAGCTGTTCTTCCCTAGCCAACAACTACCCTTGATTGAACATTGTAGGCATTCCAGCTGTTTGAAGGAAGTGGCCAACTTGAGAGTCAGGTGACTTATGCAATATAGAGCCACTGCCTAGAAATAGCATTTTCATATTCAAAATATTGCAAAGCACAGAGGAATAATATATTAGAAAGCACGTCACTATGCTCACTGCAAAATATTTTGATCAAAAAAGCAAAATCAGATGATGTGTATTTTTGTTTACGCTTTCCATGATGAGCACCTGTTGGTATAAAGTAATTATCACTGAACCAACGTAACACTAACACACTCACTAACAAACACACTCACTAACAAACACACAGACACAGTCACTAACACACACACTCACTAAGACACATACACACACTAACACACACACACACACTCACTAACACACACACACACACACCTCACTTCTCTCTCTCCCACCCCCACGCCTACAGTGGCTTGTATGCATCTCATCATGAATATAAGCATTTGAAACCTAAACCCACCATGCAGAGGTCAAAGTGGGCAGGATCTGTAGGGCACTGCGTGACCTTACTTTTTGTTAATTTAACAAAAACAGTTCCGTTACTTGGGAGACATGGCCAGCTGCAAATGAAGCAAGCCCCATTAGGCTGAGTACCCAGCCCATTCGCTCATTTCTCCTGTGATCCTGGGAACTCCCTGGCCTCTAGACGCTACTTGTGAATCAGATACATAAGGATCAGGTGCACCAGCTGGTGTCTTAAGCACCTAACGATCGGCACCTACATTGGCGGAATTTCGATTAAAGAAGCACATGCCACGGCCCACAATTAAGATGCATGCCTGAGAAGAAGAGTCTGCCTCTGAAAGTGCCAACCAGTGCTCGGATGAAATTTAGGGTATGACTGATCCTCAGAGGGGGCTTCCAATGGAGGTGGGGCTGAGGGGCCCTGTCTGACCGAGCGGATTGCTGTAATCGGCCCCCCTGAACCCAGAAGAAGACAGTGCCATAGAAGAGGAGTGGAGTCATCATGGTTTAGGCAACGCTATGAGCTCTGAGGGCTGTGATGGAGCTGCCTGGAGCAGCCTGGGTACTAAAAGGGTGGGCAATATAGGAGCAGAGATGGACAACCATACTGGTGATTACTGATACCCAATCAATGTGTAGCCAAAACCCTCTCTCACCATATAAATACATTTGTTGCATAATGCAACAACAGGGGCAGTGTTATGGGGATGTACCACATCCTGTATAAGTGATGCAGACTATGATGTCTTTTCTGAGCTAAGAATACATGCGACTTGGAGACTGCTCCTGGATGATCTCAGGGTTAATGGTGACAATGAACATAGAATGGCTGGTTTGGTGGCATGAATGACAACTCACACTCATGGATAGGTCTCATCCCTCCTTGGCAGACTCCCCAGTTCACAGGCTGTCCAAGTATAGGGTCGATTGGCAGGCTCGGTGGCATTTGGTAGATGTGTGGAGATTGCATCACCCGCAGGATAGGGATTATTCCTATTTCTCAGTGTTGCACGCGCTTCATGTTCGGCTAGACGCCATTCTGTGCTCCCCATCGGTGGTGTCTTCGGTGACCCAATCTGAATACCTCACGAGGACTCTGTCTGATCATAACCCGTTGTTGGTTAAGTTACATTGGACGAGGGACAAAGCTGCAATTCCCACATGGCGGCTGCGCCCTGAGACACTAGATGATCCGGTGTTTCGTAGTGATGTGGAAGAAGGGATAGCACACTATTTCTCCGAGAATGCAGGAACTGCTACTACTAGGGCGGTGGAGTGGGACGCCTTTAAAGTGGTGGTGCGGGGGTTGTGCATAAGTAAATATGCTGGAGTAAGGAAACCCCTGCTTCAGGATGTCGAAACGGCAGAAGGACGGTTGAGGTTAGCGGAACAGGCGAGGCCGGAGCATCCGGAACTCCAGGCCGAAGTAACAGAGGCCAAGGAGAAACTGGCCGAGGAGGTAGAAAGGCTCCGCTGCTTCGATTATAGAAAGTATGTGGAGAAGGCTCATGCAGAAAGCGATAAGGTGGGGACACTGCTGGCCTGGTTGGCAAATCCTATACCGAGGGGCTCCCCGATCTTGGCCCTGGGGACGGGTGAGGGCTCCATGGTCTATACCCAAAGGGAGATTATGCAGGAGTTCCGGCAGTATTACGAGCAGCTGTACAACAGTACGTTAACGGCAGATGACACTGAAATGGAGTCTTTCTTGGGAGAAGTTGCACTTCCCCAAATAGATGAGGACCAGGCGAAGCATTTGGGTCGGGACATTACCCTTGAGGAGATAAGAAGTGTCATCAAACAGATGGCACGGAATAAGACCCCGGGGGTAGATGGATTACCAGTTAAATTTTATTTGCCATTTATAGATGTACTGGCGCCAAGGCTCTTAGATGTCTATAGAGAGGCGCGGGAAATAGGACAGCTACCGGGGACGATGCGGGAGGCCCTTATCGTTCCATTATTGAAGCCGTGGAGGGATAGCACAGACACGGCAGCGTATCGCCCTCTATCAATGATGTCCACGGACTATAAGATACTTAGTAAGATCCTGGCGTCGCACCTGATGCAGCATATGACGAGCCTGGTGCACGAGGACCAGGCTGGGTTCATCCCTACCAGGAATACAGCTACTAACGTGCGAAGACTTCTGAGGGTCTTGGGGGAAGCTTGAGAGGGCTCGCCCAGGGCGGCAATCCTTTCTGTCGACATAGAGAAAGCCTTTGATATCCTCGAATGGCCATATTTGTATAAAACGTTGGGCTGTTTTGGACTGGCGAGGCGTTTGTGAGATGTTCTATTCCACAGCAGTGGCGCGAGTTAAGGTGGGGCAAAAGATTTCCCCCAGATATGCAGTAGCTCGCGGGACCCGACAGGGATGCCCACTTTCTCCGTTACTATTTGCTTTGGCAATAGAGCCGCTGGCGACGCGGGCTCGATTAGGACGGTGGTACGAGGGCCTAACCTTCAGAGGGGACCAGCAACACATCTCCCTTTACGCAGATGATTTGTTATTGTTTTTGGCAGATACCGGCGGGGCACTGGCAGGAGCAGCACGACTTATCAGACTTTGGGGCGGTTTCAGGATTGAAAGTTAACTGGAATAAGACATGTCTATTTCCAGTGCAGCCAGGAAAGGGGATTCCAGAGATGTCGCGGGTCGTGAGATGGAAACCATCTTGTTTAGCATACCTTGGAGTTCATCTGGTTCGCGCTATACAAAACTTTATAAATAAATAAATAAATAAATATTTATCATGGCGATATACTGGAGGGGAATGTAGGGAGATGCATACGGGCCCTAAAGGGGAGTATGACGTTTTGGGGTGCCCTTCCACTTTCCGTGATGGGGAGGATAGAGTTGCTAAAGATGGTGGCTCTCCTCCGGCTGCTGTACCTTTTTAGAACACTGCCTATATGGGTGCCGTGCTCGGTGTTTACCAACTTAAAGTCCATGATGGTGGGGTTCATTTGGGAGTCAGGGAGACGTAGGGTGGCCCTCAAAACATTGATGAGACCCAGCGTGGAAGGCGGCCTAGCAGTGCCTGATTTCAAATTGTATTATATAGCAGCGCAATTACAGGTCTTTACATAGGCGGTGGCCTTAGGAGTTTAGGGGTCCTGACTCTGCCAGAGGGGAAGGAATCCCAAGACATGTCCTGTCCTTTATAGCACTGCAGCAGAAGTTAGACCTTAGAGCCCTTACATTGGAAGAAAAAACACTGAGGTTGTGTTGGAACAGATCCTAGAGGAGGGCGGGAGTGCAACACCCTTACGCACAGGAGATGCCATTGGGGATGCTGACAGTATTGCCACATGTAGGGGACTGGTCTTCGTTGAGGGACTGGGAGCAGGCAGGGCTCCAAGTCCTGGGAGACTTATACGAAGATGGGGAGCTTTTCTCATATCAGGTGTTACAGGAGAGGTTTGATCTCCCCGGGGGAGATTTCTTGATACATGCGGCCCTACCGCGTGCGATACAGAAACATTGGAAAGAGGGGTTGTCCAAACCTAAAACTACGATGGCGTGTCAGATGGCGGCTGGCACCTTCAAAGCAGTTACATGCTTATATTCAAGGATGCTGAATGAGGGTTTGGTCCCATTGGACGAACTGCGCCTAAAATGGGAAGGGAGCATTGGAAACCACATACCAGAGGCCACATGGGGGCACATACAGCGTAGGGTGTGGAAAGGAACTAGGAACGCCCGGTTCCAGCTGGTGCATTTTTTTATTCTACATAGAGCCTATTGACACCGGGGAAGATCATGGAATATTATAATGCTAACAATGTGAGGTGTCCTTGATGCGCCGCAGTGGGAGCGGACCTGGAGCACATAGTGTGGAGTTGCCCGACCCTGGGGACTTATTGGGCTGAAGTGGGTGATCTCCTAAACCTAATTACAGAACGCCGGCTGGTTTTTGATATGGCTACTTGCATACTACACTGGTTTCCTCATACCCCCAAGACTAAGGTGACTAGTAAGTTTGTATATATGGGTCTAATATTAGCGAAACCGGAAATTGCGATGCGCTGGAAATCAAAAGAGGGACCCAGCGGTAGGAGATGGAAGGGGGAGCTGCTTAAGTGGGCTAGTAATGAGGGAGCAGTTCGTTATCAGATGGCGATTCGACAGAAAAATGAAAAGGCAATAGAAGTGGCGAGAGCTTGGGAGGAGCTGGTTCAGACGCTGATTACCCATAGAACTGAGCAGGGGATGGAACAGGACGATGGGGGAGCGCAGGGGTAGTTGTTAGACCCAAGATGGAACATCCTGACTCACTATTATCAAAGACCTCATCCCTAAATGTTGTTCTACTTGGAGAGCACACCGGTGACGGAGAGGGGGGAGGGGCGGATAGGGATGGGGTTTCTCATTTGTTTAGTTGTTAAATTGAACGTGAACAGAGATGGTTGATACATTGTTATTGGAGGGTTGATTATGCACAGATATTATTATTGCACTCCAAGGGAAAGCTGATCTGAAATCACCAGTAACAGGACTGTATTGGAGTCGCATGTTAAAGTGGGGGGGAAGAGTTATATCTGATTATGTACCTATGCTCTTTGCTTGCTGAACTGAAAATCAATACAAATTTGATCACAAAAAAAAAAAAAAAAAAAAAAAAAGAAGAACGACAACTCATGGGGACTAGAGCAGCTTGTCACTGGGGAGTATGAGCCTGATCTGGGAGCTGTACGGTGCTGGGTGAGCTGAAAAAAAGCAAACGCATGCTGCATTGATTGATGGACGCCCTACCCTGACCACCTGGACCTGGTTAATAAACTGGTGATATCTATAAAACTTATATACTACTTTGTATGTGAAAAGAACTGGTATTCCAGTTCAGGCATCACTAGAAGCTCAATATACTGGCTCGCTTGCATTTCTGTAGGACTCTGCACAGCGTAGCCTGTCACCCAAAGTTATTCTTGTAAAGCTTGCATTAAACTATGTAGGGTGCCAACTGGGCAGCTGGTAAATTGGTGAACCCAACTCATCCAAAGACTCAACTGGGGCAGCAGCTACGCTCTCCATTTGAACAGATGTGTTTGGTTGATGTTTCCTACCAAAATAAGATGGACAAGCTCTTCGAAGAAATATCAGACTCTAGGGAGGCCCTGGAGGCTAAAACTTTTAATGTGGCAGTAGATGTTAACATACTTGGTGATTATAAAAGGAAGCTAGCAGCAGGGTTAAGCACACACAAGATGTGCTGAACAAAATTAGTCCTGAATACAAAACAGCCCAGCACCAGATTTAAGACCTGATGATCATTTGTTTCCTGGAGTAGCGCGCACAAGATACAGAAGGAAGCAGCAGCCATAATAATATCAGGATAGTGGGTTTGCCAGAGGGCACTAAAGGCCTGGACATGTTGCATACTTGATCGGTGACTGGTGTTGGATGGGGTGCCCTAGAACGTGTGCACTTGGTCCTGGCCCACCTCTGCCACAAGGGAGATTCCTCCAGACCTATGGTGGCTCATCTACGGCATTACAGAGACCAAGATAATTTGCTGCACTGGGTAAGACTCTCCGGGCCTTACAAAATCAAGAATTCAAAAGTTTTACTATTCCTGGAATAGACAGCAGCACTGCAGTTCACAAGGTCTTCCTTCGATGGGAGGGCCCAGAGAGTGGCAGACCTCAGATTATCCTTGCTATTCCTGTTCAAGATTAAGGTTATGTTGAATAGTAAATACCTATTTTTCACAGACCCTTTGAAAGCTTGGGACCGGTAAGAACTGCACAAAGCCAGAAAGGATGGAGAGGTTTGGGCTAAATAGAAATCTCCAAGGTAGAAGAGGAAGAAGAGGAGATGGATGCTCCTGAAGAACATTAAGAGACCATTCAGGTCATAGGCCGGGAAAGGTAGAGGCACAACAGTGTCACCTGCTTCGGAGATTGAGCTCCATCGAGTGGAGAGTCGGGCAGCATCAGTGACTAAGCCCTCAAAAAGACCTTAATTCCACCTATCCCACAACATTCATATATTGCTCATAGGTCTTTAATTCAGTACATCAAAAATAAATTACTGTTGAGCCGAGAATTTGGTATACAAACTACATTTTTACAAAAAACAGATTTTTAATATTTTTCACAAAAATACTCGTGGGGTTGGCAGAATTAAATTTGTTCTGTACAGCTTATTGTCCCCCTGGTCCACACCCCCATATTTCATCTAACAGTGGCCCTGTTTTTGTTTCTATAGCCCTCCCCAACTCCTCCTCCAGTGTCAGATTTTTTTTTCATATATTTTTTATGCATTAACCAGAGAAGGCACACGCAACATGTACCATTATCAACTGATACATTTTGCAAGTACAGTGTCAAGTTTAGATTACACAGTATGAATATCAAGGCACAAAGACAAGGCAGATACAGAACAGCACTTATAAAGCATGGCATTACACACCTTACTCAAATGGGCTCTGTCTGACAGTCAGTCCAAGTGTTCTACCGGCACAACTCTCTGCAGGCTACAGTCCACAGAACGCTCTCCACCATCCACTGATCTTGTAAAACTTACGGGGACAGCCTATGCTGCAGTAGGTGACTTTTTCTGCTACCATATAGATATCCATCCCCAGTTTCCATTCATGTATGGAGGGTACCTCTGGGCTTCCCGGTACCTTTGGTGCTCCCCAGTGCCTTCCCACGTTCCTCTTAGCAACCACCAGGCCACTAAACAGGAGCTTAAAGTGTGGCACATCAATGTCATTCGGGATCCCCATCAAAACATATTTTGGGATCAAGTTCGAGCAAGTCCTCCAGTATATCTGAGAGTTCCTGAATGATTACTTTCCAGTAAGTTCGTATATGAGGGCAATTTTGAGTGCATGCATAAAGGATACTACTGGCTCAACACATCTCAAACAATTTGGTGTGGACGCCCTTCCAATGTTGTGTAATCTGTGACAGTCATAATTGATCCTATGGAGTATTTTATGTTTAAAGTATTTTATTGCAAGGTTATCAACTAAGACAGAGTACAAACAGTGTGAAACTTGTCGTCTAAGAGTTGCAAATCAGAGTCTCCGCTCCCAAAGTGCCATGAGAAAGCTAAACTGTACAATCAATACACATTGTGGAGCCACGTGCTAGGTCAAGAGGCAATGACGACTAACACCCAAACCAAACCCCCCCCCTCAACTGCCCCCCGCCCTACCCTCCCCCGGAACCACCCCGTCCTCCCACCCCCTCTCCCACCGTGTCATCCCCTCCCCCCCCCCGGTATGTGCTGAGCCAATGTCTCGCTCCTTCTACACTCTCGCGTCAG
The DNA here is from genome assembly GCF_964261635.1 of Lissotriton helveticus. NCBI lineage: Eukaryota > Metazoa > Chordata > Amphibia > Caudata > Salamandridae > Lissotriton > Lissotriton helveticus. The sequence goes on along the minus strand of NC_136067.1, from coordinate 1,274,068,627 downwards.
CATCTTGCCTCACATCGCGGATACCCACACCGCAATTAAACCTGCGGAGAAGTCAAGGACGTAAGTCTCATGAGCCTGAGGTATCGAGGGCAGGTAATTTCCGTAAAACTCCGACTGCAGTAAGGTGAGAAAAGGCTGCCACAAGTCCTCCAGCTTGTCTACCTCACCCGCCACCGTTAGGGACAGTTTCTCCATACCCAGAACGTGCCACAACCTGTGTAACCAGCCTGTAATGTTGGGAATAGTGGTGGTGCGCCAATAAATGAGTATGTTCTGTACCGCAGAACCCAGCGCGATTGCTATTTGCCTACCCCTTCTGGATCTTAGAGGATACATCAACCCGTTAGGCAACCCCAATAGGACATAGGCGGGGAAACGAGGCAGTTCAATATCAAAGCACTGGTCAATCTCGTTTAGGACTTCTTCCCAATACGGACCTAGCAACGGGCAGTCCCACAGTATATGTGTCAGTGTGCCAATCTGTCCGCACTCGCGCCAACAGGTGTTCGGGATAACGTGGTTCATCTCATGCAGTCGTTGAGGTGTGTAGTACCAGTATGTGGTTATTTTAGTGAAGGTCTCGGTGAGCCCGGTGTGGTATGCCGAGTGACGTGCGCGGTAGGAGATGTCGTCCCATTCCTTGTGACTTAGTTCCCTCCCTAGTTCCCGCTCCCATCGGTTCCGACCGGGATTATAGATGTGAAAGGGGGGGGCTGCAACAGTTTGTAAAGGTCCGAGACTAGCTTGGCATCCGATGAGCGTGTCGCCAGCCACATCTCGTAGGGCGTAAGTTTCCGATCAGCGAGGTCACGTACCGCCCGTTGCAGCGCACCTGTAGATATCGTAAACGCTCAGTTTCAGGCAGGTCGTATTCACGCCTGAGGTCTTGGAACGACACGATTCCCTCAGGACCGTACACGTGAACCAGAGCGCAGCACTTGGCCGCTCGCCAAAGCGAGAACGCGCCAGGTTCCATCCCGGGTTGAAAGTCAGGATTTCCAATCAAGGGTGTAAGTGGCGACGGGAAGGTGGTAAATTCCCGAGTGGCATTCACGGCGTCCCACACTCTAAGAGGAACTTGCGTGATCAAGGACGCGTAAAGATTAGGAGGGCGATGCGATCTGCGCATGAAGGGTATCTCCTGCAAGGTTCTACCCGCCACGGCTTGGTCCTGAAACAGCCAGTGTCTGTCAGATTCCCATTTGCTCCACTCCACAAAATACCTTAGTTGCGCCGCCTGAAAATACTTGTGGAGATCCGGTATACCGAGTCCCCCGGATTCCGGGGCCAGCATAGACAAGGTCCTTTTAAGCCTCGGTTTACGTCCCTGCCAGACAAAGCGGGCGATGTCAGCCTGCGCCTGTCTGATCCAGCCCTTCGGGGGCAGGAGCGGCAGGGCCCGAAACAGATACAGAATCTGCGGCAAAAGAGTAATTTTCACCGCAGCGATGCGCCCCAGCATGGACAGTGTGCCCTTGTTCCAGCGGGACAGTTCCGCCTTCATCTTTTTGCCCAGTGTTGCGTAATTCGCCGCCACCATGTCGGCCAAGGAGGGTGCCAATAAGACGCCCAAGTACGGGATCAGATCTTTAGACCAAGTCATGGGGAAGCGGTTCTGTAACTCAAGTCTCGTGACAGCGGTCAGCGAGAGGTCTAGGGCGGACGACTTCTTCATGTTCATCTTGAAACCCGCCACCGCAGCAAAGGCCTCCAGTTCAGCTACGCAGGCCGGGAGAGCATTCCCCGGGTCATCAAGCATGAGGATCACGTCGTCCGCGTAAAGGCTAATGGTGTGAGTGTAGCCCCCCATCCGGACTACAGTTACTCGTGGGTTCTGGCGGATCCTCTGGGCAAACGGCTCCATATATAGGGCGAAAAGAAGAGGGGACAGTGGGCATCCCTGCCTGGTCCCCCGTTCTATTGCAAAGTGCGCAGAACTGCACCCGTTCACTCTCACCACTGCCGATGGGTGTTTGTAACAATTAAAGACAAGGGTGCGGAATTTCTCCCCTACTCCAAACCTGCAAAGGACTCTCTCAAGGTAAGACCAGCGCACCCGATCGAACGCTTTCTCAGTGTCAACCGATAACAACATGCGCTCCCCTGGGACGCGAGAGGCCTTCTCCAGGACGTGTACCACTCTCTTAGTGTTGTCCACCGTTTGCCGGCCGGGGACAAACCCAGCTTGGTCCGGGTCCACAAGACCGGGTAGATATTGCGCAAGCCGAGTCGCCAGGATCCCCGTGTAGAGCTTAAGGTCCACGTTCAACAAGGAGATTGGCCGATAGGAGCCGCACTCGGACCGGTCCTTCCCAGGTTTGGGAATAACCGACACTGTCGCCCGGAGCAAGTCTGGAGGGATAGCTCCCGGCTCCGCGAAGGTGTTATAGAGACGCGTCAACAGCGGGACCAATTCTTGACAAAATGTCTTGTAAAAGAGAGGGGTATACCCATCGGGCCCCGGGGCCTTCCCAGGTTTAAGACGGGAAATGGCCGCAATCACCTCCTCCGGCCGGATGTCCCGTTCCAGGTATTCCGCCTGTTCCGGGGTGAGAGCAGGTAGTTCGACCGACTCAAGGTAATCAGTCTCAGCCAATGCCGAGGGTGGTTCGCCTGTGTATAAGTCAGCGTAGAACCGGCGGAATTCTTCCGCAATCCTAGGGTCCTCCGTAGCAGTCTCTCCAGTGGGGGTCGACAGCTCCGTAACCCGCTGACGTTGATGTTTCACCCGGAGCTTGTTCGCCAGGAGGCGGCCGCACCTATCTCCACCAGTGTAGTATGCATGTTTCAGGCGCAGCGCTGCATATTCCGCCCTGTCCATGTCCAGCGCGGAGAGCATTTTCCGGGCTGCTTTCAGTTGCCTCCAGATTCTAGGGGCCCCTGTTCTTTGATGCATCTGTTCCAGCTCCGCACCCTGGCGGTAAGCTCATCTCGTTTTTGTTGTCGGTCTCTATTTTCCGCCGACGAAGTGGCGATGAATTCCCCATGAAGCACCGCCTTCAAGGCGCCCCATTGCGTCGCGCAAGAGGTATCCCCATTTTCGTTGTGGGACCGGAAGTCGGCGATCGCGGCCCGTATCTGTTTCACCACCACTTGCTTATGCAGCAGGGTGTCCCTGAGGTGCCAGACTCCCCGAGAGGGTGACACCGGCGGCAATTGAAAGGAGCCTGTCACCGGGGCATGATCCGATAATGTGAGTACCCCAATGTCAGAATCCGTCGCAAGTGCGGCCATCGGCCCCGTAACCAGGATATGATCCAATCTCGCGTATGTCCTATGCGCGTGTGAGTAATAGGAATACGCCCGGGCATTCGGATGTAGGCGTCGCCAAAGATCATGCAGGTCAAGATCACCTAGGTGAGAGCGACAGAGGTCTGAGAACTCCCCGGTGTGTGGGCGTCGCTGTGCCGATCTGTCCACGAGGGAATCAAAGACCATGTTCCGGTCCCCCCCAATGATCACGTGTCTGTCCGGTGTAGTCGCTATGTTCTCGAGGGCTGTTCGTAAGAACAGGTCTTGGTGGTCATTCGGGCTATAGATGGAACCCACAGTAAACAGGAACCCCCCGAGTTTGAGCCGGTAAGCAAGGAGCCTCCCCCCTTCTGCTCCGCAACTTTGTGTAGGACCTCTCCCTTAAACGACCTAGACATCAAGATGGCAACCCCCGCAGTCTTGTTAGGCCCCGAGGAAAAGAGCTGTACTGGGAATTTCGATGACCTCATCCTAAGGCAGTCACGTGTCAGGAGATGAGTCTCCTGTAAAAGGCAGATGTCCGCCTGGGTGTTTTCAAGTAGGGATAATATCGCTCTACGTTTGACTGGGTTGTTTAGCCCTTTCACATTGAGAGTGACTATCTTAAGGGCCATGAGTAGTTGTCCCAAAAAAAGCGTTCAAAAGAGGCTAAGGCAGGAGGGATCGCCGTGCGCATCAATGGCGTAAGGCCAAGCAAATGCCGGATCCCAAGAGCACCATAATCGTAGCGCAGTGCATGCAGTGTGAAGTCAGCGCAAAAATAGCAACAAAGCAACATAAGCCAGCACAAGTCCCCCAGTCCCCCCCCAACATCCCGCAACCAACCCAACTCCCGGCAACTCCACCCCGAACTTCGAGCCCCCGGGTTCACCCTCCCCAAGCCCAACTGCCCACTCTCCGTGCCCCCCTCTACCCCCCAGCCCCCCCCATCCCCAACTTCCCGTGAGCATGGATCATAGTCCCAGTCCGGTCCTTATCGGACAAGTCTGTGGTGAGTTATTTATGTGGACGTCCAGCCACCTCCTGCACCCCCCCGCCGCCCCCTCCCCCCCGCCGCCCCCGCACCTGCTGTGAAGATGAGGCCATAAAGATCTCCCCCCGGAGCCTGCTCAGGCTGTTAGGGCCATGTCACCAGACGATGTGTCTCTGGATACCTCCAGTATTGCGCTGTCCATTTCAGCTCTGACTGTGGGTGAGTCCGGTCGCGATGACAAAGTAGCGGGTCGGCGCCTTCGAACAGTCTGCCAGCCATCTCCGGCGGGGCACCGGCGGGAGACCGTGGGGGTGTCGGTGTCCACCGCTGTGATCCCCAGCACCTCACAGGTGTCCTGGAGGGACCGGAGTTGATGCAAGGTTCCGTTCCAGCGAAAGATCAGCCGAAAAGGATGGCCCCAGGAATACTGTGTGCCGTGTTCTCTCAAGAAGTCCGTGGCGATCTTGAAGGATTTGCGCTTTTGAAGGGTGATCGTGGATAAGTCTTGAAACAGCGTCACTGGATGGCTCCGGAACTGCAGTGGTTGGCGACGCCGCGCCTCTCGAATGAACCGTTCCTTCAAGGGGAAATCCGGCAGGAATGCCAAAATGTCCGGGGCCGGCGCCGAAGCCCGTCGAGGTGGGCCCACTCTGTGCGCTCTATCAATCCTTACTGGGAAGTCGCTCGGTTCTCCTAAGATGTCGCGAAAGAGGTCTCCCAGATAAGCCGCCATGTCCTCCCCTTCTTCTCCGGATGGAACGCCTCGGACTCTAATGTTGTTGCGCCTGGATCTATTCTCGAGATCCTCCGCGTGGGCCTGGAGGTCAATCTGCTGTTCCCTGAGTCGCAGAACCTCCTGCTGCAGGTGCGTAACTTCCTCATCGCGGGTGTGGTTAGTTTCTTGCACAGCAGCTACACGTTCACCGAGGGAGTCTACCTCCCTCCGCACCTCTCGCACTTCCCCCGCCACCTCTTGTTTCAGCACCTGGAAGTCCTCTCTGAGGGTGCTGAATAGCGATTCCAAAAATGAGCGGGTCACTGGGGGTTCCCCACCTTCTGCCCCGCGAGAGCCGGACGGGGGGCTAGGGGCTGGTTGGTTCCTATCTTGCCGTGGAGACGCTCTGCTCAGCATATCGGGCAAGGTGCGCTCGCCTTTCTTTCCCCCACGGTTGCCAGACATCGTGGGAGTGGGGGTGTCTGTGTCGCGGAGAGTCACAACAAGGGACCAAACCACGTGGGTCGTGATGAGTGCGGCTGCGCTCTCGATGCTACTGACTCTACAGTCTCACACAACTGCTCTCTAGGGTGGGCGCAGAAAGTATCCAAGACCAACGGTAGCTGGGCCACTCCGCCACCTCCACCCCGCAACCGAACACCACCCGGGCAGACCTCAGCGTGTCCTGAGCAGATGCATAAGTTCAGGTCCCATCAAGAGGAGGTCGGCCAGCTCCCCACCGCGTCGCTGTAGAAACCGCGCGATACAGTCCCCTCCAAGGCCAACGCGTTCCACTGTTGCCTCTGCACCTTCCAGTGCAACGTCCAGGCCGAGAACTCGTCACTTCCGGGAGCCCCCCGAAGGGGTCAACCGCACAGTCAGTTTAGGCGGCCCACGAGGCGCAGGAGCGGGGGCTTCTATGTAGATATGGGTCCGTGGGCTCCCCAGAGGCCGCCTGAAGGGTGGGTGGGACCCCCGTGATCGAGTGACCGTGGGCGCTCTCCGGCCGCCGCGCGGACCCCCGGGTTGTGGGAGGCGCCGCAGAGAGCTCCGCGCCTCCCGGATCGACGCTGACGCGTGGGCCTCCTAGAGGGGTGTGGGGAATCCCTCACCTTGTCGCCATGGAGGTGGTGCAAATCCGTCGTCTCTCCGGACTGCGTCACGCTCCCACTCCCCTCAACGGTCCGCGCAGGTCACCAGAGCGCCCCCCCAGGCCGGGCCCCTCAGGGGTCCAGCCGTGCAGTCCAGGGCTGGCAGGCTATGCGGCGTAGGAAGCAGGGTCTACAGGCAGGCAGGGCTCCGAAATGAGCGACGACTCTCCTCAGAAGGCCCACCCGGGCCTGGTCCAGAAGTGCGCCGGGGCGAGGGACTCCGTGCAGTGGCCTGATCACTCCGGGTGCTCCCGAACGCACCCCGGATACTCCGTCGGTCTCCTTGGCCCCGCAGTGTGCAGTAGAGGGCCCCAGAAGCCGGCGCCCCGGGGCGGGCCTCCGGCCCTCCGGATCCCCGGGGTCGCGTAGTCCAGACTCCCCGAGTCCGCTGCTCGGGACTCCGGCCCACCTCACGCAGGGCCGCCGCGATGTGCTGTCTTTTCCTCGCGGCAGCGAGATGCGAGGGCGAGTCCCTCCTCCGCCTGTCGCCGCCCCTCTCCGGGGCTCCGGGGTTCCCCGCCGCTCCGCTGTTGTGCTGCGCGGGGTGGTTCGCCGACGCTCTCCGACCCCGCGGCAGGCCCTCTCCCGGGGGCACCCTCAGCCCGGCTCCGTCGCACTCCACAGGGCACCGGGGAGCTCTAGACCACACCGGCGTTCGTGCTCCGGCACCGAGCACCGTCCCCCACAGGATCCGGGGGAGATCAGCGGGAATGGGCGGCACAAGGGCTCCGGGGTCTCAGGAGCTCGCTAGGAAAGCGTCTTCCTAGCCCGCCATCTTGGCCACGCCCCCCCTATGGAGTATTTTAAATTGGATCAGGCTTAGGCGTGACTTAATTGCAACGTATGCGGGTGCATCAACACCGCCTTCCAGTCTATGGCCTCAAAATCGCCCTTCATACCGTCCCCAGCGCTCTCTGAGCTGGCTAAATGTATCTGGCACACTGTTGTTAATCGTACATTTGCGAGACTGCACCTCTGCACAATTCTTCCATTAATATGCGCCCCTCGAGAGGGGGCGTATTCCAGAATCTGGCCCCTCTAGTCCTTCAACTTGCCAGGCGTGACGTAATTGTGCATATTTTAAAAATGGAGTCAGGTGGTGGTGGTTGTTTTCCTATGGGCCAAGGAGAAGGGCATAATGGCTCACTTCTCGAAGAAATCTCTGACTTAAGTGACACCTTAGGTGTCCCATGCCCCAAATCCCTGCAGCTTCACTACCTCTCTCCGCCATGTCCCTTTCTAAAGGGGTGTCTCCCTGGTGATCTTGTGCACCCAGCCTAGTGTCTACATGGGCTTACCCCAAGCCGTCAGAGCAACCTGCATTGCCAGTAGCAATCTTTGCGATCCTTCCCTCCATATAGGTAGTGTAGGTGTGAGCTCTGTTCTAACATACTGCGCTTTAGCCTAATTATCGGGTGGTCCTGGGGGTATAGATCCAATTATTAATACTGAGCAAGTGGCCTGTCCAATAGTACCCTTCCAGATCTGAGAGTGTGCAAGCCCACCATTGTACTGGTAACGCTGTAGCGTTCAAAGTGATATTCTAGGGTGGTCTCCATCCCATAGCAGAGTTTCAATTCCCCATTAATCTTGGTGAAAATCATCTGGTAAACAGGGTAGTTTATATTCTGAAGCACATATAAATAGTTTTGGAAGTGTAATCATTTAAAAGAGGCCTGCCCGCACCATCAAGCAGATAGAAAGTCCTCTCCACCTTCCAACGTTAGCCTCAAAGTCTGTCAGAAACCTTCCAAGGTTACGGCTGGAGCAAAGTTCCTTTTGCAATGCCACGAAAATACCCAAATATTTAATGCTGGCTTTGGCCACCCGAAGCCCCGTGGTCGCAGCAATAGGTCTTGGGGACCCTGTGGGGTTTAGAGGACGGATTTGTCCCAATTAATCCTATAGCCCGAGTGGGGACCCGTTTTCCCCTAATATCTGGAAAATGACCGGAAAAGTGGTTGCGGGTCCATTATGTAAAGAAGTATCATCATACAATGATTTTTTTTCCTCTGTCTCATCAGTTGACAAGAATCAGAACTCTCCGACTTCAGGGTGTAACCTGGGCATGCAGGCTAGAGATTCTACTGTGAATGCAAACAAAAGTGGAGATAGGGGACACCCCTGCCTGGTTTCTCTACATATTGGGAATTCAGCAGACATCTTTCCATTCACCCAAACCGTCCCCATGGGGTTTTAGTACAGCACCGCCAGCCATTTTCTACGTTGAGGGTCAAAGCCAAATTTCAGCAGTTTCCGCTCCAGAAAAGGCCAGTGGAGTGTAGCGAATGCCTTTTCCGTGTCCAGAGAGAGGAAAACATGTGGTGCCCGATGGGCCTGGACTGTCGTCCGCTAATTACGTGTGCATCTCAGGTTGAGGAGAGTTGACCTGCCAGGCATAAATCTCAACTGGTCGCGATGTAGTAAGGGTGTATTGACCAGCAGGAGACGAGTGGCCAAAATAGTAGCCAGTACTTTGTCTCAACATTGAGCAATGAGAAAGGACAATAGGAGTCACACCGGTCTCTGGGTTCCCCTTCTTTGGGGAGTACTATAATGGTAGCTTTCCGAAGAACTGGAGGAGCTGCCCAACTCTCGAGACAGGTTCACCAGGTGGGGTCTCAGCAGGTTTGCATATCGCTTATAAAACTCGGCCGAGATGCCGTTGGCCCCTTGGAGTTTTCCCCGACCTCCTTTTGGCTATGGCGGCCTGTATGTTGTTCATTGTGAAGTCATCTTCCGACTCTTGTGCTTCTGTGTCTAGCACCAGAGTGGGAACAGCAGTCAAGTATTGCACTATGGTGTTTGAGTCATGGAGCCTTGTAGAACTGTTCGCAATATCAAGCAAACTAGTCATCAATTAAGGCATCAGTATTGCAGTTGACCCCCGCTTGGTTGATAATATTATGCACCTAGCGACCTTCTTGTTTCCATCAAATCAGCCATGCCAGTAGTCTACCTGCTTTGTCCCCTGTTTCGTATAAACCATGCAGTGTGGCCATTATCTGTTTTTTGGCCCTTTCTTCTGCCAATTACCTGTACTCCATTTCCTGCATTGCAATCTGTCGAAGAACATGGGAATCTGAGACTGATCCCGTGACCCTTTCAGTTGCAAGATTTGGTTTTCCAGCACCTAGAGCCCTGCCACTTTCCTTCTCTTTTTATGTCTGATTAAATTATGGGCTCTATAGCACGGTTTTAAACGCCTCCCACGGAACAGTCTTAGAAGCCAAGGAAGCTTCATTTTCAGGGAAGTATAGCTCAGTACCCACCCGTAGACCCTGTGTCACCTCCCTGTCCTTCAGGACTGATGAAGTTAACTTCCACACTGTGGCCCTCCGGCCCCTGAGTTGTCCCACTTGAACAAATATGGGTGAATGGTTCAAAAGATCCCTTGCCAAATAGTCAGTGGGCTAGCGCCCCTACCTCTCCCCTAGGCACAAATATGTAGGCAAGTCTCGAGTAGACCATGTGGGCTCCTGAAAAGTAAGGGTGCTTCCTGTCAGAAGGTTGTAAGTTTCGCCATAGGTCAATGAGGTCTACTCTATCCGTAAACTGCGCCAATGATGTCACCAATGATTGTGTAGGGGACGAAGGAGAACTTTGTCAAATTAGTGTTGATTGCTAAGTTGCATTCTATTCACAATACCTTCCCCTTGATCTTGGAGGTAGAAGGGCTGAAATGTTTTTTTGTTGTTTTAGAGTTTGGGCAAAGAGTTGTTGCTGCTTTGCTCTGGGATTCGGGAGCTGGGTCACTATTTCACTTGATGTTTGCATCTATATGTCAATCTTCTCTGCATTGTCTTGCTGGAGTGGAGTGAAGATGGCTGTGGTCGGTGTATGCTAGGACCTGGAGGATATACACCATCCCTGAGTTAGAAGAGAGGTGGGCTATGTCAGGGGCTTTTCCCAGGCTTTTAGGAGGTCTCAGGATAATAATAGGTACCTGTTCTTCCACTGAAATGAAAGAGGTGGGGTCTGCTGCTAAAAGATACAAAATTAATTTGTACGAGAGATGGCATGGGGGTGCCCGTGGTCTTCCTTCAGGAAACCCACCTCATGATGCCAGAGGTTGCTTAGCTGTGGCCCTGATGGAGAGGTCAATTATCTGCCACTAGCTATTTTCATATGCAAGGGGTAGCCTTCCATGGATCAGACCCGGGGTCCCTTTTGTGGAACTGAAATTGGAGCAGACAGTATGTCCTTGTTGCTGGCAGACTGGATGGCTTGGACAGTTTATATGCACGTCACCAGGGCTAGCTGCACTTTCAGTGTCTTGGCCGTGAGACCGACTGCAATAGGATCCTGCAAAAGGGGGAGGAGGGACTTAAATTGTGTAAGTGATATTGCTATTAACCAACCGCCCCCCGTTGCACAATACACAACCTGCTACGATGGCTAAGGCATTCACAAAATGGCTAACAGACTGGGGGCAGGTGGCCAGATTGGCGAGAGCGCCATCATTTAGAGAGGGATTATTCCATTTATTCTCCCCTCCAATATATACATGTATGTTTGGACAAGATGCTCTGTTCCAGTACCATTTGCTAGCGCCTTAGGAGTTCTGAAAATGTGGTGAAAACCCTTTCTGACCATAATCCATTGTTGCTTGGAGTTCAGCAGAGGGGACAGCAACAACCATTCCCGCCTGGAAATTGTAGGTAGATGCATTGGCTGACTGCTCATTCAAAGAATCCTTAGGAGAGTGCATCAGGGAGTTTGTTGTGACCAGCAAGGGCCCAGCCTCTAACATGCTAGTCAAGTGGGAGGCTTTTAAGTGGCTGATCAGACCACTGCATCGGTAAGTCAGTGGCTATCCATAAGTCACCCGAGAAGGAACAGTGCGATGTGGGGAGAGTGTTGCTTTGTTTTTGAGATAGTACCTTGCTACTCAACTAAACATACAACATTAAAATCTAAATATGAGTTCTATGGCTAGCTTCTAGAGAGGCTGTGTTGCCATAATTGCACAAAGTATTTAGCTAGTGTGCATGAGAAGGATGGTAATGCAAGGAGCCAGCTGATCTGACTAGTCTGATCTGAGACCTCTCAATCCTAGGGCAGACAAGTACACAACTTGACCGGCCAGCTGGTTTATTTTCAGTTTGATAAAAATCAGATGACATTTTTAGAATATTACAGCATTTTATATGGGAAGCCCGGTGAGGCTCTGATTGAGCAACTGGGGGCCTACCTAGATAGTGCACCTCTACAGTGCCTGAGAAAGAATGTGAGAGAAGTCTTTGGGGGGAGGGGGCTGTTACCAAAAGTGAGATAAAGGAGGCAATTAAGGAGCTAGCCAGGGGTAAGACCCTGGCACTGATGGCCTACCCATGGAATTTCACCACACCTTTCTGTCACTCTTGGCTCCATGCCTTGCTAACATGTATGAAGCAGCACTGGAATGTGGGGGGTCCTCCCCCCAACCACCAGTGAGGGCCTGATGGTGTTAGTGACCAAGCTGGGTATGGCACGACAAGATGTGGCCTTATATAGACCACTATGAATGCTCAACTTGGCTTTTATGTTTTGTAGTAAAATACTGGCTAATAGGCCTTATAATCACATGCCCACCGTATACATGTAGACCAAAATGGATTCTTCACCTTAAGCAACACCTCTGGCAATCTTCGGATGCTCTTCAGGATCATCAATACATCAGCTGCCAATATTTGGGGTAATGCCGAGGGTGGTCTACGTGCACCTGGAAGAGGCATCTCATACACTGCGGAGGGGCTACCGCAATTCAGTAAGGCATTACAAAGGGGTCGGTCACGGCTGAGCCAAATGGATGACCTTACTAAACGCTAGTCCAATGGCCATGGTTAAAACTGGTTGAGGTATATAGAAACAATATAACAGTTTTAAGGGTGCAAGGCATTGATGTCCGCTCTCTCCACTCCTATTTGCGGTTGCAATTGAGCCATTCACACTGGTGATCAGATCAAAGGGATCAAAAAGGGCTCTCTCAAATTGGGAATCTCCTTCTATGCAGACGGCCTAATAATATATTTACAAAACCTAGAGACACTATAAAATCTTTCTGGACCCAGACATGTGTTTCACTTACCCCATGTGTCTGTGTCCTCGCCCTTGGGATCTATGGGTTGGCCTAGGCCCCATATACATTTAAATACTTGGGGATCAAAATATAGCCTGCTGAGGCAGACTTCAGGGAGGGTAATTTAAGCTTGGATTTGAGATCACTGAAAAGGTGTCTGGCATTCTGGAGATCTCTCTGGTGACCTATTATGGCGAGAATATCTGTGTCCACGATGGTAACTTTCCCCAGGTACTTTACAGCTTTATAAACTTGTCGGTGTGGATACTGCTTGACTGGTTCAAACTGCTAGACTCTCTGTTTGTGGACAGACAGACACAGAGTCTCATTAGGGGTGAATCAATAAGCTTTATTCAATTACTTTTTTTTAATGAAATTATTAAAGCACATCAGCAACAATATATAAAAATCACAGAACTACAAACCCAGATTAAAATGTGCTGGTCACTATGTCAAAGTACGGCTCCAACCCTTGTGCTGTTTGAATCAATGTATAATCTTTATTCACAGGTTTCTGATGTTCAATCATCTCTCTTTCTCCTTGCCTGGCATCCATTAAATGTCAAATCAAATCAATTGTTCAACCATTGCTGATCATGTTTCAGAGTTCAAAAAGAAGGAAGGCTTTTGTATTTTAGACATCCTTAATGTAGCATAACCAAGGGATTTTGGGGCCCCTATCACAGAATAAGCAGTTTGTTATAATCTCCTTGTTAAAAAAAAGCGTCCGGATTGCACTAAATGGAACACCACAGCATTCAGGAAGACAAGTTAATATGCTCTCAACATAAGATAAAACAAATTCCTCATGGACTGCGTAGGTTGGTGACCTGATTGGGAGACCCAGAATATGCCTGCATACTCTGTTTTCCTCAACCTACACCATACGTTAGAGTTGTAAGCAAAACTTCAACCTTCTCTGAGCCCAACAAGGCGCTCATGACCCCTGAGAGTCAAAAGTAACCCCCAAATAAAGAAATGTGTGTGTTCTCGCAAGTGGGGTACCATGTAGCACGGTACATTGTGATCTAAGGTTCTTAGGGCTGCAGGCTATTGCAAAGGTTTTGGTTAAGTGAATTGGTTAAGTGATCTTCCATAAAGCAAACAAAGAGACCGTTGGACATTCAAGACAGTAACACTGCAGCATGCAAATATAACAGGACAGGGATGGCGCTACCCTTCACTGCGGTCATGTCCCTGCCCTTACTATCCAGGTAATTATCATTTTGGACAGAGATATTCTCACCATAATAGATATAGCCCATTGAGGTATAATAGAAATAGGCTTGGCATTAGAACGCAGCCCTGTCAAACTTCTTGTCCCAGACTAAAGGACTTTGAGCATTCGCCATTTACTTCTCATCTCATCCTCTAGAGGCTTTAAGATCAAGATAAAGGGCTAGAAAATGTAAATCAATCCACTATCAAACCCCATAGACTCTAATATGATCCATAATTTGGATCAGACTACACTGTCAAATGTGCAGGAGAGATCCATTAAGGCTAGGTAAATGCAACTGCTTTTGGCAATCATGGACTTACTTATCAGGATGTGCGAGTTAAGGTACTGCACCAACGTAACCAAATTGGAACTAAATCCATATTTCGCTTGGTAAATTATGATTGTTGGTCTCCCAAGAAGTTAATCTGTTAAGAGTAGCCCTACCAATGACTTCCAAGGTGGAATCTAACCGGGAAATCGTCCTGTAGCAACTGGGGGGGTCATACGATGCACATAAAAAAAATAAAAAAGGGGGAACTATGATTGATTGATTGATGCTTTATTTCGATATGCACATATCATAAAAGCAGTACAAAAAATATAAAAACAGCATGTCGAAATAAGTAAGACTGTACAAATAGAATGGCAATTAAAACACGATATATCAGAATAAATTAGCTAAAAAAAGAATTAAATTGATATGGACAGTCTTCTAAGTCTTATCAACCAAGCCCATTTTAAAAATTTTGCAACAGCACAAACAATAGGAGGGGCTGTATTCGTTAAAAGAATCCGAAGGGCAACAGAGTGCTGACGAGTCCCCAATTCTCTGCAAATGGGGCCAAGCCAACGTGATCTGGGGCGGCCATAGTCCGGGCATTCGAAAAGAAAGTGTGGCACCGTCTCTGGTTTATCCGAACAAGAGGCACAAAAGCGTGATGTGTGCTGGGCTTTATTCCACCTTGAACAGAGATCCGCCAAGGGCAAGGTTCCTAGCCGAAATTTTATATACAAGGACCTATCCATGGCAACTGTTATAATATCCATATATGGCTCATACAAGACAACGTCTTTGAACAACAGGAAAGCTGCGGTGGTTTTACAATGCTGCTGGCTACTAGAGCGCTTCACGTCAACCCACTCCCAGAAAAGTTTTTTTAGAGTCTTCTTTGGTGGAGCGGAGTGACTATGCCAGCAAGAGGCCAAACCCAGTTCCCCTAAAAGATGTTTTATGTCCTTCAGCCATTTGATGCTACTCCAACCATCAGCATGCATCACTTCTGCCAGCCCATTGGCGTAAGATTGTAGCTCCGGGACCCTCCACAAGCGTGCCCAGAGCAGAAGGGGGCGAAGCCGAGCCTGGTCCCTTATGGCTTTGCAGCCAGTGTCCAAGAGCATTGGGATGGTCGGGCTGCTCGATGGGATAGCAAGAAGGTCCTTGATAAATTTATTTTCGGCCTTACTCAGTGAATCGACCTTGCCCAAGCCCCACAGTTCCGATCCATAGAGAGAAGCAGGGACTGCACGGGCTTTGTAAATCTCGAGTATGGGAGCAACACAATGTTTTGAGGAGTTATTGTACTCCTTAAGAAGGGCGCCCCCCACCCTTTTGTGAGCCAGAGTCATTTTATCAATGTGGGCAGTCCAGCTCATTGCATCATTCAGGCGGATCCCCAGATAATCAAATTCCGCCACTCTTTCTAGGGGTATAGAGTTCAGAATTGGAGGGAGACCAAGTTTGCGGGGTGGGTGCATGACTAGGTACTTGGTCTTGTCTATGTTTATGACGAGGCCTTTAGTGGTACAGAAATCCTGGAAGCGGTTCAGTAAAGACTGTAGACCTTGGGGGGTTTTGGAGATGAGGAGGGTGTCGTCGGCGAACAACAGAGTTGGAATTTTTACTCCACCCAAGCTAGGAGCGTCTGATGGTTCGCCCAGAAGATAATCTACCACCCCGTTAATGTAGAGGGAGAATAAGGTGGGGGCCAAGACACAGCCCTGTCTTACTCCCCTCTCGACCCTGATTTTATCGGTCTTTTCCCCATTCAACCCCCATCTAACCTGGGCATAGGTGTTAGTGTGCAGGTTAATGAGGAGGTTCAGTAGGTACGGGGGCATCCCTAAACCATCAAGCACCCTCCAAAGTTCCTCCCTCGGTACCAGGTCAAAGGCAGTCTTAAGGTCAATAAAGGCCAAATAAAGACTGCCTTTGCCCAGCACCACCACCTTCCAGTGTATCAACAAAAGCCTAAAGGCCTGTTCAATGGTTCCTGTACCCGAACGGAACCCAGCCTGCATGTCGGACAGAATGTGATTGTCGTCCACCCATTGAGTAATTCTCCCCAAGATGGTTTTCCCGGCCAGTTTCTGGCTGGAGTCTATTAGGCTTATAGGCCTATAGTTCCCTGGTGAATCCCGACTGCCCTTTTTGAAAATGGGCACCACCTCCGCACCTCTCCAGGAGTCAGGCACAAGCCCTCCCCCCATGATTGCATTGAGGAGTGCAGAGATTAGAGCCCCCCATTCTTCCGGATAGGCACGGAGAATGTCCCCCGGTAGGCCGTCCGGGCCAGCAGCTTTCAAGGGGACCAAGGTTTTAATTTGCTTTGTTACGTCGAGGGGGGAAAACAATTCCTGGTCTCGGTCTAGAGTAAAGGATGGAATTTTAAAGGGATCATTAAGTGGGCCTTCAATAGCAGAGTAAAGATTTTGGAAATGGGAAAACCAAGTCTGGGCATTAATCGCACAAGTCCTCCGGGAATCGTCGGGACGATTCCTTTTGCCCACCATGTCCCAAAAACCTTTAGCGTCTTTCCCACGGCTGGCCGCCAGGAGGTCCTGCCAGAAATTGTCCTCCCATTCCATCCTTGCATTTTTCTGGCAGAGTGTGTAGTGTCTCCTGGCCTCTCTAGTCCTGAGCGGTAACTTGGACTTAACTGCCTCGATAAGAAGTGATTTCGCCTCCCTACACTTTTGGTTGTACCAGCCCTGACCCGGACGTAGGTTGGGTTTCCTTCCGCTCGGGTGGGCTGGGACTACAAAGAGGTCACCAATGGCCTGGATTATGGCACAAAACCTAGGTGCCACCTCCATCTGCCCTTCCCCTTGACAGTCGAGATTGGCCAGGGCTGAAGCCAGAAGCTGCCTGATCACAGAGGTTTTCTCCTCCGAAAGAGCCAGCTTCGCCCACTTCAGCCTGCGCCCACAATTCGAAACCACTGACAGGTCTGGAGCGGGGTTACAAGAAGACCCACTCACGGTGCTATTGACGCACCTGTGTGACAGGGTGAGGGACAGTAGATTGTGGTCACTCTCCACAGAAGGTAAAACTACCATGTCCTCCACCATGCCCCACAGGTGTATGTCAAGGAGGAAATAATCAATGCGTGACGTGTGTCCTGGCCTATTGTAGGTGTGCGCCCCTGCCCTGTCGGACCTGGTCCTGCCATTGGCAGCTCTAAGCCCGAACTCCATAGCTAGGGAGTTGATCTGGAGGGCCACTTCTGTCCACTTTTTAACAGGGCCAAGCTCGAGGGGGGGAATCCCCCACCCATTATCGAATTCCTCCTGATCTGCTAAGATGTCCAGATCAAGAGGCTCGAAAGTGCAGTTCAGGTCACCTGCCAGCAGTGTACAAGACCCGTATGGAGATGATCGGAGTTGCACCTCCAAACAAGCTATGACTGAGGATTCTCTTCCCCCCTTAGTGCCGCGGGCATAGATGTTAAAAATGTTTAAGATGACTCTGCCCTGGGAATTACGAAGCAAAATATTTAGGAGGTCAGGGCAGTTAGTGTCCTTCTCCTCCACCCTACAGTTAAGTTTGGTGGCTACCCAGATTAACAAACCGCCAGAGGGACGGCCCCTACCAGTTGCACTTTCTGCTGCCGGCAAAAAGTGGGTGGAATACCCCGCCTTATGAAGGGGCACCCGGCTCCATGTTTCCTGGAACAGGCATATGGAGTATTGCTCCACACGCTCGCTCCAATCCGGCAATGCCAGCTTCCTTTCGAGGCCCGCAACATTCCAGCTGAAAACCCTAATCGGGGGGTCCGTTACAGCTGCAATGCTACAATCCTCGACAGGGGGTGACAAGTCCGCAAAACCCACATCAGGGGGACCAAGCGGAGAGTTATGGGGAGCCCTGGTCTCCCCCTTCCCCTCTACATACTCGGCCATAGCCAGAGTCTGCAGTGGGGAGGAGGGGCCAATGGATTTGGAGTATGGTGTTGACTCAGCGACAGAACCCGGGGCCACAACGTCCTCCCCCGGATCGTAACCGAGTCAACAACTCCCAGGTCCCCAATTTAGCAACACTGGGGCTGTGCATAGCTGCTGGGAAGGAACTCCCGGGGTCAGAAGGCCGTGGGCAGTGTTTTCCACCAAAAATTGGCCCCCTAGGCTGCCAATGAAGGAGGGTTGACCAAGATGGATGGAGGGGGTGGTCATAATAGGCCGTGGATAAAAGAATGTCAAATCGACTATGTCGATACCCGAACCAGCCGTGGGTTGACCTTGAGAGCATATAAATTGGGCAACCCTAGCATCTTGAAAATTTACGACCACACAATCCCCTTCAAGCGATTTTTTCCTGTGTCCAATCCAACCCACCCTGCGTACACCAAGAATAATTCCATCCACTCCCGCGGGCAAAGGCCTGTTGGCTTTCAGCCAGTGGATGACCTTATTCTTTAGTGCCTGATGGTTTTCACGCTGGGTACTCCCAAGAGGGGGAACTTTCGAGAGGATGACGACATACGGGTGGCACTCAGGGGGGAGGTTAACTGGGGGGCACTTGCGTCTACTGATCTGAGGAGGACCCAAAGGGGGCCGATTTGTAGGTGGGACAGGAATAGATGAAACCTTAGGAGTTGATGCAACCCCACCAGTTGCATCAGATATGGCAACCCCAGGTTGCGAAATAGGGCCCGTCCCTCCCTTCTTGTGTTGCCTTGGTGCCTTGCCAGCCACCGGGGATATTACTGCTGGGGGAAGGGTAGCATGCACGTGGGCAACACAAGTGGGAGCCTTCGATTTTGTCTGTCTAGGACCACCCCTAGGAGCAGCCAAGATCGTATTCCCAGGTGCAGGGTGCTTAGGCGGCTGCGTCAACTGGTCTCCCAGGGGGGGGTCTCACTGGGGCCTCTATCCTATTGGACTCCTCTAACCTATCTGTCCTATCCTCACTGGGCTTCGGCTGGTGCTTGAGAAGGGTTTTTAGAGCAAAGAAATTGTCCCTAGTAGCCTGCTCAAAGCAGTCAAGCCTTTCCCCCAACCTCTTGACCTGGTCTATAAGTGGCAGCACAAGAGACTTGACCATCTTCTCAAACGCCTCCATAGAGTGACCCACGTTGTCCTGAGCAGGCGTTGGTGGGGCCGACAAGAAAGGTGGCACTATATCAGTAACAACTGGTGCGCAAGTGGCTGTCCCTGAGGATACCGATCCTGCAGTACTCTGGGGGGAAGGACCCCTCAGGAGCGGGTACCTGGGGTGGTTAATAGTCTTAAATGGACAACCCTTTCGAATGTGGTTTGCCCTTTTCCCCTTCCTTTTAATGGGCTCCTGGATGGGTTGCTTCTTGGACGGGGCTTGTGGGGCGAGAGCAAGAACCTCAGGGCAGTGTAGGGACTGGGTGCCAGGTGAGTCTGCTAAGGAGAGCTCATTGCAAGGATCTGTAAGCACGGCACATGGGCTGGTGCCGTGGACACCAATCAGTGAGCTATCTAACCCCTCTAAACCACCCATTGGAGGTGCAATAAGGGGATCCCCAGGTGAATCTCCAAGCAAGAGTGCAGGGGAAGTAGGATTTAAAGGGGGCACCACTATTGCTGGCGATGGACTTTTAGCAGGAGGGAAGTCAAGTGAAAGGCGCCGTTCAGATATGGCAAGTTCATTGTCTATGACAGCCGCCACCCTTGTCAGGAATTTGTCCATTGAGCCAAACATAGCACCGCTGGGGGTACTCTCCCCGCAACCCCTCAAGGCCTTACCGGAGCGTGTTGACATGCTGAGTTGCGGCACCACAGGTTGTAGCCGGTACGGTAGATGAAAATGGGGTGGCCCTGCCCTGCCTCCTCCTGCCCCGGACGGCCACAGACGGCCCGCCCTCTGCCCGGGCTCCGCCCGGCGCTGCCCGCGCGCGACTCGCGGGGCGAGAGGGGGTGTCAGGCTTTTACTGGCGCCTCCGGGCGCTCTGGACGCGTCACGGGCGCGCCGCCGCCCAAGAGGCTGCTGGGGAGTGTGGTCCGATGTCGCTGACCGCCTCCTGCAGCCTCCCGGCGTGTTCAGACCTCGGCCGTTTCCCTCACGGCACTGCCCGCTGGCTGGAAGTCAGGTTAGAGTCACTGGTGTTCCCCTATGAACTATGATGATTGGATGCCAAGACACTTAAAACCCGGTTTTGCAAACTAGATTAGCACAGTTGGTAACTAGAGGTATCTACAGATACTAGCGGTATCCACAGATCCACCTCGAGTTTACAGAGGTCCACATGCACCCCATCCGAGCCAGGCGCTTTATTTGCAGGACTGACACAAATAGCCTCAGTACCCTCCTCCAGAGAGAATTCGATTTGAAGGGTGAACATGGGTACCAGCAACTCTATGGCATCATTATCTGATGCAGGCGCAGCACATTTTGGTAAAATGTGCTACCCAGTCATCTGGGCTGATATTGGAGCACACACAATTGTTTTGAATATTGAATAACTTGTTATCGTTAAAGGTGTGCCAATCTGAGTGCGGATTATAAAATACTTGGGAAACTTCTTGCCGATCATTACGCCTGCGTCCTCCAGGAATTCATTCTTATAGATCATAATCGATTTATTCCTGGATGTAATATGTCGTAAAAAATACGCTGCCCCTTCCATGTTCAAGACTGTATACAGGGACGATTTCCACTGGCTGCATGCCTAATACTGTACCTGGAGAAGGTGTTTGATACGCTGACGTAGCCATACCTCTTCCTTGTACTTACTCGCCTGGGTGTAGGTTATTGATTGCTGGCTTATACCAAACTACTTTACACTAAACCAACTTCTAGGCTGCGACTCGGTCTTTCCGTCTCAGACTCTTTCCTGATACACCGGGGGACCCGACAGGGGCGTCCTCGGTCACCACTGCTATTTTCTCTGGCATAGAGGACACACTCTGTGTCGTTATATGCAGACGACTTATTGATACATGTGGGTGACGTCTCCTTGAATCACTCCCAAATACGAAACACCTTGACAGAGTTTGCCACAGATGCAGGACTGCGAGTGAGCTGGGAAAACTTGGCTATATACCCCCATAATCCGGCCCAACTTGCATGACCTGTCTACCTGGGTAAAATGCCCCTTCAATGGAAAGCCCTTATAATGGAGAATGGCCAACACCTTATTACTTGGCTCTGCAAAGCCATCCTAGACATTGTAAGTGGTCCACCTAGACTCGCTTGGGCAGAAATGGGAGAGTGCTGCATGACAAAGAATTAGCACAAGCCCTAAAATTCCCTCAGATGGTTTCTTGAAACTCTTGTTTCAGGAACATACATTTCTTCCTTCCGCACAGAGCGTATCTCACCCCAGCTCAAATAAACCATCATTTCCGCAGCACGCAAGTGAGGTGCCCACGCTGTCGGGCGTTAGATGCAGACCTCACACATATGCTATGATCCTGCCCGGCCCTTCAACACTGCTGGGAAGCAGTCCACAACACCCTGCGCGAGGTCACAAAACTGCCTTATATACACAC
Organism: Lissotriton helveticus; assembly: GCF_964261635.1. Lineage (NCBI taxonomy): Eukaryota > Metazoa > Chordata > Amphibia > Caudata > Salamandridae > Lissotriton > Lissotriton helveticus. The sequence continues at coordinate 1,274,047,516 of NC_136067.1, read as the reverse complement.
CTGGGAAGCATGCTCGCGGAGCATCTTCAAGGGCCGAAAAAAATACAATATTAACACCCTTTTGGCCTCTTTGAAACTCCTCCTTGCCAAACGCGCACTCACCCTACAATGGTGCTCCCCCACAGCACCTCCATTAGAGGCCTGGTACAGCGCGGTGCATAAATGGGCAAAGCGATACAAAAGGGGATGATGGACGGAGCGTTTGAACAAATCAAACACTCACCCCCAGTCAACTGATCTGGGTTTAATCCATCACCATTCTTTAGTTCACTCAGCCACCCCAGTTAAGACACGGCTATATGCAAATCAGTCTGACCCTGTGCCTCATGGGAACAGTCCAGCCCGAACTGCCAAGCCATGTCTTCCCTGGACCGGAAACAAGCATCCTGGGACCGGTTTCGGATTCATAATCCTCATCAGCCAGGCTATCTTGAATCCAGTGGCCAAGTGAACAAGGGACTCACGTCTGAGCATACCCTGCCACACTTAGGGCGAACAAAGCGATACAAAAGGGGATGATGGACGGAGCGTTTGAACAAATCAAACACTCACCCCCAGTCAACTGATCTGGGTTTGATCCATCACCATTCTTTAGTTCACTCAGCCACCCCAGTTCAGACACGGCTATATGCAAATCAGTCTGACCCTGTGCCTCATGGGAACAGTCCAGCCCGAACTGCCAAGCCATGTCTTCCCTGGACCAGAAACAAGCATCATGGGACCGGTTTCGGATTCATAATCCTCATCAGCCAGGCTATCTTGAATCCAGTGGCCAAGTGAACAAGAGACTCACGTCTGAGCATACCCTGCCACACTTAGGGCGAACAAAGCGATACAAAAGGGGATGATGGACGGAGCGTTTGAACAAATGGGCAACACTGGAGGAAGATGGTCTTCGTTATGAAGAAGTGCTTCTTCATAACGAAGAACATCTTCCTCCAGGGTACCTACACAAACAACCCATATCTTCCCACTGGGGGACCCTAGTTACACATTTCTTACAGCATACTAGGAACAACGACCTTCCCCCTTAGCAACAGAGATCCTCTTCACCACCCTCACCACTGCCAGTATCCCTCATCCTTAACTGAAATGTGAAATGCAATGCTGCGCCCCCCCCCCTAATTGGGTCTCTCTCGCTGTGTGCATCCCATCTCACTCTCCCCCTACTTTATCTGCTACTGTGACCTGCTGTCACTACTGTGTTTATTTTTAACTAGTTCAACATGGTTTATGAACCGAAGTCCCACTTGTTTACTACTCCCATTGTTACAGTGCATTATTAATTTCCTTTACAGCCTCTTTGGCCGTAACTGTATACATTTACTGAATTTTGGTAACTACAGACTGTTGGAGAGCAAATGTTCCTCTTACTGTCTGTTACAATAATTGTCACTGATATCATGTAAAGTACTGGGAACCAGTTGATGTTTCTTTGACAAACCTGATTACAAAAAAAAATGTGAGTGTGTCAAAGAGCCCAGTATTTCTTGTCCTACAAGAGGTAACACATGTATTTCAAGTCTAATCCTGCAGTTCAATTTTCTTTTTTACATATAGCCCACTTATATTCTCTTCTGCATATGGCAAGTGTCTCCTTATCCTTAGGCTTAACATGCAGCACACTACGTAGGCGTTTACTGGCTTGCCTAAACGCTTTCTCAAACCAAAGTTGGTGATTCAAGTTAGTGTGCTTCTGGGGCTTTAGGAAAAAGGCACTAATGGTGCGTCCAAACGCAACAAAAATCTCAGAACTACTGGCTGTACCGGGCTCCAGTGTGAGACAGTCACCAGATCCAGATGATATAAACAAAATTTGTGTTGGATGTCTCTTACATTAACAGTTATCCATACTAGCTTACAACAATTGTCCCCGTGCTGGCATTAGGGTTGGACTGTTCCGATGAGGCACATGGCCAAGACGGATTTGCATATGGCCGGGTCTAAACTGGGGTGGCATGGTGAGCAAAAGAATGATTGATTTAACCCAGATCTCTTGACTGAGGGTGAATGTTTTGATTGGTTATGCATTCCGTCCATCAATTGTGTGTCTTTGGTATTAATACCCCCAACAGTAATTTCCTGAAATTTAACATCAGGTCACCCCACCCGTGGGTGATAAGTGGATTAAGATCATTGAAAATACTTGGGCCAACAGTCCCATCCACAATTTGAATCAAGAGGTTCCCAGAAGCAAATATATAATCAATTATTGTTGTGTGTTCTTCCCCTGGTATAAGTAACCCTCGAAAGGCAGGTGAAGCAATCTACTCAAAAGCTTTCCAAAATCAAACTTGAGCAAATCGGGATATAGCAGTGTCCCTACAATCACTAGAACACGTAGGACCTACCAAAGAACCAACCTTTTATAGCTGTTCCACTGAGGTAACAATCAAATTACCACGTTTGGCATTAAAGTCCTGTGCAAGCAGTATATTAAAATTCATACATTTTCTAGCAATTAGTAATCCCTTTCATCAAAAAAGTCAGAAAGAAACCCGAAATTTGGTTTGTCCATAGTAGAAAAAAATTGTCATTGTAAACGTTGACAACAATACTACTAAATGTTTTAGGCCAATTCACATGAAATGCTAGGATTATTCCACAGTATGTTGAGATAGGCAATATCGCACAAACAAGTGTTGTGAGAACACCTGCAAAGGCACGCCCAACCACAGAAGGAGAGGCAGGGACAGAAAAGCAAATAAAACTATCACAAAATATGGCCGTCTCCTGCAACAAAACAATATCACAGGAGCTCATAAACTCAATCAAGTTCTTCTGACATAATTTTGCTGCAAGACCTGCAATATTCAAGTTCAGCAACTTACCCAATTTACTAGTACCGGATGAGGTAAGCGGGAGCTTGAGTGTCGAAAATAGATCTTGCGCAGCTATAAATTTATCAGAAAGCCTTGAATCAAGCTTGGTAAGAGAAGAAGCGTTAGAAATGGCAACAACTTGAGTGGATATAACAAACCCCTCTGGTCAATTGTTCCTGCACTCACTGGATAAAGAAGAAAAACTATTTGCAATCGGCACACGGGACACAATCTTAGAGGGCCCATGTGTAGGGGGGGATACAAGTGGGTGCCACAGACTTCATACTTAAATCACTGTAGAAATAGCCTAAAGGTAAGACCTTGAAAAAACAATGTCATGCAAGACCCAAATAGGATGATTGAATCGATGTTCCTGCAATAAACGGGTTAGCAAGGTTTACGAAAACCCAGTCACTCTGAAATTCCTTTTTCATAGGCCCCACCCAACTCACGCTATGAACAAATAAAATGCCTTTGAACAACTGTGCATTATGCTGAATGTTGGACTGTAACCAGTGAGTGACCTCATTCAGTAACTGCTCAGAGCTTTTAACCATCTGAGGGGCATGTCAAGGAATGTTGGCTAAAATAATAACAATAGGGACAGGCAGCAGGCAGTAGAAGGGACACAAAGTTACTTTCCTTAGGCCCAGCCAACCCAGCTTTGTTAAAATGGTCATTTAAAGGTGGGGTAGGCTGGATACACTGCGGGGCTGGCTGCACAGAGTTTACTGAGGTAGTTTGTGGTTGGTCTGTAGCCGGAGGATGACTTATTGAGCTTAAGAGCAAGTCTTTACCAGCTGCTGGAGGTGAAGTCTGTGATGAGGCAGCAGTAGTGGGGCTAGTGGTAGGGTCCTTGCGACATATAGCCACCCTGTGCTCCAGAACCACTGTCAGAGCACTTTCAATAGCCTCTAAATGCTCAAATAATGGGCGGACACAGTCAGACAAGAGGATTTTAATTTTATCACAAACCTGAGGGAACCAATGGGGAAATATAGGGAGATTGTGTTGCAGGTTGCTCCACAACAGCCTCAGGTGACCTTGCCTGCTTCGGTCCTTTTTTGAGTTCTGCAAGTGGTGAACTAAGCAGTCACAAAAGTAAAAAGTCTATTTGAGGTAATTGAGATGCAAGTGGGAGCTTGTTCAGAGCCCCTCATATTGGACCATGTGAATCACTTGGGTCAGAGACTATCCATTGTAAGAGAAAGGTGTCTTTCAGCTAGTTAACAATCTCTTTGTCAATGACTCCCACAGCTCGCTCAATGAAGCCATCTAGGGTGGAGTTCTTAATTTTATTGGGATTAGATAAACCCAATTTATGCTTGTCCGTGATTTATACGTTATAAATACTTAGATTTCAACCAGTAAATGAGGAGTATAAGCTGACAGGTTACAGTCAGAGGTCCTACATCCCTATCAAACAAATCAAGCTAGAAAGCGTTCATATGCTAAATAAGTAGATACAATACAATCACAAGCTGATGCGTCTACTGCTATCTTACCGGTTAACAGAAGTACCATAGATGAAAGATGGAGCGGAAAAACCTCAAAGGGAAGCCCAGCCCAGTCGATGACAGGCAAAGACGGGGCTGCCATTGGCTTTGCCCATGCAAATCCTGCATAGCAGGAGATATGTCTGTGCTTAGTAGCGCTTGCAAAGGGTGTGGATAGCTTCCTCCGCCCCTCTCCTATTGCAGTGCAGCCTGTGACTGGTAGTCCCTCCTGGGAGCAAACAGCAAAGTACCCCCTCATTGGGTGTGACTCAGAGAACCATAACGGAGGGTGGTTTGGTGTTTGCTTCTTTCTAGCGAGGCTTCTTCAGTTTATGTTTGTGAGACATGTGGCCTTACACTTAATACCACAGATTAGCGCTGGCACTGACTAGTGCAAGTGTCTCCTAGGGCACTGACTACTGTTTGCTGAATTTGTCAGCAAAGATATGAGCAATAAAGTTTTTCACAAAATCAATTTTCTTTCTCAAGTCTCTTAAGTATTTTATTCATACTTGTAAAGTTCTTCATTTGTATATATAATTTTTTTCATCTGAAATTGCATATGTTCAGCATATGTATTTTACATCAGATTTGTTTTTCAAATGAGCAAAAAATACATTCCAATGCATTTCGGCCAGGGGCCTTCATCAGGGAAATCTGTGGGACAAAGATTGTATCCATCACGATATGTTTCAATACACAGCATGGTAATAACATAACAGTTAACTAACATGGTGAAATGCATACTTCTCAAGTTACAAAAAGTCCATAATCATGTTGCTAACCTCCAACTTAGTTAATCATGACCTCAATGTTACCCTTCGTGTGCGCGTTTAGGGTGTTACTGTGTGTCTGATATGTGTCTGGGTGATAACGTAAACAACTTTTAAACTAAACACATTGGCCGATAATATAACCTGGATATATCGAGGGTTGCTTCTGTGTGTGGGCTAATCACGTCAAAAAATGAAATGCGGGTAAATGCACTTAGACGCTGTAGCGTCTTACTCATGGTGATGTGGGGGGCTTTAAACATAACTGCACGCGTTAACATTTAAGCTCGCCTGAGGGTTCGGTATGCGGCACGCGCATAGCGGTAAAGCGCGTTTGAGGGTTAGTATTCGCTTAGGTGTATTTAATGCGGCTAAAGTTCTTACCGGAATGCGCTGTTACAAAGGTTCGAGCCTGCACTAGGAGCCGCCGCTCTCTCCGCTTCAAAGTCGGCGTGTGACGTGTGTGGGATGGGTTGTGCTTTAAAATTGCGCGCGCTGCCATTAAAGGGCCAAGGTTAAATAATGGTCATAGCAATGAACTATGTGACTGCATGGATTTTAAAGGGCGGTCATCGCATTAAACTAACAAATACATGCACAGCACTGTAATGATACACTTATTATATCAAAAAACCAACAAATTATAGATAACAGCTAAATTCTGTCCGTTCATTAATTCCATGTGGGCGCAAAGTCTGTAAATGGTATATCCAGTGATTTTCACGTTTTAGCAAGGCTTTTCTGTTGTCCGTCTCTTCATTTTTTTCCACTACTTCTAGTATGCAAGCCTTAATTTTGTTGATCTGATGGTTATGTTCAATGAAATGGGTGGCAAGCGCCGATTTTAGCACTTTGGTTCTTATATTGCTTTTATGCTCGGTTAGCCGGATTTTGAGTTTGCGTTCTGTCTGTCCAACATAAGCATGGCCACATGGGCATTTTATCATATATATGATGTTTTTAGTATCACATGTACCGTTGACTTGTAACCTGATTTTATTGCCTCTCATTGGATGGGTGATCGTGTTGCCTTCCATAATGTTATTGCAATTGCTGCAATTTCTACAAGGAGTTGTTCCTTTGTATATTGTATGAGGTTTTGTCGCTGTTGGTTTCTTGATGATTTCTCCTATGTTTTTTGCTCTGGTGAACGCAAATAGTGGTTCATCGGTGAATATATTGTTGAAATCAGGTTCAGTTTGTAAAATGCACCAGTGTCTTTTGATGATTTTCTTGAACTGTGGGCTAGCTGTGGAATATTTGCTGACGCATGTGGTTCTGTTAGCCTTTTTGCTTTTTTGTGCTGACAGTAAGGTTTTTCTGTCTTTAGGACTAGTTCTTTCCAGCGCTCCCTGTAGGACTTCGTCTGGATATCCTCTTTTTTTGAATTTGTTTAACATGGTTTGTGTTTGCGTCTTCGATTCTTCCGGGTCTGAGACAATTCTTTTTACTCGGAGAAGTTGAGAGTACGGGAGGTGTTGTTTGAGGGAAGTAGGGTGGAAGCTCTGGTAAGCTAATAGGTTGTTCCGATCAGTACTTTTGGTGTACAGGGTAGTCTCAATTTTGTCACCTATTTTTTTAACGGTTACATCCAAATAATTGATTTGACTGTCATGTATGGTGTAGGTAAATTGTATCCTCTGGTCAACGAGATTCAGTTGTTGGATGTTGGAAATTAAACGTTCTTTGGTGTCATTCCACAAGATAAAAATATCGTCAATATATCGCAGATATAGACGTAGTCCTTGTTGCCATTGTTCTTTTTGTAAAGCGACAAAACCTCATACAATATACAAAGGAACAACTCCTTGTAGAAATTGCAGCAATTGCAATAACATTATGGAAGGCAACACGATCACCCATCCAATGAGAGGCAATAAAATCAGGTTACAAGTCAACGGTACATGTGATACTAAAAACATCATATATATGATAAAATGCCCATGTGGCCATGCTTATGTTGGACAGACAGAACGCAAACTCAAAATCCGGCTAACCGAGCATAAAAGCAATATAAGAACCAAAGTGCTAAAATCGGCGCTTACCACCCATTTCATTGAACATAACCATCAGATCAACCAAATTAAGGCTTGCATACTAGAAGTAGTGGAAAAAAATGAAGAGACGGACAACAGAAAAGCCTTGCTAAAACGTGAAAATCACTGGATATACCATTTACAGACTTTGCGCCCACATGGAATTAATGAACGGACAGAATTTAGCTGTTATCTATAATTTGTTGGTTTTTTGATATAATAAGTGTATCATTACAGTGCTGTGCATGTATTTGTTAGTTTAACGCGATGACCGCCCTTTGAAATCCATGCAGTCACATAGTTCATTGCTATGACCATTATTTAACCTTGGCCCTTTAATGGCAGCGCGCGCAATTTTAAAGCACAACCCATCCCACACACGTCACACGCCGACTTTGAAGCGGAGAGAGCGGCGGCTCCTAGTGCAGGCTCGAACCTTTGTAACAGCGCATTCCGGTAAGAACTTTAGCCGCATTAAATACACCTAAGCGAATACTAACCCTCAAACGCGCTTTACCGCTATGCGCGTGCCGCATACCGAACCCTCAGGCGAGCTTAAATGTTAACGCGTGCAGTTATGTTTAAAGCCCCCCACATCACCATGAGTAAGACGCTACAGCGTCTAAGTGCATTTACCCGCATTTCATTTTTTGACGTGATTAGCCCACACACAGAAGCAACCCTCGATATATCCAGGTTATATTATCGGCCAATGTGTTTAGTTTAAAAGTTGTTTACGTTATCACCCAGACACATATCAGACACACAGTAACACCCTAAACGCGCACACGAAGGGTAACATTGAGGTCATGATTAACTAAGTTGGAGGTTAGCAACATGATTATGGACTTTTTGTAACTTGAGAAGTATGCATTTCACCATGTTAGTTAACTGTTATGTTATTACCATGCTGTGTATTGAAACATATCGTGATGGATACAATCTTTGTCCCACAGATTTCCCTGATGAAGGCCCCTGGCCGAAATGCATTGGAATGTATTTTTTGCTCATTTGAAAAACAAATCGGATGTAAAATACATATGCTGAACATATGCAATTTCAGATGAAAAAAATTATATATACAAATGAAGAACTTTACAAGTATGAATAAAATACTTAAGAGACTTGAGACTTGAGAAAGAAAATTGATTTTGTGAAAAACTTTATTGCTCATATCTTTGCTGACAAATTCAGCACACAGTAGTCAGTGCCCTAGGAGACACTTGCACTAGTCAGTGCCAGCGCTAATCTGTGATATTTTAATAATCCTGAGCGGGGAGTATGACTCACGCCTTAATACTAAGAAGAACTTAATGCAGTGCACGGCCACTATCTCTAATTCTTACACTTAATACACCACAGAGTACAGGGCTAACACAAACTGTTCCAGGCGACTGCTTTCCATCACAGCTCCCAATGACGTGCACTGAGGATCCATCTGGTCTAGCCTGTTTAAAGGCTTGTCTTATTAATTGCAGGTAACTCTAAAAATACTCATCTGACATAGTTCTACTACTGCCAGATAACAACTGGGACTTTATATTTACTACTGAAACCTGGCTGAAGGAAGGCTTTAACCCTGACCTAGCCTTGGCTATCCCTCCAGGTTACCAGATTATGTGTACTAATCAGGGAGGAGGTAAGACAGAACGTGTGGTCGCCATTATCCTTAGAGATACTGTTGAGGCCGCCCCTGTGTTGGGATTATAATACCAATGCAGACAACCCTAAGTGTACACAGGCTTCCCTGCTGATCCAGACTTTGGCGGACCTGATCCTGGTACAATATGTCCTGTCACGCACACACAAAGCAGGGCAGGCGCTGGACCCGATTTATTCTAATATTTCTTGTTTATATGCCAGCTCCCCGTAGCATCTGGTCTGACCATTTCCTTGTCCCTTTAACTTTTTATGGAAACGATCACTTGAAGAAGACAAAAGGTCACTCCTGAGGTGAGGATAAGATGGTGGAATATTACAGAGGCGCCCCTTGCGCTCTATTTCTGCTCCTCACCTCCTTCCTTTACAGGCAACCCTTATTAAGATGCTGTCCTATTTAATCAATGGATGACCAATTCCTTGGGCTTTTTCGCACCTCTGAAAGTTTTAATAGCTAAAAGAACCAACCCCTCTGCTCCCTGGTTCTGCCCTATCCTAGGAGCACAGAAAAGCTTGTGTAAAAAGCTGAAATGTAGCTGGACAAGGTCTTATGACCCGGAGGCACAGCTGTTATATAAATCGGCTCTCAGCAAATTTCGTAAACTTTTGCGGAAGATCATGAGATAGCACTTCTCGTCATGCATTGAGGTTGCTACCAATACCTCCAGTAGAGTATTTAACATAGTAAAGTCCTTTGTCTCCCCTGATACGGTAATAAGTGCTTTGAATCTTTCTCCCAAACTCTGCATCAAATTATCGATTTTTTTTAATGAGAAAATCTGTACAATGCACTCCATCTTCCCCGATAGATACTGTGCAGAAACAATGCCTGCTCCTACCGCTAGCCGCAAGTGGGCTCTTTCCGAGTTCTGTACGATATTGGAAGACGAGTCACTCAATGAGCTAGTAAAATGCAAATTAGGCTCTACCATACCACATTTTGTTAATCCATTTCTTGACAAAATCTGGAACTCATCCTTGAACTCTGGCTTTTTCCCTGCCACCTGGAAACAGGTATTCCTTCTTCCGCATCTCAAGAAACCCAAAACTGACCCTAGATCTTAGTAATTTCAAGCCCATTTAGCTGCTGCCAGCCACTGCTAAGATTCTGGAAAAGCTTGTAGATCACCAGGTATCTTCCTTTGTTGGGGCCAATGGTCGTCTCTACGGTGCTCAGTCAGGTTTTCGAGCAGGATACAGCACCAAACCGGCACTTTTCAAAGTATTTGAGTTTGTAAGGGGAACCCTAGATGGAGGCTCTTCAGCCATGGTGGTATTATTAGACCTGTCAGCAGCATTTGACACTTAGTTCCACTCCACTCTCTTGAACAGATTAAGCCAATCTGGCTTTCAGGGCACAATCCTTTCCTGCCTGAAATCTTTTTTGGAAGTCCGATCCCAGCATTTGTATCTCCACTCTTTCTCTTCTTCCCCCAAACCTCTTGTCTGCGGGTACCTCAGGGTTCTGCCTTGAGCCCGCTGCTCTTCAATCTTTACCTGGACACCCTGATTGAAACCTGGGGGGGGGTGAAGGTGGTCTCTTACGCAGATGACACACAACTGTTGTTTTCCTTTCGGAAACACTCGAAAGCGGCTCTTCTCAAATGTAAGTAAGGTCTTAAAGGTGTTGCTGCCTGAATGAAGTCTAATTTCCTCAAACTAAATTTGGATAAGACAGAGGTTCTCTTCTTTAGCCAGAATGCCCCCTGCAGATCTCTGGTGGCCTGAAGGACTTAACCCTCCACCGAAACCTACTACATCAGCGAGAAATGATGGCAGCATGTTTGACTCCGACTTCTCCTTCACGACCCAACTTAGACGATCTCCTCGATCTGCGTTCTGAAAACTCAGATCTGTAAGGAAGTTGTTACCTTGTACTTATCCTGTAGTTAGCTATCTATCTATGCATCCTGCACCTTATTTCATTTGATGTTTACTCTCTTTAGTCATCTCTCTCACTCCTTAACCTTATTCATATCTTTCTCACGCTTAATCTTAATCTCTAATGTTGCCTTTTTGATATGTTTATAATTGTTGTGTAATTTGTCTGATATTGTTGTCCCCCTCTATGATGTTCCTTCATGTGGTTCACCCCCATTTCCTATTTTTATTATTTGCTGTTGGCCAAATGTAACCTAGTGCGATATCTATGCATCTTGCACCGTACTTCTCTGGTGTGTGTTCTCCTTAGCTGACTCTCATCCTTCCCACTATTAGTTTACTTCACATCTTTCTCATTCTTAGCATTAATCCCTGAATGTACATTTGGACGTGTTCTACTATTGTTGTTCATTTTATATAACTATGCTGTCTAATGCTGCTTACTGTATTTGATTTTGTTGTCCCCCCATAGGATGTTCTTCTATTTTGTTCTCCCCCATTTCTTTGCTGTAATTTTGTTTTGGGCTAAATGTATCTCTGCCATAATTCAGCCTTTCTATATTCCTGTTCTGATTAATCCTATGATTTAATCTGTTTACTCCTTCTCTCCCTCCTTACTCTCCTAATCATGTCTCCCCTCTCTCTTTCCCCCTCTCCCTCAGTATCACCTATCTCGAAACTTGGCCCCAACTCTTGGTCTATCCTCTACCCCGCCCATCTCTCCAAGCCGCATCCTCCCTCTATTTATGTCTCTCCCTCCCTCCTCTCTCAATGTTTTGAGACTGAACTATTTTGTCTGATGCCCGATGGAGCTACTTGGTTTAGCTATAGGGGAGATGGGCCTTGGATTCCCTCCTTGGTCGTCACCTACCCAGTCGGTCTTTAGGCAGACTTCTTTTCGTCTCTCCTTATTGTCTCTTCCCTAGCTCCTATCCTCTCTCCCCTGAATCTCTCCCCTTGCCTGCTACTCTGCCTACCCCCTGTCCTTTGTGCCCTTGACTAAGCACTCCTTCTCCCCTTGTTGGGGAAAGATCCAATATCTATACTCTGGAGTCTCAGCGAACCCGCTGAGTGAGTCCACTGCGCCAAGGGAGCCACTCACAGTTGTGGTATGGTATGGCACCCCTTGCCAAAGCACTCCCTCTCCCCTTTTTGGGGAAGGATCCCGTATGTAGGCCTTGGAGTCTCAGAGACCTCTCTGAGAGAGTCCACTGTGTAAAGGGAGCCTCTCGCAATAGAGATAGGGAAGGGATACCACTTCCCCTGGGATTACAGCTTACTGGACTTTGGACGTTGCCTTGACTAGTCTACCGGTTTGTGTCCCCGTCACCCTTCCCCTCATGCTGTGTCTCTCACCCTCCCCTCCTCTTTCCCACCTTCATTATCTGTCTATTTCCCCCTACTCCTACCCCCCCTGAATCTCTCACCTTGCCTTCTTTTCCCCTTACGTATTAGTGCTTATTGTTTATCTCGACCTTACAAGTAACTATGTTGCCATGCTCTAAGAACTGTGTAACCTTTGTAACGATGTAACCTGTAACTATGATCTGATGCTCATGTAAAGCGCTCTGATACCTCCGGGTCTAGCCAGCGCTATATAAAACTTTTAAAATAAATAAATAAATAAATTATGTCTCAGAGGAGACCTGCAAAATTGTGGTCCATTAAATTGTAACTTCACATTTAGATTATGCCAAAAGCCTTTATCTGGGTAGGCCTGCTTTTCTGACGAACAAACTCCAGAACATTTAGAGCTAGGCTGATTCAGCACATCATTTTTTGCCAACACACTTCCCCTCACTTAAAGCAGCTACACTGACTCCCAATTATGAAGCGGATTAAATTTAAGGCCCTCACCCTGGCCTTTAGAACCCTCAAATAGACTTAGCCTCTACAAGCAAGACAGTAAGCTGAGATCCAATAACCACAAACGAATGCTGATTCCCAGATATTCCAAAGTCCGGCACAGAGGTAGCTCATTCACTGTATTAACTACGAAGATTTGGAACAACTTACCACTCAAACTTCGCATGGCTCAGTCAGTTGACAGCTTTAAAATAGAGCTAAAAACGTGCCTGTTTGTTCAAGATTAGTCCTTGATGACCCTATATGTTTTCAATATATTTCTTTGTTTAAAACATCACCAGAGAAGGGTGGTGAACTATGGCCCACAAAGAGCAACTGAAAGCTTTCTTGTTCTTTATCAGAAACATCTGCCTGTCAATGGTTATCACCAGCCTTTTCGGCCCATTGAGAGGCTGGGTGGATGAGTAAAATACGGGTGTTTAGGATCAGGGCGGGGGGTGCATGGAAAGAAGGGCGGATAGGTGAATAAACGGCGAGTGGATGGATGAATGGCTAGCTAGATGGATGGGTGAATGTATGGATGCATGGATGGATGGAGGGATGAATAGATGCAGGGACCTGTACTTAGGATAGGCGGATAGATGCTTTGGATAGCTTCTGGGACAGATGTATGTATGGATGTATCGGCGAATAGATGGATGGATGGCACAATGTTTAGGATAGGCGAGTGGGCTGATAGATGCTTAGGATAGGTCCAGGGACACATGTATGTATGGATGGATGGCTGGATGGATGAATTAATGAATGAATTGCTGGCTGGATGAATGGATGGGTGGGTGGATGAATGGACCAGTAATTAGGATAGGCGCAGGGCTGATGGATGCATAGGATAGGTGCAGGGACTGATTTATGTAGATTTATGTATGTATGTATGTATGTATGTATGTATGTATGTATGTATGTATGTAGGTAGGTAGAATGTGTGGATGGACTGAAGGATGGTGCAGTGCTTAGGATGGATGGATGCAGGGCTTTAAGTGGGCCGGGTCTGAGCACCTGCAGTTATTTTCAGGGGGCCTTGAAACGGGTCTCTATCGGGTGCCATTTTCAGGCCTCGCAAAGGTAGTCTGTTTTCTTTTATTGGACTGCAGTGAGAGTATGCACATCGATGTTCGCATGCTCATAGTGCTCACTACTGAGAAGTGGAGATGTCATACTAGGTGAGCTGTGTTGTAGGAGGAAGGGAAATCCTTTAAAGAGAGTTTTTTCCGAAGGTAGGATAATTGGAGGGGATTTTCTTAAGCACACAATGCTAGTTATCTTGCTTTAGACCACGCCCCTACTTGGATAGGCCACACCCCTTTAAGCGGTTTGCCCCGACCCTTTTCGAGCACCACCCGTTTTTTTCCCCCACTTAAAGGCCTGAGACAGTGGGACACTCAAACATGCCAGGGGTTAGGTTATCTTGCTCCATCCACACACTTTAAAATGAATCGTATGTAATAGCAGTTTCTGATGAATGATGTGTGGGTATCTCCAGTTCCATGCAGCTTTAAAGCTCTAAGCTTGGGAAATGCACTCTCTTGCGTTTTAAAACCTCAGTTGGTTAATGCGATCACTGCAGATATTTTGTGCATAACCTGGGAAAACAGAATTAAGCCCTGGTTGGTGCAGTGGGGATTAATGACTTCTATATTATAGTGCTATGAGGTCTCACCCTGCAACTGAAAGCACTGTAAATATGTATGTCATTGTGTTAAAAATGTATTACACATAGTAGAAGAGAGGCTGCTGTGGACGGTCAACATGGAAAGAGGCATTTGGCGAATGATCTTACGTTTCAAGGGTAACCTGCATTTTCAAGATATTTATAGAGTTCCACAGTGCTTGAAAAAGTATCATTTCTGATATTCATCTCCCATGCAGGTCATTGATTGGTTTTACTCGTGAGAAAGAGTCACACCAAGGGGGTCATTAGGATGGCGGGCGGATTGCCCCGCCAGGCGGGCGGATTGCCCCCGCCAGGCGGGCGGTAGCCACCGCCGGCCTGGCGGGGGCAATCCGCCCGCCATCCTCAGCTAAATGCCCTGCCATATTAGTATGGCGGGGGACCGCGGCGGACGGAAAGACCATCCGCCGCTTTTCCGCTCGGTCGACTTGTTACCGGGGCAGAAAAGGTTTAATATGGTGGCGGTGTCTATCAGACACCGCCAGCCATATTACAATGGGCAGTAACAGATGGCAATGCCGCCACGGAAAGGCATGCGGTCTTCACTTCGGGGGCCTGCAAAGGCGAGGTGGGGGGTGCACATGGGGGTACCTGTGGTACCCCCCAGCATTTGCATATACAATGCAGTAGGCACCGCGCGGTGCCTGCCGCTTTGTGTATGCAAATGTATACATGCATTTTAGCATTGTGGCGGGCGCATCCTAATACCCCCCACTGGACCCCCGCCCTTATGGCGGGCGGTCCTGAATTCCGTTAGTCCGCCCGTCATCCTAATGACCCCCTAAGTGACACAAGTGTTGCAGTATACTGGCACTCATAAGTACAGTAAAACCATGGAAATGCCATATAAGCAATCAGAAACTTGGCAGCATACACGTACAACGCAACTGCTATCAGATGCCTCGGCACTGGCGAGCCATCCTCCTGGGGGAATATTGTTCAAGGCCAGACAACTGTCACAGTGATCAGTCATGGAAACAGTCACGTTGAGGGCTGCTACACGTCCGGAAACATCTCTTCGGAGCCCATGATTGGCGAATATAGACTGCCACCTAGATACTTCCTGACACATGGGTTCCTGATACACACGTTCCAGGCCCTCATGGGCACTAGGATGCAGGAACCCTATGCCATGATTTCCTAAATGCTAATTTTACAATGGGAGGTCGCAAGATGGTCACATTGCTGTACAAAACATTAAACAAACAAAAATGAATGGCCCAAATGTTAAAACGGGGCAAATAAAAAACACGTCAATCTTCACTTATCCTGCATGGGTCTAGTGTAGAGAGAAATGTAACATCATCTAAAGCGCCTCAATACCTTCAGATCGAGTTCGCGCTATATAAAAGTGCCAAAAACTGCTTCCTTCTTACGTAGGTTGCCGAGAACTGGGATTCATACGTCAGCAAATGGGAGGTGCTTTCTTCATTTGGATACAAACAAAGAAGAGAACTTTGCCGCCGAGGCTACATACAGCCTGCCGCTGGGGCAGTCACACTTACAGACTGCTAAGCTGTTAACGTGCTGCCCGCCTACGCTCTTCCCATTGCAGACTTCTACCACAAACTCCATGTGCTTACCTGCCACGGGCTCCCATGCCGGCAGAATCGTCCCCTCCCGATTTAGCAACCTTGCCGGGACATCACGTTTTCCACTTCCGGGTAAGAGGCCGCTGTAGGGTGACTATGGCAACGCCGTCGGCGTCCTACGTCGCAGGGAGTACTGAGGCTAGGGAAGGGGAAACGGACCGGCTTGAGCGATGGAGGAGGGTAAGATGTGTGTAGAGCAGCACACAGCTTGAGAGGCATAGTCCAGATGGGGCGCGGGCATGTAGTATAAGGTAGCAAAAATATCCAACCGAGAGCTTTATTGGCTGTGGCTCTCACACCCTGGAGCTCCATTCCACTGGTTTAAGTGCTATGATTTGTTGTCATATTTTTTTCCCTTTCAGACATTCATTTCGCATTGAAAAGATTAATATCTTATCGCTTGCAATCTTTATTATGCGCTAAGAAGTAAAGAAGGTTATCTATGATTGCTGGTTTACGTTTTGCAACCTTTAATTTTTAAA
Organism: Lissotriton helveticus; assembly: GCF_964261635.1. Classification (NCBI taxonomy): domain Eukaryota; kingdom Metazoa; phylum Chordata; class Amphibia; order Caudata; family Salamandridae; genus Lissotriton; species Lissotriton helveticus. The sequence goes on along the minus strand of NC_136067.1, from coordinate 1,274,031,240 downwards.
TGAGCACCCTGCACGACTGTTATACACTACATATGCTCAAAATACTAGTAATTTATTTTCGCCCGCCAAAAACTTAATTCAATCCAATGCAAATAGACGGGAAAGTATATTTCCTATATTTTTTCTTCAAATCTCCTCCTCCCCCCCTTGCTCCCTAATGTTAGCTTTTATGTAGTCCGAACAGCTCCTTTGTGTTCTCCATCACTGTTTGGTTTGGTGACATTAGAACAGGGGCCCTGGCAAACATTTCCCATGGGCCAAAAAGTATGGCCGGTGGCATAACCAAGGGAAGCATTGATGCAACCAGGTTGGGGGCCTGTCTTTGGGTGTGTAAGGTGGGCATAGGGGAAGCGAAGCATGTACATGTTGTGGATAGTGAGTGATGGACTTTTTTTATTTAAGGTTTGATTCCATGCAGCCCTCTACTTTGCGCCCCTATTGTCTAGATGCAGTTAGATTTCATAATTGTTTCCTTCTGGTAAAGGGAATCTGTCTTGTATTGTCCATGGAAGGGCAAACTTGTAATATTGTCTCCCAGACATTGGTGCTGGAACAATTTTCAGAATGGGGTGCTGCCGTAAATGTTACATCACTAAAAACTCATAGAAATTCTGAAAACTCCAAGTGTCACTGGACAAGCATGTTTAGCAAATGCGTCACGCCCCTTCGTGGTAACAGTGTAGTATGTCACTGGTGGGGCATTTCGGAGCAGATTGTTGCAAATGTGTTACTAAAGCATGATGTGGTAGCGCAGTGTCATTTACAGACAGTACATTCTCCATTGTACTGGCTACTAAATCTGTACAGACATATAATTTTACTGATAAAACTACTTAGCGCTCAAAGAATAATGGGTGGAAATTGAGGTTCAGAGAATATTTGTCATTTGCTCAACACCAAGTAAAGAATCTTGATTTGTTTTGATCCTATCACACTTCAGAATTACAAAGAAGCACCTCATATGTGCTTTCCTAAATGTTGATATATTTTGAAGTAGATGTAGGTATTTACATTTTCTTTCACACCAGAAAGATTGTCATGTAGTTTATTTTACAGAATATTCACTTCGGCTGGAGTTTTCCAGCACATGGCGAGATGACGGTGAGCCAGTATTAGTGGCATGTCTATGAATCTATATGTGATGGTATTCAACCAAGCAGACAAGTTGCTGGTGTGTAAATAATATTTCTCTCGGGGGTACATACTCACATTGCACCACTGTTTCCCAATATTTTGTAAACGAAGGGCAACCCCACACCATATAATCAAAATCAACCCTCTCTGTGTTATATTGTGGGCATGCTGCATGTGCATTGGGAACATTAAATTGAGTCTTTTAGGGGTGATATAGACTATGTAGATAATAATACTGATTGGTTTAAATTTAGCATTCCTAGATGTATGAGTAGTGTTTTTTAGGTTTCGCCTACACCGTGCTTGAGAAATCTATTGTTTTTAATATAAACTTAAAAGGGACTTACATCCCACCTCCTCTCTTTGGCTTTCCATTGGTTCCTTTGCGTGCCACTTACCTTTCCTCCATTTCTTTTGGCTGTAGCATATTTTCCTCCGTCTACCAATGCTTGTTCCTCGTCTGCCTTCTCATATCAGTTTCCCACCGCCGAAAAACTGTTATAATCCGCTTTGGTGGAACTATATTTTCATAAAGTTTTGCCTTTTACTATTGCAGCATATTTATATAACAATTTATCACCTGGAGAGATATAGGGGCAGATGTATCATCCGTTTTTTTGTCGCAAACGCTGCGATTAGCAAAATACCAGCGTTTGCGACAAAAAAAACGGGATTTGGAATGTATCATGCAAAAAGCCTCGCAATATTAAGGAATCGCAAATTTAGCGATTCCTTAATATTGCAAGGCTTTTAAGAAATGGCAAATTGCGATTTCTTATTTGAAATGTATTAAACATTTCAGTGTTGCGATTTTTGACTAAGAATTCGCAAATTGCCACCAACTTGTAGTTGGTGGTAATTGGCGAATTCTTTTCAAAATGCACTTTTTTTAAATTCTAAAGGTGCCATATGACGCTCATACATGCCCTTAGGGCATGTATGTGCGCCATATGCGCACACATGTCAAATTCAGGGGTGCAGCAGGGTGTCCTTAAGACACCCTTGCACCCTAGAAATTATTCTCAAGTTGCGATTTAGTAAATTGCTAATCGCAAATTGAGAATAATTTGAAATGAATGGGAAATTATTCCTTAATTGCGATTAGCAACTTGCTAATCACAATTAAGGAATTTTAAGAAATCGCTAAAAAATAGCGAATTTCTACATACCTACCATTTTGCACTTCTCAAATAGCGATTCCTTAAAAATCGCTATTTGAGAATCGCAAAATGGTATCTTGATACATCTGCCCCTAAGTGATTTGCATAGAATCACAGGATGTTACGCGGCACAGCCGAACCTCAAACCAGGATCCTCAGCTCTCGATTCTGCAACTATGGCCGCTGCACCACATCCTTTCCATTCCTGTGTTGTCTGTGAGGGAGCTCTTTCCTACTGCGGGACGATGATTGATGAAAACAGCTCTTTATTCATTACATAAGCGAAACCGATGAAATTCCAATGCTTGTTTAAAATAGTGCTCCAGTCTCCCTCAGTCAGTAGTATTCCCATGTCTCCAGCCCATTAATACCGCAATCCATTCAGATTGCCCTTAGTGTGCACCAGCAGAGGTTTATATACTAGGGCAATCGCTCAGTGCTTGCAATTAAAATATATCAACGCCGGGGATGCCTGGCTCCACCTTGGGGATTCCCAGTCGGGACCATCCCACAGGGAAAGCCAGGACGGGTTCCCCAGCGGTATACAGCGCCGGGACGCCCCTTTGCTGGGGCAGCTGTGCGCTTTACAAGTATACGACATTTAACATTTAACATATATTTGCCATTAATATACGCTATGTCCTTCAAGCAGCCATGCAATGGGGACTCTGAGGTAGCCCACCTCCATCCAGTCCGTCCATATTTCAGCCTTCAATGCTCAATATAAAAGAAAGTCTTGAGTTAGGATCTCATATTCGCAAACTCTATAATCGTTTAATTTACCTGAAGTGCAGAAGGGTACAGATTGCGTTCCTGCAAGAGACTCACCTTACGGGCCCTGAAAGCTTAACTTTGCGTATGCAGTGGAGGGGCCAGGTATATGCCACCACTTACTCAGTCTTTGCATGGAGAGCACTAGTTTGGATCAGGCCCGGGTGACCTTCCAGTCACACCGAGCAATAGCAGACCCCCACTGTCGGTATGTGTTAGTCCTGGGATGGTGAGATGGTAGAGATCTTTACTTAGTAAATATTTATGCTCCAAATGTTAGCCAACCTGCCTTTCTGACTGGCTTGACCCATCTATTACTGCTAATGATCTCTTATCTGAGAATAGCTTAGGGGTGCAACTTTAATTGTGTTGCCGGTCTAGGCTTAGATAGATCTCACCCCAACAACATACAGTGCATAAGTTGGCAGAGGCTGCCCTCCCCTGGGCTGCTAGTAGGACCACATTGATTGCTGGAGAGCCCGGAACCCAGAAGCTCGAGAATACTCTTGCCGATGAGGCTTACACTCTTTGGAAGGGAGGCTTGACCAAGTCTATTGTTGTGGGGCATCATATGGTAAGGTAGCTTCCACAGAATACCTAGCAAAGATGTATTCCAGCCACCCTCCCTTACTGTGTTCTTTGACATTGTCGACACACAGGCTGAGGGTCCCCACCTGGCGCTTGAATCCTACAGTATCTGAAGATCAGGCCTTCCGGGCCTCCCTGGGTGACCGGGTTTCTAGCTATTAGCGTGATAATGCAGGTTTGTCATCCTTGCCGGGAATGAAAGGCACGAAGGTGGTGGTTCAGGGGTTCTGTATCTCTAACAAGATTGGGGCACGAGCTCGGATGCACTTCGACATACAGCAGCAGGAGGCAGTTGTTAATGGTCTTCCCCAGGACTTCGAGGTGACTCCAGAGGGTAGGGAGCACATCCTAGATGAATGGGAGAAACTACTTGCCCTTGTAGACAGACTGTGGCACTTTGATTATAAAGCCTATATGACTAGGTCCCATGCCGAGAGTCAAAAGTCAGGCAAAATGTTCGCCTGGCTTTTGCAGAGCGAGGCGAGAGGGCATACCATACTCCAGGTGAGGGATGCCTTGGGATGAGATGTCTTTACATTGGAGGGGATTCATTTCGTTCTCTGCTAAAACGGGGGCCATTAATATGCTTAACTACATCATTTACTCCTCGCCAGTGTCCTTGGACCCGAGGGTGGCGGCACAATTGGGCATGGACATCACAGAGCATGAGGTCCGGGGCTTGATCAGAGAGATGGCGAGGGGCATGGTCCCTGGGCTACATTGCCTCCCTATTTAATTTTATGTGATGTATACCTCGGAGCTCAATCCTAGATTGGTGACCCTGTTTAATGGCTTCCAGGTACGGGGTGCTCCCTTCTTTATTGCATGAGGCCACAATCGTATCCTTGCCTAAGAAAGACAGAGACCCACTTCTCTTGGAATCGTATCGCCCCCCTTGCGATGCTTACCGCCGACTATTCAATACTGAATAAGATACTTACAAACCAGTTAGTACCACATATGGGCTCTCTGGTCCGTCCTGACCAACCCGTCTTTATCCCTACTCGTAGCACCATGCCTAACATCCGTCAGTTGTGTCTCTCCCTGGATCAGCGGGAGTGTCTCCCACCAAACTCTCCAGTTATGTCCATAGATATCAGGATCACATTTGACTTGCTCTAGCGGGAGTTCTTATATGTCACCTTACTTGGCATGGGTTGTGGATTGCCTTTTAATAAGTGGATGAGACTCCTATACACATGCCCGCAGGCTCGGATTCATACTGGCTCTGTGATCTTGGAGGCATGTGTAGTGGAGCTGGACACTAGACAGGGATGCCCGTTATCGCCACTATTATTTGCCCTGGCTCTGGAACCGTTTGCTCGGATGATACAGCAGGGGTCCACTATCAGGGCTTATCCCTTTCTACCGATTGTCTCTGTCTTTAATTATACACTAATGACATGCTTGTATACATGAGAGGCGAGGACTCGTATCTTGGAGGAGCAGTGACTGCATTGACAGATTTTGGTCACTTCTCAATGTTAAAGGTAAACTGGAGTAAATCCTGTGTTTACCCTCAAGAGAGAAGATAATGACGGGACCAGTACAAGGCTCCTGCTTCTGTCAGGGCTGTACTGGGAACCCAAAGCAGCGCTCGCCAATTTTATCAGACCAGCCACCTTACTGTGCATAGCAAGTGCAGCGAGCGAGCTTGACCACTACAAAAGGAAGCTTTGGGGGTTCTGCCCCCAAAAAATTATGGGGAAAAATGAGGCATTCAACAACACATTTGTCAGTATATATTCAACTATATTAGTTTATAAATCATAGTAAAGATGACCTTACTGTGCACCAGGTACAACAATCTTTTTGGGGGCGTCATCCTCCCTCCAACTACACCGATCTCCTCACTCCCCCTGTACTGCAGACCCCACACCAACTTTCCAGCACATCATTCACTCAGCAGTCCTAAACATGCAGGGAACAGGGATATACAGGATACACACTATACCATTCAAATTTAGTTTATTTAGAGATGTATTTTTATGAACCATCATTCAGACGCCTCCCTCCCTTTCCACAAGTAAAAGTGTATTGAATTGTGTCTACACCCTTTAGCGCTAGCCAGCATGGAAGTAGGTTTCTGTGTTTACCTCACTTCTTTCCAACCCATCCCTGTAGACTCCTCATGCGCAAGCGCCCAGCGCACTTAGATACAATGGCTAGCAGAGGGTACGAGCATCTGCCCGCATAGTATGCACACAACGTGACATACCCTCCTCCCCAAATTCGTTCACCTTACCGCCCACTACGCCCAATAACTCTCAGGATCAGGGTTTGTGGTTCACGGCGTAGCCTTTTATTCATATTACTCTGGGCAATTTACCACAGATCATTACCAAAGAAAGATACCCTTCTTGGGTATATAAGAATTGTTCACAGCATCTCACTGTAGCTGCATCACATGTCAACAGCAGTTTACATGCTTACACTTTAACTTTAACTCGACCGTACACAACCTGGCCGTACATTTAAATGTTACACTTTAACTTTTAGACTCGGCCGTACACTAGAACTTAGCCGTACATTTGAACTTGACAGACTCGGCCACAAATGTCCCAGTGTGCTGTGCACATTGCGCCGCCAGGCCCCAACGAGCTACAGCCAACAGTTACTTGACATCCAGGCCACCGCATACCGCACTGGCCCACCGGGGTACCTGAACACAGGCAGCCTCCCAAGATACTACTCAGTCCATACGTTGTGGGTTAGGGCAGTAGAGTACAGGACCACCGTCAGGTCGGTCCCTCCTCCCCGCCAACCCAGTACACACGTGGAATCTACCCCCTCCTGGGGTCCATGGAATGGCTGCACCTCCATTGTTGTGCGACCCTCTTTGTTGTTAACTGTCAGCGCTCCGCCTCCATGAAGCCATGCTCTTCTGCCGGGTGGGTGGGTGGTCAACGACGCTCCTGAAGCTCAGGCTGCAGCCTAAGGGGACAAAGAGAATTAAACTCCCCAGAGCACAGCCGTAAATACTTGCCAAGTTTCGTTTCTCATAGGTTTCGTTTCTCCATGCCATGCCTCACGTCATCACCACCAACCCCCTTTCTTTTTGTCCTGGGGCCCAGAGGAGGCTCAGCTCCGTGGCGCAACTAAGGGCAACCCTCCCCTAGGCGCAGGGGGCGCCTGTTCATTCCCGGGAGTGAGAGGAGTGTTGTTTCAGATAAGGGGCGCATTGTGCTCACGTAACAAAAGACGGTAATTAAGCACAAAATAAAACCTATTTACACAAATTTGTGCCAAAGCTGCTGATGGACAGTGCAGGAAGAGGGGAGGTCAAAAACAAAAGTACAATGTTGAAATATGGAGAGGTGGGCTCAAAGACGACAACAGAGGGCTAGAGGTGCACGCACCTTGCCACTGGGCTTGCCCACACACACAGAATTCTCACCTTTTTTGGGTCGCAAGCTGCTTGCTCCCTCACGAGTTCGAGGAGGGGCTCCAGTGACTTGCTCAGATTAGGCCCCTCCCTCCCTCACCTGCCACTAGCCATTAACACCCCCGGTGCAGCCATTCACATGCAGAAGTTCTTCCACGAAGCAGTCAATTCAGAGAGTTGCCGCTCCTCACCTCAGCTGTAGCAAGCAGGGCACGGATAGGTAAGGCCCATGTCTCAGACTGGAGGAAAGCAGGAGTTCGTCTGTGACAGACTCCACTGCTGCACCTGGTCTGTCGAAGGTTGAAGTGGCCCCCGCCCATCAGGCGCGATCCCTTTTATTATAATGAGGCGCCTCTGCCACTCATGTAAAATTAATACATTTGCACTGTCCCCTTTCACGAGCTGTGCTGTTGGTTCAAACCCTAAACATAAATGACGCACCTCCAAAAAAGCCAACTGTAACTGATGGCATAAAAAAACATTACATATGCATATTATAATCACTAAAATTAATGATGTAGATAATTTCTTATATGCAAAGCAAACACAAGTAGATGATGGTTACTTTGTTCGTCCTAAGTTGGAAGGCTATGCCCAGACGTGGGTTCCTTGCTCACTTTCCCACTGGATTCAAGCTAGCCTGGTTGATGAGGGGTGTTGGTCCCAGAATGCTCGTTTCCTCTCCAGAGAGGACCTGGCTTGGCAGTTCGGGCTGGACTGTTCTCATGAGGAACAGGGTCAAAACTGATTTGCATATGGCTGGGTCCAAACTGGGGTGGCAAACTGAGCTAAAGAATGATGATGGGTGCCGCTTGAACTGCGTGGAGTTTCTTGTCCTGTCCCTGTGGACGCCCTGGGGGCTTGAATTACAGCGGAGCCTTCGATTTCTTGTACCCTATGACCTGGGAGCATATCGGCTCGGTCACCACGGTAGGGGGAGAACCGGAAACCATCATCTGCCTTGGGAGCGGGACTGCGAGGTCCAGAAGTGCTAGCGCCGTCCATCGCGCGCACCTGGTTCCTCTTCCCGCCCCCTTCTCCCTCTGAGCTGCTGGATACCTTTAAAACTCACCGCGGCCACCGCTGACGCGGGTGCCGCTTGAACTGCGTGGAGTTTCTTGTCCTGTCCCTGTGGACGCCCTGGGGGCTTGAATTACAGCGGAGCCTTCGATTTCTTGTACCCTATGACCTGGGAGCACATCGGCTCGGTCACCACGGTAGGGGGAGAACCGGAAACCATCATCTGCCTTGGGAGCGGGACTGCGAGGTCCAGAAGTGCTAGCGCCGTCCATCGCGCGCACCTGGTTCCTCTTCCCGCCCCCTTCTCTCCTCCTCTATTTTAACCCTGCCTGGAACGCGTACGCGGGACGCGCGCGGACGACGAAGCGGGCGAAGACCGGGCCAAGAGCGGGCCCGTTTGTGCCCGTTCGTGACCGGCAGTGACCGGACCGGGCTACCCCCCTACCCCTTCCCTCCTCCTGTTGCCTGATCGTCTGTGGACCATGGTTGGCCGGGAAACGAGGAGCAAATCTTCGCTGGCAGGAGGATCTCAATCTGCTGCTGGTGGTATGGAGAAGTTTCTTACTAGGGCTAACACCATCATTGACAAAGAAATTATTACTCTGGAGAAACGACTGTCGAAGGAGCTAATGTCTCTTAAACGCTCGAGTATGGGCTCTTTTGCTAATGCCAGAACTCCTGAAAGACCTTCTGACTGCTTGCCTCTGTCGGATGCCCTATTCCCGCTTCCAGACTCAGCCCCCCCGCTAAGCATAGATTCTACTGTTATATCTAATCCCTCCTTCACCATAGCTGATTCTAGCCATATATCTGAATGTGTAAATGTATCCCCTGCCGATGTTAATAGTGGGAATCCTACTATCCCTACAACTCAGGGGGGGAATGAAGGGGCCATCAAAAAACGGAAGAGACAATATAACTGCAAGGGAAAAACTACGGGGAGGATATCTAAAATAGCTAGAACAGCCAGAACAGATGGAGCACCCTTATTGCTGAATTCCAACGGGGAAGGCAGCTCATCCAGTAATGATACGTCTATGGATAAATTAGCAATCTTACTTAAATCGATTATTTTTCCTCTAGAGGCCAAACTAGATAGGCTTGATTTCAGAATGTCCAATATAGAGAAATCAACTGCTATACTTCTAGCTAATTCCACTAAGCCTAATAGTTCTGGCCCTCCTCCTAGTTTGCCCCCTCCCCACATTACTCCCCCGACTATTGTGCCCCAAATCCCTGTTTCTATGACCGTAAGCACACAACCCGCTCCCCAAGCCTCTAGCTCGGTTAGCCTAGTTGCTCCACAGTCTACCCAAGGCCCCCCCCAAGGTTTGCATATCCCACCCGCACTTATGTCTCTGGATACCCAAGGGCCGCAACCAGAAGATCTTAAAACTCCAAGAACGAGACGGCCCAACCTCCCACCGGAGGCCAACCGATTTATGGTAATCCTGGCAGGTGCACCTCCATTAGCCAGGGGTGAAACCGAAACTTTCAATTCTCTTAAAAACCAAGTTATCAAATGGCTTAATTGGAACCGCCCCTTGCCGGTACATCTGCACAATGAAGTCATCATGGTGCGGAGGGTACCATGGATCGGTAAAACCCCTAAATCTATCAAGGGAGATTGTATCACTGTCAGTTTTAGGGACCCACGTACAGTATCTTACATATGTGCGGGTGTTAATAGGTCACCTGATTCCACCATCCAGACCCTCCCTGTTTCCTTTTTCTTCCCACCACCGACTAACCCCCTGTACTATGATGGAAGCAACGAGTGGACTAGGGTCGAACGTAGGGGAAGGCCTTTTCGCCCAAGTCACATCAGATTGCCCCCATTTCAGACCCCGCAGAACATCTTCTGGGATTATAATCGATATGGTTGTCTTGATGGGCTCGAAGGAGTCGACTGACTACCCAATGTCCCCCCTCTACCCAACGAGAATATCCTTACCGATAGCGGAGTCACTGAGGAATATCAAACCCTACCAGCAATGAGAGATAAAATAACCTGCAATATACCTGTTTGGACCCCCCCAACTCATGATAAATCAAACGAGTCCAACTGTTCACCATCCGTTAAGGTTATTGATGATAAAGGTTGTACCATGATCTCTCCCATAGAAGAGCTATCTTCCCTTAGTGATCAAGGGTATTCTATGGTGAGCTGGAACATAGCTGGCTGGCGTCAGAAAGCTTCAGCTTTAGGGTGGAGGGAACTAATTCTTGGGTTTGATATTTTATGTTTTCAGGAAACATGGTCCACTACAGAAATTTTTGTCGATGGTTTTGTTTCATACAATTGTGTTGCCCAGGAATCTGTTATGGGGAGGGCAAAAGGGGGCTTGCTTGTTTTGATATCAGTTGATTTCCCGATAACTGTTGGTACATATGCAACTGTGGGCACACATTCACAAATTCTGGAACTAAAAACTAAAAAGGGCAGGAACATCTTATTGATCAACCACTACAATAATACATTTGACTCTAACATTAGTCTGGTTGTGGATGAACTGGAAGCCTTTTTAAATAAAATCTGTAACAAACCCCACTCATTTTATGACATCATATGGGGAGGGGACTTCAACATTAGAACATGCCCGCACTCTCTAACCCCAGTTTGTGGGTTTGATGGGGAATCGGGGGAGAATCTAGCACATTTCCAACACTCCCTATATGGGACCGCCCTTAATGGTCTTCTGTTAAAATTTGATTTAGTTATTCACCAACCAGCTCTCGACATTATGGGCAATATCGTTCCAACATTTAGAGGGAGGGACGCTGAGTCGGTCATTGACCATTTGCTGATCTCAACCCTTTTGGTGCCATTTTGTACAGTGCCAATTATCAAGGATTTTTGTTTGAGCGACCACAATGCCCTAACTATGTATATTCTTATGTGGGGCCCGAAAATTATGCCCAAAGGCAGGGTTGTCGACAATATCGTCCCAAGTAGGCCTAATGGAACCAGGATAAAGTGGTGTACCGAAAAATCTGAAAAATTACATAGCACAGTTGTGGTAGGCGGGTCCAAACAGATACTTCGCTGTCTGGAAGTTAATGCCCCTCTTACGGGCATTATAACGGACTTTGAGGATCTTGGTATTATAATTAATGGAATCTTTACTAATAATAAGATTACATCTAAACGGGGTAAGGTTGGCTGGTTTGACCGCGCTTGTACCACAGCGCTAAAAACTCTTAAGCAAGCACTGTCAAATCTCCCTAGAGATAGGGAAATGGTTAAAACCTTAAGGTCAACTTATAACACAGAACTCAAACGTAGGAAAAACGAACTCCGGGAACAAGCCTGGGATAACTTGGACTGTGCCGCAGCCCTTCGGGACTGTAAATTGTTCTGGAGTACTATTAATGCCCCATTCCTCCAGAATGATGATTTCCCAGTACTTACCGCATTAGTAAGTGAAGAGTGCTGGGTCAAATATTTTTCAGGAATTTTCGATCCTCCAGAGGAGATTTATGATAAAACCCATATGAACCCCCAGCTGCGTCCGCAGCCTCTGGGAATCACCATCCGAGAAGTGGACATTGCAATCAAATCTAGTAAAGGTGGGAAAGCCCCAGGACCCGACGGGGTCCCGGTAGATATATACAAACACGATTTGGCCCTCTGGAGCCCCCTATTGACCCAGGTCTTCAATGCTGCCACTGAACTTTCCACCCCGGCAACTTGGAGCCAATCCATTATCATCCCGATTTACAAGAAGGGAGATAGAGGGGAGGCCAAAAACTATCGCCCCATTTCCCTCCTAGACTCCTCCCTTAAAATTATGAGCCGAGTATTATTGTTACGCTTGGAGGAGTGGGCGTCTGATAACAATATCCTGGCACAATCACAATATGGTTTTAGAAAGGGCTTGGGGACCATTGACCAATGTATTAACCTTAATCTTTTAATAGGTAAATATACTATGGCCAAACCTGGTTCCCTATTCCTATGTTTTGCGGACCTCTCTAGCGCCTTCGATCTGGTGAATCATTCTCTGTTGTGGACAACCCTTCTTGATATGGGGGCACCCCCGGCTATTATCCATTTCCTAGCTAGGTTATACTCCAATTTGTCCACTCAGATTCGATATGGCCCAGCTGGAGAGTGTACGAGCAAGATTAAGGTAAAATCAGGCATTAGGCAGGGGTGCGTACTGGCCCCCCTGCTTTTCTCTCTTTTTATTAACTCCATGGAACATGAATTAAAACAGGTCCAGGCTGATGCACCACAAGCAGGGGGCCAACCAATTCCAGTGTTGTTATACGCGGACGACACTGTTTTATTATCCAGAACTCCAATTGGCTTGCAGCGGCTAATGAATTGTTTTTATGACTTCATTCAGGGTAAAAAACTTAAAATTAATAACACCAAAACATTTACAATGGTCTGTGGCAAAAAGGCGAATTACCATAAGTCTTTCTATTTTAAAAATAACAGAATCGAGGCCGTAGATAATTTTTGTTATCTGGGCATTACTTTTAATAGCCAGGGCTCATGGGCACCTGAACACACTAACATAAAAGCCAGGATGGGGAAGGCTTCTTTAGGCGTCTTTCGCTTTGCCAATAAATTGGGCAGCCGCAGGATTCCTGCAATGTTAAATATTTATAGACACCGATGTTTATCTATAGCGCTCTATGGATCGGGGGTATGGGGGTACGGATCTAACAAAGACTTGCAAATATTGGAAAATTTGTTTCTGAAACGGCTACTTTGTTTACCCCCTACGGCATCCAACTATCTGGCCCACGAGGAACTAAGGTTGGACCATATAGCCGATCTAATTGAATTGAGACCCCTCCTGGTTTGGAGGTCTATTTGGCTGAAGGATGAAACAAGTTTCACAAAGTGCATTATCAAAGATAGTTTGGTTCTGGATAAATTTGCGAATATACCATGGATAAAGTATGTGATTAGTACTTTTAAGGAACTCTTACATTTGGATGTACGTAAAGATCCCGAGATTGCAACTTCTTTATCTAAAAAGGGGTTGAAAGAAGAATTCATGAGGGTAAAACTCGGTAAACGGAAAGCAGAAACACGTAACTATTCAACCCATGCTTTCTATTTTTCCAATGTAAATGATGGTCTTGGTTTGCCGACCTACCTTAAAATAATCTATAGACAATCCCACCAATTCGTACTATCCAGACTTAGACTTGGTATTGTCCACAATCTTGTGGCCTTCCCAAAGATGAAAAATTATCCAACCTCTGCTTGTCCATGTGATGGACTGACCAAACAAAGTACCCTTCATTTCATGTTAATTTGCCCCCTCTATAAAGCCCTACGAATTGTTTACCTGAAACCGTTGTTTAAAAAATACTCTGTGTTCTCTACTTCAAATGCCATGAAACTGTTATTTTCGCTTGCTAGCCCGGATTTGTGTTTTTTTACGGCAACCTTTATCCTGAAATCTGTTGCTCTAAGGAAGAGTATGGTTTTTTAGTTGTTTTATTGTGTTCCCCATTTACTGACCTTTGTATGTCCTTGAAACATTATATGATGATACGTACTGTTCTTGCATTATGATATTTGATATTTGTACGATTTTATCTTGTGTACTTTTATGACGTTTTTTAAAACTGTCGAATAAAGTTTATAAACTGAACTGAATGATGATGGATTCAACCCAGATCTACGAATGGGGGCAAGTGTCTGAAACGTTTCAGTGCGCTGTCAATCATCTCCTTGTGTTTGTTTTATTTCTTATATTCCACATAATCTCAAAATTTAACAGGTAAACGCTTGTCACACCTCCAATATCTGCTCGTACTCTCACTGTCCTTACTCTCGCCACCCGCACCTTTCTGTTGGCTATTCCCAGTCACCTGAAGATTCAACAGAGCCATCCTGTTGTAAGCCCTTTAGAACTCTTGATTCCTTCAACCCTGTGCCCACCTTGCCACATGATCACAGTTCCACCAATGACAATTATTTAACTTGACAGCACAACCATTGGTGATTTCTCATAAATCACTTACACAGGCCCAAACTTCAAATTTCCTGTCTTTACCATGTTGCTAGGAAATTTTATGCAAACAGAATCACCAACAACCCAGTTTCAGCTTTTAGAACCGTGAATTATATCATATCCCTGTTTACTTCTCAACAAAATCTTCAAAATGTTACTGCGATCTTTAGCCAGAGTCCTTTCTTGTCCACATTCTAATACAACATTTAAGAAACTATTGATATTAGACAACCATCTTAGAAACAACTTGTCACAGGCCTTACTCCCCCTCAAAGCCACAAATAATTTGACTTCAGTAACACTATAGGGGGGGTATTGCAATATGGCCATTGCATTGATCATAACGCATCCTGCATACAAAGATCAGAAGTAACAGCACCTTTGATGGGCTTGGTCACCAACCTATTCATCCTCCCCACATGACCATTGCTTTAAGGATTATACAAACTACACCTCTAATGTTTGATACCAGCATCTTCCAGGAATTCTCTCATTTCACTAGACATGAAATGCTCACCGAGGAATTCCTGCACCATAAACAGGTTGGACTGTTAGAACCCTACCTAGATACAATCCAGATCCCCCAGCACAGGATGTTATATATTAAATTTAGGCTTGGTACCCTTCCTGTGGGTGAAGTTACAGCTAAGTGGCACTCTAACTCTCCATGTCTAAGCAATTGCCTGCTAGCAATGCGCCGGTGGAATCCGTAGCCCACATGCTGTTTGTATGCCCTGCTTATGTGCAGCATAGGGAAAAGTGGCTCAAACCGGTCTGCCGACAATTGGGCACATGGAACCACTGGGATGCACTGCGTATATTGAAGTCGGACACCAGGCCCCTCTTTGCCTGTGCTATGGCTCAGATGTTAAGCCACATGTGGGGCATTAGAAGGAAGGCACTCATGAGAGCACCTCAGCAATGGCCAGGTTGACCACGAGTCCAAGTTGTTTTTTGGGTCCCAGTGACTGAATTTAGGTTACCCTCACTTGCACTAGATGTTGCACAAGCACTTTATTGCAGATTTATTGCACAACCTGGTTGCTAGAGGATGACCTTTAGGTCAAACGTGTAACATCCTTTGTTAGATGTTCTTATTATCTTTTATTTGTTTTTTATATTTTACATCAGCTTTTAACTAATGAATCCTATTGTTAAATGTATGAAAGAGCTTATGATGTATAACTCTCAATTGGCTGCTGCCGAACAGATTTGGTATCCAATTTTAATCATTGCTGGTAGTTGAAACGAGCACCCTATGTAATTTTTACATATTGGTCTAACATGTTTTAACTATGCAGGCAATTTGCCGCCAAAACAACACTCTTGTGATACAAAGTTTTTGCATGTCTATTGTGGGATGCCCTGTTCTAATTCTCTTTTCTTTTTCATTTTTAACTGTGTTTTATTATGTATGTCCTTTGTAGCTTTTATGACTGGCAAGTCAAAATAAATCTTAAATGATGAATTGCACCCATTATCTGACACAAGTTAAGCAGGATACCCTTCTCTAGAAAAATCATCTGTAAAAAATTGTATTACCGATTTAGTGTTAGGATCTCTCACTTCAAACCATTTAGAAACATAATCTGCCAGTGTGATCAAATACTTCTGCTGAAGCGGTACTATATCAAATGGACCCAGAAAATCTACAAACAATCCAAAACCCCTTCAAGACACACAACTTACCCCATGGATGGATTCTTGCATTGTAAACCCATATCATTAGTACAACAGACTGCACACCTCTTAACCCAATTTTCCACATCCCTTTGCATGGCCGGCCACCAATATTTTTGTTTCACCCTTTTATTACTGCAAGCCATACCCAGATGACCTTTGTGACTTATGTCAAGCAATCTTTCCCTGACCTTTCCTGAAGGAACCATTTTGCCACCCATCAAAAAGAACCAATCTTCTATAGAAAGTTCATCTTGGATCTTGCTGCAAGGTTGGACATTAATCACAAGAGAGTTCTCACGAGGCCACCGTTTAACTAGAGATACCATAACTTTGAGCAGCTCATTTTCCTTAGCAAGTTCACTCCTCTACCCCACCTCACAGACATCTTTGCTTTCAGACCAATACACACTAGCAACTAAACATTCATTGCTTTATTGCTCTCCATATCTACATGGGAGTCTTTATCCAATACAGGCAACCAAGAGAGGCAATCTGCCTTTTTATTTCTCCCTTCAGCTATTTGTTTGATTTCAAAATGATGCTCTAAGAGCTTGGAGCTAAAGCGTATTAGTCTGGTGGTTGCTTTAGTAAAATTAACATTACTTCCACTCAAAATGGATACCAGGGGCTTATGATCCAAATGTACCTAAAACTATGTACCCCAAACTCTAGATTTAAACTTTTCAACAGCCCAAGTACATGCAAGCATCTCCTTCTCAATAACTGAATATTAGCGTTAATGTACCTTGAATGAGGAAAAGGAAACACAAGCAATGGTGTGATCACTGCTATCCCTTCCTTGTGACAAAACTGCACCAAACCCCTCATCACAGGCATCAACAGTGATGCACAGTCTCTTCCCAGGAACATAAAGACTCAGCAAAGGAGCTTGCATAAGTTTGTACTTAATCATCGCAAATGCAAGTTATTGCTCCTTTCCACAAACAAACTAAGCATTTTTCTTCGAAAATCTGTACATCGGTTAAGCAATGGGGGCAACATTCTCTATGAACATAATATAGAACTTGCACAGTCCCATGAATGCCAACAATTGGCCACGGCACACTGGAGCTTTTTCTATTGCCTCTAGCAATCCTGGCCTAGGCTTGATCCCACTGCCTGTGTTCACATGTCCCAAATACTCCACATTGCTGACTACAAAGCTACATTTATTTTTTCTGAGACTTATCCCTTTAATTTTGCAATTCTCCAGTACTCCTTTCTTACTTTCAAGGTGTTCTTCTTCACTCCTTTTACAGACTAAGACATCATCCCGGAATGCCATTACTCCATTCAAACCACACAACACTTGACTCATCAACCTTTGAAATATTGCAACTGCAGATGCCAGACCAAATGGCAACCTTTGAAATTGAAAAACACCATTGGGTGTAACAAAGGCTGTCAAATCACTTGATTCCTTAGCTAAAATCACCTGGTGATATGCTGACCTAAGATTAAGTTTAGACAAAACCTTTGCTCCACTCAAAGTAGAACCCATGTAATGTATCCTAGGTAAATCTATGCACATATTCAATTCATCATTCTTCTTCTGTGCAAACACAAGAGGTGAGACCCACATTGAAGACTCAATTGGCTCTAATACTCCATTCTTATACATCTTCTTCAACAAAGCAGATAACTCAATACAAACACTCCGAGGCACACATCACAACTTGAGCGTTACATGTTCACCACCATCTTTCACTTTGATAACATGTTCAAAGTCTCTAATTTCCCCCAATTCTTCACCAAAAGTATCAGCAATTTTGTCCTACAACTGTGTGACCTCACCAGCCCCTGACCATTCTTCTACACCTCCCAACCAAAAAAGCTGTTGCGCAAGCCTGGATTCACCACAATACCCAGACACCCTTGATGATGCCACCCAAGAATGTCAGGACCATCGACCGAAAACATGCACTATCCCTTGCACCAAACTTTCTTTAAAGCTGATGATCGTTCCAAAATATCCCTCAAGATCATTCTTAGAACCATTGTAACTACGAGGGTTGATGTCTGGTAGAAGAAGATCACAACATATATTCTTCATCACAGTTGGGATCGAAATTATGGTAATTTTCGAACCTGAGTCAGTTATGAGGGGTACCATTACACCATATTCTCAAAAATCATCAATGGGATCTTTAGATCTGGACAGATCATTTTCATGAACATTCATGAACAGTAGCAGATTGCTCACTTTTTCACTTAAGTCCTGGCCATCTTGTTCCCCAGAAATAACATTAGCCCTTCCACTTACCCGTTCACATGAATTGTGAAACACTCTAGGAAAATGCACAATCACACCACGCTTCATACAACGTTACTTTTTCGTTAGGCACATCTTAAAAGAGGCAGTATGGTTTTTTGATTCACAACAAAAACATGCCCAATCAAGACCATGGACATTATTCTTATTCTTCCTAGGCAAGTGTTCCTTGTCACCTTTGCTATCATTGACCACACACACAGTCTTTCTCTTCCTGAAAATTATTCAACACTTTAGCAGAAACCTTGGACTCCTCAATAGTATTGGTAATTTTCAAAGCCTCCTCCTTAGTAGGATTTTTGCGTGCTAATGACCTTTCTTGAATCCTTTTGTTAGAACTCCTCGTAACCAATTGATCCCTTAAAAATTGATCTGAAAGCTACCAAATTTGCATTTTGCCACCAACATCCTCAACGAGGCTACATACATGTCAATGGATTAATTTGCCTGCTGTTCCTGTGAATTTTTTTCCTAATAGATTAGGTGGTTTAGAGAAATATTTGTTCAATCTTTTAACATTCTCCTCATACTCATCGAGCTCATCATCATCATCCGGAGTGAAGACTGGTAGTTGTTCAAAAATTTCTTGGCTTTCTAATCCAAGAGAATGTTCTAGAAGCCAACGTTTCCTGTCCGCTTCGAATTTAAAACCATAAATGCCTCCAAGATCAGCAGTAAACGCACTAAACCATTCCTTCCACTTAATTGTAGGTTCACCTGGAGATTGCAAACATGGAGGTGGTAGATTTAAAGACTGTGAGTGGTCACTCAAGGTCTCCTGAATGAGCAGAAAGCACAAGATCCAAAATCAAGAACACACCCTAAGTACTGTAGAGATAATACTAGTAGAGCAGTTACCGCAAAAAAAGTGGTTAACAAATGTCAAAAACAAAATAAATATGACTCCTTTATGGAAAAACAGTGGAAAGACTATGAACTGTAGCGGTACAACATGCTGTGTTATAAATGTAGAATATTGTCACTCTGTAATATGACTATGGAAAAGCCATTTGTAGACTCCTTGAAAAATGGCCACTGCCCTGACTTCACCAAGTGCAGACAAGGAAATTCCAGGATGTATGACTTAGATCAATCCAAAACGGCTGCCAAATTGACTCCAGATACGTGATGACATAAACTCCTGAAACTACTCAACCAATATAAAATGGCTGCACATTAATCAAAAAAGCAGAAACCAGATCTATCAAAGATGGGCACCGAGTTTAAATCATATGCGTGATGATGTGAGTTCTTGTGAGCAATTACAATTGTCTGAAAAGGAAAACCCAGATCTTTTGACTGGGTGTGAGTGTTTGATTGGTTCTGATGCTCCGTCCATCACCACCCCCTTTTGTACCGCTTTGGCCGCCATAAGTGTGGCAGGGTATGCTCAGACGTGAGTCCCTTGCTCACTTTGCCACTGGATTCAAGCAAGCCAGGCTGAAGACGGCTGGAATGCCAGAAACCGGTCCTTGGAAGCTTGTTTCCGGTCCAGGGAAGGCATGGCTTGGCAGTTCGGGCTGGACTGTTCCCATGAGGCACAGAGTCAGACTGATTTGCATATAGTCATGTCTGAACTGTGGTGGCAGAGTGGGCTAAAGAACGGTGATGGATCAAACCCAGATCTTTTGACTGGGTGTGAGTGTTTGATTGGTTCTGATGCTCCGTCCATCACCACCCCCTTTTGTACTGAAAAGGAAACACTGTCATACAGTGAAGATTATATAGACAAACTGCTACAGGAACAGGGTGGTGGAAATTTCCTAGGGGTTACCACCACCAACATAGACCTCACGCTCAACGAAAACATATCTAAACTAGAGCGTCTAGAGAAGAAACTAATCAGAACAAGATTGCATGGGCACACCTTAGCAAAATAACTACAATCCAATGTCATCCCTGTTGGGTTACAAGTTAGAAACGAACCCGCTATTTTTTTTGATAATCCAAAATTCAAAGAGAACTTTAGTTTCGTCTCCAATAATTGTTCCAGGCACTGGATGCTGCTTGGGATTGAGACTGCGGTTGAGGAAGAACAACGTTTGATGAAGGAAATATCTGATTTGAAAAAAGAGGTTATTGGGGATAAAGCCCTGAATAACGCTAAGGAAGCCCTAGAAAGATTAGAGAGAACAATTTGTGAATTTGACCTTTACACCCAGACAACTAAACTAGACAAGGGAGCACAAGATATTAAACTCTATGATAAAAAAAAACACCTACCCATACCTACGGGAAGGTTACTACATAAGAGAACAACAGGGGATATTCCCCAGTAGGGCTAGAAGTGGGTTTAGGAGGTACACAACATTCTCTGGATCATCACTAGGAAGCAGTTTAGATAGTGACACTGAACGCCCAGACCTCAGCACAGCCGCACCCAATCAAGGCCACACATACACAGATCAGCAACCTTTTTTAATAGAGGAACCATGGTGGGGACAGCAAGGGCGGGGACGCCTCTGGGGCAGACCCAGGGGGACGAGAACTCCAATTTGGAACCAAGGCAGAGGAAGGGCGAGGAAACAGGCGAACTTCCAACAGGTGTCACACGGAGAAATACAGTCGCGACGACAACACTACAGATGGTAGTCCACACACCTGAAAACCCAGTAGTCAACTTATCGGACTATACACTCAATCCCAACGAGCAAGAAATCTTGGGAAAAAGCCTATCATTTGTCCCGACCTCCATGCCAAACAGCTTCAATTTGAAAGTGGAACTCCACCAATTTTTCCGTAAGATCAGGTTGAAACATTATTTTCTTAAGATTCCGCCCAACCCGACATTCTCAGGTAGCGGACTGAGACCCCTCTCCAAGTTCACCCCCCACCCCCACACACCTAATGCCACATAAACGTTTGGCATATGAACAGGTAGTCATGAGGGATGCTGACAGCCTACTTGCGAATCAGCAGTATGTTAAGTACAACATAAGTAAACAGGAACGGGAAGCATTGGAATCTCTAAAGACAAACACCAGTGTAGCAATCAAGCCCGCCGATAAGGGCGGAGCGATAGTCATACAGAATTCTGAAGACTATAAAAAGGAAATCCTCTCACAGTTATCCGTTATAGGAAACTATGAGAAACTGAAAACGGACCGGACCAAAGAGATTGGCAACATCATAGCATGTGTGACTCAGAAGGCACTTGAAGTAGGACAACGTAGTAAACAGGAACATGACTACCTCAACAATAAACACCCCAGGATGCCCACTATCTACACCTTGCCAAAAATACATAAGCACATGCAGGACCCACCAGGGAGTCCAATAATGTCAGGCTGTGGGTCAATTTTAGAACCATTATGCAAGTACATTGATGTGTTTCTAAGACCCATCGCGGAGAAAACTTCAACTTCCCCTGAGACACAATGCAGACAATCCAACTGGTGGACGAACGTCCACACAATTCCAACACTAGCATACTAGCCACTATGGATATAACTGAGCTATACACTAACATCCCTCAGGCTGATGCACTCACGTGCATTGAATCAGTATTGAATAAAAGACCAGCACCACACAAGGTCCCGACGGAATTCATTGTTGAACTTCTGAAAATTGTCATGACCAGGAATTACTTCTACTTCCAAGGTTAATACTATGTCCAAACAAAGGGCGTGGCTATGGGGGCAAGTTTTGCCCCAAACCTAGCAATCATTTACATGAGTGAGTATGAACAGCAGTATGTCCTGAATGAGCACAATCCACATAGAGAATGCATAACACTTTGGCGACGCTACATAGATGATGTCCTGATCATCTGGGAGGTTAGCGAGGAACATCTTAGATCATTTCACCATTGGCTTAACACATGTTCTACTGACATTCAATTCACCCTTTAATTTGACAGAGTGTCTATTAATTTTCTAGACATTACGGTTAAAGCAGAGTCTGGAAATCGACACACCAGCCTGTACAGAAAGAGTAGTGAGCGTAATATGCTTCAAAGATACACGAGCCATCATCCTCGTAACCTCAGGGACAGTTTACCCTTTTGGGCAATTCCTGGGGTTACGTAGGAACTGCTCGAAAAAAGAGGACTACTTTGAGGAATCTACAGGCCTCATGTCCAGACTAATTGAGCGAGGATATCCGATTAGACTCCTAAAGAAAGCACGTAAACGCGCATGGCATAATCATAGGGAATTCCTACTGGTTCCCAGAAAAAATAAAAATAAAAGTGCGGAACGGTTAGTCGGCGCCACTACCTTTAACACAAAATACAATGTGATAAAAAAGATCATTAACCAGCAATGGCACTTAGTGACGGACGAACTGGGGAACATTCCACCCCCGCTTCATGCTTTTAAGAAAGGCAAGAATGTAAAGGACCATGTGGTCAAATTACTGTTACCCACACTACTTACTCCTCCTGGTCAAACTGCACTCTGGGGGATCCCACCGATCAGGGGCCACCACAAATGTGGCCAATGTAAAGCTTGCCCACTGACCGAAGAAATCATTGAAATCACACATAATGACCAAACGTACACACTACAGGACCACAGCAACTGTAATACCACTGGGGTCATCTATGCGATCAACTGCCCTTGTGGTTTTATGTACATAGGCCAGACCATTCAGAAAGTAAAATGCCGCATTTTGCAGCTTGGTAGCCGTATACGATGCAAAGTTCAAGATGCCCCATTAGCGGAACACTTTACCACGTTTGGACACACTGCGGAAAGTTTAAAATGTTGGGTCATCGAGAAGGTTAAGCCCAACCCAAGAGGGGGTGATTTCACAAACATATTAAACAAACGGGAGTGCAGATGGATACACCAACTAGACACTATCACACGGGGCCTGAACGAATTTGAAGAAATTAGTAGACAGGTTGCTGTGTTGAGTAATGGCTGACCCCGCAATGAATTGGTATAGGCTTGTGAATACCTTTAGTCTGTGACACTAGGGAGCTAGTGTGATATCCCATACAGGTCTCCTATGATACAATGTAACTGTGGAGCATGATTAAGGATCACCTCTAATGTAATACTATCCCTCCTTGAACTGTAACGCCACGAGGTCCGCAACAGGTGGAATACTTATTCTTCCATTTGGTTATTTTAATTTCAGCATCTACAGAGCTTAGCCTGCAATTACCCACGGAATTGCTCCCATGGTCCTGGACCGTCTCATCCTTAGATTGACAAGGAAATTCACATCCCGCAAATCACAGCGGGTAAGCCACTATGACCTTTATAGCATAATTCCATATTTTAACCTACTAGTGCAACAACCTGACCACCCGCCTCTCCCCATTTTGCCCCATAGGTATGTGGAAAGGCCCCGTACCTACTTAGGTTGCCCCGGACTGTCCTGAAGAAGACCCGCAAGGCCGGGGTTCAAACCGCCCTCGGCTCATCACTAGGATTATTGAGTCGTCCTGTTTCCCGAGGGCCTGGAAAGATGCTTCTGTCCTCCCACTCCTCAAAAAACCAAACCTTGACCCTTCGATCCCAGCCAACTATAGACCTATCTTGAATTCCTTTCCCGGCGAAAATTCTGGAAAAACACCTGAACACCCAACTGTCGAAATTTATCTAGGACTCCCAGGTTCTTGATATTTCACAACATGGGTTCCAGGGAGAACATGGGACGGAAACCGCTCTGATTACGGCGGTGGAGGAGATCAGGAGGATTCTGGACAGGGGTGGGAAGGCTGCCTTAATTTTATTAGATCTGTCGGCAGCCTTTCGACACCGTTAACCACGTGCTTCCTGTCCCGTCTTAAAGAAATAGGGTTGCATGCTTCTGCTACCACACTTATGGCCTCTTTTCTGGGAAAAAGATCCTTCACGGTGCAGCTTGGGGATTTTTCATCAAATCCCCTTGGGGGGTTCCCATGGGCACCTCTCCAAGCCCAACCCTTTTTAATGTCTATACAGCCCCGCTCGCAAACATTATTAGGGAGCACGGTTTCCTACCTATTTCTTACGCAGATGATACACAAATAGTGGTGGACATATCCAATAACACCTCAGGGATGGCAGGTAAATTCCGTCTCTGTATGAATCACGTCAGTCTTTAGATGCAAGCTAATTGCTCGAAACTAAACGGAGATAAGTCCGAGGTCATGCTGCTGGGAGCCGACACTAACATCTGGTCACCCAACTGGTGGCCGGACGGCTTAGGCAACTGCCCATCACCTGTGGACAGTGTAAGGAACCTTGGATTCATGTTATATTCCAAACTCACGTTTAAGGCCCAAATTAACAAACTCACCTCCTCGATCTGGTTCACCCTGAAGCTAATTCGTAAACTACTGCCATACATCCCTCCTGACGCCTGTAAAACACTGGTAACCATGCTGGCCTTTTCCACAATGGATTACGGGAATGCCTTATATGCTGGCCTACAAAAACAGCTTCTCTCAAAACTCCAGCGGTTGCAGAACGCTGCAGCCCGGCTGATACTGAATATCCCCAGGTTTGAGCCAGTGGCCTCCAAGCTTAGAAATCTTCATTGGCTACCGGTTGAGAAACAAATTCAATTTAAGCTGGCATGCCTGGCATATAAATCCATGCATGGGTCAGGACCGCGTTTCTTGAAAACAAACATGGCACCCTACATTCCAGCTAGGACGCTGAGATCTAGCAGTGCTAACCTCCTCCGCACCCCTCGTTTCAAACAACTAAGATGGGGGGGGGGAGAGGTTTTCTGCTGCACTCAGCGATAACCTGGAACAAACTCCCTGCAGAAATAAAAAACAGCTCATCTCTGCTAATTTTTAGAAAGAACATAAAGACCTGGCTCTTTTCTGGGTAGCCTGGCCCAGACTCCTGCACGACTCACCCGATGCCCTCCGCTCAACAGTCTCAGTCATGTCAGCGCCAAGACGCCCGTGGGCATTCGTGCGCTCTATAAATCCTATAATCAAATCAAAATCAAATCGTGGCCACCTCTACACCAGAGCACCTATCTTTCTTTGCACGTTCCCTCAGTAGCAACCTACTTTTTCTCCTAATATCAATATTATACAGTCAAATTACTGATTACTCGCCAAATGATATGAAAATAAAACGCTTGGTGGAGTAGACCATGGTTGTTGCACTTCTTCCTTTACGTTTAAACAATGTATTAAGTACTGTGACCTGATAAATCATTTTACAGGTGCTCATAAAAATATCATATTGTACCCAGGTCCATGACCACTATTGGGCTACCCCATTTTTGTAATGGCCAGCCTTATGTCAGGCTCAGGATCTCCTCAGTTTCAGGCGAGGTTTAAAAACCTGGCTTTTCTCACAGTAAGTCAGCTGTCAGGTGGGTGCCTGTACTGCTCTGTCACTGGTTCTCTTTCTCAGCTCCAGTACACTCCATGGAGTTGCCGTGCACTTTACACGTGCCCAGTAACATAACATTACACTACCTGGCTTGGCAGTTCAGGCTGGACTGTTCCTACAAGGAACAGGGTCAAGACTGATTTGTATATGACTGGTTCCAAACTGGGGTGGTGTGGTGAGAAAAAGAATGATGGATTTAAAACAGATCCTTGTGACTGAGGGTGAATGTTCGCATTGTCCAGCATTCCGTCCATCAATTGTTTCTTTTGCATATGTCGCCCTAAGTGGGAAGAGTATGCCCAGACGTGGGTCCCGTGCTCACTACACCACTGGATTCAAGCTAGCCTGGCTGATGAAGGGTGATGCCCTGAAACCGGTCCCAGGATGCTTGATTCCGGTCCAGGGAAGAAACAAGGTTAAGACTGATTTGCATATGGCTGGGACCAAACTGGGGTGGTGTGGTGAGTAAAAGAATGATGGATTTAACCCAGATCCTTGTGACTGGGGGTGAATGTTTGCATTGTCCAGCATTCTGTTCATTAATTGTTTCTTTTGCATACTTAGACTACTGCATGGTGAGGCAATTTTTTCCCTTAAGGATATGCAGGGTGGACTGAAAGATCTCATAAATGTAGGGTTGGTACCACTTATCACACTATTTTATTGCTAATGTTTCAGTTTGATATTTGTTGGAAAATGGCCCTCTCTGAAGGGTTACTCCAAACTTTTTGCCTTACTCCTTCTCTTTTTCTGACCTTCTTTTGGTCAGTTTTAGGACTTTGGGCATTTTGCCACTGATGACCAGTGCTAACGTGCATGTGCTCTCTCCTCTTAAGATGGTATAATTGGTTTGCACCTGTTTGGCATATATGATTGACTTTTAAGTTCCCTGTAAAGTTGTATACCATATGTCCAGGGCCTGTAATTTAAATGCTACCATTGAGCCTGCAGAACTGATTGTGCCACCCACAGAAGTAGCCTTTCAAACCTGTCTCAGGCCTGCCACTGCAGGTCCTGTGTCTGCAGTTTACTGCCACTTCGACTTTGCATTTAAAACTACTTCCCAAGCTTGAAACTCCCCTTTTTATCACTCATAGCTCACCCCTAAGGTAGGCCCTAGGTAGCCCCAAGGGCAGAGTGCTGTGCAAATGAAAGGTAGGACATGTACTCTGGTGTTTTGCATGTCTTGGTAGTTACTGATAGAGCACGCAGGTCACCTGACTCAGATTACGATACTCACCTGGGCCCATAAACAACATATGATGAGATTTAATCAGGTAACCTGTGCACTTACTCTAATCAGTGATTTATAAATTTCATCTAGGACCTATACCATTGACTTACCAATCCTTGTCACCGGTACCTAAAGTCCTAAGGGATCAAAAGGAGTTCATATAATAGGTAGAATAATAACATTTACACTCATTTAATAACCACAAACTCGGAAAAGGTTTAAACTCTTTATCTAAATTTCTTTCAATGTCATAATCCAAGCATTGAATAATATGAAATTCTCAATTAGGAAAATAACGATTAGAATGAAAATATGCAGAGATTTTATAAAGCAAACTTTACGCATTTGACATTAGGGTGGGGAAAGAGAAGGAAACAATACAATGGCATACCCACATTGAATATTTACCTAGAATGGTGTGAAGAACTAACCCTGGCCACAGGTCAGTTTAAAGGACAGAACCCCGAAAGTGCAGGCACCATAAAGGCAAGCAGGCGCAGATCAGAATCAGGACAGGTAAAGCCAAATTGGATCAGAACAGGACCACCAAGGGCTAAGACCAGCACCCACAGTTAAAGTTGCAACTCCTGCGTTACTCCCTCTCTGCAGCTAACAGCCGGAACTCGGTAAGAGTTATCGATTTTTCTGACAAAGTGCTTCGCCAGCACTTCAGTTCTCAAACCCCGATCTGGGTTTCGAACCTTCTGACAGAGGGCTCCGCCAGCACCTCTGCTCCCGATCACCTATTGAGTGCGTTGGGTCAGTGGTCAGCTATTCGGACAAGTCGGACAAATTAACTAGCTAAGACTGCTCTAGTTATACTATTTTCCAGGTCAGTGTACCACCCCCCAATGTTGCAAGTGTAAGGATCCCCAATTTTGATTGGGCAAAAGGATGAGGAGAGGTCATCACACCATACCAAAATGAAACTTTTAGAATGAATATTAATGTTTGCGTTCCCACCCATCAATTTATTTTCCCATGTGTGTTTATTCCACCCAGCAATGAATGTTCCAATATTGGTTACATTTTAGTCCATTTGAAAATTCTGCTTCCTCCGTAAGGGTCAGGAGGTAAGATTCCCACAGGCATCTTCTAGTGTAGTGTAGTTCCTATATTCCCAATAGGCTCTGCGCATTGGAATAATATAAACAGCAGTGTAGACATAGGACTGAGGTCGACTAGGTCTCTACTGACTATATTAGACTTAAGGTTTGCCAGCTAGCTCAGAGGTCACTAGAAACTTTCTCGAATAAACGAGGAGGAGTTTAACCTCCCTGGATAGACAAGAAGGGATTAGCTTCTGACAACCATAAAACATGACAATTTTGCTCCCTCAGAATAAGAGTGTATCTCTAGAGTCGTGTTAAAACAATAGACAGCTATTTCACTCAGTCAAGTGTGCATACTTAGATTCACCAGAGTGCAGAGAAAAGAGAGACGGGCGTTTTCAATAAAACGTGTTATTTATTGAGCAGTCTTCTTTCTCATGCAAGAGAAATGAATTGCCACAATTGCAATACTCGTAGTAAAGTAAAGTGCGTACAGTAATAGGAGGATTATAAAATAATACTGTGAAAGCATTGATATGGTTTCTTAGCCATATGATACTTTAAAATAGATAAAATATATACATACATATATACATTGACTAACGTACTCAACTGGTGCTTCTAAATACGCCTACCCCGGTGTACCTGACCTAAGCCTAATACGTGGGAAGGAGTAAGTAAGTAGCAATTTAAGTTAAGTTTGTTTTGCCAAGAATCTGACTCAAGAATTCTCTTTAAGGGTTTAGTCAGCTCCGTACCTGGGTAATAGAAAGCAGGAGGTCTTGTATCTCTCTTTCAGGACTCGATATCCCAGTAACCCGCGAGGGTATCTGGAAACACCAGAGCTGGATTTCTCGGCAGGAGAAAAGACAGCGTCTCTCTCAGTGCGTCAAAAGGGAGGGGCGGCGTCCGTGGGCTCTCGCATCAGCTGGGCTCTCGGGCAAGTAGATAGCCGCTCTGCTCCAAAACCACCACCGTGTGTTTGCTTAAGGCAACGTTGGTATATTTATACCTGAAAGGTGCCGGGTTTGACGTAAGGTTGGACATAAGACGACAATAAAGATGTCACTAAGAACTGGCCGTTCTTACAGTGCTCACAGGAGTTCTAGGACGAAATCAAAACAAAAGCCATGGGGATTTCCCAGGTTGCTGGAGGTTTGGTTTGTTTAGAGAACTCGTTGTGCTTTCTAGGAGTAGCCTTGCTTAATGTGACTGCATGGGCTACGACTAAATATGGATATGATTCTTATGCCTTTATAGGGATATTATTTATTATAACCGTACAAGGGCATAAAATAGAAATATCGAATTAGGTTCCTAGATAAAAACACAATACCCACTCCACGATCTAATGTCCATCATTACTAAAACTAAGCAATAGTAAACATATAAAGGTGCATGTGTATTCCAACCCACCCCAAAATACATTTTTTGCATTTGAACTGGTATATGCGAAATACACGAAAATGATTATTGGTACTGTACGCTATTTAAGCAGTGTTATCATTCAGTAAAAAAGATGCATATATATATCAGCATGAATGATTTGCGAAAGTTACACATGAAATGGCTCTTAATACAGAAAAGAAGGTCGAGACCATTCCATCACATATAAATACAGTCACTGTAAATGTGCTAGAGGCTGAGGTAATATATTGTCTCTCGAGTTCCTAAATAGAAGCTCTGTTCTCTAAGAATAGTTCTACTTCAAGCAGAGTACATGTGCCAGAAAAAAAGGTAAATATTTGGAAATTTGAATAATTTTGCTTTCAGGGGAGAGAAGAAAAAAATATATAGTTCCAAATATTTTCAGTAGCTTTTGTTTATCAAAGCTGAAGGCCGAATTCAGAGTTCAGGGAACGCTGTGTGCTTGTTGTTTAAAAAAGTTATTCTTTCAGTTCAGGGGAGAACATCATTTCAGACAGGCTCGCAAAAAATTGGTCTACGGCTTCAGGTGAAAGTTCGACCAAGTTTGAAAATGCCGCAACAGTGCAGTCGTGAGAATGATTGCTATCATCGATGTCAGGATCAGCAATGCTCACAGAAGGTCGTACCTGGGTGATGCTGCTCTCACCTCGTACTTCACTACCCCCTAATCGTAGTGGTGAAGTTTCAACGAATGCCGTCATCAGAATGGGTAGCCGCTGGGGACAACACGATGCATGAGCCGTTACAGGACTTAGCAAAGTATCTGTATCCAATGGTACTGCTGATGGTAGTGTAAGACAAACGTCCAACACGCATTCTTCTCCGCATAGCATACATCGAAGCACAGGTAAGATGCAATTCTACCAGATGGGTCTGAATGAAAGAAACCAGGTCATATTCAGATCTCTTAGCCGGGCTAATCCAAGGACTTTAGTTATGCGGTCCCGATAGCGTATAGCTAGGATCGTTTCTTCCATCGTTGCTGGAGTCTTGTCTGCGACTTGGCTTGCCATATCGGAGCAGAAGGATCAAAAATAAAATTCCTGCTACGAGTCCCAAAAGAAGTGGTAGGCCGCCAAAGACAGAATGGACAAAATTAGGAAAAATGCCCAGAACTGTTTTGAAGGGTGTTAACAGTCCCGAAAAAATTGTCTTAAATACATGTGGGATGCCACTGGTATATGACATATTTAGGATTTGGCTTAGCATTTCTGCGAAATGCACGGGGCAATTTGTTGATAGAAGGGTATGTATCTCTGCCGTTGTCCTTGCAACTTGCAGATCATACGTTTCTTTTGATGACGTTAAAGGCACAGTTGTCTGTAAAAGAACAGACTTTATTCTGCTTAAAGTATCAATTCGAATAGAAGAGATATTCAAAGAAGGCCAAATTGTTGCCTCCGTATCTGGGTGCTGTTTGGATAAAATACTTGCATACAGCAAGTGACCATGGAACTCACGCTGACGCGATAGGCTTTTCCTGGCACCATGCCACAACAGCTATGGTCCATTATTAGAATATAGCTCCCGTTAGAAAGCCGTCTAAAGAATGGCTCTATCTGTGTTGCAGGTGTGCCATGCTGGTGACAGGAAAGGTTATTTGAAGTCCCCTCACAGGCCCCATGCAAGTTAATACCTTGACACAGAAGTATACCGCTCAGTGATCGTTTACAATTGTTACCACTAAGAAATACATTCTGTTTCTTTTCACTGTAACATGTGTATGTATAAGGTCATTTCCATGATGACTTGATGTACCCTTTACCCAACCTTTCATACTGGCCCGCTGATATATACTCTTGGCAGTATTTAAATTGGAAAGTTGTTATCGGAATTGTAATTATTCCGTGTATTATCCATTCAATGACAGGTCTTTCTGACATTGTCAATGGTAATCTCTCAAGTTTTTCAATGCTCAGAATCGTATGGTCTGCTCCTTTTTGTGCCAAACTGATTTGTTTATCAGTAAGGTTAAAGATAGAGAATAACGTTGTGTTGATTAAACGCCACGGTACGTAGCCTGAACGCAGATTTTGCAACGTCCAGCCAAGCTGTACAATAGAACGTAATTGGGACTGACCATGTTGTAAAATTAGTAAATCCTGCTCTATTATATCAATAGCAGATGATACAATACTGTCCAGTGAATATATTCTGGAGGACAGAGTCATTAACCCATTGTCCACAACAGAAAGTGATTTTTCCAAATTAATACGATCAATTTCTCGTATTTTCTCTGCTGTTTCAATTTGTGTTTCTTTCCAAGCTTCGTTGTACGCAGCTTATATACCGGCCGCTATGAAACATTTTTGACGCTGTTTGCGTGGTCCCATTATGAAATCACGCAAGTCAGCACCGTCTTTAAGTAAAATCAAGTGTTGCTTAATTTCTGCCAGTGTGGATTTTTGTAGCCATTCGAGGCATAGTTTCCCCACACTGTATGTTGTAACTATCCCTGGATGTTGTCTCTGGGAGTATCTTGTGTCTGGCCTGGTCAATTTGAACCCCTGTATTTTTTTCAGGAATCTATCTTGACAGTTATTTGTGTCTGTGGGCCAGATCAACCATTTTTTCCAATCAGGATGTGTTCTGTTTTGGTTAAAAATATGGGATACGTCTATCTCAAAATCTGTGGTGCTATTACTGTCAGGTATTGGCTTTGGAATAGACGGTTTGTTTAATTCTTTTATCTTGGCTAGGCCAAGACAAGTAGTCTGTTGAATGGTATCATTCAAGAATATTATTTGTTCTGGGATCATGCAGGCTCTAAATAATGCTTCTAGACCTTGAACCTGCCAATCTTTGGTACCCCAGATGGATTTTGTTTCAATGTTGTTTTTCCAGAAATCAAAACCTAATGTAATCATTTTTTCATAAAATGTTTCTGAATAAATCAATTTAGTATTTGTCAGCATTGTTTTCACCCCTGTCTTATTTAACAGTTTGAAATAAAACGTTTCTGCATCACTTTGTCAAAGGGTCAGTACCTGGAATTCCAGATTTCCGTAGGAACGCCTGGCTGAAGGTGTGATGCTAATTTCCCAACTCCCTTACACCACTGGACCAGATTTCTCTGACCCCAGAGATGAGGGGGAAAGGGGAAGTGGATGACAAACAAGAGAGACAGACACACTCGTGACTTCACTTCTTCTTCTTCAGGAAATGATAGTTCACCTGTAAGAGTTAACAGACCATTACTCCATTCTCACAGCATCTGAATTTAGACTAAATACACTTTTATTCTAACCCTCCTATTACCTGACTAGTGTGTGCTTTAGCCTCTCTCTGAATTGACTCAAAAGGCTGGGTAAGCATAGGAGCTGATTTTCTAGTGCTTGATCAAAGTCCTATGCATTGAAAATAAGGCTTCAATAACTGACGCTGTTGCTGAGTTCTCAAGGATTGAACTATTATCTCTAAGCAAGTTCCCAACTGGATTGACTGTGTTGCTGAAGATTAAGTTGGTAAGTAAAAATATATATATATATTTCCATCTACATACAGGAACCAGAACGTTGAATGAACAAACACTGCTGCCAAAATTCTCAGAGAATTTGGGAACTGAAAGTAATACGATTTTATTCCAGAAGGTGGCGCTCTAATACAAGTCTAAAAGTTTCTTGCGCCACATTCGAGGTTTGAACTGTACTAGAAATCGAATATCTTCCTCGGGCTTAATTCAAGTTCAAAAGTCAGATTGTTCTTACAGTACAGGTAATTAGACAGCGTTGAACCATTCGTGAATCTCACTGGAAAGACATCTCCAGAGCGCACCGGTACTTCAAGGAAAATTCTTACCGGAGTCAAAGTTGCTGGAGAAAGGGAATCGACTGAACAGGAAACGCTGAACAAACTGGTAGCGTTTCATGAGGGAAAAACTCAACGGAGGTTGAGAACAGCTGACGAATTCCAAACTGCTCCAAAGAAATTGCGGGGCGGACAGGGAATTACCGGAACAAGGTGACAGTGACTGAATATGGTAGGAAAAGGACCCAAAACTATTATTACCGCGATAAGCGGCTCAGAAGATAAGAGAGAGCACGGAGGCTACCGTCTCTCAGGGAATGACGGTTGAAGTGCGCAGCAGAACAGTTGCACGCGCATCAAGTATCTACATTCCGAACCAGATGGAATGACTAGAACGCTGACAGCTCAATTAATCTGTGGCATCAGAGGCGGCTGCCACCATCTTGCGTCTGAATTTTGCCACCAACAGCGTCCAATTTGCAGCTCTGCCAAAAAACTTAGTATTGTCCAGGAACAGCTGGGGAGGGACTTTACTTGTTTTAGAGACTAAGTCATGACCATTCCTGACACACTTGTGTTAAACCCTCAGAAGTATGGGAATTTCTCGTAAAATGTTTTCGAACTGCTTTTAGGTGGAGTTGCACAATGGTCCCATTGATTATAATTAAAAACATTTCTAGGTTGAGCAGATTTGTGCAAATAGTGATGTTCAAAGTGATTATAACAATACATTTCTTCATAATTTGATGAACCCTGTAGGTAATCATGTTCTGTAAATTTTGCTGACATTACTAAATCTGACATCATATCATTAATACTTTGAAGGTCCCAATCATCAGAGAATGTACTCGGTTTTACAAAGTCACTTAATGAAACCTTGAACTGATGTGGATATTTCAAGAGCTCAACCGGGCCATAGATTTTATAATCCGTTTTATCCCATGCTACCCCACCGGGTATTGGATTGGCTGTGACATTCACTGATGATAGTTCTCTTTTCTCGATGTGAGATGACTTTTTTGGCTTAAGGACCAAGTTGATGTTCTGACTTGCTGTGTCCATTGTACTGTATTTTCCCTCAATGAATTTTCCCAAACAAAGAACCATGATGAGCCAAAGCAGGAGGAATAGTACACCTAACACAATCCAAAATTCAATCCATGGAGAAATCAGATAGGTTTCTTTGAGTTGATGAAAGAGTTCTGTTGCTTTGTCTTTTAAAGTTTTTGTTGCTGGCGTTTCTTCCTGTTCGCTTGGATCTTCAGAAAAGTTATCGAAATTGATGAAGTAGCCAGATGCAGTTCTGTCAATTGTTGGAATTGCTTCCGGATTTTCAGTTGCTTTTGCATTTTTTGTTTCACTAGCATAGTCTGAGGCTACATCGTTGTAGACTGGTGTTTCTTGACGAACTGTTGCAATTTGGGTTTCAAGAGGCACAAGTTCCATGGCATTGTTGCATAGTCCTTTTTTATTCACTGCTGGTTTATCAAATGTGATTAGTCTCTCAGTTTGAACCTCTTGGATTGTAGAAAATGTTGGTACTCTGCTATTTCTTGGGAGTCCACTGGGCCTACTACTTATTATGGGCCACATGATTGTGGTTTTACCAGGTCGATGGATACAACTCGGTTCTCCTTTTTACCAGCAAGGGGCGGTAGTACAACTGATCTTGTTCCGCTGATAGCTAAGACAGGTACTGCTTTTCTGTAAGAAGGCCCAAATTCCTTCTTAACCGCGATCTTCTCTCTGACCAGATCCCCAATCTTTGGAATCCAGACCGGCCTTGCTGGGACAGGTGGTCTATCTTCAGTGGCTGTCGTTTTAACTTTACGTTGCTCAGGCCTTTTCTTGTTTCACTTAAGTCCTGTAAAATAGCCAAACGATCTTTGATATCAAAGCATTTTTCTTCTACCACTGAAGTCTGACTATCTAAGTCCTGAATATGCATTCTAGTCCCGAACAATAGTTCGTACGGACTGAAACCTTTCAGAGAATTTCTTGGCAGATTATTAAGATTACGTTGGACACTTGTTAAATGTTGGACCCACCCATCACCCGAACCTAATACCCTCGCCGTTCTAGATCGCTTTATGTCCCGGTTTTTTCTTTCCACTGTCCCATTTCCCTTAGGATTGAAGGGACAAGAGTACCGCAATGCAATGCCCATGCTGGTCATGGCCTCCTTATAAGCTCGAGAGCTAAAAGCAGGACCCTGGTCAGAATGTAGCATGCCAATTGCGTATGTGCCGATATGGACTCGCAAATCTTTTATAACAGTTCTGGCGTCAGCCGAGCGCTGGTGTCTACATTTTAAGTGAATCTAGTCTTAAACATAAATGGGACGCATTTCTCCTATTAGATTTTTGCGTATAGATAGCCTTATGCTTTCTAAAAGAAGGGTCCTGGCATTACTCTGGCCGGTTCGCCACTGCGATCTCTGTTGCAGTTTTGATAGCCCATCGCAAATTTGTAGTTATGCAGGCTCATACCCGGCCACCAGTATTCTGATTGTAATTCTTTCACAGATTTCATGATCTCCTGGTGCCTTAGACCTTATCCCATATGTGCTTCTTGAATCAAGAAGATTCTCCTGTTCGTGTTTGGAATCACTCTATCCCCCACTCCAGGGATTCCAGCAAAAGGAACGGAGTTTGCATCAATTATGTATGTATAGTTGAGCGGATAGTTCACGGGTAGTGCTGCACAGTCGCCTTTTGAAGACGTTTTTACCGCCAGCATGGTTTCCCCGTCTATGTATTTTTCTGAACGCATTTTTGTGGCTACGAAAGCCTGTTTAGTTGCTTCTGCTGTGGCTGTGTCAGCCAATGAATTCCCTGCAACGTGAACGCCATCACGCTGATGACTCAGTGTATGTATCACGTGAGTCTTTTGTAGTTCTTTCTGTAAAAGAACTACTTGTTCCCAAAGCATATTATGCTTTATTGTGGCACCTGTGTCATCTTTGTAATCGTTTTGAACCCAGTTCTGCAAGTCATTATTGTAAGATTTGACGCAGTAATGCGAATCGCACACTATTAGTGTCGGGAATTCACGATCGGCAATATCGAGCGCCATCTTCAAAGCTAGTAGTTCAGTTCGTTGAGCTGAACTATCTTTTATAGATTGAGACATAGTTACCAGTGGTCTCAATTTACCTCCGTGCCACCGGCATTTAACAACCGCACACGCCGCACTGTCAGCTTGCTTACCACCAACTGCGGGTTGTGCTGATCCGTCTGTATATATTACACAGGCGTAAAGTTGTAGTGGCAGAATTTCGATTGGCAGAGGATATTCTTTTTCATATGTTAGATCTTTTAGTTTTTTCATGTTCGGGTCAAAATAGTATTTTACCTTTTCTGTAGCAAGAGAATTTTCCCATTGTATCCACTTTGGATCCAATGCCACGGTAGTCAAATTGCGTGGGCTTGTTAATGCCTCAAAGGCTGATTCTGCTGTTAAAACAGTTATCTGTCTGCCTTGGGCTTGGTCTCTTTCTTTTGCTACAGCTGTTTCAACCGCATTTACAATGTTTTTTCAGCTTGTGTGTACAAATGTGATTTGTAAGCTATTGGTACCATTTCTCCCTCATTAGAGGTCAGGTACGTGAATCCGCATCTTCCTGGGATGACTCGGATTACAAGGTTGCGTATGTTTTCGCGTGTTTGTAATTTTGTTTTAGCTAACATGTCTGTTTGCAATGACCTCAAAATTTCTGTGTGTTTTTGAGTCCAATTGATTGGTTTACAATCAGGTTTTATTAATTCCTAGAGAGGTTTCACCCTCTCCGCATAATTTAGAATATAAGTTCTTCCGAAATTCAGGAAACCTAGTATTGATTGTAAGTTCTTCAGCGTTTTTGGTGCTTGGAGTACAGCCCATTTCTCTAAGAAGTTGTCTGCTAGGCTTTTGCCTTCACTTGATAATTCATATCCTAAAAACAGGACTGTTAGATGGGCAATTCGTGACTTTTTAAAGTTGAATTTGTAACCCTCAGCTGCAAACCCAAGTATTATGGTGTTTACTCTTTTCAAGTGAGTATCCAAGTCATCATCTGTTAGATAGATGTCATCGACATAAGATAATGCCTCATCATCATACATTTGTAGTAACTCTGTTACCCTTGCTGAGAATAATCCTGGGCTGTTCTTGAATCCCTGTGGGAGTCGACAGAAATTTCCTGCGACCCCATTATTGAGAAAGCGGTCAAATACCTGCTTTCAGGTGCAATGTTTTGACAAAAGAATCCATTAGAGATGTCTAATGTTGTTTTGTATATTTTGCGCACGATGTTATTCATTAGTGCTGCACTGTGTGAGTTTTGTACTGCAAATGTTTTGCAACATGAGTTAAGGTGTCTGTAGTCCAAAACTAGACAATATGAATCGTCTGGTTTGGAGACAGGAAACACAGGATTGTTCATTTGTGAGGTGCATGTTTCAATCACCCCCTGGTATTCAAGTTGATCTAAGATCTCCCTGACTTGCTTTTTAGCTTCATGCTTAATTGGGTACTGCCTTTGTGCAGTTGGATGACATTTTAACTGGATTTTGTGAGGAGGAGAGTCCTCATCCCATCCTACATGATTTTTATATAATGCAGGAGCTTGGGCTACTGCCCATTTTCTTGCATGTGTATATTTTTTATGTATTGAAATATGATTTGAGAAGGCAGGCATAATCATTTCTTTGCCATGAGGGCACTCCCTGACAAACTCTGGTGGCCAGTCTTTCTCAGCTAAAAGGATGTCATAGCCTTTGGAAAGTTTATCCCAAAATAGACCCCTTACTTTCTTAGTCTTATCTCCCTCTATACGCAGTGTTATTTCGTATAATTTATGAGGTTTGCTAATTCTGGTATCTGAAGTCTCCACCTGAATGTATTCATTCGTGTCCACTGTCTCCAGAAGATTCATCAGGATCTTGCGAGCTATGGTCACTTCTGCTGCGCTGTCTAGCATTGTCTGGGCCCACTCTCCGTTTTTCAGTTGTGTCCTCAGTATCCTCGGCATGTTTAATTATTTTAATACTGGCTACCTTTTTTCTTGGAAATTGTAATTTTTTACTTTGATGAGCAGGTTCCTTGTCTTTGGACTTGACGTGCTCTTCCCTGTGTTCTGACCGTCCTCTTCTTTCCGATTTCTGTGAGGAAGTCTGAAAAGATCGAGAGGGACGTGTATCAATATCTTGATATCTATCAGGTTTCTTCAAATTATCCCTATTTCTAATGTTCACTTTTCTCAGAGGGCTCCCTCTGGGGAGACTTGTTCCCTCGTTCAGGAGATCTTTCTCTTCGTTGAGGAGACCTTCCTCTGGACTGGAATTTTTTTTCTTTGGGAGTGGATTGTTTATTTCCATTCCAGCTCTTTTTTGGAGTGTTTAGATTATTTTTAATAAATATCTTTTCAGGATTTTCAGTTAGTTGGGGTTTTACTGGTTTCCCACCCAAACTATCTCTACCTAGTTCTTCATAGGATTTTTCTATGATTCTGGCAAGTTCAAATGGTTGTTCTGCTATATCTGTTTCTTTCAATTTCTGGTGGATCGCCACAGATGCTGCTTCTCCCTTTATGTTGTCTAATAATATAGCCGCGACATGCTTGAAGTCTTTCAGTAATTTCATACCCAGAGTTAAAGCAGGTTCTGGACCGTATTCATTTTGAATCTGTCTTAGCACATCTGGTATGATCGCCATGGACGGAACACCATGTGTTTTTGTGTAAATGGAAGCAAAGACTGTGCCCCAAGTGTCACAGTCCTCCACATGTGGTGCGATCCCCATTGGAAGACAGATAGTCAGAATTCTGTGTTTCTCAGTAGGTGTAGTATCAGGAAATACTGCCTCTATTTGAGTTATTTTTTGTGCTAACCAGAATGGAATTTGTTCCAGTTTTATGGGTACTTTACCAAGACATGATTGTATGTTCTATGGTGTAATTTTGTTTGTGTTCCCCTGATGAGGGGTCAGCTGTGGAATGTTAATAGCTGGTTGGACTGTTGAAGTCCGCGTTACATATTGGACTAATTGTCTATGTATTTTAATTAGTATTTTTAGCTGAGCTAAAAGTTCCCGGTCTGACATTTTTTCAATGTCTGGATGTGGTGTGTAGCTGGCTAGAACCGGCCACGTAGCTCCTGGTCTACCTAGTGGACCGAGCCTGGTGATGTGATTGTTATGTTTTAGGGCGCCTTTAAACCAGAGCAGGTGCTCTTGGTAATTTAGTGGGATTTCAATCTCCTCGAAAGGAGTGTATTCATCCGGAGGTTCCTCTATTTTGTAATAGTGGAAGTCGTGTGTCACAGCATTTGCTGCTGGAAAGTGTATCCATGAATAGAATACCTCTGTCTGCCGATATTCATGGGCCTCTACCACGAATATGACTGTACCACCTCGCGATGTCAGTCCATTTTCTATAAGTTTAAGAGTTATAGTTTTTCTTATGTTGACCGGAATGAGTATAACATTCGGGTCATTGTCTTGGAGACTTGTGTCATCCTCTAGGAGTTGAGCTGCTATTCTAGCTGCCTCCCTTTCGTTTTCACTTTCCCCATTTTACTGACAGAAAGCTTTTTGTTGCAGATCAAGTTTCAAGGAAACAAAAGATTAGGTGCACAATATTTTGGAACACTGTATCCTTCAACGTTAACTAAACCAAAAACTATACATAGGAATC
This sequence comes from Lissotriton helveticus, assembly GCF_964261635.1. Classification (NCBI taxonomy): domain Eukaryota; kingdom Metazoa; phylum Chordata; class Amphibia; order Caudata; family Salamandridae; genus Lissotriton; species Lissotriton helveticus. The sequence goes on along the minus strand of NC_136067.1, from coordinate 1,273,991,814 downwards.
TGTTCCTACTAAGTTCCGGCGGATTTTAACCTTTTACCCACTCCAGACGTCTATTGGAGTTTTTACGGGAAAAAGGGTCTGTGTAAAAAAGCACGACTGAGTTACTCTAACGTCTTGCGCTAGATTTTACGCCTTACCAAATGTTGGGCGCCATGTAGTGTAGTTCCTATATTCCCTATAGGCTCTGCGCATTGGAATAATATAAACAGCAGTGTAGACATAGGACTGAGGTCGACTAGGTCTCTACTGACTATATTAGACTTAAGGTTTGCCAGCTAGCTCAGAGGTCACTAGAAACTTTCTCGAATAAACGAGGAGGAGTTTAACCTCCTTGGATAGACAAGAAGGGATTAGCTTCTGACAACCATAAAACATGACAACTGTGCTCCCTCAGAATAAGAGTGTATCTCTAGAGTCGTGTGAAAACAATAGACCGCTATTTCACTCAGTCAAGTGTGCATACTTAGTTTCACCAGAGTGCAGAGAAAAGAGAGACGGGCGTTTTCAATAAAAGGTGTTATTTATTGAGCAGTCTTCTTTCTCGTGCAAGAGAAATGAATTGCCACAATTGCAATACTCGTAGTAAAGTAAAGTGCGTACAGTAAAAGGAGGATTATAAAATAATACTGTAAAAGCATTGATATGGTTTCTTAGCCATATGATACTTTAAAATAGATAAAATATATACATACATATATACATTGACTAACGTACTCAACTGGTGCTTCTAAATACGCCTACCCCGGTGTACCTGACCTAAGCCTAATACGTGGGAAGGAGTAAGTAAGTAGCAGTTTAAGTTAAGTTTGTTTTTCCAAGAATCTGACTCAAGAATTCTCTTTAAGGGTTTAGTCAGCTCCGCACCTGGGTAATAGAAAGCAGGAGGTCTTGTATCTCTCTTTCAGGACTCGATATCCCAGTAACCCGCAAGGGTATCTGGAAACACCGGAGCTGGATTTCTCGGCAGGAGAAAAGACAGGGTCTCTCTCAGTGCGTCAAAAGGGAGGGGCGGCGTCCGTGGGCTCTCCCATCAGCTGGGCTCTCGGGCAAGTAGATAGCCGCTCTGCTCCAAAACCACCACCGTGTGTTTGCTTAAGGCAACGTTGGTATATTTATACCTGAAAGGTGCCGGGTTTGACGTAAGGTTGGACATAAGACGTCAATAAAGATGTCACTAAGAACTGGCCGTTCTTACAGTGCTCACAGGAGTTCTAGGACGAAATCAAAACAAAAGCAATGGGGATTTCCCAGGTTGCTGGAGGTTTGGTTTGTTTAGAGAACTCGTGCTTTCTAGGAGTCCGGGGAAGTAGCCTTGCTTAATGTGACTGCATGGGCTACGACTAAATATGGATATGATTCTTATGCCTTTATAGGGATATTATTTATTATAACCGTACAAGGGCATAAAATAGAAATATCGAATTAGGTTCCTAGATAAAAACACAATATTAGCAAGTTGGCTCTTTGGCAGCATTTCAAAGGTCATTCTGCTTCATGGACTTTGTGATTTGTGCGCAGTCGCAATTTCTCCAAGATGAAGTTCAGCAATAGGCGTCCAGCCCAAATTGATTCACATGTAAGAATAGAAAAGAAATAGTTTGAGAACACAGAATAAATTAATGCACTGTATACCCCTTATCTCTACTCTATTCCCATTACTTTATATTTAACTATTGCGTTAGAGTTAAGCAGAACAAGCAGCTTAGCAAAAGCAGCAGTGCAAGCTTCATGCATGCTTTAGGACACAGGCAGCCATCTTAGTTCTAGTGCGCAGAAGCAAAAGATTCCCACCAAAGCAGAAAGTACGTCATGTCACTTGAGTGTGACAGATGCATGCGCAGTAAGAAATCCCGCGTAGCAGCGGCCATATTAATGCAAGCGGATTATCGTTAGTAAAAGCACATATGCAAGCTTCACTTAGATGTCATGTAATGCAATATTAATAGGACAAAACATGTTGATTAGTACATTAACGTTATGTCGAGAGGACTGAATACAAGCAAGTCGCATTACGTGCGAATCCTTGCTCCATCAATCCCCTCTTTGATGATATTTTACCCTTGGAAGCTGCTGGGGACCCTTGGAAGCTGCTTTCTGCTGATACCTACCCGGATTGCTCTACCCTCTGCGGATTGTGAAGGAGCGTGGTCTCTCGCCTGCCCTTTGTGGGAAACGGACCTTCTCCACGAGCCGACCAGCACCTCGCCGGACCCGCTTCGCGGGTCCCGCAGCGCGCCATCTGCTGCTGGTGACTGCTGTTTGTCTGCTGTTTGCCTGCTGTTTGCCGAGGAGGAGCGCGGGGAAAGGCAAGTCGACCAGCGGGGCTGCGAGCACAGGCAGGGACTCCAGTATCCAGGAGCCCCTGCGCGCCCAACCTGCAACACCTGGGCTGCTCTCCCCGCTGGCCACGCCCCCCGCCAACTGAGTGAAAACTGGGCTTCACTCTCGCCCCTGTGGGACCCTTGGAAGCTGCTTTCTGCTGATACCTACCCGGATTGCTCTACCCTCTGCGGATTGTGAAGGAGCGTGGTCTCTCGCCTGCCCTTTGTGGGAAACGGACCTTCTCCACGAGCCGACCAGCACCTCGCCGGACCCGCTTCGCGGGTCCCGCAGCGCGCCATCTGCTGCTGGTGACTGCTGTTTGTCTGCTGTTTGCCTGCTGTTTGCCGAGGAGGAGCGCGGGGAAAGGCAAGTCGACCAGCGGGGCTGCGAGCACAGGCAGGGACTCCAGTATCCAGGAGCCCCTGCGCGCCCAACCTGCAACACCTGGGCTGCTCTCCCCGCTGGCCACGCCCCCCGCCAACTGAGTGAAAACTGGGCTTCACTCTCGCCCCTGTGGGACCCTTGGAAGCTGCTTTCTGCTGATACCTACCCGGATTGCTCTACCCTCTGCGGATTGTGAAGGAGCGTGGTCTCTCGCCTGCCCTTTGTGGGAAACGGACCTTCTCCACGAGCCGACCAGCACCTCGCCGGACCCGCTTCGCGGGTCCCGCAGCGCGCCATCTGCTGCTGGTGACTGCTGTTTGTCTGCTGTTTGCCTGCTGTTTGCCGAGGAGGAGCGCGGGGAAAGGCAAGTCGACCAGCGGGGCTGCGAGCACAGGCAGGGACTCCAGTATCCAGGAGCCCCTGCGCGCCCAACCTGCAACACCTGGGCTGCTCTCCCCGCTGGCCACGCCCCCGCCAACTGAGTGAAAACTGGGCTTCACTCTCGCCCCTGTGGGACCCTTGGAAGCTGCTTTCTGCTGATACCTACCCGGATTGCTCTACCCTCTGCGGATTGTGAAGGAGCGTGGTCTCTCGCCTGCCCTTTGTGGGAAACGGACCTTCTCCACGAGCCGACCAGCACCTCGCCGGACCCGCTTCGCGGGTCCCGCAGCGCGCCATCTGCTGCTGGTGACTGCTGTTTGTCTGCTGTTTGCCTGCTGTTTGCCGAGGAGGAGCGCGGGGAAAGGCAAGTCGACCAGCGGGGCTGCGAGCACAGGCAGGGACTCCAGTATCCAGGAGCCCCTGCGCGCCCAACCTGCAACACCTGGGCTGCTCTCCCCGCTGGCCACGCCCCCCGCCAACTGAGTGAAAACTGGGCTTCACTCTCGCCCCTGTGGGACCCTTGGAAGCTGCTTTCTGCTGATACCTACCCGGATTGCTCTACCCTCTGCGGATTGTGAAGGAGCGTGGTCTCTCGCCTGCCCTTTGTGGGAAACGGACCTTCTCCACGAGCCGACCAGCACCTCGCCGGACCCGCTTCGCGGGTCCCGCAGCGCGCCATCTGCTGCTGGTGACTGCTGTTTGTCTGCTGTTTGCCTGCTGTTTGCCGAGGAGGAGCGCGGGGAAAGGCAAGTCGACCAGCGGGGCTGCGAGCACAGGCAGGGACTCCAGTATCCAGGAGCCCCTGCGCGCCCAACCTGCAACACCTGGGCTGCTCTCCCCGCTGGCCACGCCCCCCGCCAACTGAGTGAAAACTGGGCTTCACTCTCGCCCCTGTGGGACCCTTGGAAGCTGCTTTCTGCTGATACCTACCCGGATTGCTCTACCCTCTGCGGATTGTGAAGGAGCGTGGTCTCTCGCCTGCCCTTTGTGGGAAACGGACCTTCTCCACGAGCCGACCAGCACCTCGCCGGACCCGCTTCGCGGGTCCCGCAGCGCGCCATCTGCTGCTGGTGACTGCTGTTTGTCTGCTGTTTGCCTGCTGTTTGCCGAGGAGGAGCGCGGGGAAAGGCAAGTCGACCAGCGGGGCTGCGAGCACAGGCAGGGACTCCAGTATCCAGGAGCCCCTGCGCGCCCAACCTGCAACACCTGGGCTGCTCTCCCCGCTGGCCACGCCCCCGCCAACTGAGTGAAAACTGGGCTTCACTCTCGCCCCTGTGGGACCCTTGGAAGCTGCTTTCTGCTGATACCTACCCGGATTGCTCTACCCTCTGCGGATTGTGAAGGAGCGTGGTCTCTCGCCTGCCCTTTGTGGGAAACGGACCTTCTCCACGAGCCGACCAGCACCTCGCCGGACCCGCTTCGCGGGTCCCGCAGCGCGCCATCTGCTGCTGGTGACTGCTGTTTGTCTGCTGTTTGCCTGCTGTTTGCCGAGGAGGAGCGCGGGGAAAGGCAAGTCGACCAGCGGGGCTGCGAGCACAGGCAGGGACTCCAGTATCCAGGAGCCCCTGCGCGCCCAACCTGCAACACCTGGGCTGCTCTCCCCGCTGGCCACGCCCCCCGCCAACTGAGTGAAAACTGGGCTTCACTCTCGCCCCTGTGGGACCCTTGGAAGCTGCTTTCTGCTGATACCTACCCGGATTGCTCTACCCTCTGCGGATTGTGAAGGAGCGTGGTCTCTCGCCTGCCCTTTGTGGGAAACGGACCTTCTCCACGAGCCGACCAGCACCTCGCCGGACCCGCTTCGCGGGTCCCGCAGCGCGCCATCTGCTGCTGGTGACTGCTGTTTGTCTGCTGTTTGCCTGCTGTTTGCCGAGGAGGAGCGCGGGGAAAGGCAAGTCGACCAGCGGGGCTGCGAGCACAGGCAGGGACTCCAGTATCCAGGAGCCCCTGCGCGCCCAACCTGCAACACCTGGGCTGCTCTCCCCGCTGGCCACGCCCCCCGCCAACTGAGTGAAAACTGGGCTTCACTCTCGCCCCTGTGGGACCCTTGGAAGCTGCTTTCTGCTGATACCTACCCGGATTGCTCTACCCTCTGCGGATTGTGAAGGAGCGTGGTCTCTCGCCTGCCCTTTGTGGGAAACGGACCTTCTCCACGAGCCGACCAGCACCTCGCCGGACCCGCTTCGCGGGTCCCGCAGCGCGCCATCTGCTGCTGGTGACTGCTGTTTGTCTGCTGTTTGCCTGCTGTTTGCCGAGGAGGAGCGCGGGGAAAGGCAAGTCGACCAGCGGGGCTGCGAGCACAGGCAGGGACTCCAGTATCCAGGAGCCCCTGCGCGCCCAACCTGCAACACCTGGGCTGCTCTCCCCGCTGGCCACGCCCCACCGCCTATCACGTACCGATAGTGCTGACTCTTAAGGAAGGAGCCACCCCCGCTACGCGGGAGCGTGCGGGAGCGCGCCGGGAGAAGCCCGGGACAAGGGCGGGACCGTCTGTGGCCGTCCGGGGCCGAAGGAGGCCGGGCTGGGCCACAACCCCTGGTCAGTGTGAAACTCCATCTTCATCTCCATAGTAAGTGACATAGCTTCCCTTGTACTGTTTTGTTACTACTATGGCAACTGCTGCAAATACAAGTCCTGTAGCCAGCCATTTAACGTCTCTTCCCACAGAGTCTGGCCCCTTGGCCATCGGTCCTTTAGATAAATTCTTTTTTAATCGCTCACTTGTAATAGATAAGGAACTAACTTTGGCAGAGAAGCGTGCCGAGCGCAGGCTTTCTATCGAAATACTTAAGAACTCTACGGACAAGTTTCCAAATGTAGTCTATCCCACTTTGGTAACCCCTCTATCATCAGTGAGCATCCCGGTTACAAACAGAGACTCTGAGGCCTCGGGGGATAAATCAACTGAGACTGTTGTTGCAGTTTTAAATAACACCAGTGGTAGTACATTTGACTTACTATCGCATACAGATGCGGGCCCTCACGTGGTTTCGTTTAACTCTAAAACTGGGGCCAAAAGGAAATGTCCAGTTTTTGTCAAAAGGTGTAAAAAAATGGTCCAACCACTACCAAAAATCAGGAAGTTACATAAACTTGTGACCAGTGGGAATCCAGTCAAAGAACCAGCGCAAAGAACAGGACGTGTAACGTCAACTATTCCTACTTCACAGGATATACAAGATAAAGTGGACAATTCATGTTCTGTTCCAAAAGAATCAAGTATTGGTAATAATGTACTATTCGCGAATGTGCTTCCAGAATTGGAAAAAATGTTTAGACTGGTACTTATTCCCATTGAGGATAGAATTGCAAATCTCATAGATAGGTTAAACCACTTTGAGCAATCAACTTTAGACAATTTCTATTCTACTAAATCCCTGATTAAAAAGAGTAGGTCGGAAACAAGCTCAAATTCTCAGGTTGTAAATAACCCCCATACACAGGATAAGGGTAGAAATACAAGAAATGGCTCACCTATACCTTCCAAACAAAATAAACCCTCAGCTAAAGTCACCACAAAACCCCTAGTTAGGGCTGAGAAAGCTACTTCAGGTTCTGAATCATCGCAGTCCAACTTAACACATCCTGTACAGTCTCCCTTACCCCGGCCACAAAACCAACTGGCCGTTGTAAACGTTGTGGCTACTTCGTGCCAACAAGTGGGTAAAGTTCCAGCTTTTGTGAGCACAATTACCAATACATGCATACCTCCTAACACCACGGGGGTAGGAAATAGGGACAGTGTTAACCAGTCGGCTGTTAAAGCCACAACAGCACCCCTTGCTAATAATAAACAGGTGCTGAAACCAGTCCCCCAACCTCCTCTACAAGTTCCCAAACCTATCCCAACGCCCTTACAAAAGCCACCTTATAGAAAACCCCCTATCAATCTTACTCCAGACTCCTTCCCCTATGTGGCAGTTCTCATCAACGTACCATCTTTACCCCCAGGGCAAAGGGAAAATTTCCAGATGCTTAAAAATAAGACCATGCACTGGTTAAAAGAAAATCGTCCCCTGCCGGGTGACATTGATGGGTTAATAATAGGGGCAAGGAGAATAGACTGGATGGGTTACACATCTAAAACCCTGGGGGGAGACTGTATAGTGGTTAATTTTCAAGATCCTAGGGTGGTGGGATGGATAACAAGGCAAGGATGGGGAACAAATAAGGGCGGTATTGGTATTGTGGATCTCACCTTTTTTTACCCCAGATCAACAAGTGTAACCACAAGCTTACTCAACGAGCCAATAGCCCCCCCAAAGGCGCAATGGCCAGCGACTTCTTTACCACCTCCTCATGTCAGTTTCAATTGTACCCCACACACACACAATAATCCCTATGTAGGATGGCAGGGCTCAGGGTGGGGCTATTGACATACTGGTACTGACAAAATAGGTGGAATCATAAAAGAAGTAGAGGAGCTAGGAGATGTCTGTGGTAACATCATTGCTACAGACATTAAGGAGAATAGCAATGAGGCCGGGTGTGTAGTCGATGAATGTGGTTCTAGACTAGTAACAACAAAACCAAATGTCTTAAACCCTGTAACAGATGATTTAGCTGTGGTCACAGTAGATAACCCAGAAAGGCTGGCAAACCTAACGGGGATATCGATGTCGCCCCATGAATCTTCAATTGCTAAATCTATGGATGGGACAAATGTAGATATTGGTACCTTTTTGTCTTGGAATATCGCCGGATTGGCTAGCAAGCTGGACTCCCAACTTTGGGTGGATTTTATAAGTGGTTTTAACATTTGTTGTTTTCAAGAAACCTGGGCTTGTGATCCATTATTTTGCTTAGGTTACTTGAATTACTATATACCTGCCACAAAAGGGGGAAGAGGGAGGCCAAAGGGTGGCCTAACTGTGTGGGTTAGACAGGGTTTGTTTATTGACATAAAAATCCTAGATAAGGGAAATTGTGATTTACAAGCCCTTAGAATCTCAGTTGTAAATGGTGCTCCAATAGATTTATACAATGTCTATGTGAGAGGTGGTAAAGATGTCAATCCATCTACAATAGAGTTGTTGTCCGATGTTATGGAGGTTAATTCCCAGGGTAACTTAAAGATAGTTGCCGGGGACCTAAACAGAACCTTTGAACCCTTGACCTGTACAAATGCCCTTATCGAGTGCGAAGAGGACAATTTATGGGGAGTACCTTCCTTAAATTTACAACCTGTGAAGCGATGGACTAAAGAGATTCTCCTATTAAATGGAATATGTTTGGAATACGGTCTAAGAGCCCTCAATGGTAGGACACCCGGGGATAAGGAGGGCAGTTTTACCTTTGATAATGGTATTAATAGGAGCCGAATTGACTATATACTGTGTAGTCTCCAGCTGTGGAGTGGGGTTGTTGACATGGTAATCAGGCCCCGGGTTGAAAGTGATCACAACCCCCTATGTGTGTCACATAAGTGGTGGAATGTAGGTTCAAGAAATCGTAACGAGACACATAACGAAACTCCTCTGTTAAGTAACGATGAGCGAAGGTTAAAATGGCCCAAGGTGACAGCAAACGAAGTCACTATGACATACATAATTAATATGGTAGATTATGCTATTTCTGCGATTGAAGCAGTGGCCCTAGTAGCTCCTGGGGACAATGTTATCACAGATATCCACAATAAGTTATTCTCCGCCTTAAGACCATGTTTTTTTATAAAGCAAAGAAAAGGGAAGAAAACTAAAGAAGTGGGTAGGTGGTTCGATAACCATTGTAGAGCAGCACGTCTAGACTTGGGGCATGCGATAAGGAATAGGGATCTTGCAGCAGTAAGAAAGAACAGGAAATTGTATAAAGCAGCCATATATTGTGCAAAAAAGAAATGGGACGAAGACCACTGGGCCCAATTAAAAGAAGCCTCTGATAATAAAGACCCAATGTTATTTTGGAAAATTATTAAGTGGGGTAGTGGCGCGGGCCCTGCAAAACCCGACAATAATGTACCAGTGGAAGCCTGGGTTGACTATTTTGGGCCCCAGTACGCGGAAAGTAATAAGTCTGTGACAGCTGATGAAATAACTCCGGTCTACGCAACCGAAGATCTGTTTTCCCTTAGCGAAGTGGTAACTGCCATTAGTTCCGCGAAAAGCGGGAGGGCGCCAGGCCCGGACGGTATCCCCCCTGATATTTTTAAACACGATGTGGCCAGATGGGCGAGATACATCCTCCTTGTAGCAAACGCATTAGCAAAGGGGGCAGTGGTTCCAGATATCTGGAAATGTGCAACCATTATCCCCGTCCACAAGAAGGGCGACCGCTCATCGCCTGCTAATTACAGGCCTATAAGCTTAATAGCCACCGTGCAGAAGATAGTCGGGAGAATGGTAACCAACCAGCTGATGGACTGGGTAGAAGATAACAGTGCCCTCTCGCCATATCAGGCGGGATTTAGGCGTGCTACCAGTACCATCGACCAGGTCTTTCGCTTCATAATATTGCGGTGGAAGACCGTAGAGCTGGGGAGGGGCAGCCTGTATGTCGCGTTCGTTGATCTACGGGCTGCGTTCGATCTAGTCCCCAGGCACAAACTATGGTCGGTGCTCCAAAAGCTGGGGATTCCTGCAGAACTGCTAACCTTAATCATGCAACTGCACGAATCCAACTATGCCAGAGTCCAATGGGGAGGAAGTAGCGAGACAACGGTGGACTTTCCTGTTGAAAGGGGTGTTAGGCAGGGATGTTCCATGGCCCCTTTACTTTTCTCGTTATTCATTAACGGGATAGTCGAGAGAATGTTGAGGGCTAGTGTTGATGCCCCATCGTTAGCGAACACCAGGGTCCCGATCCTGATGTTCGCTGACGACACTCTTATTTTGTCAAAGACTCCTATGGGGCTACAACGTGCATTAGGCATCTTTGATGCTTTTTGCTTGGAGCATGGGCTAGAGGTAAATGTAGGAAAAACCAAACTAATGGCCTTCTCTGCTGGACGCAGAAGCGATCCTAAAATTACCCTAAATAACAGCAGGCTCGATATAGTCAAGGAATTTACATATTTGGGAGTGCAGATTGCAGGGGGGACAGGCTGGACGCATCACGTCAACAAAGTAGTCCTAAAGCACCAGCAGTTATCGGGGGCCCTAAGGGGGGAACACCGTAAATCAAAAACAAAACCTATAAAACCCGCTTTGGCGGTGTATGATGCGAAGGTTTTGGGTGCCACCCTATACGGCGCAGAACTATGGGCTTGGAATGGTCTGACGGCTCTTCAGACTTCCGAGAACAAGTTCATGCGTGGTATTACAGGTCTCCCCCAGAGCACCCCCCTAACCCCATTGTTCCTGGAGCTTGGCAGACGCACGATTATCGACAGAGCTCGACTGCGTCCAGTCCTTTACTGGAGGCGCCTCTGGACGACTCCGGAAATAAGGCAGTACGCTGAGAGCTTTTTGTGGATAATCAGGGAAGACATCTTCCACAAAATAAAATGGTTAAAACACCTGAAGACCATGTTGGAAAATCTAGGGTTCTCAAATCTTTGGAACAACCCCGAGGGAGAAACCTTCCCAAGTAAAGAAGCTCTTAAAAATCAATATTGGGATTGGGTGGGTGGCAAGATGCTGAATGACAATAGGGCAGATTCTATGTCTGGCCGTTTCCTGGAGACCAAAATTTTACCTGTCTTGGAAAACTATTGGGACAATGTTACGGTACCAATGGACAGGAAACTTGTCTTCCAGCTGAGATCAGGATCTATCCCACTCAAGAAATTGACATCTGGCTGGCACAGACCCACCAATAGTCTATGTCCTGCCTGCGAAAATGCTGAGGAGAGCCTTGGCCATTTTCTCTTTTCATGCGAAGCCTACGCGAATCCAAGGAGGAAATGGCTCTCGCCGGTTTGTAAAAATTTGGGGACACGCGAAAGTTCAGTGGCTCTAAGAATCCTATGCACAACACAGCAGGATTCAATAGTTATGGGTGTCGCCAAATACATGGGTTGGGCGTGGGCGATAAGACGACGGTTCTTGGGGGGTCGTATGTAATGAGGTATTCCTTTTTTAGTTTTTATGTATTAGGCATTTTATTGTTTTATCTGTGATCTTGTATGAGCGTACTGTGTTTAATGGATTTCTTATTCTGTATTATGTATTTTGTATATATTCTGATTTAATGTGCTTTTATGAGAATTGTCTCGAATAAAGCTTATACAAACAGAACAGAAACAGATATTTTATATCATCACCAATTAATGAAACAGATGCCAACTTTTCACATTTCACCCAGCTCAATTTCTTTAAACTTTCTATTTTGTTTCTTTCCATTGTTAGTGTGAAAGTTTTTCACTTTCTTGCATATATTTCCATTCAACTCTTCTAATTCAAGCTCATCAATATTTCTCTTTATCCCTCTCTTATTTACTGTATATGTCTTTTTGTGCTTCCGACATTTGCAACAAATTATTATCCCTAAAATCAGTAAGCCTATTCCCACCATTGGCATCAGTATTCTACCTACAAAATGTTTTCCTACATTAGAAAGCCAACTACCTATAGAGGAGAGACCATCGGTAAGTCTCTTCCATGCACTGTCAACCTCCAGTGGTTTAAGCTCTTTTTCCAAATTAGTAATATTTCTTACATACCTTTTAATTTCTACACTTTTGTCAGGTATGTAAGTGCAACAATGTTGCGCTTTCAACATTCTACAGACTCCGCCCTCTTTTGCTAATAATGTGTCAAGAGCAAGTCGATTTTGTAAAACCATTGATCTGATCGCAACCAATTCGGTATTGACCATTAAGAACCCTCCAGCAGTATCAGTTGATAACCGATCCACTACTGTTGACAATTTGCAAATTCTTTGCGTATTCAGAGCCACTCCCACTGTAGGTATGAATGCACTAAATATATCACCTACTATTTCTCCAGAACTAGCTCTTTTGCTACGTATTAATCCATTCGTTTCTTCATTGTTTCCAGCGATTTTGTTTACATGATATATCTTTGGGAATACTATTCCAAAATAACAGCTCCCATACCAATGGTCTGGCAGTTTGTAATAAGCCTTGTTTCCGCATATAAATACATTCCAGGAAACACAGGTTCAGTTCCATCTTTGAAATCCCAACCCCCAATTACCTTATAATTGTGTTCACATTCACTGGAACCAATGAACATATTGTTATAATAACTTGTTCTTTCCGTGTGGAGACAGAGTTTCCCTTTCTCTTCGAAATCCAGCAACATAGCAGCATGAGTCTTGCCATTTGAGGTGAACCCTATATTTTCAGCCCATTTAGGAATTTTATGGTTCTTATCATTTGCCTTTCTTTGGAAATTCTCTCTCCTTTTCTCAACCATATTCAAAAATGTTTTCTCTTTTTCACGTAATAAGTATGTTAAATTATTCTTGTGTGCTTCAGCTATATCTATTGTACCTATTTTTTTTATTTTTTTAATCTTTTTTTTTTTTGTCCTCATTTGCCTTTTCTTCAATAAGGTCCATACCAACCACCTGGCATGACTTATAGACGTGATTTGACATATCGGTAGTAGAGATGTCCCATAAGAAGAGATATAGTTGCTTTTTGCTCCATCAAGGTATATTTCAACCTTGTGTTTTCTCTACCCAGTTTATGCAAATTTGTCTTCTCGCCAGTAAAATTGCATAGAAGAGAAAGGATTCCGCCTTGCCTTTTATGTTATCTTCCAACCCAAAGATGACAAGGGAAAGAGTTATTTCTAGAGATGTATTTAGGATAGAGTTTAAAGTTTCCTTCACATCTATCCAGAATTTTTGGATGTCAGGGCATTCAAAAAACATATGTATGTCACAGGCATCTGCTAAATTACATTTATTGCATTTTTTGTTTGGTAGAAATTTAGATAGTTTCAACGGGGTTATGTATGCACGATGTGCGGAGAAAAGGTGGTTTCGTCTTAGCCATGAAGGCTTTACGGTTTTGTATAATAGGGTGAAAGAGTTTTGCCATCTCTCCTTACATGAGATGCCAATTGCCGTTCTCCATAATTCGTCTGGGAGTTGGAATTCCCCATCAATTTCCTCCAAGAGCGGCCAATACCAAGTAGTTACCTCCTTCCCCCCCCCCGTAGCTCTTTCCACCAATTTTTGTTCTATTTTGCTTATTTTCCCTAGGTTGATGTCAGTGCAAATCTGAGATCTCACCCAGCTGTTTAGTTGAATGTATTTAAATCTTGACAGCCCTGCGCCAACCAATTCCTGTAACTCATCCCATGATATAAGGTTACCATCTTTAAGTAGTTGACCCCATCTTATAATGCCTGCTTGTTCTATTATAGTGGAAAGGCTGTCCCACAGACATAATGGTAACCCTGGTGAGTCCCAGATTGGAGAGTAGTTGGAATAGTATGATAGACCCAGTTTCTTTCTGATGTTATACCAATTTTTAGCCCATGATTGTGCAATTTTTAGTTTAATATTTTTAAAGAATTTCTGACACCCAAACTTAAACATAAAGCTATCTGATGTTAGATTAGCCCCCATTAACATAGCCTTATACATAGAATCAGTTGCAAGATTAGACGGCATCTTAAGAAGCATTCTTGAATGTGACAGCTGGAAGGCCCATGAGTAATACATTAAATCTGGCAGTGCAAGGCCCACTTTCTCTCTTCTTCTTCTTAACTTTTTCCACGCAATTCTTGTGGTTCCATATGAATGAGTTAATTTCTCTTTGAGATTTTTAAATCATTTTTGGATCAAAGGCAATAGGAATGGTATTGAAGACAAAGGTGAATTTTGGAAGGATACACATTTTAACCAAGTTCACCCTACCTATAGTTGAAAGTGGTAGATGTGACCAAGATTTTAAAAACTTTTTACTCTCAGTGTGTACCCTTTCCAAATTAGTTTGCCCAATGCTAGTCACTTCTTGGGTTATTCTAATTCCCAAGTAGCGCATCGATGAGGAAATTTTTACCCCCAGCTGAGTGTTAGGTAGATTCCAGGCCATTATCTCACTTTTGCTTGAGTTAATGTCATACCCCGATATGTGGCCAAATTCCTCCGCCCGTTGAATGATTACAGGGTATGCTCTTACTGGGTCAGATGTGAAAATCAGAATGTCATCTGCATACATTGCTACCCGCCTTTCCCACTCTCCAAAGCTAAAAGATGGAATATTAGCCTCGTCCCTTAAAAGTTGAGCGAACGGTTCGATGTATAAATTAAATAGGAGAGGGGAAAGCAGGCAGCCCTGTCTTGTGCCTCTAGTTATATTAAACGCTTAAGTTAGAGATCCGTTGACCATTAACCTTGCAGAAGGAGCACTATATAGCTGTTTGATAGTCCTACAGAAGTTCTACCCACAGTTGAATTTTTTCAAGACATCGTTAAGATATAACCAGTTGACTCTGTCAAATGCTTTAGTTGCGTCCAGAGTCAAGATGGCCAAAGGTACAGAAAAGGCCGTAGCGATGTCTATAGCCCCCACAGCTTCATATGTTAACTCTGCTAGTTGTCTACCCTTGATGAAACCTTTTTGGTCGGGGTGAACGATTTTTCCAATGACACTAGCCAGTCTTGTAGACATAATTGTTGTAAAAAGTTTATAATCATTGTTGAGCAATGATGTTGGTCTGTATGACCCACAGTCCAGTAATGATTACCCAGGTTTCGGGATGAGCACGATTGTAGCTTCCCCCCAGGTTTTTGGGGGCTGGTTCCCGTGTACTAAAATGCCATTAAAGAGTATAGTAAGCACGGGGGTAACTATATCCTCAAGAGATCTATATATTTCTCCAGGCAGACCGTCCGGACCCGCTGCCTTTCCTATTTTGGAGTGGCGAATTGCTTTCTTAACCTCGTCTTCAGTGATCTCGGCCTCCAAGAGATTGCTCTGACTTATTGATAAAGTTGGGAGGGTTATGGCCTCTAGCCATCTGTCCCTTGCTTGCTGGTCGTTGGGGAGGTTCTCTTTATATATCTCTTCAAAGAAATCAAAGAAAGCTCTCCCTATCTCTGAGTTAGTGGATCTTGTTTCTAACTCTCCAGGTATCTTGATTTCTCTGATATAGTTGAGGGTTTTTTCTGCTCTTATTTTCCACGCAAGTACCTTCCCTGCAGCTTCTCCAAATTCAAATTGAGAGGATTTGCTCACTTCCCATCTTTTGTTTATTCTCTCCTGTAAGGTGTTTTCCAATTGGGATTTTAATTCAGCCATTTTCTCCTGATCGCTAGATATTCCAAAAGACGAATCGATCTTAGATTCCAAAAGTCTCATTTCTTGTTCTAGATTTTTAATTTTTTGAGAATATAGTTTCCGCCTATAAGAGGCTCTACTTGTAATCTGCCCCCTTAGGAAGGCTTTGAAGGCTTCCCAGACGATTGTTGGACCTGCGGAGTCTCTGTTTATGTCGAAGAAGGCTAGAGATTCAGTTGACAAAAAATTGACCTCTTCCTCCACAAGCAACAATGTCTGGTCAAAAGACCAGGACGGGTGGTTAACCGAATTATTAAATTTTAAAGCGAATTTTATTGCAGAATGATCTGAGAGATGTGATGGTATATAATCGATTGACTCCAGTGCGTCCTTTAGACCATAACTAAAGAAGACCTAGTCAATTCTAGATTTATGTTTAAATCTACTGTTCCTCAAAGAGACGCCTGGTTTATTGCCGACTCGTTCTCTCCATAGATCTGCCAGGCCCAAATGTGTCATGATGTTTTTGAGAGTTTCTCTGGATTTGACAGAACTGCAAATTTTAGATTTGGTTGACTTATCTAATTTAGGATCTAGGACAATATTAAAATCTCCCATCCAAATTATTGGTTCCTGGACTGATATTAGTTGATCTCTGACCATCAAGAGAAACTCTGACTATTAACCACCTCCCTGTGTTGTCTTCTTTATATTCCTGTATATGCGCTTTTGCTGATTTTTTAAATATAAAAATTACCCCTGTTATGTTTGCATTGTGGTCTGTGGAGCAAAATTTGTCTATCCACCTTTGTTTTTTCAATATATTGACTGCCTCTGATTTAAGAAGGTGTGTTTCCTGCAATGCAATGACCTGCGCCTGTGAGTCTCTCAAATATTGTAAAATGCGCTCTCTTCTCCCTCTCACGCGCAGGCCGTTTACATTCCAGGACATATAATTAACTGTTGTCATGTTTTATTTTTGTTCCCTTGTGACATCATCTTTCCATTAATTTCTTTAACTTTATTGTTTTTATAATTTTTTGTTTTGAACCTGTCAGTTATTTGATTGTAGGTATAAGTAAAGGTTGGAACATCAAAGTAAATTTTCAAATGAGGACTTTTCAATTTTTTACCACCCGCCCCCTTGGAAACCCTCCCTTATTTATTCTGGCTCGGTGTTAAGCCAGATGTACGCCGCTCCGCAGCCTCCTTTAACCTTCCATCGCTACCTTCCCCTAAGTAAGCGCAAGAGGTGGAAAAGATGAAAGGCTGTAGCTCTAACAATACAGATAAGATATGGTAATGTTTAGACCAAAATTTGGTCTATAAATTATTTCAATATCACCTTCTAAAAAGAGATTTTATATACCACGCTTGTGGTGAATAAAACTACTGTGTGAATTTGGTACCCCCCCCGAGTGCTGTCTTTTCTTCCTTGGATTTGCAAGGTTGTTTGAGCGCAATATATATATATATATATATATATATATATATATATATATATATATATATATATATATATATATATATATATATATATATATATATATATATATATATATAATTTTTTTTTTTTCCTTGCACTTCACCTTTTAATAACCCTTTAATAACCCTATTGTGGATTTGGATGGAAACACATCTAATTCTTCTTTTTTTTTTTATTTATTTAGTGATTTGTTTGCTTTGGTTTATTTTGCTTAAGTTCTATTGACCCCTTTTTTTTATTTTATTTTTTACCTTTTCTTTTTAGCTTAACTTTCCTTTCCTCACTCCCTGTTGTAATAGTGTCTATTCGTTCTGAAAGTTGGCTGTATTGGCTATATCAGCTTATTTGTTTATGAGCCTGAACCTGAGTTTTAGCGTGATCTTTAATGGAGCTTAATAGGTCATCAGCATCCTGTATAGACCTTACATTGTGCATCTTATTATTATACATGACTTTGAGAAACGCAGGGAATCTCATCTGTACTGTTGCTCCAAATGATCTAAAAGAGTCCATACGCCTTCCAAGCTCCCACTGCCTGTCCAGCGTGGTTTTTGATAAATCTGATCGTATTTCGAAAGAGAAATCAAGACTCTTCATTGTGCCTGCTTTCAAAGCGAGGTTTAAGATTTTTTCTTTGAGAGTGTAGGTCAAAAAATTTATTAAGATTTTCCTTGGTTTGGTCCTTGCCGGATTCAGACGGAACGGATCTCTATGAATTCGCTGGATATCTCTATCAAGCTCTTCAGCAGATTCTTCCAATGTAAGAGAGCTTTTCAGTAGTTGGACTATAAAAGATTTGAGGTCACTTCCTTCTTTCCCCTCTGGAATTTTTAGTAGTCGGATGTTGTTGCGTCTAGAATAATTTTCCAAGACTTCAATCCTTTCTCTCATGTTTTCACCCTCCCCTTGGAGAGTGCGTACCTTAGATCTTACTGACTCCAGGTTTGTGGTCAAAACGCTTACTGAGCTTTTTAATATTTCCGTTCTTCCACCAAGGCTATCAACTTTTTGACTCAGCTCCTCACAGGTTACCCTTATCTCAGCTTGATTGGTTTTGGAGATCGCAAAATCTTGCCTTATCTCTTCCCTCATTGCTGCAATAGAAGATACTATTGCCTCAAGTGTGTTGCCAAAGACCAAGTCTGAGTTTTGAGCAATCCCTGCTTCAGCTCTCAAAACCTGATTTCCTGAGGTTTCCTTTAATTGAACAGGGACAGGGACAGGATTATTGCTAGGAGTCGCTGTATTTGTTTCTATTAGAGGCAAATCGGGCACAGTAGGTGTTTCTACCACTTCCAGTGCCGCCTCTTCTAATGAGGTAACCAAAGGTGGGCTTGAACCTAGGACCGACACAGCTGGTTGATTTTCCGGCTTTGGGGTGGTGTTTTTTTCTTTTGTTGTATCTAGCTTCTTTCTTCCCCGTACCTTCTTTTGGAACTCTCCCCAGGTGCCTTCTGGGATCGGTAGTTTGCCCCCCTCCAAGCCTAACACACTCCCCTTGTCTTTTGTTTTACTCCTGGTTACTCTTGTTTGCGAATATATTGGGGTTTTACACACCTCATTATCCTCCTCTGCCTCTACACCCTTAAAAAGGTTAAAGACCTTACTTGAATCATGAGACACCAAGTTATGCTCACTCAGCACGTCACTCCCCCTCTCTGCTGCAGCTATTGTTGTCTTTGTTGTTGTGTTGCTCTTCTCCTCGATACTGACGCTGATCAGTGGCGCTGCTCTCGGAGATTCTTCTCTTTTCCACCCGCCTATTCCTGCCGCTGCTGCTGTGTGTGTATTCCGGGCGGCGGCCGCGCCTGATCTCCACGGCTGCCCGCCCCCAAGATGGGAGGAAGGCGGAGAGCGATAGCGTGTGTGGCGGGCACATTAATGGAAACACCGTTCTTCAGCGCTTCTCGATAAATTAGAACAGAGAAAGCGGCATCCAAGCCACAGCCGGTAAATGAAAAGGAAGCTGCACTCAATTACAGCCGTTCGTCAGGGTAGCGGTGAATGGTCTTGGGAGACTGCTTTCCGACGTGCAAGCCGCGTTAGCCTACGGCCGCCATGTTTCCCCCATGTTATCTATTGTACCTATAGTTAGAAAGTATTCACCCATATAACGTGTTACATCACTCTTAGTATGTACAGGATTCAGGTTACTACGTATAGGAAGTTCAGAAAATATCACATCTGAATTAGAATAATAATACTGCAAAGGTCCTTTCATATAGAATAAACTAGCTAAAATACTACATGAAATACCATATGTTAGCGGTAAATGGTGGTAAGTCACACCTTCGGCTACCGAAGTAGGTAACTTCATACAAACATAGCAATCTTCTACTTCCATAGCTTCTACATAGTGTACTAATAGGTTTGCAAATACATTTAAGTGAGTTCTGTTTTTAATTCCAGTATAATGTAGTCTTTCCTCATCTGTTGCTTCTAAATCTACCTTCTGTTGTTTAATGCTAAGTGCTTTCTTTTGTGTATCTATTCTTCTAGGTGTATCTGTAGCTTCGGGCTCACTAGTGTTATTCTTCATGTCTCTACCCATTATGTAAGGAATAGCTATTGTCAGTCCTAACCATACTATGAGTACTATCACTGTACTACATGTGCAAATTGTACAGCATGTTTTCAAACAGCTTCTTTTCGGTCTTCCATTAACAGTATGATCAGCCATTTCTGACCAAGGAGACTTAACCCCTCTTTGTAGCTTTTACACAGTCTTTTAACCTGTGAAATTTTCAAGTGGGTCTCACTTCTCCGTCAGTCTGATCAACAATCAATTCAACATCACTTTCGTCACTTATTTCTAAGTTTTCGAAATCTTCAAGGACGATCTAAGTCCATTCAGGGCCTTTGAATTTATTATTCAGTCTCTTTAAACGTGGACTTCTCCTTCTTGGTTGTACTGTAGACTGTTCAGTTTGACATGTTATTTCATTTACTTGTTCTGGTTCTTCATTGATTGTCTTTAGACAAAATCTCAATCTTTTGACAAACCTAGGCCACTTGTCTCCTTTTCTGAGTCTTTTAGCTGGCACTGTGCTCTGGCCTTCTTCCAGTGCTCTCTTATTTTCATTCAGTTGTGGCACATCTATTTCAATGCTGTCTTCTGTATTTCTCTCTATCTGACTAGGTCCAGGTCTTATTTCGGTTTCTTCTGCCTGGTTACTAATCTAGCCTTGTTCAGGTGTCTGTTGAATTTGACTTTGATTTGATTCACCTTCTTCTTCCTGAACACTTTTTTCTACACCTATCTGGTCCTGCTCAATCTCTTTGAACCCTTGATTTTCTTCTGCCTGAGCTCTCACCCTATTACCTATCTGTCCCTCCTCAGACTCAAAAGTTCTTGGTGAAGTGTCGATTGTCTGGGTATCTTTATCTTTCCCTATCTGGTCCTCCTCAGAATTACTGTTAGCTTGGATTTCTGTAATCTGAGTATGTTCTTCTAGACCTATCTCATCCTCACTATCACTCTGACTGTCTAAATAGGTTTGACTTCTGGTTCTCACGTATTCTGCAGGTTTCTCAACTACTGGAATTCAATCATCTTGACAGGTGCTTGGTTGTTCCTCTTCAGCTACTTCAGGATCGATATCTTGAGACCCCTCAGCTGCACAACCTTCAGCTTCAGTTTCATCAGGTTCAGTCACTCTTTTTGTGTGACTGGCATGGATCCAGTGTGGAACTCCTTCGCACTTTACAGCTGTGGTGGTAACCAGAATGACTTGACGTGGTTTTTCCCACCTTGGTGCAAGGCAAGATTTTCGAGTATGTTTCTTTAACACTACTCAATCACCTGGGTTCAGGTCATGTGCTGAGTTACTTGTCTGGGTACAGCGTCTTCCCCAACCTGGTGAGAGATAGAACGCTCTTTGAAGTACTCCAGTACTAAATCATCAGATATATTTATCAGCTTGTGTCCTGGCACCCATGCTTGCCTCGTTGCTCTTCCCATTAGTATTTCATGAGGACTCACGCCTGTGTTCTGGTCTGGAATACTTCTGAGTCCCATCAGAACAAGAGGTAAAGCATCTGGCCACTCTAATCGGATAGATTCATACATCTTTCCCAATCTTGACTTGATTGTGCCATTCAGTTGTTCTACCACTCTAGAAGCATCTGGATGGATGCACAGTGCAGCTTTTGCTTAACGTTGAATGCTTCACAGATTAGGCCAATTATTTCATTATTAAAATGACAGCCTCGGTCTAACGAAAAGCTGTACACGCCGGCCGAGCCTACCTCCTGTCCCTGAGGCTCCGCTGAGGCGTGCTGCTCGAGAGGTGTGGTTGTGGGGTGGCCGGGCTTTGCTCCGCTGCTGTGCATCATCTCCCAACACTTCCGGCTGGCTGGGCTTGGCTCCGCCGGTCGGGAGAGATTCAACTACAGCCCCCAGCAGCCCTGTGTTTAGGACGCCTCCCCCACCATCACTGCGCAGCGCCAGGAGGCGCATAAAGACACACCCACTCCCTCGTCCCGCGAGGACGTGCGCGGGACGCGCCGGGCTAAGCCCGGGCAAATGGCGGGCCCTCTGAGGCCCTCAGAGACCGCAGGAGACCGGGCCGGGCTACCTCCCTTAGCTTTCCTACCTATTGCACAATTAGGGTAATTCCACACTGTGTTTGATTATAAAAGATTAACGGCCTGTTAGATTCCTGATGGAGGGTAAAAGTAAAAGCAGAGTGGTGGTAAGAAAAACACCTATGCACACACGTTCCGCTACAAGGAAACAAACATTGGTGCCAACTCCTTTACCTACCCTAACTGCAATTGACAGAATGTTGCAACAAACAATTGGGGTTGTTGTTAACACTATAGAAAACACAGAAAGGAGACTTTCCCTACCAGCTAGTATGTGTTTAATAAGTCAATCGCCAAAAGATATCAACACACATGTTAGCGTTACAAATGAAACAACGATATCACATGACTCCCTTCTCTTGCAATCTTTTGCAGGTTTGCCATGGTATGACCCAATTCAATCTGATGTACCACAACCTTTCGAACCCACTGTTTTCTGTGTTAGGGAGAGCAGACTGTCAATAACACCTGACTTGTCAGCTAGTATAAGACCGCAGCCCCTAACGCAGACTGATGTGCCTATAGACATAGGGGAACTGGATGGTTGTGACACCAATGCCATCATCTCAATTGTACAAACTAGTGACATCAGTTTGTTAAGTAGCGAAATCGATTGTGATTCTGCCCCGCCTAAAAAGAAATCTACCCAAAGTAGAAAAGGTTAATAATCAATAAGCAGGGTAAAACATATAGAAGGAAAAAGAAGAGAGCTATACAAACCTCAGCAACCTATGAAAGAGAGGGTGAGATACACCAGTGTAGTGGAGATACACACCTAAAGGATACACACTCGAAGGAAATATTAATTCCAAATAATGTTGAGGTACTTGTAGCATATCTGGACAGAATGGTAAAATCCTATATTGCACCAGTGATGGAATCTCTAGAAATCTTAAGTAAAAAAGTGGAGAACCTAGAAAAACTGGGCATAGCCAATTTGGATGACCTAGAACATCTGGGCACGCAAGTCCGATCCCATACAACTAATGTACATTCTGGGAGTCTGAGCAAAAACACATCCAGTACAGCAACCCGAATCCCAATTGTGTCCACTACGGTGGCGAACCCGGTAACATCTGTAAGCGGAATGCAGAGGCCAGTAGCCACCGCCTCTAACATAGTAGATGGGCAGAAAGTAATTGGGGGTCAGAGGAACATCAGCGACCTTGTCCATAACAATAAGAACTTGTCAGTACCAAGGCGCCATACTAATAACATCATCCCAGCCACAATTAATTTGCCACCTGAATGTAGACCATATGTAGCGATTCTCGCTAATGTTCCCAAATTGCTGCCCACCCAATTTGAAAATCAGGAAACCTTAAAAAATAAAACCCTGCATTGGTTGGTGAAAAACTGTGGCTTCCCAATACGAGGGGCAGGTGAGATTATAACTACACAGAGGGTAGGTTGGGTGGGACCAAATAAAAAGGAGATAAATGGGGACTGTATAGTTATACATTTTAGGACTACTGAATGGGCGAGAGATTCGATTTTACATGCACCCATGCCATCGAATCATGAATATAACACCACGCTGTTTCCACTTGATTATTTTTATAGGAATCAGTCAGGAAGACAAACTTCTACACATACCTTCCAGCACCCAAGAGTTGCCAATATCAATTGTCCTATTGCTGCCCCTATTCCCCCCCTTACTTTCTAATATATATGATAACTTTTTGGTTCCAACCTCTAATAGATTTCAGTTGTTCAACTCACTAGAGGAGAATGATTGACTGAATGTTTCATCTATGGCCCCGCACCTTGAAAGTGCCGTAGTGGGTGATACAGTAATTATGGAAAAAGATTTGGGGGACCAAAGCCGTGTAAAAGCTATAACTGAGTCAAAGTTAACTTTGCTTAACAATGTGTCATGTATTGATAATGTTATAGAGAATGATGTAACTGTGACAAATGTTAATGTTAATGTTAATATGACAGTAAGTCTAGAAACATCATCCTTGTCTAACCACTCTGAAGGTACAGGAGCCAGTCATGCTGACTCCCTTGTAATTACTACCTGGAATGTAGCGGGAATTGCTGCAAAATTATGTACCCCGTTCTGGGACAACTTCATTACATGTGGTTATGATATAATATGCTTACAAGAGACATGGCATAGAGAACCAATACAAGTTGAAGGTTATACCTCCTACAGCGTGGCATCAGTAGCATCTAAGGCTGGTAGAGCAAAGGGAGGCCTACTGACTATGGTTTCGACAAAATTAACGGAATTTAATGTTGGGGGACATACAGTAGTGTGCCAGCATGCGCCAGTCTTACGTCTAACACACAGTCATGGCAGGGATTTAATTATCGTGAACTTTTATAACAATATTGTGGGTCCTACTCAGGATAAGATTGTCCCAGATGTCGAATGTGCAATTGAAGCTGCAATTGCTCTTTCCAAGAATAATTTTGCAATACTCTGGACAGGCGATTTTAACACCCAAGCTTGTAGTCACGCCCGGAAGGGGATTTGTGGTCATCACGAAGAGTATGCAGGGGTTGACAGTGCCTTTGTTAATCATTTTCCGCACAGTAATTATGGCAGCGCACTGAATAACTTGATAGCCAAATTAAATTTGGAGCTGCTTGAATGCACAAAGAATAAAAACAATGAAAAGTGCCCAACATTTAGGGGGAGAGATGCCCAATCGAATATTGACCATATTTTGGTGTCTAATGGCTCCGTTTACTCCAATGTTTGGGTAATAGAGCAGCCTGTGAGTGATCACAATAGCATTTCAGCGGAGTTAATGGGCTGGGGCCCAAAAACTATTGTGCATGGCAGGCCTGTCCAAGGGATCACTGCTGTGAGACCAAATGGTATGAGAATTAAATGGATTAAAATTGACCCTAACAAATTAACGAAGGATGTTATTTGTAAATGTACCAGAGAGGTTGATTACTGCCTTGCACCAAATGTGATAGCGCCCACCGTACTCTCTAATTTTTTGAAAATTACATGTACAGTCGAGAATTCTTTGGTAATAAGAAACAGAAAGCCTAAAAGAAATAAAACTGGGTGGTTTGACAAACATTGTGCTCAGACCCTAAAAAAGTTTTTAAAAAGTGCTTGATGATAAACCAAGAGATAAAGAAAGAGTTAGAGAAGTACGAACTAATTATAAGTTGGCCCTGGCAACCAGGAAAAAGGAGTTGCAAAACGATGCCTGGAGCAAACTTGATATGGCCGCTGCAACTAAAAATCATAAACTTTTCTGGGAAACTATCAATGGCCCCTTTCTAAAGAATGATAATACTCCTGAGGTCAGTTCTCATGTCAGCTGCCGCGCATGGATTGCGCACTTTTCAGAGATTTTCAACTCTGATTTTAATTTAGATGGGTCTACTTTTAATATAGACACAGTATCATGTTTTAAATGGCAGAAAATGCAGCTGTTTTTAACTTTGAGCGAAGTCACAGAGGCAATTAAAAACAGTAAGGGGGGTAAAGCACCTGGGCCTGATGGGGTACCCATGGATTTCTACAAACATGAAACGTCCCTATGGGCCCCAATTTTAACTCGTTATTTCAATGCTGCGGTGGGAAATAGTTTACCACTGACATGGGGACAGTCAATCATCATACCCCTCTACAAAAAAGGCTCTAGGTCGGAGGCCCGAAATTATCGTCCAATCTCACTTTTGGACTCGACGGTTAAAATCCTTAGTCGAGCCCTATTAGTGAGATTGGAAGCCTGGGCTGAGGAGAAAAACATCTTGTCCCCAGGGCAGTATGGGTTCCGTAGGGGAATGGGTACAATGGAGCAGTGCGTGAACCTGGAACTCATAGTCGGCAAGTATACCAAAGCTAAACCTGGTAATCTCTACCTGTGCTTTGCCGACTTGAGTTCTGCATTCGATCTGGTGGAACACGCACTGCTCTGGCCCACTTTATTGGCACTGGGTGCCCCCATTGAAATTATCCATCTGCTTGCCCGTCTGTACAATAATTTATCCAGCAAAGTTAGGTTTGGAACAGATGGCGAGTGCACCCCTTTTTTTAAAGTCAGGAGAGGTATCCGCCAAGGATGCGTACTCGCCCCCCTACTGTTTTCTCTTTTTATAAATCAGGTTGATATAACTTTAAGACAGACTAATGCAGATGCTCCCATTATTAATGGTAACCCTATCCCAGTCCTCTTATACGCGGACGACGCGGTTCTCCTTTCTAGGACCCATAATGGACTGCAACATTTAATTAATCAATTCCACATATTTATCAAAAGTAGGAAATTGAAAATTAATAAAGGGAAGACTGTTACTATGGTGTGCGGTAAGAGACCAAGAAAATGCAAGCCCTTTTTTTTAGAAGGGGAGAGACTAGAATCTGTTAGTAGTTTTTGTTATTTAGGCATCACCTTCTCGGGAGATGGGAGATTGGTAAATGAAGAAAAAAGTGTTCTTTTTAAAATCGTCAGGAATACAAATTGTATTTTTAGATTTGCTGCTAAATTAGGGGAGCGCAGAATTTATGAAATGCTAACCATATTTAACGCAAGATGTATTTCTTCAGCCATATATGGGGCCGGGGTTTGGGGGTACGATGCACAGAGTGCCAAACTGGTTCAGGGCAAGGAGAATGTGTTTTTAAAACGATTAATCAGTGCCCCGGCCACGGCTTCAACTGAGTTAATACATAGGGAACTAGATATGAACCATGTTAATGATTTAATCGCCCTCTGTCCCCTGTCCTTATGGCGTTCAATTTGGGCAAAGGAGGAGACAAAGTTTACGCAGGACGTAAATAACCGATTGTATTAAACTTGACCGCCGATCGAATATCCCCTGGCTGAGTCACATACAACATTGGTACAAAACATTGTATGGTCTGGACATTTTTAATGACTTAATAATAGGTTCTACACTATCGAAGCGGGAGTTGAAAGTCTCATTTTTGAAGTATACAGCTGGGATTAGAATGGTAAAATATGAAAAACAAAGTACATTCAATCTTTACCAGCAATACAACATCAATGAAGGCTTCCAATCTTACCTTGCAACAGTTAGTATTATTTCTCATTGATTTGTATTAACCCGTCTCCGCCTAGGAATTGTGCATCACCTTGTGGCTTTTCCTGTGCCCACAATCAGCGATGCAATTACTGTTTAATCTAGAGACCCCAGACGTATGTTTTCATGTGTCCACCTATATTTTAAAATGTATTTCTGTAAGAAAATCAATTATTATATGAATTTCCTTAGCTGCTAAATGTACTGTGCACTTTAAGGAAGATGTTGTCAACATTATGCACTTTATCATGCTAATTTGCACATACATGTATGCCGTAAAAATTGCTGCTACTGTATAATATGCACTGTTAGAATGGTATAGCACTTGCACTTTGCTTTATTTTAATTGTACATAGTTATACTAAGTGCTGCTAATTGCATATTGCACTTTATGGAAGGCTGCTATCGAACCTCGCTTTTGATCTGGCCAATTTGCACATATATCAATACAGTATTGACACTTAGCACTTTATCAGCATATTTGCACATAACTGAAGGTTGTATAACTGTTACTATTATAATCTATGCATTCTTAGAATGGTATTGTGTTTATGTTCTACAAATGCTGCTATCGTATATTAGATACAGAAATAATTGTACAGGGTTTTCGTGTTTTATCCTGATACATTGTGATCACATTTCAGCGGAAGTATGTTCCAGAATTGTGTAAATTTTTATTGATGTTTATTATGTCTGTTGCTATATGGTTGTATTTTTACATACCGAATAAAGCATCTTTGACTTGACTTGACTTGACAGCCTCGGTCTGATTCAATTGTTACTGGAAAACCGAACATAGGTATGAATTCTCTGAGTAGGAGTTTGGCTACAGTGATGCTATCCTTCCTACGTGTGGGGTAAGCTTCCACCCATTTTCAAAATAGGCAGACAATGAAAAGAATATATTTTAGTCCTCGATAAGGGGGTGACTGAATGAAATCAATCTGTAATCGTATGAAGGGGCCCTCTGCCTTCCCAATCTTTCCTGGTAACACTACAGTTTTCGTTCCAGGATTCATTTGTTGACAAATTAAACATCTATGGCAAAGTGCTTCTGCTATGTTCCTGAATTTCGCATTGAACCATGACTGTCTGAACAAACGTATCATGGCATCTCTCCCCAAATGAGAATCTCCGTGGAACATCCTAGCCATAGGAGCAAGCATACAGTCTGGTAACACAGGCCTGCCATCAAGGTAAACAATGACACCATCTTCAACCCTTCTCTGACAACCTATCTTCCTCCATTCTTCCTTTTCTTTTGGTTCTGCTTCTTTTTGCATGTCTTCTCACGTTCTCACACCTTCAAGCAACATAAGTTGGCAGCTGCTTCCACCTATTCCAATTTTCTTGTTTACAGCCATTCTAAATTTGGCACAGTGTTGGGCTAATTGGTCAGCATATCGGTTACCAGCTGTCACTTTGTCATTTCCAGATTGGTGAGCAGCACACTTGACCACAGCCACTTCTTTTGGCAATTGGATTGCTTCAAGCAAATCTTTTACATAATGACCATTTTTAATGGGAGTACCCGAAGAAGTCAGAAACTCCCTTTGCATCCATAATTGACCATAGTCGTGCACAACCCCGTAACCATACTGGCTATCAGTGTATATGGTTACTTTAGCACTCAAACCTCCTTCCTCATGTCTAATGCATGAGCCATCCACAAATAGTTCATATTCAGAATCAATTAATGGCTCTTCTCTTATGCCTGGACGTGGTTTTATACTGTATTCAGTCAAGTCGATACAATCATGTTCGACTTCTCCCTTTTACTTCTGCAAAGTGTGAATCAGGTAGCAGTGTTGCTGGGTTCAGAATATTACACCTGGCAATGGTTAAGTTTCCTGCACCTACAATAATTCGCTCATACTTAGTCAGCCGACTAGGAGTGAGGTACTGAGTCTTGGTCCTTGTTAACAAAATCACAACTGTATGTGGAACATACACTGTCACTGGATGTCCTATAATAATGGACTCACTTTGCTCAAGGCTCATGCAGGTTGCAGCTACTGCTTTCAGGCATCCTGGCAATGCAGATGCCACTGGGTCTAATGTGGAAGAAATATATGCCACAGGATGTCTCATTAGACCGTGAGTTTGTGTCAGAACTGAAAGTGCACAATTATCTCTTGTATCACAGAATAGTGCAACATCTTTTGAATAGTCAGGCATCCCTAATGCTGGAGCTGTACACAGACATTCTCGTAATTTCAAAAAAGCAGTCATGCTTTCATTATCTCATTCCACTGTGTCTTTTGCTCTTTTCTTTGTCATTTGTATCAATGGTTTTGCTAGGACTGTAAATCCCAAAATCTGTTGCCTGCAATAACCTACAACTCCAAGAAACATTCTGATCTCTTTCTGAGTTTGAGGTAGATTCATGTTTTTAATTATTCTGATTCTTTCTGAGGTAACCCTTCTGACACCTCTTTCTATCTGGTGCCCCAGATATTTCACTGACGTTTTGCAAAACTTTAATTTCTCAGGTGACACTTTATGCCCTCCTTCACCCAAATGATTCAGCAAGGCAATGGTATCAACAACACAGTCATTTCGAGTTTTAGACGCCACCAATAGGTCGTCTATATACTGGACCAGGACTGACTGTCCGGGTAGCACCAAAGACTCAAGGCACTCTTTCAAAATCTGATTACAAATCGATCGACTCTCTGTATACCCTTGAGGAACACGGTTCCAGACGTACACATGACTGTCGAATTCAAAAGAAAAAAGAAATTTGCTATCTGGGTGCAATGTAAGCGAGAAAAATGCGTGACACAAATCTAACAC
Organism: Lissotriton helveticus; assembly: GCF_964261635.1. Classification (NCBI taxonomy): domain Eukaryota; kingdom Metazoa; phylum Chordata; class Amphibia; order Caudata; family Salamandridae; genus Lissotriton; species Lissotriton helveticus. The sequence continues at coordinate 1,273,962,697 of NC_136067.1, read as the reverse complement.
GGTAAACCATCCAGCCTCCCACGGGATCTGATACAGAATCACTGCAGGATTTGGCACAACTGGACAGCATGGGACAACAATCTTATTAATTTTTCGGAGGTCTTGTACGACCCTATACTTCCCAAATGCCTGTTTAATTGCGGGTTTCTAACGCGCTAGAATCGACTCCCGGAGGAGTATCTCTCGCTATAGACCGCTGGGGAACCCATCCTGGCTTTCCCTGTGAGATGGTCCCTGCTGGGTATCTTCAAGGTGAAACCAGGCATCCCCGGCGTTTGTGGGGGGCAGTTGTGGAGATGAGGCAAGCTAATGCCCAGAGTTGCCGAGTGTGATCCCTAGTTAGGGTAGGCACCGAGGCGAGAATTATCGAGTCTGCTGACCCTGGTCCAAGACCCTGCTGCGTTGGGAATTGAACCCTGGTCCCGGGCTGTCCTCTGCTCCCGGGTCTGCCGCCTCTAACCAGTGAGCCACACCACTCCTGTTTCAACCAAATAATGCATTTCTGCTGCAACACCTGCTTTTATTTCCGGGCTCATTTTGTACTGTCGAATATTTGGGTAAACTGCACCTTCTTTTATCGTCACTTTTATTGGATCGACATTTGCCATTAATCCTACATCTTTTCCTGTGAAATCCCACACATTGGGATTTACCGTATGCTGTAATTCTTCTGGTAGATCTTCTACAGTTAGCTTTTTATTCTCCATTTCTTGTTTTGCTAACATTCATTTATAGATTCCGTCTTCATCTGGGGTCTGAATTTCAACACCACTTGGGGTGTAAAAGATGGTGAATTCATTTTGCACAACAAGTCTCTGCCTAACAGGTTTACTGGACTTGAATCACACACAACAAATCTGTGCATTTCTTTAAAATTGCCTATTCTAACTTCCATTGGTTCTGTAACTGGGGTACTAATGTGTTTATTAGAAACGCCCACTACTTGGATCGCTTCTCCCGACAGGGGTAGGTTTGGAACGTCTGCTGTTCTCACAGTAGAACGGGTAGCACCAGTGTCCAATAGAAAGGTGACATCATTTCTTTCAACCTTTCCTTCAATGTATGGACCTGACTGATCTACCGGCAAGGAGGGGCCAAGTACGCACTCCTCGTCCTCCCCTCTCAGGCACCGTCAGTATGTGTCCTCACTGAAAACGTATCACTCAAAAGAAATTGGGATGTTGCTGTGTTTCTCCTTTCAATTCCCTCTCAATCTGTGGTATCCACACTCTGGTGTGCTTTGCTCCGAAAATTTGGCATAGGGCATAGGATTTGTATTACCTGTTGCTGCTGTTGCTTCCGTGGCACCTCATTCTGTGTCTGTGGATTCAAATCATTAGTTTGCACATTACTGTTTTGCATAGCCTTAAACTCGTTCTTCCTGTGCCCCAACTTTGCCCACCCGTGAGAAGGAAACTTCTTTTTGGCTTCCTCTCTATTGAATTTTCCCCTTGGCTTACCCCCATTACCATCACCTTGAGTCTGGTTATTATTAATTTGGCTCAATTGAAGTTCCTGTTGCTCTGCTAATTTCACTTGTGCCCACATTACCTTTTCCTTTAATTCTTTTAGTTTATTGTCACGTTCATCTTCACAATACTTTGCATATTTAAGAATTTCATTAATCTACTTGGCCTGCCAGCAAATTTTACGATCTTTAATCCATTGTGAAATTTCTGGCCTTAATCCTGACACAAACCGATAGATGAAATGCGTCATGCCTTTCATGTCAATATTGTCCAAAACACTGTACTAATTGAATACTTGTAACAGACGTTCATAATATGCATGCACAGATTCATCTTTATTCTGAGTGGTCCTATCTATTCTAGTCCAATCAGTTTCTTTTGCAGGTACCTTCTCTTTGAGATACAGTATTACTTGATTATATTTCTTCATCACCTCATCAGAAGGTGCTCCTGTCTTTGGGTCTCTAGGGTACTCATCACTAGGCCAATCAATAGCAATTTTACATTCTGTCCACAAATCTACAGGAACAACAATGTCAAATAATCCATCTAAATCTTTCAAAAGACATTTTGAAACCTTCACAAACCTCTCAACTTGTCTGTACCACTCTACAGGTTTCTCGCGAAGTTTGGGGAAGTCATTTGTAAACGAAAACATATCCTGTCGGGACCATGGGACATGCACATAACCTCCACCTTGTACCTCTCTCATGGGACATAACCTTTCCACTTTGTCTGCTTCTTTTACCACATATTCGGATGCAGTTTGTTTTGATCTGGCCTCTTCTTTTTTCTTTGCCCACCTAGTTTTCCATTTTTCTATGTCACCCCATTTCTGCAATAATGCCATAAGTTCCCTAATTTTTACTTTTCTACCTGAAACATTCATATTTTCCAAGTTTTTGTCAGAAAATTCAGCTCGGTATGGTTTCTGTAACACTTTAGATTTGCCAATGTCAATTCCCATATTAGATGCCATATCCATTAATTTTTCATGAAACACTCTTGTATTTCTAGTAATGCTTTTGCAGATAAACAACAACTCATCTTCACTGAATGTATTTAATCTGTCCAATCCCACATTTCCAGCCATCATTTCTTCTAATTCAACTCTTAATTTGAATATATCCAATACTTTTGGCTGTGACTTTGGTTTCTCTATTTCTCGAGTCCATCTCTCTATTTCTTCTGGGGTTACTACTGTGGCACTTCTTGTACCTGAGGATGCCTCCATTTGTACTTCCCTAGAATTTATAGGAGTGGTTTTCCTGACCGAGTCACTCACTGATTCTCTTATTGGCAAATCCATCAGGGAAATCACTGACTCACATTCACTCGCTTGATCAACAATTATTAAAGGTTCTTTTCTTGGCTGAACTACAGGTGTAGTCAGAACGGGAGTTTTAGTACTAGCCTGCTTATCTCCGTACAAAGGAACAACTGGGCCAATAGTTACCGGAATTGTTAGGGCTTCAGGACTTGTATTTAATTGGGATATTTTCTGAATCAACTCACTTCTTTGTTTATTTAATGCTTCTCTTTCCCTGTCTTGTAGTACTATTTCTAATGAAGTCTCATGTACCACTTGCGGAATCAAAGGTGGTTTCAGGAACGGAGCATTTGGATTAACTGTGCTTGGCTCCTCATTATAAGATGGTGGTTTTTCATCAATAAATCCTCCAAATAATCATCATCCGATTCACCACTAGTCATTAAATGTTTCGTTTTCTCAGTCCATTTACTTCCAGGGGGTTCTTCTAAAGTTAATACAGGATATAATCCTTCCACTAACATGGACTGTCTCCATTGTTTCATTTGTTTGTCTCTTGCCTCTTTTGGAAATCTGGGATAAAACTTACTCCAATTCCTGTTACTTCTGGGTCTATCTCGCTCAAAAATCCTCCGTTTTCCATTCCTCCAATGCCTCATTCTGCGTTAATCTAGGTCTGGGATCTAATTCATTCATGCGAGTTCTCAAATTGTACAAAACTCTGACACTAAACGTACCATTTTCTGGAAATGCTAAAACACCATCATCTTTTGTGTACTCCATCCAATTTTCTAACCACACACAAGTGTGACAGCCCTTTCGAACATCATGTATGATGCGGGCGTATTTGGTGGTGGAATAATAATCCCTTCTCTTATTTTAATTGCTTTACCTTTCTTTAAATAATTCTTAATTCTTTTGATGAATGACATTTTTCTTTTTTCTCCGTATATGATATAAGGTTTTCCTCTTATATACTGTTCTTGCGCAAATCCTAGATATTTCCTATTGGGTTTACCTCCTACAATCGGACCTATATACCACATATGATTTAAACGCAAATCTTTTAGGATGACTCTCAATTTGTTTACAAAATTATTTCCAATACCAGTGCGTCTTTTCTTTTCAGTGACCTATGAAAATTTCAAATAAATCCAACCAATAGTTGATCGGCTTTTCTCGTGAGACTAGTTCTCACGCTCACCCCTCCTTTACAGTTATTACCTCAGCTACACACCCGCTGTCTCAACCAATACCAACACGGCTCTGAGTGACGTCAGCGCAGCTCCGCGACTGACTCCCTCCTTTGCAAGGTAATACGAAAACTTAATTTCTTTCACTTTTTAATGCAGATTTTATTATTCACAATGTAAAAACATTCGCCACTGTCCCTGAGTGACTAATTTAAAGAAAAGATGCATTTCACTCACTACGAGTAAATCCCTTCCGCTTACTCTTCATATACTACGAGTAGATCCCTTCCGTCTACCCTTCAAGCATGCATTGGAGAACCTGCTACTCCTTCAGACGTATCCCTTCTGGGATATACTAAGGCCAAAGTTTCACCAGTGAACCCCTTTGCTACCAATCAAGCTCAGATGAACCTGCTAGTCCTTCCGTGTGACCCTTTCTAGGTGATATCACACAAAATGTTTTCCTAGCAAACTCTTTGCTATCATTTATTCACACATTTATACAGAAAATCCCTAAATAGTGCTTCCGGTTTTACTTAACCATGCACTACAGGTAAGTGACCTCACTCCAGTGTGGCCTCCATTTACCACCCACTATTCTGCCCCCTGGGATTCCAGACAAAACATATACCAGGTACGAACAATTTTGGTTAATACATAAAATCAATACAATTAATAATACAATCTCAAATATGCAAAAATATTTTTCATTAACCAACTAACTACAACTAACTACCTATCTTAACTAAACCCTAACCATCATCCTGCTACCAAAAGAAATACTGATAGAGCGCGCAGGTCACCTGACTCAAATGACCATACTGACCTGGGCCCATAAACAACATATGATGAGATTTAATCAGGTAACCTGTGCAATTACTCTAATCAGTGATTTATAAATTTCATTTAGGACCTATACCATTGACTTACCAATCCTTATCACCGGTACCTAAAGTCCTAAGGGATCAAAAGGAGTTAGAATAATAGGTAGAATAATAACATTTACACTCATTTAATAACCACAAACTCGGGAAAGGTTTAAACTCTTCATCTAAATTTCTTTAAATGTCATAATACAAGCATTGAATAATAGGAAATTCTCAATTAGGAAAATAACGATTAGAATGAAAATATGCAGAGATTTTATATAGCAAACTTTACGCATTTGACATTAGGGTGGGAAAAGAGAAGGAAACAATACAATGACATACCCACATTGAATATTTACCTAGAATGGTGTGAAGAACTAACCCTGGCCAAGGGTCAGTTTAAAGGACAGAACCCCGAAAGTGCAGGCACCATAAAGGCAAGCAGGTGCAGATCAGAATCAGGACAGGTACAGGGGTGGGGAATTCCTATCTCCCGACGCCCGAGACATCTAGATTTCTTATGAGGGCAAGAGGTTTTAATTTGCACTTTGTCCAAAGGACAAGTAGACAGTTTAATGGTGCTGGGGCCTGCACTTTAATTTCCCAAGAGCAGAACAACAACAGAGATATAGCAGAGCTCAAAGTTGCAGCCAGCTCCATAAGCTTGTGTGCCCCCCAGGCCCGCCCCTGTTCCTTTTATTTTCTTTGAGCAGGAGACAAACATCGTGCTTCTGCAGCTCCAGAACACTCGCAGCAATGGCATGTAAGAGGCTGCCTTATCTGCCTCTTGGCCCCTTGCTCTGACTTGAACTCTATGACCCCTGCGTTTTAATCTCTGCTCCACTCTTGGGCCTCATACGGCCCCAAGAGCAGTGCTTTCCCTTCTCATGCACCTCGTGCACCCCCTTTTTTGCACTTTGCCTTTCCTGTACACTTTGTTTCACCCGGTGCCTAAACCTGCTAACACTGCCCTCTCTGACACCCGGACCTGCTCCCCTTGGCCTCTCGTTTTCTTAGTCATTCAGGGCTTACATTAAAGCTCATAAGTTTCTCCATGAGGCTTTCATGCAGGCCTAAGGCCACCCCCATTTCTGTCCTTGCACTAGGCCTCATCTCACTTTGTGCATACACTAGGGGCATTTTGAACAGACTGCCATAGCAACTACAGCAGCTGTGGAGTTCTTGATGGGCCTCTTCAGTCTGCAGGTCCGCACACAAAGGCCCATAATGGATTTGAAAGGGGTGGGTGGATGAGTGATCGGATGGATGAATAGATGCATGGATGAATGAGTGAAAGAGTGGATGGATGAATAAGTGAAAGAGTGGATGATAGATGCATACATTAATGAGTGAAAGGCTGGATGGATAGATGCATAGATGAATGAGTAAAGGCTGGATGGATAGGTCCATGGATGAATGAGTGGAGTGAAAGGGTGGATGGATAGATGCATGGATGAATGAGTGAAAGAGGGATGGATAGATGCATGGAAGAATAAGTGAGAGGGTGGATGTATAGATGCATGGATGAATAAGTGAAAGAGTGGATGATAGATGAATACATTAATGAGTGAAAGTGTGGATGGATAGATGCATAGATGAATGAGTAAAGGCTGGATGGATAGCTGCATAGATGAATGAGTAAAGGGTGGATGGATAGGCCCATGGATGAATGAGTGGAGTGAAAGGGTGGATGGATAGATGCATGGATGAATGAGTGAAAGGGTGGATGGATAGATGCATGGAAGAATAAGTGAGAGGGTGGATGTATAGATGCATGGATGAATAAGTGAAAGAGTGGATGATAGATGAATACATTAATGAGTGAAAGTGTGGATGGATAGATGCATGTATGAATGAGTGAAAGGTTGGATGGATAGGTGCATGGATGAATGGGTGGAGTGAAAGGGTGGATGGATAGATGAATGAATGAGTGAAATGATGGATGTAAGGAAGGATGCGTAAAAGTATGGATGGGCAAGGGTGAAAGGATGGATGGCTGAGTGGATGGATGGGGTGAAAGTGGATGGATGGGGTGAAAGTGGATGGATGAGTGAAAGGATGGATGGCTGAATGAAAGGGGGATTAATGGTTGAGAGATAGAGTAGATAAATGGATGGATGGCTGGGTGAATCGGTGGGTGGGTAGGTCGCTAACTGGGTGGAAGGGTGGATGGGTGGAAAGTTGAGTGTAAAGGTGGATGGAGGGATTAGTGAAAGGGTGGATGGAGGGATTAGTGAAAGGGTGGATGGATATATGAGCGAAATGGAAGATGGATGGGGTAAAAGGGTGGATGGATGAGCTAAAGCATAAATGGAGGAAGTGAAAGGGTGGAAGGATATACGAGGATGTATGTATGAGCAAAAGGATGGTGGAGAGATGAGTGAAAGGGTGGATGAATATGAGCGAAAAGGAGGATGTGTGGGGTGAAAGGATGGATGAGCAAAAGGATGGATGAGTGAAAGGAAGGCGGGATGGATGAGTTTGGTAGATAGGTTTGGAGATGGAAGGATAGGAATGAACAGGGGCTTCGTGAACACCCCACTTTAGCAGCTACTGTAGAGGTGGAGCTCTTGATGGGCCTCTTCTGTTTGTAGCTCGACAGACAAAGGCTCATAATTAATGTGAAAGGGTGGGTGTGAGTGAAAGGATGGATGAATGTGTGGGTGAAAGGATGAGTGAGAGTAAGTGTTGCTGGCTAAATGCATGGATGAATGAGTGACTGGGATGGTTGAGTGACGGGGATAGTGGATGGACAAAGGATGTTATAATGAAGGAAAAGATGGATGGATGGGCTACAGGGTGTATGGATTAGGGAGCGAAAGGATGGATGAGTGTAAAGGATAAATGGCTGAGGGGAAGGATGGATGGATAGATGGATGGAGGGAAAGGGGGGCTGTATGGATGAGCAAAAGGATGGACAGATGGCTGAAATGGTTAGGTTTGGAGATGGATGGGTAGGTTTGGATATTAATGAGCGGATGGACTGACAAATCCACAGATGGACGAACACATTGGTGAAAGGCTAATGGATGAAATAATGAATGGATGACCATGTAAAGATGAAATGCTAGATATCAGTGGGTGAAAGGATGAATGGATGGATGCTTAGATGGAAGAGACGGAGCAATTCTGGAGAGGACTCTAGTGACTTTTTTCGCTTGCTTGGTGGCATAAGAGTTTTGGATCAAAGTGGGGGGTATTTCAATTTTCTGGTTACTCACTTGGCCTGCACTATGCTCCTTTCTCTACCTGGGGATTATCAGGTAGGTGTGGTGCTGTTCACCAGCACGTTCTTACTAGACAGCCAGTATTTGGTCTCATAAAGGCCTCATTGCCATAGAAATTCCTGGTACTGAACAAAACTACTTTGTAAAATAGCAGAATGTTGTCACACACAATGAAGCCAGCCGATAGATAGGATGAGAAAGCATTTAAATAAAAACAAAGTCTTGGTTAACTCAGATTGAATAAGGGGCTCAAATGTTAAAGAAAGGCACAAAAGTGCACCCAGGATATATGTCCTTATATTAATGCAGATTTACGTTTTTCATGAATTCACATGAATTTCCTTAAGTAGGCCAGGAAACCGTAATTCTAGAAAAAATTTGTGAATTGCATTTTAGCATGAGCAAAGATGAATGTGCCCCAGTGGAAATCTGAGTGTTTACAAGTTCACTTTTCCTCAAACCACATTTTTCCCAGCCCTGGAAGAAACTTTACTTCGGTCATTGTCAGGGGTAGTAAATTTCCAACCTTTCTCAGTATGGGAAAAGATTAGAGAAAAGCTAGTGAAAACCCCCAAAAGTCAAATCCTTTTATAGTATTAGCCTGACATTAACCAGAGAGGCTACTATCAAAGCTCTTCTATATTGAGATGGCTGCCATTATTTTACGGCGCGCTATGTGGCACCAAAGGGACAAGTGGATTTTGTTACAGGACAAGTAGATTTATGAAGCTACTTGTCCCTTGGACAAGTACATATTTCATTAAATTCCACACCCCTGAGGTAAAGCCAAGTTGGAACAGAACAGGACCACCAAGGGCTAAGACCAGCACCCGCAGTTAAAGTTGCAACGCCTGCGTTACTCCCTCTCTGCAGCTAACAGCCGGAACCCGGTAAGAGTTATCGATCTCTCCGACAAAGTGCTTCGCCAGCACTTCAGTTCTCAAACCCCGATCTGGGTTTCGAACCTTCTGACAGAGGGCTCCGCCAGCACCTCTGCTCCCGATCACCTATTGAGTGCGTTGGGTCATTGACAGGTCAGCAAGTCGGACAAATTAACTAGCTAAGCCTACTCTAGTTATTCTATTTTCCAGGTCAGTGTACCACCCCCCAATGTTGCAATGTAAGGATCCACAATCTTTATTGGGCAAAATGATGAGGAGAGGTCATCACACCATACCAAAATGAAACTTTTAGAACGAATATCAATGTTTGCGTTCCCGCCCATCAATTTATTTTCCCATGTATGTGTATTCCACCCAGCAATGAATGTTCCAATATTGGTTACATTTTAGTCCATTTGAGAATTCTGCTTCCTCCGTAAGGGTCAGGAGGTAAGATTCCCACAGGCATCTTCTAGCAAATTGGCTCTTCGGCAGCATTTCAAAGGTCATTCTGCTTCATGGACTTTGTGATTCGTGCGCAGACGCAATTTCTCCAAGATGGAGTTCAGCAATAGGCGTCAGGCCCAAAGTGATTTACATGTAAGGATAGAAAAGAAATAGTTTGAGAACACGGAATAAATTAATGCACTGTATACCCCTTATCTCTACTCTATTCCCATTACTTTATATTTAACTATTGTGTTAGAGTTAAGCTGGACAAACAGCTTAGCAAAAGCAGCAGTGCAAGCTCCATGCATGCTTTAGGACACAGGCAGCCATCATAGTTCTAGTGCGCAGAAGCAAAAGATTCCCTCCAAAGCTGAAAGTACGTCATGTCACATGAGTGTGACAGACGCATGTGCAGTAAGAAATCCCACGTAGCCATTTTAATGCAAGCGGATTATCGTTACTAAAAGCACATATGCAAGCTTCACTTAGATGTCATGTAATGCAATATTAATAGGACAAAACATGTTGATTAGTACATTAACGTTATGTCGAGAGGACTGAATACAAGCAAGTCGCATTACGTGCAAATCCTTGCTCCATCATTACAACCAGCTTATTTTGTTTTTCTTTGCTGGTGGGCCTACTCCTTTCACAAGTTAGCATTGGGAATTCCTTAATACACTTTTAATCTTTAATTCCTTATCAGAGAAGAGTATTTTTTTCATGTTTCATATGTTTGGAATGGTAATGATATAACCTCCTTACTGGTAAAGTTGGATTTGTCATTACCATTTTAGGAATGCCTCTTTGAGAAAGTGTAAATACCAGGATGGTAGCTTGCACTCCTAATTCGTCCAATTTATTTATGAGGCTCCCTGGCTCGTGGTTATTGCGTTGAACACCGAAACGCATGCTCCGCCCATGCGCGCAAATCGTAGTACAAAAACAAATTGAGACATCACTTAGTCCCAAATCAGGACATTTCTCTGTGCTTATAACTCTTTGTGTTTTTCAGCCTTTCTCCAATACACGTCTGGGTTGGGTGACAGCTACACTTTGTGCATTTCCTCTAGAAAGCCACAACACAGGAAAGATAGGTGTGTCTGTGTACCCATCTACATACAACTGCCTTCTGATGACCTTGCCTGTGCAGGATGGAAGGGAGTGGCTATAGGCAGTGTCCTGTCCCCACACAAAGTACTGATTACTCCCCACAGATAGCCTGGCAGACAGAACTGGGTTGAAAGGTATACTTATGCACTTCAGAGAGCTGTTTTGAAATCACCCCCACATCAAAGGCACTTTTGGGTATAAGTACTGGGTCTCTTACCCCCTAAAATCAGACACTACTGGACTTGTAACTGAAGCTCTGACAGGATAGCTGCTGTGCTGCTTAAAGGACTCAACTGGACTGCTTATTTAGGAGGCCTGCTTTCCAGTGTATTGCCCCGCTGCTCTGACTCTGCTGACGGAGAGCTGGACTCTGCCTTTACTCCAAGTGATCTCCACAGGCTTGTTGGCTTGCCTCCTGTTGCTTGAGACTCGGGGATATCAAAGTCTCTACACCTACTCCTGTGCCTGACTCACTGGAAGAGGGCCAGATACATGCAACATAGATTTCAATGCATCTCCTTTTTGCAGGTAGCAGAACCAGCGCATGGAAGAGGGCCAGATACATGCAACATAGATTTAAACGCATCTCCTTTTTGCAGGTAGCAGAACCAGCGCATAATCTCTGTTGCAGGAGTAAAATCATTGCATTGCCTCGGAACAAGCGATTTGCCTCCAGAGATCGACGCATCGGACAGCGCATCGCCGCCGCTGCAGCTTGGAGAGATCGACGCATCCCTTCAACTACATGGCAGAATCCATTGCATCTCTCGACTCCTCTCGACTCCAGACCCATCTTTGGTACTGACGCATCGCTTTCACTGCTTGGAGAAGAGCAATGCACCTTGCATCAGTGGGCCTCAACATCAATGCATCTTGCTGTTTGCGAACAGGAAAGGTACTTTATTCACTGGAGCCTGTTTGGGTCCTGTCGCCGGCTGACGCTCCATCGATGTGGGCCGAAATTTGACTTTGCACGGTCCAGTGCGAATTGAAGTAACTTTTTAGTGCTACTTGCTTCTAAGCTCTTTACTGCATTTATTCTTTTAAAATTCAATATCTCAACTTCCATACATTGGATTTTTGTCATTTTGGTCTTGTTTTGTTTGGAATATAATAATCTATTTTTCTAAACCTTTGTAGAATATTTTTGTTGTGTACTTATTGTGTTACTGTGTGTGTGTGTGTTGCACAAATACTTTACACATTGCCTCTTTAGATAAGCCTGACTACTCTGTGTCAAGCTACCAGAGGGTCAGCACGGGTTATCTTTTGGTGTGTATCTAGCTTAGTCAAATCAGAGCCAGACGACCCCACTAATTCCAGGGAACAGGGTACACTAGACAAAATAGCCTTAAAGGGATCCCTGGAGACAACAACCGATCACTTCACACTACCCCTTCGCCTCTATCACTGCATCGAGGGGAAGACAAATAAGCGGACCGATATCGACAGATCGCGCTCCTCGACCGACTGGGAGCCTTGAATAATCAAGAGGCATACCCGTTGCGAGTTGTAATTGAAGATTCCCTGGTACCCGACATCAGTTACGGGGCAGTATAGTTCTTACCATTGAAACATATATTAAGGCATACCCCAACAGACCATTCAGCGAGGGTGTAGCATTCTGTTACATACAGAAGAAAAACGAGAAAATGACACACCATCAAGTGTTACACTATAGAAGGAATCAAGCTTTGAAATTTCTTCGCATTGAGCATATCAAGGTTGCATTGAACTGTAATGACCAAGGATTCTCTCCAAGATAAAACAATAATTAATTGTAAGAAGTGACCCTACATACAAAACTGTCCTGAAGAAGGTGGCCCCATATCCATTGGTCTCAACCACCAAAATGCGTTGTCGCCTGTTTGTTTAAAGGAATCCAAAAAAGCCAAGGGACTATATGAGATATGAGAACATTTCTATACAATTGGTCCCTCTGAATTATATTTTGGCCATTGGATCAAATTCAAATTTCAATTGAACGAATAACGTTGTTTTCTTAGTGGGGTGTTTTGGTTATCTTTATGTGTTTTATTTTCATGTATTATGTGTTTTTTAAGAAAATGTGAATATAGTCTCCAGGTGGTCTATGTTTAGTGGAATATATATACTGTGGAAAAGCATTTTGTAATATATTTACTGTTCACATTGCTTCGGAACACATTTCTGAATTTTAAATATATAAAAAAGGTTTTTAAAAAAGTGATTTTTATATTGAAATAAAATAATGTAAGTACTTCATTTTACTGTGCAAATATATTGTTGAATTAGTCAGGCCCTATACGGGCACGGCGCGCATGTTGCAAGAGGCGAAAGGGTAGTGTGAAGTGATCGGTTGTTGTCTCCAGGGATACCTTTAAGGCTACTTTGTCTAGTGTATCTAGCTTACCCTGACTAGAGTGATGGTTCCTGTCTCGCCTGGTTGCATACCTCAGCCAACCAGGAATTCTCTTTCTGACAATATCACTATTTAGTCCAACTTTCATGAATTTCTTAATTTGCACAATGGCTCCCTCTGTTTGTTGTTCATGGTTTCTCACTACTGTTTCTTATTTTTCTACACTGCCATTTATGGATGGTGAAACAGGAATGGGTGTATAACTAACTCGCCCATTCATGTGGGTGCTCACACTCACTCTCTACCTCTGAATTCTTAATGGAAAAGAGGCATTTACAAGATTTAAACTATCTTCACTCGCCTAAATTATATTTCACAGATAAAGACCAGTTTTCTATTCTTCTTTCACAAATTCAGAGACTCAAGCTTCAATAATTTCAGCAAGCCTTTTCATATTTTGTTAGAGGAATTGACTTTCTGACCTACTCAAAAATGTTAACTGAAGCTCTGGTGCACTCCACTTTACCTAGTAGTGAGATCATAGATTCTTCTTTGGTCCCACCAGCACATGGAAATTAAACATTACACACTTTGTCCATGGTCAACAATTCCTGTATTATTTTTTATTTTCTTCCTCACTTCTTCTGTGCTAGACCTGGAATAAGCCTCAAGGCCTGACTAAAAGGGCCCTGTAATAGGATGAGGTATTTACTATACATGTCAAATACCATTACTGTTGGGTGAAGTTTTTACAGGTGAGGTTAATATCTTCTATTCAGAGTAGTCCCCTTCAAAAGGGAGAAGTACATACCGAACATAGTGCTTTCCAGACATGATTCTTCATATATTGGTAATTGCCAGCATTTTTCCCTTGGTAAATTTCAGCAGACTTACCCTGCCGAAATTTACCTCGGGAAAATTATAGGGGTGTGGTGGTTACTGCATAATTTACAATTCTGAAATTAAGTCCTATACTCATAATTAGGGCCTTCGTGTCCAAGAGATCCTGCAGTGACCAGAAAGGAAGAATAAAGCTTGTGTTTTGTACCATGGCCTCTAGATTGTCAGAGGAACATTCAATAAGTGATAGAACTTGTGTGTTGCTTGGAAGGAGACATTCATTGTTTCTTTCTTTCACCTACTTGCTATTCACTGCAAATTCTAAAGAAAGCCTCCTCTTGTGGGACTGGGGGGACGGTCCCTTACACACGGGACGTGGGCCACAGTACATTTAACGCACAAGAGAAAAGGACCTCACATAGAAGTTATTTGTTCCTTTTTGGAAAACTAACACCACAGAAGCAACAGATTGGTTGATCAGTGCAACTATTCGTTATTTCTTAAATTATCTAAATAATATTCCTCACATATATTTAATTGTAATCATGCACAGGAAAACGTTTGATTAATGTGCAGTATATTGTGTACTTGACCCATCACCAGTGAATCAATCTGTACAATATAAAAGAACCATCTGGATTCGCAAAGAAACAGGCCAATTCCACAATTGCTTTAAAGGAAATAGGGGAAGGTTTCCAGAAAAGGTATATAACAATAATTATTTTTACAGTTCAGTGAAACCGAACAAGCCTTTTGCGTGAGTCGCCAAGGAGTGCTATAAGCAGCATGATTCAGGAGAAGCAAAGAGAGTCTCTGATGCGCATTTCTCATAACTGATGGTAAGCTCCCCTGGATCTGGACTCTAAAGTCTAATGTTTTCCCTTGGGGTAAGTGTTGACTCGTTCCAACCCTGGATGAGTGGAAGGTCTCATCAGCACTTGGCGCTGGGTAATCTATTCAAAAACAGTTAGTAAATTGCTTTACTAATCTGGTCAAAGAAAATGTGGTACACATTTATTGACCCACCTCTCAGTGGTCAATTAAAACGGGAAAAATACATTTGCTTTGATGAGTGGTAAACAACGGTCTGAAAAAACATAGAAGGGGGAAACATTATATACCATTTGTGTGCATAGTGGCTATAGAGAAAATCGATAAAGCTGGCGCCAAACACCTGATTAAAAAAAAAATGTTAGTTGAAATAACCATCACAATGTGGCTTACCAAAGGAAAAGGAAATAATGGAAGAACTCAGAATCATAAAGGTGCCAAAAGGCTCACAAACTTAAAAACATAACTGACATCATGTACACTGCTATAGCTGTAGGTGCCACCAGAGCAATATTTATCCAGTTGAACAAACAGTGAGTGATGATTGGTGTGGGACCTTGGAGATCTACATGCCACGACTGCTGAAGGCTTGTTGAGCATATATAGATACAATTGTTTATTTTTCCTTTAAAGATATCCCGCCTTTCCATTCTTCAACTTCTTTCGGCACTGCCCCTCTGCCCAACTCTTATAAGTACCAATCTAGCAACCACAGCCTCCTTAATAGGGTTTCTATCAGAGCATTGTAAAGTAATTCGATATCTGCTTTCTACTCCACATGTACAGGATTAACAGTCCTGTAGAGCCCTTCTCAAAGTTTTGTCATAGAAAATCTGAAATATGTTTATGTATTTTTATGATGCATAGCAATCTCCAACCTGCAATGCTAATATCTGATTCTGGTAAATTTACTGAAATGATCTGTTGAGATTTATGTAATGAAATAAACATTGTCTTTCCAATAGGCCCCGAGGTGTTTCGGATTTCCTTTGTTTTTCCAAATGGAGATACATATGGTAAGATACGTTTTCACTTTACTCTATATACATGTGTGTGTTCACTGAAAAAAGGGTGATCAATGCTGGCTAAACGCAAAACCTAAAAAGACGCGCACATTCACCAGGTAAGGTGCTAACTTAATCGTAACTTTCAACACCATAGTGTGAGAAATGTGGACATTAGCTGTGAATGAGAGACAGGGTGGGTATGTTGGCGAGTGTGTACGTGTGATGGTTCTGTCTGTAAGCTCACGTTGTGAGACCTAATTTTAATTTGGTAATTGTGCAATTGTTTCTTCTTAATGGGGTTTGTGCTGGGATTTTTACAGAGAATGTGACATTGAGCAAATGATCTGTAGATTTGTGAGAATGATAATGATGATCTATTACACTTTGGGGATTTGCATTTCAAAAGGAGCTTCCATCTTTGTGTAATCATTGATTTCATTTGTGAAACTGCTGATGCTGTAATTTGGTACTGAGTGCGAAATAATGTGCAACATTACAGAGTGTACATACAAGGCGAAGAAGGTAAGGTTAAATCACTACCTTGCATTAAGACGTTCACATCTCCCAATATTGTAAACTCTATTGTTTTTTTTAAACTTCTAAAATTACTTAAACAGGGAGTTAGTTGTCACAAAGGAAGATAGAAGAGAGTGTTCAAAATTGATTAGATCATACCTAATTTGTTTGGTTTAGCTTGATGTTTGTGATCATACATATATATTTTTCTCACACACATAAATGTCCTTAAACTTTTCCCCCCATGTGTATCAGGCATGTATCTTCAACAGTTAGTGTACCTAGCCCACTCCATTGTATGTGTATTGTTTTGTTAGCTATGTGGTGCTTTACACAATATATTTAATGCTTGTTTGCTGACTGGTGGTTGTGTAGTAGCTTATTGGTGACATAGCACCTTGACCAATTTTGCTTTGTAGTGCCTTATTTTAATTTTTGTGGTGTTTAGCTCTTTATTTATGATGTTGCTTTTTACAAGGTATATAGTACCTTATTATTCAGTTGTGAGTGCAACATAATCTTTATGTCATTGTGGAAAAACATCATACCCCTTGTGGAACAAACTTGGATGATCAATGGAGCACGGGCTTCTGGCATACAGGCTTCTTATAGAGCTGTATATATTTTGAAGAGACCAGGATACCCAAGTTATCTGGAAGGGACCTTGGGTTTGAGCATTTATATTGGAACAGTGGTCCCTCACAATATCAATTTACTTTTGCGATTAAGACAGAAATGCAATGACATCTATGCTCATATATCTAAATAGATGTTTATACTTCAATACAAGGAAAACATAGAAGTGGGACAATTTACTGGACGGGAAAAAAAAGTATTCTGGGACCGTTATTTCTGCAGCACACAGTCACGCAGAGTCATGTTTCTTTATTTCCATTAAAATTGTTCTTGCTGTGCTCAACAGAAACTTTCCCATGATGACTCAATAATGTATCCTTCTTCAAGGATCTTCCATTAGCTGATGGTACCCTACTCATTCACAATACCTTGCTGTTGTTCAAGTGTCTACTTTGTTCTTCCATCGCCAGCTTCCTTATGCAATTAGCATATGGTGGGCAGAATAGACAGTCATCTAGTGATATAGTGCTTGGGAGCTAAGGCAATATGACGTTTAATAAAATTGTGCTCCGATTTCCTGAGAATATAACTTTTTGAACACAGGATCATTCTACAGTTTTAGTGATTCAATTCACGTCAATACTGTATATAAACCTTATATTTTGGGGGTGAGCGTGAAGACATTCCTGAAGATTTAGATGCTGCTAGGGATGCTCTCCGTTTATTGATTTTGCTGCTGACTTGGGACTATTTTTGATTGCACTTCTCTGTAAGCATCTATTTGATAAAAGCATTCATGGCAATCACTTTGTACCACATATCTTTTAAATTTTTGTTATGAATCTTTAAAATTTCTTTTGCTGATCTAGAAGTCAAATATTGATTGGGACCTTACTTAATTGACTATTTTTACTATTTTGATATGTTGGGGTAGGCCTTACTTTCGTGACACATTGCCTCATGAAACTAAGGTTTACCAGCATGTCCGATTAATCATTCAGTGGACATATGGTTTAGGTAAAATTTTGGGTGAAAGAATGCCTCTCTATCCCGGAAGCAGTATCCTACAATCTGGGATTATAATAGAATTGCTGCTCCTACCCGATGTAGTCTTCGGGTGCTCCACAATCTCCAAGTACCCATACCCATTCACACTGGATCACTGTAGGATTTCAGAGGCGAGTAACCAACTGTGCATAGACAGAAACAAATAGTGTGTGACGGGGCCTTCAATGTGCGCTGAGCGCCAGTGTCTTTCACTGTTCTCAAGTATGCAATCCCTGCCAATAATCCATTGCACGGGTCATTTGACCGTAAACAGTGGGGTTTAAGGGTAGGACCTGACTTTTTGCCAGACTCTGTGCATCTGTCTGGTATAGACATGCACACTCCACATGTCCGTCGGTCTTGCCTAGCATGAGTTGAGTACACCCAAGCAATGTACTGCCAGTGACCTATTTAGGCTCTTACATCTGCATCACATTTCTCCAAGTCCAGCAGCAGAAAAAAGGCATCATTTTTATTTTTGAACAATTCAACACATCAGTAATAGTTTCTAGTGTCATAACCATGTCGCTTTCATTGCAGAGTCAGGTCAGCTTTAAAATTCCCTAGTCAGGGATGCTTTTGTTTGTTGACCTGCTTTCTTTTGCTGGCATGGAAGAACACTGCCTGGACTGGCCATAGTATTGTCACAGATGATGTCTTCTGTGAGATGGTATGTGATTATATCATTGATCACTGATGTCATTTGTGATGTCATCTGTGACCAACAGCGGCTAACCCTAAGGGCCAGGGCACCAACCTCCTGCCTCCCTCTGCCTTTCTACTGCTTGGCACAGTGCAGCCTTTATATGAAAGCAAACCATCTAACAGATCATTTGTTTGCATGTAAAAGCTGTAATATTACATTGACAGCAGAAGAGGGATCCACCAGATGAATTTATTGCTTATGTGTCAGGCGAGGGCTGGTGCAGCCTGGCCTCACACACACTATGCAAATCTGACATGCTGCACTAGATTCCTGCAGTGGAGCATGTCAGATAATGGAGCTTCACAGCTTGTCAATCACACACCCTCTTGTTCAATCAGAAGCTGGAATAGAGAAACAAGGTCTACTTTGGCGCCTTCCACCCTATTCCAGCTTCTGAGTGAGTGGAAGCTCGTGGGTATGCCTCTCGCTGCTGCAGAGAAAAAGGAATTGGAAATCTTGGGCCTGATCAGATACATTTGCGAGTATGTGTTTGTCTGTGTGCTGGGGAGTGCTCATGTATGTATGTGTGAATATCTGTGTGCGTGCCCGGGTCTGTTTTTTGGGTGCATATCTGCTTGTTTGCGACGTGAAAGTCTGGACAGGGGGCCTCACCACTTTAATAATTCACCACCCGCCACTGTCTGTGACCTAATGGGTGAGGTCATGAGCAGTGCAATGAGGAGCAAGCCGCGCTTAACAATACCTTGTGAACTTCAAAGGCATTGTAACTGAACGTCCAGGCCCTGCACAGGCCCTGTGCCACCAAGCCCACCTCTCATGACCTCTGCCATACCCAGTGGGCTCTGAGTGCAGAACGTGCAGAACGTGGCAGGGGCCAGCCCCTGTTTCATTGAAGCATTTGCACACACTATTTCACTATGTGCAATGGGTTCTATGCACAAGCCTCCAAGCCACCGAAGCTGGTGCACACAGCCATAGGCTATACTCAGCTAGCTGCAGACGCAGTGCCTAACCTGCATCATTTCACTTGCCACCAGTATGGCAGCCTATGGACATCAGGGGCCGTATTACGGAAGTGTCCTTGGTGTGCAATGGGCATGTGCACCCACTTAATGTGCCCTTGGAGCACTTTGGTGTTAAAGGCAGCAGACGCTTGTGCGGGCCCTTTCTGTAATACAGATAGCGCTGGTGTGCATATAGCACCCGCACTATCACCAGCGAGCGTGGCCCCATGCAGATGAGGGAATCCCTTTACCTCTGCACCCGTGCCGTATCACAGACACTGGCACAGGGGCAAATAAGCTGTCAGGAGGGGCTCTGACAGTGGGCCTGTCAGTACGCCCCGTGATGGCGGCCCTCTGGAGGGGGAGAGGGTCCTGTGGTCCCCCCATTCATCCCCTTGCAAGCAAGTGCAGTCACTCACTGCATCCACCTACAAGGGGATCTCTAATCCCCCTTAAAAGTGCAGGCGTGTTGCTGCCTGCACAGTGAAACATGAGTGGCTGCTTCAAAGCTGCTCAGTTTTTTACTTGAATGCACTGCCCTCAGGGCAGCACATCTTTGCAGCCGCCCTGGAGGCAGCAATTTCCATGTCATAGGGCGCACTTTCTCTGTTTGTGCCCGGCACACCTGTGTTAAGGTGCACAGTGGCGCAAACAGAAAAAGTGCGTCCTATCTGTAATAGGGCCCTTGATATGCAAAGACAGATCTGGGCGCAACTAGGCCCTACACCAACCCCAACCCCAACCCCAGCTGTGCACATCCCTGGGCCATGCACAACAGGCTATGGCCAAAGGGCCTATATTATGGTCAGACCCCTGTCTACAGTCTCTAGGTGCATAATCTTTGACCAGACATTGACACATTTAGCAATTTCCATTTTCAGTAATTGCATGAAGACAATTACAGTTTAAACATTTTTGGGAGACGCAGGACTAGGTCTGGGAGCCCATGACATAACCAATGGTCGCAGTATCTGCTCATCTATAATATCTTCATTTCTGTGGCCGGGTGATGCCCGCTATGACCCTTTAAACCCTTCATGACAGATTTTTACACACATTATTTTCTTATAATGGCTGCTGCAACAAAAAATGTCAATGGTGGCCAACCAGTGAGATCGCCTTGGACCCTCTGAGGTTCCATAATCTAGCCTAATGGCAACGGCGGTCGACCTCTAATCTGGGGAATCTGGATAGAGTCTCGGCAACAACGCTCAACATCCTGTGATTCTGGACAAATCACTAGCAGCCAGATTCATCAAGCGAAATGCGCTTGCAAAAGGGCCAGATTCTGAGAATCTGGCCCTTTGCGAGTGCAATTTTTGCATTTGGGATTCATCATCCCAAATGCAAAAATCGCTAATAAAGAATTCGCAAATTTGCGAGGATTAGCATTTAAGGAATCTCTGTTAGAGATTCCTTAAATGCCATTCATGAAACATTTAAAAATTGCGAATTCGCAATATTTGGCCGCTATTTACCACGAAGTCAGACTTCGTGGTAAATGGCGAAAAAAATAGAAAAAAGCACTTGAGTGCATTATTCTCTGTTGCATGTTACACACACACATGTCCTTTGGACATGTGTGTGCGCAACACCTGTGTAATGTTGCATTTGAGGGGTGTTACAGGGTGTCCTTTGGACACCCCTGGCACCCTTGAAATTGCATCCTTATTTGCGATTAGCAAATTGCTAATCGCAAATAAGGAATAACTCCCCATTCATTCCTATGGGCCATTAGGCCCATAGGAATGCATGGGGAGTTATTCCTTATTTGCGATTAGCAATTTGCTAATCGCAAATAAGGAACATGTAGGAATCGCAATATTTATTGCAATTCCTACATGAATCCCGTTTTGCAAGTCTTTAAGAGCGATTCCTTATGAATCGCTATTAAAGACTCGCAAAACGGGTCTTTGATGAATCTACCAGTTAATCTCTCTGTGCCTAACAAAAAATGCATGTGTCTGTCTGTAACGAAACTGGTGTTCATGTAATGCGCTCTGATACCCGAAACCTTCGGGTCAAGTTTGTGCTATATAAAACTGGAAACAAAATGGTCAAGATATACAATAGATTAATACTTTCAAACAAGTCCAATAGAGTTTTGTAACATTAGTATCTCAAAAACTATTGACTAATTTACACAGAGCCTCAAAAAGCCCTATTCTGAGTAGAATTTTAATTTCATGCCAGGTTAATGTAAGTCTATGAAGTAGCGTTTGCTGTGGTGCCAAATACATGTTTGTTTTGAGCTTAACTTGGAAACACCATGTTTTTGATCCCCCTACCGCTTTGACTTTTCTCCTTGTAGACAGATCTGTGTGAAATCTGAAACTTAGCCACTTGCACTAATTGTCTGCAAAATGTTGTCCAGATTTGTCAAACCGTGTCAAAGTTAATGAGAAATCCCAAAACAGCGTTTGAAATAATAGTGAGTTTTAACCATAGCTATGTTTACTACCAACACATATTAAATACTATGACTGGTCTTATTGCACAAAATGCAGTGTTATGAAATCCCAAAATTCACAGACATGCAATTGAACTATAGAAAATATGTCATTGGTCCCAGTGAAATAAGTAAAAAAAAATTTGAGTTCTTGTGAAATTTCGGATGCGTTATCTTGATGACGGCCACAAACCCTTGAGCACAGCTTTACCGTTGTTCGTTCTTAAGTCAGCATTCTAAAAATTGAAAGGTAAATAAAATGAACATTCTAATTCCAATAAGTACCTATTGTTAGCTTCAACATGCTGGGAAACGCTTCAACACTCTTTCACTTCTACAGACCAAATAGGTTTTTAACAAAGAAAATAGTGTTTTTTTTAAATACAATTCTATAGTCTTAACTTGTCTTAAATATATAGTTTGGTATTTTTCTCTTTTCAACTACAGACAACCAATACTGTAGTTCAGTAAATTACATACTGTTTTCAATAGACATTTCCATGTTAAAAAAACCACCCCTTTCAAGCTAAATTTCTTTTCACCCAGTACGACTATATAATATACTTAATACATAACAGATAACACTTAATATAGTCCTACGTTTGCATCATTATAATTACTCTGAAATAACCATAGTACTTAAAAAATAAGAAAGAGGTACCATGCACATGATATTCTGTCACCAGAGATTACAATTTTTTTTTGTCAGTTCTAATACAAGTCCTATTTGCTTTTTGGGCTATTGTGGCTCATGACTGCCTGGGGCTATTAACTGTCATTGTTGTCTGGGGACATTGATATTCCTTAGTGCTTAAGATATTGAGGTTGATTGCTGCTGGGATCATTGATTCCTAGGGTCTCTAAAACTCATTAGTGACTTGTGCCATTGAGTTCATGGGGCCATTGATGCCCATTACTGTCTGAAACCAGTGATGGGTAGTAATTCCTGGGGCTACTAAGGCTTGTTATTTAGAGGGGCTGCTTCTGCTCAATAATGTGTTGGTCATTGAAGCTCACTGCCCCTTCGCGCCTTATTGGCCAAGACTGCCTAGGGCTATATACATGTATGATTGATGCTTGGTACTGCTTGGTAAACTGACTGGGGCTTTTAACCTCTTTAATGTAGAGGACAAACCGTTCATGTCCACTACATTGCCTCTGTTATACAGATAATGTGGGCGGTTCTTTCACCAAATTAGCACCAGAAGGGTTTTCTTTAAAAAAAAGAAACTGAGAACATGAGGGAAGAGCTGAATGTTTTTTTTGTAGTGTTACTTTCAGCGTGCACAGTGTCTAAATGAAAGCAGACAGTGCCATTGTGTGCTGTCTGCTTTCACTTGGATCAGTGTTTGGGCGAGTTGCATAAGCTTTCCCCGGGGCACCAATCTGTGCAGAAGAAGTACAGCTGGAAAGGGGACACCGTCCCCAAAGGCATTTGTGGAGGGAGCTGCTCCGCTGCCCAGGGGCATGTACTCCCTGCCTAAAGATTTAAAAATAGTCTTCCTGCCCCCAGGCTTCAGGTGGAGAGGAGGGAAAAGAAATCCCACTAGACACCGGAGATAATTTAAGAACAAAAAGAAAGGGAGTGGGCTGCCTATCCAGGCATTGGTGCTTGTGCAACATCTAATAATAGCCCCAGCAGACTTTCTGCACCCCCCCCTGCTGGGAGGGAACACAAAGCTCATTAGGCTACTACATTCTTTTTTATTTCTTAAAGAAGGGGTGTAAGCAGCCCACTCTCTCATCAGGTCATGCCCACCCACCCCAAAAGGAACAAAACCGCCTTTTATCCCCCTGAGGTGGGCAGAAATCCTACTAGGGATTTCATTATGGTGAAAAAGAAATGGTGGGGGTGGCCCTGGCATTGGGCCATGTCCACCCGACCAGCTTTAGCAGATGTACTGACATCCCCCACCCCCGAGGAGGGTGGGATAGAAATCCCACAAGACCATCAAGTCTATTTCTATTTTCAATAAGGAGTTTGGGCATCCTACTCTGGCATCAAGCCATACCCCCACTCCAAACACAGTCTTTTACATCGCCCCCGTTTGGGGTACAGAAAGCACAGTAGACTGCAAGGCAATAAAAAAAGAAGGGTAGAGGGCAGCCTTCCTGGGATCGGGCTGTGCCCAATCCATTTATGGCCTCAGCAGTCTTTCTGCCCCCAGGGGCAATGTTAAGGAGGTGTTAACCCACAATCTGTCCCTGGTGTAGGGGGGAAGAGAGCCCACAAGACACAGGGGAAAAGAGTAAATGATAAAAAAAAGAGGTGAGGCGGCCCGCCCAGACTTTGTGCTGACCCGCCACCTCATAATGGCCATAGCTGTCTTTCTGCCTCTGTGGGTGACAGGTTGGGACAGTTTACAGCAGTCTGAGAGGATAAATCCAAATTTCTTCTCACCTTCCCAAGTGAATGACTGCACTATTCAGGCTTCCGGCAGGCGATGGAACCCTGGGATTTTCTGAAACCTGAGACCCGATAAATGCAGTGAGATGCTGCTTGTGTGAATCTGTCAACAATGTCTTACTCAGAAGGCTCTGCAAATGTCAAACTCAGAGCCATCACCACCCCTTGTTGTAAATTATTTTGTCCACCCTAAGCGTGGAAGGGTATACTCAGATGTGAGTCCCTTGCTCATTGCACCATCAGGATTCAAGCAAGCCGGGCCGAAGACGCCTGAAATGGCAGAAACCGGTCCCCGGAAGCTTGTTTCCTTCCCAGTGTAAGAATTGGCTTTTGTAGTCTGGTCTGCCCTGTTCCCATGATGCACTGGGCCAGGGACAGACTAATTTGCATACAGCCAGGTTCTGAAACTGGGATGGTGCAATGAGCTAAAAAACGGTGTTGGATCTAGCCCTGATCTCTTGACTGGGTGAGAGTACTCTGCTTAATTCAGAGACTCTGTCCATCACCACCCCTTGTTGTAAATTATTTTGTCCACCCTAAGCGTGGAAGGGTATACTCAAATGTGAGTCCCTTGCTCATTGCACCATCAGGATTCAAGCAAGCCGGGCCGAAGACGCCTGAAATGGCAGAAACCAGTCCCCGGAAGCTTGTTTCCTTCCCAGTGTAAGAATTGGCTTTTGTAGTCTGGTCTGCCCTGTTCCCATGATGCACTGGGCCAGGGACAGACTAATTTGCATACAGCCAGGTTCTGAAACTGGGATGGTGCAATGAGCTAAAAAACGGTGTTGGATCTAGCCCTGATCTCTTGACTGGGTGAGAGTACTCTGCTTAATTCAGAGACTCTGTCCATCACCACCCCTTGTTGTAAATTATTTTGTCCACCCTAAGCGTGGAAGGGTATACTCAGATGTGAGTCCCTTGCTCAATGCACCATCAGGATTCAAGCAAGCCGGGCCGAAGACGCCTGAAATGGCAGAAACCGGTCCCCGGAAGCTTGTTTCCTTCCCAGTGTAAGAATTGGCTTTTGTAGTCTGGTCTGCCCTGTTCCCATGATGCACTGGGCCAGGGACAGACTAATTTGCATACAGCCAGGTTCTGAAACTGGGATGGTGCAATGAGCTAAAAAACGGTGTTGGATCTAGCCCTGATCTCTTGACTGGGTGAGAGTACTCTGCTTAATTCAGAGACTCTGTCCATCACCACCCCTTGTTGTAAATTATTTTGTCCACCCTAAGCGTGGAAGGGTATACTCAGATGTGAGTCCCTTGCTCATTGCACCATCAGGATTCAAGCAAGCCGGGCCGAAGACGCCTGAAATGGCAGAAACCGGTCCCCGGAAGCTTGTTTCCTTCCCAGTGTAAGAATTGGCTTTTGTAGTCTGGTCTGCCCTGTTCCCATGATGCACTGGGCCAGGGACAGACTAATTTGCATACAGCCAGGTTCTGAAACTGGGATGGTGCAATGAGCTAAAAAACGGTGTTGGATCTAGCCCTGATCTCTTGACTGGGTGAGAGTACTCTGCTTAATTCAGAGACTCTGTCCATCACCACCCCTTGTTGTAAAAAACTTTGACTAAAGTCATGTATTTTCTTCACATTTGTGTGAGGGTATATTTCCGGATTCTGCAGAGGTCCACAAAATTCCGCCTAGAGCACCCAGTCAAGGCACTTTGGCGGCCCAGGCAAGGACCGGTGTTTGTACCCCACCAGTGCTCGTGCACACGGATAAAACACTGCAGGGCTACAGGGCAGATGTGTCATTGATGCCTCAAGGAGGCGCCATTGATCGCCCGTGCGACCTACATGTGGAAACGGACCCGCCCTGCACACAGGCTGATGTAGGCACACACTT
This sequence comes from Lissotriton helveticus, assembly GCF_964261635.1. Taxonomy (NCBI): domain Eukaryota; kingdom Metazoa; phylum Chordata; class Amphibia; order Caudata; family Salamandridae; genus Lissotriton; species Lissotriton helveticus. The sequence continues at coordinate 1,273,936,689 of NC_136067.1, read as the reverse complement.
AAGCCTGGGAGTAAGACGTGAACTTTTCAGCAAGACAGCTCAGTAGATTAGGTGCCTGCCGCATAGATAGATAGATGTACGTGTAACCAGCAGGTCACGGGATGGATCGCTTTCTGCTGCCTTGGCCTGTCATTCTCCCAGCATCGACTCGAGAACATGACAAGACCCATGTTATGAAATACAGTTTAGTCTCTGGAGGCATTAAGGAAGGTGGTGCACATGGCACCCGTGAGCCAAAGGGTGACGCTGAGGCAGATGGTCCAGCTCCCGCTTTTGTGCTTTGAGAGGATTGGATTGGAATTGCATTTCTATTGCGCTTACTACCTCTGACGAGGCGCGCGTTGAAGCGCTTTATGCCAGCAGCAATGCTCCGGAAGCCATGTTCAGTGGTGTATTTTCCTACTGCCTGTTGTTAGGTCCTACATGACAACATTTGAGGAGCACAGGCTGATTCACGGGTCGTCGCCTGATGGCATCGGCAACAAAATAGCGCTTCAGCCGAACGCTTCACACCCAGCTCTTTTAAACAAGTAAGGCCAAACACAGCAGCCGCCTACACAGACAGACACAACACGGACAGCGGGAGAGGCAAGTGAGGCCGCAGTATTAGCACTGGTTGCACGGCTGCCTTCAAAACAAGCCGCGAGTGGTGCGGGAGAGCACGCACGCGCATGCTTGTGTGAGGGAGCAGGCCTCATTATGGCGCACAAGTCTGGATACGATAATGCAAAACAGATGTCGGCCGTGCGAGTAACCACCACCAATAGGCCATGGGCGGAGCAAAGGCTGGACATGCACCTGCCTTTGCCCAATTGCGTGCTGTCTTTCTTAGAAAGACACACGCAAAGCCCAATAGCCTGCAAACAAAACTAAACCACACGCACAAGCGTGTGGTCAGATTTCCAAAGCCCTTTTATTCTTTACATAAAGTCTCGCCAGAGCAGCGCATGCGCGCTACTACATGCTCGGTCTAAAAACTACTATATAAAGATAAGAGATAGATTTTTTTTTTAACTGGCGACTGATGAAGTGAGGCTTGAAAATGAGGTGAAATGGACTTCTTTATCACAATAATATAATAACAGTAGGCTCTTCCCCCAGTAAACTCATGCTTCCAGACTCAGTTACTTCTGGATGCACACAGATTGTCTCATACACATTACTCCGAGTAGTGTTTTTTCAAAGATTTCTTTGCTTTAACCCCTTCCATGCTCATGACAAGCTGAGCTCGTCATGAGTTGCGCCGCTCGCATGCTCATGACGAGCTCAGCTCGTCATGTAACGCGTTTTAAAAAAAAAAGCCACACAGCGCGAAAATCGCGGCCGCACGCATGCGGTTAAGGTTCATAGCATCTCAAGAAAACTGTGGCAATAACAAATAAGAGCCCACCTTCACATTGGCTATAAATATGTACACCTATTAGTATGATGATATCCAATCATTTTTAACCTATTTGTGTAAAAGAACTTTATATCAGCTGTTTTAAAGTTTCATCCTACCTCAAACTAAGGGCCCGATGTAGGTAATAGTGAAATACCGAATTCTAAATACCGAGTTTTACCGATTAGGTATTTAGAAATTGGTATTTCAGATGTTGGTAAGAATTCGGTAAAAAATACAGAATTCTTAATATTCGTTATTACCGAATCGGTAATTGAGATTCGGTAATAACAAATACCTACCCATTCATTCCTATGGGCTTGGAGGCCCATAGGAATGAATGTTAAGACATTCGGTATTACCGATTCGGTATTACTGAATCGGTAATACCGGGAGGTATTTCAAGGGTGCCAGGGTGTCCAAAGGACACCCTGTTGAACCCCTAAAATGTGCATGTGTGCGCATGTGGCACACATGCATGCCCTAAGGGCATGGATGTGTGCCAAAAAAAAAGCAAGAAAGTGCTTTTTTAAAGGAATTCGGTAATTACCACCAACTTGAAGTTGGTGGTAATTACTGATTCCTTTAGGCCCAAAAGCACTCTTTTATGTGCTTTCTACATTGCATTTAAGGAATCAGTATTACCGATTCCTTATTACCGAATCCTTCCCTACATCACGAAGGCCTAAATACCAGTCTGTAACGGTGAAATTTACCGAATTTCACCGTTACCGACCGGTATTTGGGCCACCTACATCGGGCCCCTAAGTCTGCAAAGCTTTCCTTCTCGCAGTCCGCTTGGAAGAACAAGAATGCTGAAAAGACCGACATTTTGATATAAAATACCACATAAAATCATCTAATAACAAGGCAAACAAAATGCCATGACTTCCTGTTTTCCGTGGATAGACTAATGAAACTGATACCATGCATGGCATGCATAGTTTTAATTTCCAGGCAGTGTGAGTTGACTCTTAAATGCACCATGTCATATAACTATAGAGAATGGGAAACTGATGTGAAACAATGTAGACAAGTACCTGCCGCAACCAAAACCTTTGTGTTCCATGGACCCTGAAGTGGCAAAATGAAAGCCCTTTCCCTTTAGTTCTTCAGCATGACTAGGTAGAATGCTCATTACATCACCAACAAAATCAGCAACTTCATTCTGCCATCAACGCAGCAGCTGCATTTCTCCCCAGGACTATGTCCATTTACTTCATGGTCTGTTTTACCTCTTTAAGCAGCCTGAATCAGGGGAATCTGGCTTTGTTGTCTTTTTTTGTTTTCTTGTCACACAGTCCTAAAGCAGATGGTGTCAAACGCGGCCAAGCACTCAAGATTTCTGAAGTCAGATCTGAAAAATCATTCAAGATTATTGAATGATGGTATAGATCAGAACCTTTACTAATGAGTGCTGAGTGGTTGGGAAAATAAAACATGCATTTAGAATTAATGAGTGGTGGTGCAAAGCAGCATACACACTAAGGATTAATTAGTGATGAAGCAAATGCGAACACGCATAGATGTGGTCATTTCATGTCAAGATCGGAGGCTAGCGTTATGCATACATATCTTCTATTTCCAGCTTCTTACAGCACTTTAAAGCAAACATCGAAAATTCCAGAACTAGAATGTTCCTAAGCCTATGTAACTCCCATCTCCGCAGCCACCGACTTCTTTTATTGGCTGCTCCTTGACAGATTAGTATTGTGTGAATGTAGGTTTTTTGATGTGTATGATATCTGATTTAGTTTAAGTTTTAAGGATATTTAATATTTCAGATTATTTCTGTGTGTTATTTTGTGAATTTTTACTATTAAACGTGTATTTGTTTGGAGATTTAAGTAGATTTACATGTAATTAGTAATTGTTTGAACTGACCCAATTTATGGGTTCTTTTAGCGTATCAGCAGTAGGCAGATAGATATATAGACTTTAGGAACTTAAAGTGTAATAGGTATGGGAATATGTGAATTTTACCACTGGGCACGAGTGGCTGTTTTGGGCTTGTGCTCCGCTGCGGTAATGGTTTTTGAGCACAGACCTGTGCTTGCCCGAGCTTTTCTTCGCTTGCGCAGCATGGATCACGTGTTGTCTCCTGAGGGCGCATCAGAAACAGGATTGTTCCTCGGAGGCTTCTTTAACCACTTCCGTGCTGATGACGGAACCGCTCCGTCATCAGCCGCGGTCGCGCTGTGCTGATGACGGAGCGGTTCCGTCATGGCCCGCCCGGCCCGTTCTATTGAGCGGACGGAGCAGTTCCGTCACCAGCATGGGCGCGCCGTGCGCCCCCCCCCGACGCCTTAGTGCTGCGGCGGAATATCCACCGCAGCGAAGGTGTTAATAGCGAGCGTGATGATGTCACGCATGCGCACGTGATGACGTTGCTTCGGAGACATTTTGAAAAAGTTAAGTCTCTGCATTGGATTCAATTGGATTGAAGATAACAATGGCCATTTTGGAAAAGGATGTGACAATATTTATCCAAGCCCAACTTTCAAAACAGCTGTTTCTTAGCATTTTGATAGCCGGCAACTTAGGAAGGACAGCTGTAGTGCGGGAAGTTGAAAACGAAAGAAAAAAAGAAGTTAAGGTGAATCTATTGAGTTTAGCAGAAGTGACTTTTATATAGTAAGATACATTGTTTAATATATAACTTTCATCACTAGACATGTAAGCGAAAAACATTACTGTTTCCGTAAGTGACGGGGAATGACGAATCTTGGTCCTCACCCAAAAAAACCTTAGGTCTCAGTCCCATAATCTTTCTTGGTCTTGGATATCTAAAAATCTGAATAGCCATAAGCCAGGCAAGGCAAACAAGCTTCCCTTTTAGCAGATCTTTAAGTATTGCATCATGGAATTTATCTGGGAAAGGCCCTGGAAAACTAGCACTGATCTTAGAAAACTCACCGTCAATTGTGACTATGCAAGAAACATGGGCATTAGCATATTTTGACCAAAAAGACTACATTATATAAGATCTCCCGACTGATGCAGTGAGAAGGGCCCACGCAGAAGGAGGCCTTGCAATTTTACTGAAGGAAGATCAATTTTGGGATCAGGAAGTAGTTAATATGTGTCTGCCAAATATCCAATGTATGAAGATTAAGTATAAGAAAAAGACTGCTGACTCCAGGCACAATCTCCTTATCTTAATGTTTATATCCCCCGGGGCCTGCGAATGACCATCTAATGATCAAAGTTTTGCTCAAAATTGATTCTGTTATAGATTCCAAAGGATTTCCTTCGTTACTGATAACGGGGGACTTCAGTGGAAACATTCTTGATACTTTATTGTCTGAATGGAGCACTTAGGCATATGAAGGTATGGTGTCAATTCCATCACCGTTATTCCCTTCAGAGATCAAGGCTGACAAAAGAGGGAAAATTCTAGTCACCTCGGCGACGGCCTTAAGTGGGCTTATACTAAACGGAAGGGGACATTCCCGCAGCTTATACCAGAAAGGAACCATCTAGTACATCCATTCTTGACTATATAATCTTCAGACTGGATCTCCATGGGATGATGCAACCCCTGACCGTTCAAACCACAAAACCACAAAAGTAAGAAACCATGCAATTCTGTTATTGACAACTGAGATCCCATTACAACCTTCTCAATCATGGTCTCTGTCACAACAAAATGCAACCATAAAAATCCACTTCAAGAACGGGCGAATAAAGTAGAACTCCAAATCAATTTCTTCATTATTGACTAGCGGAAGTACTGTCCCGACCCGATAGCAGCTCATGAGAACACAATTGCCGCGATAGTGGTCTCATTGACCGCCCGCACAGCTAGATGCGGGATGCGTAAGGGTCAATTACCCCCAAACCATCCAGAAAGCGTAACCTCTAAGTTAAACACATTGATTAGACTTCAATTTTTTTAATATTCTGGAGCCGGACAGAAATGGTTGTAAAGGAGAAAACTAGGCGTGCACAAATTGACAAAAACTGGGTGGACATTCAAATAGCAGTGAACCAAAAAAACAGTAAGGAGTTGTGGAGGATTGTAGCAGAAGCAACAGGCATACGGAAAGCTAGTAACTCCTCTCCAGTTTCACCATCGGAGTGGGGAAAATATCTCCTCGAGATCTATAAGCCAAATCTTTATGGCCTATCAAATTCAACACAACCTGGGTACAGAAAAGAGGAAAAGTTTCCTGACATGATAGCGCCATCAGCGAAAGAAATAGCACTATGCATAAAGGCAGCAAGATCAACTGCAGCAATAGGCCCAGATAAAATCCCCATTAAAGTTCTTTAAAGCAACCTTGAAGACTGGAGCAAGTTTCTGGCTCCGGTATTCTCCCACTGTCTTTCCACCGGGAGAATTCCAAAATCATGGCAAGGGAGCATCGTGTTGCCCATCTTGAAAAAAGGATCCCGACTACTCCCCAATAACTATCAACAGATAGCCTTCCTGGATGCTACAGGGAAGATCTTTGCTAAATGCGTGCTGGAACATCTGCAAGATTGGGCATTTTCTACAGGCGCAATACCAACGACTCAGGTTGGCTTTCGACCAAAGCACTCTGTAACGGATAACATCACAGTCTTGCAAACAGGCATAGACAAATATATAGTAATGAAGAAGCAAACGGTTTATTGTGTCTTTGTTGATTTTACCACTGCTTTTGACCGTGTAGATAGGCTAACTCTATGGACAGAGCTAGGGATGCTTGGAATACCAAACGACCTGCTCACCATAATCATGGCATTACATTCTGCAATATGGTGCAAAGTTCAGCTGGGGTTTGAATAAGGGCTGACAGGGCCTATTGCTACAAGGAATGGCCTAAAGCAAGGTTGCGTCTTAGCCCGCATTTTATTTACCCTGTACATAAGTGACCTCTCAGAGTGTTTACAAACAATTATTAATGTCCCACCAAAAAATAGGCTTCTGCAATATGCACATTTTAATGTACGCTGACGATGTAGTAATAATAGATCTTACACCGGTAGGTTTACAAAGAAATCTTAATGCTAGATAAGTATGCTAAAGACAATTATCTTACACCAAATACCGCTAAAACTAAAGTCCCCCCCTTTAGAGGTAGAAAGCACTACCTTTACTATAACTGGACATTAGATAGGAAACCTCTAGAGGTTGTTAAAGAATATGTTTACTTGTGGAGAATTTTCACCCAGACCTTACAAAATTCGCCCCACCTTGGAAATATCAGCCTAAAAGCTGAAGCCCTCGTTGAAAGACTACTAAGATTCTACTCCTCCTCAAGCAACAGATATTTTGCTCCTATACTTGAGGTCTAACGCTCAAAGATACCACCATTTCCATTTAAGAAGTCTTTATTCGATTATTTCATCTTAAAAGACAAACATACACAATAAAATACACAATAAAATAACAAGTACATATAAAACAAATGTAACCGACATACATAAAATGGGTACAAAACAATAATTAATTATTGCATTAAAAAGTATTAAATCAATTAATATAGACATTCTTATAATGGGTACATAACGATAGATTAAAAACAATATAAAACCAGGAAGATCAAAATCAGCATTAAAAAGTTGCTATTTAAAAGTACAAAGGCAATCCTAGCACTGGTTATTTTTTATATAATTAGTTCTAATCACCCACGCCCATCCGAGGAATTTCGCCACACCAGTAACAATAAGAGGGGTTAGATTGGTTCTTAAAAGTCTGCTAGCCTCACTAGCTAGGCGAGTACCCAGGGCTCTACAAACTGGGCCTAGCCATTTGGTCCTTGGGGCTGCATAAAGTGGGCAGACAAACAAAAAATGATCAACACTTTCACTCAAAACTTGACAATGAGGACAACGTTCTGACCCCCTTGAACACCATTTGTTGGTAAATGCCCTTAGAGGCAGCGTACCACATCTAAGTTGATGGAACAACTTACGGTCCATTGGTTTGGTGATTAGATCCCAATATTTTTCCAACTTAGAGGCATCTTTGTGTTCTATGAACTTACTAGAAAGGTTATTAGGAGGCAATCTCTGATGTCGGTTTGTGGTCGCCCAGTCCCAATACACAATACAATACACCAATTTTACTATATGCTCTGGAATATATCCCGATTAAGGCATGGCACCGACTAAATGTAAAAGAAGGGACTCTACTACGTAAATTGCTAAGAGTCAAGTAGTCAGTCCCCGTCAAAGCAATTCGCCTTGAGCTATCCATAGACAGCGTGCATACAAAAGCTATAATAAGCATACTCCGCTGGGCCTATAAGCTTTTACTTGCAGACCAAGGGACCATAAGGCATATGCTGAAATTGGAGACTTTTAAAGACGATCCATCTTACCATACTTTTAATATGAACTTAAATATTGCACTAACCCAGTCTGGTTGCACAATTGCACTTTTGAAATCTATGATTCCCTCACATCTGAAGCTCTAGCTAAAGAACCTGACCGCAAAATTAAGCTATGTGTTAGAATTAGACCACTGCTCTCGGATAAAACATAATGCACACTTTGCAGACAGTCAACAATATAAAACTCCACAATGGTACAGAAGTTTAGAGCACATGGTCAGGTGTACCATAATTTTAATGAGGCAAGGGATCCTACCCTTAAAGACCGTGACTTTTAAATGGGACAAATCGGATAATTCTACAGAAATTTGTTATTTATGTAATGGAGGATGGCAGGATTATGTACATGTGTTATTCTGTCCAAAGTCGATTCTGGTAGAGGCCCAAATAAATAACCTAAGGGTTATTTATTTGGTGAAGGTTGTAGGGAAGTAAGTGTCCACCTTCACCAGTTTAGACAAGGCTCAATCCTCTCTGAGAAGAGTGTTTGGCAGAAGTGTTTTTGATCAGGTCCCAGCAAGGGGACGGTTCCCTGGACGATCTTCCACAACGTTCCAATCCCAATACCAGGGAATTGGTAAATTCAGAGGTTTTCAGTCCAGCATGGGTATGTATCACCAGAGGGGAAGAAATAGCAGGACACGCCAGTCGAGAGGAAGAGCACAGTTTGCTCAAGGATTTCAGGGTAAGTATGAAGGCTCCTTTTGGTTCTTCCCCCAAAAAGGTAGGGGGAAAATTAAGGTGTTTTGTGAACAATTGGGAAGATTTTAACAAAAGATCTGTGGAGGGTAGATTTTAGAATTCGGAAAGGATGCAAGGCAGATAGGGGAGCCAAGGCCGTTAGTCTTTCAAGAGAGCAACAGAATTTAGTAGTAGAGGTGCAGGAAATGTTACAAAAAGGAGCTATAGAGAGAGTGTGCAAGGAAGATCGGGGTTTTGTGAGTACAATCTTTTTGGTCAGAAAGAAGGACAAGGATTGAAGGCCTGTGATAAATTTGGGAAAGTTGAATCAGTTTCTTGTTTACAGATATTTCAAAATGGAGGGGATCCATCTATTGAGGGATATTTTGCAGGAGAAAGATTGGTTGGTAAAATTGGATCTCAAGGATGCATATTTTACAATTCCGATAGTGAGGGAGAGTCTCGGGTTTCTACAGTTCAGGTGGTTAGGGGTTCTTTATCAGTTAGCATGCCTTCCATTTGGGTTGACATTGGCACCTTGGTGTTTTACCAAGCTTTTGAGACCTTTGGCGAAATTTCTCAAGGAGAAAGGTATAAGAATGATCATGGTCTTAGCAGGAGACTTCAGAGCATATAAATTCTTTGGAAATTAAGGCAGGTCTTTTTGCTCTGCAGAGTTTTAGAAAAAAGTTGAGGAGCGTCAATGTTTTGTTGAAGATGGGCAATGTCTCAGCGGTTTGGTATATAAACCGCTTGGGAGGAAGCAGGTTGAGGAATTAGACTACGATTGCAAAGCAGATTTGGGATTATTGTCTAGAACAAAAGATTGGGTTGCAAGCAGAGTATTTCCCAGGTCAGAACAATTTGGTGGCAGATTGGAATTACATACATCTGAAAGATTACAGTGATTGGAAGCCAAATGTACACATTTTTCGGAGGATATGTCAGATTTGAGGTTTTCTGGAGTTGGATCTGTTTGCATCAAGGCTAACATTCCAGTTGAGCTGGCATTACAGTTGGAGACCGGAACCTCTAGCAGAGGTGGATGCTTTTCAGCAGGATTGGAGGTAGGTCCAGGGGTATGCATGTCCGCCTTTTCTAGTGATTCAGAGAGTATTGTTGATGGTGTGGAGGCAGAGATGTCAAGTAATTCTTGTGACGCCTTTTTGGGGCGGGACAGGCTTGGTTTCCAGGGCTATTGGAATTGGCAATAGAGGAACCCTTTTAATTTCCAGGAGTTAGAGGATGTTCTTTTAGGGCCGGAAGGGAGTTTACATTATTTGGTCGTGGGGGTAGCTTTGAACCTTCTTGTTTGGAAGATTTCAGGGGAGGGGTGCAAATTGCAGGACTTTCGCAACAGGCTCAAGAGTCACTCAGGGAGTCTTGGGCACAAGGGACTAAGAAGACACATGTTGGTGCTTGGAAAAAAAGGTAATTGGGCAGGCGGTGCCTGCTAGGCACTGCCACCTTATCACAGATGCTGACCGCTCCGCCAGGCAATCGGAACAATTGGCGGGCAGTCTTTGTGTCCGCCACGGTCGCAGTCACGGTCCGACCCCCCCGCCATCCTAATTTGGTGGGGGGAAATTGCTGTCCAATGGTGGAGGGCTTCCACCATCGTAATCACCCCCTATGTTTTCTTCTATATTTCTTCTATATTCTACCCAAAGTTTGATGACCATCCTAAATTGTGTGTTGTGAGATGTATGAGAGAATATGAGAATAGAAAGGAGGATTACAGTTGTTGATTTCCTATGTAAAGCCTTTCAGGCCAATAATTTCGGCAACTATTGCCCGTTTGGTGATGTCTTGCATGTATGAAGCCGGTATTGATCTGGAGAGGTATGGAGCACATTCAGTGAGAGGTGCTATGGCAAGTAAGGTGTTAACGTCTGGTGGATGGTTAGAGGAGATTTTGCATGCAGCTGACTGGTCAAATGCTGATGTATTTGGGAGGTATCACTTGAAGCCTGTGGAGCAGGGATTGTGTGTGGTTTTAACACAGCTTTGAACATGCACAATGCTAGCCGCCTGTCTTGACATGGAATGTAGATTCTCCAAGTAGGTGAAGAGAGAATCTGGATTTCATTAAAACCACGGAATCTAGCATTATACCTCCCTCCCAGGTGAGTATTTGGGGGCGAGAGTAATAAGTGGGAATATTGTGATCTGGAGAGAATGTGATTTGCAGAATATGATGTTAGAAGAACATTTTATATTTTTTTCATTTGTTGTTTTATTATAGACTCCCGATAGAAAAGGAGGAAAAGAAGAGGAGAATAATTTGTTAATTCGTGAAGAAAATGTTTTGAGTTATGGGACCGGAGCAGCTTAAAAGAGGAAAATGGCTGCTGTGATGGGAGTTATATAGGCTTAGGGACATTCTAGTTCTGGAATCTTTGATGTTGGTGATGTTTGCTTTAAAGTGCTGCTTGGAGCTGGTAATAAAAGATATATATGCATAATGCTAGCCTCCGTGTTTTTAATGAAATCCAGATTCTCTCTTTACCTACCTACTTGGGGAATCTACAATATTGCACATTGTGGACATCCTGACACAGTGGTGCTCACCTCTCATGTAATGCTTGCACTGACATAATTCTTATTTTATGTGGTGGGGATACCTAACATGACGTCTCCCAGCCCTAGTTAGTATACTGCTTGCATTGGCATAATATTGGTAATTCTTGGTATTATATGACCTTAGCACTGCTACTGTCCAAAGCCTCATCCTGTGGTTTGACACAGGTGGATTTGCATTTGACCCCCAGATTCATCATAGTCATGTTTTGCGAGTCCTTAATAGCGAAATTTAAGGGTTCGCTATTAAAGACTCGCAAAACGGGATGCATGTAGAAATCGCAATATTTTTAGCGATTTCGACTGCTTCCTTATTTGCGATTCGCTAATTGCGAATCGCAAATAAGGAATGGCTTTCCCATTCATTCCTATGGGCCTAAAGGCCCATAGGAATGAATGGGGAGTCATTCCTTATTTGCGATTAGCAATTAGCGAATCGCAAATAAGGAAGCAATTTCAAGGGTGCCAGGGTGTCCAAAGGACACCCTGTTGCATCCCTGAAATGGTAATGTACACTGGTGTTTGCTATTTACCACGTAGTTAGACTTCGCGGTAAATAGTGGCCCCAGATTGCGAATTCGCAATTTTGAAATGGTTCATGCATTGCATTTAAGGAATCTCAAATTGAGATTCCTTAAATGCAAATAATCGCAATGTAGCGATTTCTAAAACTGCGATTTTTGCGTTTGGGATGATGCATCCCAAATGCAAAAATACCGCTCGCAAAGGGCCAGATTCTCAGAATCTGGCCCATTGCGAGCGGATTTTGGTTTGATGAATCTGGTCTTAAATGTTTATGAGTTATCACATTTATCTAGCCATGCAACTGAATCACTTTTTAACCATTCACTCACCCATTAACATACCCATTGATCCATCTATTCAAATGCTTGCTAATTATCCATGCTCGGACTCCTTCATTCATCCTTGCACTCATCCACGCATTAACTCATTCTCCATTCACCACCTGTCCCATGCACAAACTCAAACTTTTTTTAGTAGTGGATTCTAAAATGAGCCTTCGACCTCATGACATTCTAGAGCATTCTTTTCACTTTAGTGGTGTGGAATGAGCAAGGTTATTTTGCAGCAAGTCTTTGCATTTTTCAATGTGAGTGAATTTTGTTAAATCTCTGCTATTCATGGCCTTAGCAATGCACATTGACAAAAGCAAAAGATCTGGCTTCTTACTGACACTTCCTCATCATTCTTTAGTGATTTTAGGCACTAATCATGCACTTTCTCTGTCACTCAGCCGTGTACGCGTACATCCATTCATCCGCTCATTTGCTCATTCTTGCATTCACTCACTTGCCCATCCACAATACCATACACACAAACTCACTAACCAGTGAAGAGCCACATTCATTTATATTCCTGACCTACTGGCTTTTTCGCACAGTTTACTTGCTGTACTGGAAGGATTCTAGTCTGCTTCAAGTAGCTTATTTGCACTTCTAGTGCTATTTACTCTCTGACAACTGTTTCTTCTGTAGCTCAGTATGAAACCTTAATATTAGTATATTTAATTCCAAATTATGCCAGCCCTAAAACCTATAACATTATATGCATTTTAACCATCGTCTTTTGTATATGGTCCGTATTTTTCAATTTGATTGTATTTCCTCAACATTTTATTAAAATACTAAGAAACCCTGGGTGTTTGTTAGTGGAAGAACGTAAATTCTCAGGACTAATATTCTTTATTTTATTGTAGAAGGTGAATGTACACGAACTCCTTCTGGAGCATTTGAGAGAAATGGAAGAGGAATTCATATAACCCCAAATGGAATTATATATGAAGGATCCTGGAGAGATGACCGGGTAATGCATATGATTGGTTCTGAAATCTGTTCAGAATAGAAGGAAGTGTCTTTTTTTATTTACTTGCTACCACCTGTGCCCTTCTCAAAACACTTGTGTAATACAAGCAAATTCCGCAGTTAACAATAATATAAACAAAATGTATATTATCTGTGTAGCAAACTGTACCTCTTGTGGGGTTCACCCATTTGTTTAGGTAGGTTGTATTTGCTAGCATATTTTTTACTCCGGATACTGCAAGACTGCCAGACAGCTCCCAATGTATGTTCTTTGATCCATAAACATGGTGACAAATTGGCTAAATTCAATTGACATCTTGCTTTTAGGTAAACCTGTAGTACAGGATCACAGAAATTGTACCAGTGGCATAAAAGTGAAAGGTCACATGTGGGATGCAGTTTCATTTGCATTATTCAGTTGAGTAACTAAAACATTGTATCTAGGGTGCTCCTGCAACCCTTACTGGCTACAGGCAAAGCTGGATCAGATTCAGGTTTAAAATAAACCCCTTTTAATATATATAAAATCCTACTCAACCATAATAAGGCAGTGTAAGCATACCTTGGAGGCCAAATGGCCTAGGAGCATAATGTGTAGAGTCGAGACATGCAAACTTGAGACTGTAATAAAGGGACTCAAAAGTGCTATTTAATGCATAGGATGAATCAGTATTTCTGTTTTGATAAGGCTTGCTTTAGGTAAAAACATAATATTTCCATAAAGTGGCTTAGGCAAAGACTAGAAATTCCATCTTCGATGCAATCTGCTATTTATTAAAAATCAAATTAACTGGTGAACTTGGATTTTTTGTATATATTTCCCAAATGTGTATCAAAGTTGTCATCTCTGCTCGAGCCTGAACGGCCACCCAACTGAATAAGCCAGGCTTTCACCCTTTGCAGTAACTGTAATTAAATTCCCCAGCACTAAGAAGAAGTGTGAATGGCTTCTATCAGAGACCTTCTGGAGCACAATAGCCTTTCTGAGGTTGCCACGTTCTGAAAGACTCCTCTCTACAGAAGGAGGTTAGATACAAGAACATCCGTAGGAGAATACTTTACACCAAAGAGCTAAAGGACAGGAAGGAACTCTAAATGTACCATGTTTATACTCAAGTAGGACAGTGTTGATGGAGGGAAGTTTTCTGCGATTGGCTGATGTCACACTCTCACACCACAAATACATTCTATTGAGATTTCGCTTAAATATGATCCCTCTGATAATTTCCAAGAAGCAATATAAACACTCCGATCTCTCAATATATCCTTGTGACAAGTCCCCACAAAATGATCTCCACATTTTTTGTTGTTGTGGTTTTTATTGTCAAGAATGACACAAATGTATTGTACAATCTGCAAGAGTCATAATTTTAAATGTTGCCTTGTAGCAATGTTCTTCCTCAAATCCTTGCAGAACCCTTATGTCTGTTTTTCTCTAGCCTCATTTCTCTGGGCATGCCTGAAAAAGAGAAAGCAGCTGAGCCCTTAAGAAATTGCAGCATGGCTTATCATGTTTTTATTGTACACATATAGATGAATTAGATTTTATGATATAATGAATGTTTGCATTCTTTTTACACCTGGGTTTATGATAAATCTGACTATATCTTTTATAAATTGTGATTGTAAACACTTTTATGATCTTATGAGTGAGATCGAATAAAGGATTTTGAGTGAGTGAAATAGGACAGTGGTCTGTTCCTGGGTTTGTTTCTGCCGCTCTAGTATGTGTCCTGAGTAACTTTTTCCACTGTTTCGAACAGAGAGGTACCTCATTTCATTGGGACATCCTTTTTACAGACTAGAGGAGCCCAGACAGCTCAGCTGACTATTTTTGATACTTGAAAGCAACAACAATGTGGCTTTCTGGAATTGTTTTGCAGTAAAGGTAGGGTACATTCTGTAAAAGAAGCATGAGCCGAGTGTGGGAGTTCCTTGGGCTAGGCTTTTCACCCATCACCAGAGACAAGACAATCACTACTAATGGAAAAGGCTCCTACTTCAGACTGGGGTACACAACTGGACTTGGAAGCAGGCCAGAAAAAGGAGATTCCTGCTGCTGTCTAGGAGAGGATTGAGATGTTGAATCTTTCTAACCCATGACCCAAGGCACTGGCAGTGCTTCACAAAGTTCAGACCAGCTCTTCTTCTGTAGTGCAAAGCCTAATAAGCGCATCTTTGCATTAGAATCAGCAGACCATCTGGGACTCGTACTTGGTTGTGTTCTGGTTAGAGAGTGGTTCCACACACATCCCACTTCTTGCAGTACTGTCGCATCCTAGAAGCTGACTGTTTGACCTGACACCTTGGCGTGGACCTCCCTTTCCATTTTTGTTGTTGCCTCATGTGTTTTTGCTGGTTATAGATGCTTTGGGCCCTGTGCCACTGCTGTCCAGTGTGTATGTATCAAACCTAGGCATCTTATAACAACAATAAAGGGATCAGGATTGCACTGAGAGAGAACAACAGAGGAAAAACGAGTTTAAAAGTTTGTATTGTCTTTAATTAAACATATAAAAAAAGAGAAAGGTTCGTTTCATATGAATTAAACAAATTCAATAATACACAATTAATCACATACAATCATATACATCTTAATAAAAACAATCAGTTTAAAATCAAATAGTGGCATTTATACGTATCTACGCGCGTTTCGGCGTTGGAAGAACGCTTTCTTCAGGAGCCACGGATATTTCTGAAAGGAAACATAAAAAGATAACTATTTTTCTATTTACAATAAAACAATTTCATAGGTTACAGATCAATCATATACCTCTTTATTTAAATAGCCGTTCTCTTCTCTTAACAGTACAACCTATTTCCCTCGTAATATTACACTCATAGCATATAAACTTTACAATTTACACAAAGAGTTAAACAACAATTGTGTGTATGAGCATTTGCATTTGCTCATTCCTGGGGGATATTTATTCCCTCATTACAAATTATTGCCATTGTAAGCTGATAAAATATGTAGGCAATGTTCCAATATGATGTATAGAAAATGTTTTCCTGTAATGGAGGTTCTCTGACCACGTTCTCCACCCCCTTTAGTTGCCAGGATAAATGGGCATCTAGATAATTGATGCTTAGCTAACCGCTAAATATCTTATTCATAAGGCATCTTTTACTGCAGGGTACAGAAATTAAACTTGTTGCACCCTACTGACCTGGTTTCCGAGAAGGTGTTCGTCACTCCTATGAAAAACTTACTTTCAAATGGCATATGTTGCCTTCAATTGCCAATAATCGATATTTATTTAGCGTTGGTCTGATTTCATAAATCGAAACTCGGCAGCCTTATTTATAGATATTCCGGTCTGCACCTAATTATGATTAAAGTAAAAATAAAAATAATTATAGTGTATCTATATTTCTAGCGGTGAAGGGGTTAGATTATTGAGTCTAACAAAAGGTTAAGCACATTATACAGAGATTCGATAGTTTTAACGGTGGGGCTATAACGTGGCACTCACCAATCGAAATTAGTCAATCATTATTTCTTTGAACATATTCAGCGGGAACAAGGAAATCGCGATTATTGATGTATTAACCTCACGATGCTGTATTCAGTCTCCTACTCTTATTATATCTGAGGGATGTACACGCAAACATGGATATATTTTTTAGGTTAAAAACTATGAAATTAGTCGCCAAACTAAATAAGTAAAGATAGATGTCCAATTTTCCTTTTACAGTTATCCTCACAAAGGTATAGTTAAAATTCTCGTGTATTCAAAAGAATGGCCGGCTGACACTTGATTCATTAAAGTCCACTGATTCTCTTAAGTCAAAGTATCTGGGAACAATGACACAAATGCATAAATGTATCTAACTCCATGTGTCTGCTAAAAGAAGCAACTAAATAACTGCCTATTTTATAATAATAATAGTTACTAACCATGAGCGTTTATTCGATACTTCACAGGGTAACTACAATGAGCCCGAGTTACTCCATCCAGGTCCGGCACCGATGCAAATAAAGTGAGGCTTCCTCTGTTAAGTAAATTCGGGGTTGATGAGTCTAAACGGTCAAGGGAAATAGAAGAGGCAAAACCGAACATAAATTCCGATTCTCACCTTCTCTATTCCTATAATTAATGCTTCTAGTCAATATCTCACTCCACTAGACACTTACCGATATAGGAACCCCAACGCGCCCGGAAAAAAGATGGCGGATGGCGTCCTCTTGGCGGTTTAAAATGGCAACAAATGCCTCGAACCTGACCGGGTTTAAATATACGATTCTAGGCGGTCACGTGTTATGCCTTCACTTTGAAATTTAAAGGGAAAGCGTCGACTCTATGTGGTGTCGAGCCGATTACACGGAGGCTGTAGTCATGTGATTCACGACAAAGGGATTTAAGGATCACGATGTCAATTAAATGACGTGTACCGTAGAAGGGGATTCGTATTACTCTCTAACAGAGTGGAGGTAAAGGTACAGCCCCTCTGCGTTCAAGCTCCAGTCAACAGCACAGGAGTTCAATACCACCACGCTCCAATTTGTGCTAAACTCTGGGGGAATGGTATTAATGAACATATTATATTCAGAGTACTATTCGCTTCCTATTCATATATATTGTTATTTTTTATATATGATAATATGACGGAGTCACTAAGAAAATTTCGAAACCCCCCCAAAAATAATAAATGACATCGACTTAATTTAACAAATGGTAAGTGTCGATGTAAAGCTTCAGCAGCTGTAGTTGCTGTGTGCAATATTTTAGCAATGTCAAATATTAAAAATAATATAACATAATAAAAAACCAGAGTAAATATTTTAAAATATCGCATTTTCCCATGGAATCTCTCCGTTCAAACCCTGTTTAAACGTGTTCAATACAAAAATCCAGTAGACTTCTTTCTTTTTACGGATGGTGCACCCACCTTTACTATCAGGTGTCCTAATCCTTTCAAGTATGTGCCACTGGAAGTCTTCTGCTTTGTGATTATTCTCTAGGAAATGTTTCACTAAAGGTGCTGAAAGTTTTTTTGTTTTAATAGCAGATTGAGGTTCTGTGAGCCGTATCTGAATAGCTCTACAGGTTTCCCCAACGTAGCCTAGACCACAGGGGCATTTTATAAAATACACGACATTCGCTGTTTTACAATTCCATATTTCGCATGCTTTGGTTGTAAAACCATTGTGTGCAAAATGTTCACCAGCAACAATATTGGTGCATGATTTACATGTCGAGCATTTGACAGTGCCACGCCCTGGAAGATTATCTATCAAGGATCGTTGGTTAGATCCAAAAAGAGTTGGTTTCTTACCAAATTTGGAGTGGACAATGTGGTCTTTGATATTTTTATTCCTTTTATGTGCAAAAAGGGGTTTGGCCAAATAGTTTTTAGATGTAGGGTTAGAGTTCAGGATATGCCAATTGGCATTGATAATTTGTCTAACGCGTTCATCCAAGGTTGAATGTCGTGTGACGCAGACAAGTTGGTCGTTATTGGCTGGTTCTTTTGTTCTTAATAAGGCATCGCGATCGAAAAACCGCGCTCTTTTATAAGAATTCCTAACAAGTCTGTGTGAATAACCACGGTCTAGGAACTTTTTTCTCATAACTGATGCCTGCTTGTCATAGTCACTGAGGTTGGTACAGTTTCTACGGACCCTCAGAAATTGTGAAAAGGGGATGCTTTCACGTTGACTCTTCGGATGAAAACTTTGGAAATGTAGTAACGTGTTGCGTGCCGTAGGCTTCACGTATAGGTCAACCTCTAGGCCATCGTTCTGATTCTTTATTAAAAGATCTAAGAATTCCACTTGTTCATTGCTGTACTGAGGAGTAAATCTTAGATTGGCATCAACGAGATTAATCCATTCCAGGAACTCCATTAGAGAGTCTCTCCCATTGGTCCAGACTGTCCAGTGCCACAGTGCAAGTGCTCCCTATAGTAAATTGATGTATGGATTAGTGACTCCATGATTGGCTGATGTGTTTACTTGTCAGACCCTGGTATAGTGCACCAGGGGTGCCTAGGGCTGGTAAATCCAAATACTGCTGGTGGGCTTGCAGTTCTGGTTGTGCCACCCACAGAAGCAGCCGGTAAAAGTGTGTCTAAGGCTTGCCTTTGCAGAGCCTGTGTGCAGTCTGGTACTGCCATGCTGACTGGGCAAGTGCACCCACTTGCCAGTCCCTAAACCTTCCCTTTCCTTCCTATCAGACATCCCTATGGTAGGCCCAAGGGCAGTGTGCATTGTAAGTATAAGGTATGACATGCCCTGGTGTGTGTGTGGCATGTCCTAATAGTGAATTACAGCCATTTTGTTTTTCACTATTGCAAGGCTACCAGTTCCCTATTGGCCAGAATGGGCAGTTTGATTATTACATCTTATAATCCTAACTGACTCAGGGAACTAGGTAGAAATTCAAGTTAAAAAAAAAAAAAAATGTAAATACTTTATTTTGAGTGTGATGCAAAAACATACATCGGAGTATATCAGTACATGGCTACTCCTTGAGTCGAGGGCCCGGACGTTAACCAACAGGACACAGCCATTCAGCCCACATCCCGGGGGCCGGGCGGCAGTATGGTACCAGAAACATGGACTCCGTAGTCATGATAAGACAATAAACATGCCGCTAATACGGCCAGGTGAAAGTACATCATCACTTTTTTTTTTTGTTCTTGTTCGTTGTGTGGAAACACTGGACAAGTAAAATTTTCAAAAGAATTCAGGAATAACAAAAACTTTCCCTCCCCTGCAAACTTGGCATAGTGAGAACACAGGCATATACATTCCGTTCAGGTGAGCAGGGCCCATCCGGGCGCAATTATCAAATCAAAATCAAACACAGATCCATTTGGGACTCAGAGCAAATCACATATTTACAGAGGCTATGCGCGCGGTACTTTCAAGGCACTAGCTCATAGCAGCCCCATCAAGAAATTCAAGTTTAGTATGCCTGAACTCAGAATGATGAAATGCATCTTTTAGTAAAGTTGGTTTTAACATTCTGTGTTTGAAAATACCACTTTTAGAAAGTAGGTATTTTCTTGCCTAACTATCCAAGCCTGCCTTTGCTAGGTTGTGTATTCCGTGTCTGGAGTTTGAGTGATTCTAGGAGACAGGGTGAGTCAGCACAAGGCTGAATAGAGAGATCTACATGCAGATGGGTGGGAGGAGTTGCACCTGGAACCTGAATAGGGCTGTGCCTTCCCTCCAGAATGCTGGCTCCACCTCCTGTGGTGCGTCTGATGTCTCTGCCCTGCACTGTGAAAGGAAAGAAGGAGACAAGTAAACAAAGTGCTCCAGGACTGACCAGGACTGGTTTGGACTAGGCAAAGGCCTCTCTGCCTGCCTTCAGAGAACCAAGAGAAACTGTTTATAAAAAGGGGGACCCAGACCCCAGAGAATAAGATCACTTTTGGGAACCAAGAAGAAACCTTTGCTGAGGAGAGGAACCAGAGAGACTGAGGAGAGACTATCCCTAAGCTGAAGTGCTGCTTGGGGATTGGCCTGCAGTAGTTGCCTAACTGCCAAAGAGAGGAGAGAGGAACTTTGGGGCTCATTAGGATTGGAGGATTTTCCGCATCCTCCGGGCCGGCGGAAGCCACCGCCGGCCCAAGGATACGGAAAATCCTCTGCGGACCCACCAAAGACCCACCGCCACATTAGGATGGCTGGTGGGTCCTGGTTTCAGTCCGCCGCTTTTTCGCCGCGGTTGACTTACAACCGCGGCGGAAAAGCTGTAACATGGCTGGCGGTGTCTATCAGACACCACCAGCCATATTAGGATAGTGTAAAAGAGATGCTTTTCCACGGCGGCTTTTCCGCCGTGGAAAAGCATACGGACTTTGACTTCGGGGGCCCGTTGCGGGCCCCCTGGGTGAAGGGGCGGTGGGGGGTGCACATGGGGGGTACCCATGGTACCCCCCTGCATTTGTATGCAGAAATCGGCAGGCACCGCGCGGTGCCTGCCGCTTTCTGCGTACAAATGCAATGTATGCATTTTTAACATTGCGGCGGGTGCAGCTTGAAGCTGCACCCGCCGCAATGTTAAAGATAGAGGATGTGACCGCCCCCCTGGCAGTCACATCCTAATCTTCACGGAAGGAACGCCGCTGCCCATGCGGACGTTCCCTCCTACTCTGGGGTCGAAAACGGACTCAAGTCCGTCCGCGATCCTAATGAGCCCCTTTGTGTGTACTTTCATCAACTTGAGAAAGACCTTGCCTCCTGATGAAGTCTCAGGGACAACAGACTTCACCCACCAGCTCCCCAAGAGTTCTTTGGAAGTGCCTGTAGTTGTGTGAGGCTTTCTGAGGGACTGCGTGTCGCAAGGAGCTAGAAGCGTGACTCACGAAGAAGATTTGTGTCGCTGCCGCCGCCACTGTTGTCGCATCGCCGGAGAAGAGGATCGACGTTGCATCAGACGCCGCCGTATCAACGGAGAAGTGTTTTGCCACCGCTGCAGCTGTCGCATCATCGCCGAAGCACCTCACATCGCCGGAGAAGAGGATCAACGTCGTACCAGACGCCGCCGCATCACCGGGAAGCGTGTCGCAGGCCCTGTCGCGACTCCGAAGAATCTTTGAGACGCCGCACGGCCGTCAACTGTGCACTCATCGTGTCGCATCAAGAAGAAAACGACATCTTTGTTTCATTGCACCGGATCTTCATCGCATCACGGCACTGCTGGTCGCATTGGCACGGAAGCGCAGTAAGAAACCAAGGCATCACCTCCCCTCGCAGAGAAGAACCGACGCATCCCCTATGCATCAGTAGGGACCCGACGCATCACCGTTCTTGCGTGTAAGGAACCAACTCCCTGCAACACTTTCGTTGTATAGCGTTACGCATCCTAAGATACATTGAACTCAAAGTGTCGCATTTTACATCTTAAGAGAACTGAGCTATTTGTACCATATTTAAAGTACAGTATTGTGGATTTTTGTCGTTTGTGGTCTTGTGTTAAGTCTATATAAAGAATACTTATTTTTATACTACATCTTGTATGGTGTCCATCTGTGGTGTTGTCACTGGGTTACTGTATGTGTTCACAAATGCTTCACACACTACCTCTGAGATAAGCCTGTCTGCACGTGCCAAGCTACCAAGGGGGTGAGCAGGGGTTATTTTAGGAGTGTACCCCCTTACCCTGACTTGACGCAAGGGTCACTATTAGGTCAAAGGTACCTACCTCTGCCAACTAGAGACCCCCAAATCTAACATTGGTGGTCAGCGGTGAGGATTCTGGACTTGCATTTGTGACTCATATACAGTGATTGGTGAACACTACTAGTTAGTGCAGATTAAAACGTGAACACATACTTTTTGGTAGATTGTTTTCCTGGGATTTTCTATTTTTGCCAAGAACTGCCGAGTTTAACCACAATGGAGAAAGCAGCGTCCATAGCATCTGTTGATTTTGATTGGGAAGAGGAGAAACTGGAATGCTACAATGTGAGACAGCTAAAGCCCTTCTGCAGGAAATTTAAAGTCCCAATGACCGCTCTCTCCAAGAAGAATGAGTTCCAAAAGGCGCTGAGGGCCTGGGTCGAAGCAAGGAATACCCCTGAGAATGAGGAAGCGGCTGAGAATGCAGATGAGCAGTTGGAGGGGCCATTGGGTCCAGGGGGGAGGAGAGCAACCTCCCCAGCAGGTAGCAGTGTTTCTGCCAAAGGCCTCTCCCCAGAAGAGCTGGAGGACAGGGGGAGGAATAGGATGCATGAGTTGGAGCTAGCCAAAATGAATGGGCAGTTAGAAATTAGGAAATTGACTCTAGAGGAAAAAGATGCAACTGGATCATGAGACAATTTTGAGGGAGTTGGAGTTGAAAGCAAGGAGCTTGGAAATTACTCGCTCTGGTGGCAGAAACACCGTCCATGCCTGTTGAAGCAAGGGTGTATATTCCTAAAGATGCGGTGAGAGAGTTTTATAAGAATGATGATACTGGGCAGTGGGTCAAGGCCTATGAGGCAGCCATGTCTTCCCACCGGCTCCCTGAGAAGGATTAGGGAGCGGGGTTGTGGGGACGGTTCCTTAGTGATGGGTGGGATACACTGTTAGACTTGCCCTCTGAAGTCCATAATTCTTATAGCCACATGAAAGATGCATTGATGTCCAGGTATGGGTTGACTCGTGAATTGTATAGACAGAGGTTTAGAAATTGCAAGAAGTAGGAGTCAAGCACATGGGTAGAGTATGTAACTTTCTTTTGCAGAGCATTGGATGGTTGGGTGAAGGGTAGCAAAGTGAATGATTTTGAGGGGCTCTTTGATTTAATTACATGGGAGCACTTGTCAAGCAATTGTTTTCCAGAGCTACGCCAGCACCTGATTGATAGCAGGCTGACTAACCCTAGGAAGCCTGCTGAGGAGGCGGACCTCTAGGTGAGCCCCTGGGTCCACAAGGGTCACGTGGGAGACTCAGCCAAGAGTGGGCAGGGTCCCCAGCAGAAGAGTGGTGGGGACAAGGGTAAACTGGGGAGTTCCAGAGAGGGCCCCAAAGTAATTCCCAAGGGAACCAAGGGAAAGGTTCCCATCCTCCCCTGAGAAAAAGCATGGGACCCCGACAGGAAACCCTGTTCCCAGGGGACTCCTGAGGTGCTACAAGTGTGGGGACATGGGTCATAAGTCGAATGATCCCCAGTGCCCACAGTTCTGAAAGACCACACCCCCTGGTGCTCCAACCCAGCAGATGGCAAATGTAGCCCTGGGGGAGGAGGTGGGTGTCCAAGGTGGGTGGTGTCCCGCAGAGATGTCCCTTGTCTCTTTAGGAGACTGTGAGGTGGTCCCCAGGACCCAACCGCCTGATAACACTAAGGTAACCCACAGGCAGTGGGTGACCATCAATGGCCATAGAGTGGAGGCTCTTAGAGACACAGGAGCCAATGTGACAGCTATCAAGTGTCACCTGGTGTCTCAAGAGTAGGTTGTCCCCAATGCATTTTACCCAGTGTTGCCAAAGCCAACAGAGAGAGCCACTGCAAGGTGGCTCAGGTTCCCTTGGAGTGGGGGGTCCTCTGGTACTCTTCGAGTAGCTGTGAGGCCAGCCATGCCTGTTGACTGTTTGTTAGGGAACGATTTGGAGAGCTCACCTTGGGCGAAGGTGGAGCAAAGTGCTAATTTGGAGATGTTGGGTCTGCCTGTGTAACCACACAGTCCATGGCCGTCAGTAAGGGTTCTCAAGAGGACCTGGAGCCTGAGAGGGAGGCCCAGGTACCTGCCTTAAAGAGAAAAGTCAGGGGATGTGAGAAACCGGTCCCCGAAGTTCCCAGGGTCCAGGAGGTGGCAGACCCTGAGGGGGATGCCCTGCAGCCTACAGGGTAACAGGTAGCTGAACTGGGGGACCTGCCTGAGCTGACCCATTGGCAGCAGGCAGGAGGACATTCCAGGGAAGGGTTCTGTGAGGAGCAGAACAAGTGCCCTTCTCTTGTGGGTTTGCGGCAGTAGGCTGCAAACCAGGCAGCAGGTGATCAGTCACATTGGATCTACTGGGAGAATGGTCTCCTGTATAGTGAGCCTAAGGTTGCTGAGCCTGGGTCAGCCCGTGTGCTGGTGGTACCCCAGCTCTTCAGAGCCTTGCTACTGGGGCTGGCTCACGATGCGCCGTTGGCAGGACATTTGGAGCAGGACAAGACCTTTGAGAGGCTTGCCACCCACTTTTATTGGCACCAAATATGCAAGAGTTCAGACACTCATGGCCGGACATGTCAGACTTGCCAGGCAAGTGGAAAGAGTGGGAAGAAGCAAAAGGCTACTCTCCAGCCATTTCATGTGTTAGCCCCCCCTTTGAACGGGTGGGTTTTGACATTGTGGGGCCACTGGACCCCAAGACAGCCATGGGCAACAGGTGCATCCTGAGCTTGGTGGACCATTCCACCCGGTACCTGGAAACCATACCTCTGAGGACAGTGACGGCCCCCGTGGTGGGACAGGCACTGATGGGAATTTTCTCTCGAGTGGGATTACCTAGAGAGGTAGTGTCTGACCGAGGTACGAACTTCATTTCCAAGTATATGAAGTCCCTGTGGCAGGAGTATGGGGTAACCTACAAGTTTACCACTCCTTATCACCCCCAAGGAAATGGTTGATTGAGAGATTCAACCAAACGCTAAGGCATGATTATGGGTCTTGATGAACCTATGAGGCATAAGTGGGATGTCCTCTTACCATGCCTGTTGTTCGCATACCGTGAGGTGCCACAGAAATCTCTAGGGTTCAGTCCCTTTGAGCTTCTCTATGGTCACCCAGTGAGAGGACCTCTGAGTTTGGTCAAGGAAGGCTGGGAGCAATATCCCAGGAAACCTCCCCAGGATGTATATAGCTACATGCTGGCTTTCAGGAACCGAACTAGGTGTTTCAGGCAACTCGCTGAGGCGAATCTGGAAGCCAGCCAGGAGTAGATGAAGCGGTGGTACAACCAGAATGCCACTCTGGTAGAGATTCAGCCTGGTCAGAAAGTGTGGGTCACGGCCCCAGTGGAGCCTTGCGCGCTCCAGGATAAGTGGACCGGACCATTGGAGGTGGTGGAGCGCAAGAGTCCAGTTACCTACTTGGTGGACTTGCGGTCTCCCAGGAACCCCTTGCGGGTCCTGCATGTCAACCGCCTGAAGCCCCACTTGGAGATGTCCGAAGTGGGCATGCTCTTAGCGACAGATGCTGGAATGGAGGAGGAGACCGATTCTCTTCCTGACCTCCTGTCGGCGACAGAGCGAGATGGGTCAGTGGATGGTGTGAACCTCTCTTCCACCCTGACCCCTGAGCAACAGAATGACTGCCGCCAGTTGCTGGGACAGTTTTCTGATCTGTTCTCCCTGATTCCCAGTGTCACTGATTGGTGCGTCCATGATGTGGACACTTTGTGATAGTCTTCCTGTGAAGCACAAAAGTTACAGGGTGACTGACAGGGTGAGAGCTTGCATCAAGGAGGAGGTCTCAAAGATGCTTGCGTTAGGGGTGCTTGAGTCCTCTAACAGTCCTTGGGCCAGCCCAGTGGTCTTGGTCCCAAAGGCTTCCGCACCGGGTGCCACACCAGAACTCTGGTTATGTGTGGACCACCGAGGGCTCAATTCAGTCACGAGGACTGACGCGCCCCCCATCCTCAGAGCTGATGAGCCCATCGATCGGTTAGGGGCTGCCTGGTACCTCAGCACGTTTGATCTAACGTCTGGGTATTGGCAGATCGCCTTAACTGATGGGGCAAGAGAAAGGTCCGCATTCCCCACACCAGATGGGCACTATCAGTTCCGGTTTATGCCCTTTTGGATGAAGAATGCCCCTGCCACCTTTCAGAGGTTGGTCAACCACGTGTTGGCTGGACTGGAAGAGTTCAGTGCCGCCTACCTGGAAGACATCGCAGTGTTCAGCGTCAGTTGGGAAGAACATCTGCGCCACCTCTGGGAAGTGTTGATAGCGCTGCGGAGGACAGGCCTCACGATCAAGGCGAGTAAGTGCCAGATTGGGCCGGGTTCCGTGGTGTACTTGGGGCACCGAGTTGGGAGCAGCCAGGTGGCACCCGTACAGCCCAAGATTGAAACCA
The DNA here is from genome assembly GCF_964261635.1 of Lissotriton helveticus. Lineage (NCBI taxonomy): Eukaryota > Metazoa > Chordata > Amphibia > Caudata > Salamandridae > Lissotriton > Lissotriton helveticus. The sequence continues at coordinate 1,273,910,397 of NC_136067.1, read as the reverse complement.
TCCTGACTTGGGAGCCCCCCAAGACCCAGACAGAGGTGAGAGCCTTTTTAGGACTCACTGGGTATTACAGGAGGTTTGTCAAGGGATATGGCAGCATTGTTGCACCCTTGACTGAGCGGACTTCCAGGAAGCAGCCCAAGAAAGTGATTTGGACTGACACCTGTCAGAAAGCTTTTGAGGCCCTGAAAACTGCCATGTGTATGGCGCCCGTGCTCCTGGCACCCAACTTCTCCAGAGAATTTATTGTTCAGACAAACACTTCAGAGCATGGTGTGGGGCTGTTTTGTCACAGATAAATGAAGAGGGCCTAGATCAATCCGAAGCCTTCATCAGTAGGGGGTTACTTCCACGGGAACAGAGGTGGAGTGCTATTGAACGTGAGGCATTTGCTGTGGTCTGGGCACTGAAAAAGTTGAGATCTTATTTGTTTGGGACTCACTTCCGGGTTCAGACAGACCACAGGCCCCTCAGATGGTTGATGCAGATGAGGGTTGAGAATCCAAAGCTGTTGAGGTGGTCCATTCCCCTTGAGGGGATGGGTTTTCACGGTGGAACACCGCCCTGGTACAGAACACGCCAATGCTGATGGTCTGTCCAGATTTTTCCGCCTTAGTGATGAGAACTCCCAGGAGGTAAGGTGGTTCTCCCCACTTTTCAGCTGGAGGGGGCAAGTGTTACACCTGGCACCTTGGCGTGGGTCTCCGTTCCATTTTTTGCTGTTGTCTCATGTGTTTTTGCTGGTTATAGATACTTTGGGCACTGTGTCACTGCTGTCCAGTGACACAGTGCAAGTGCTCCCTATGGTAAATTGATGTATGGATTAGTGACTCCATGATTGGCTGATTTGGTTTACTTGTCAGACCCTAGTATAGTGCACCAGAGGTGCCTAGGGCTGGAAAATCCAAATATTGCTGGAGGGCTTGCAGCACTGGTTATGCCACCCACAGAAGCAGCCTGTAAAAGTGTGTCTAAGGCTTGCGATGGCAGAACCTGTGTGCAGTCTGGTACTGCCATGCTGACTGGGCAAGTGCACCCACTTGCCAGTCTCTAAACCTCCCCTTTTCTTCATATCAGACACCCCTATGGTAGGCCCAAGGGCTTGGTGCATTGTAAGTATAGGGTAGGATATGCTCTGGTGTGTGTGGTATGTCCTAATAGTGAATTACAGCCATTGATGTTTTTCTGATTCGCAAGGCTACCTGTTCACCATAGGCCGGAATGGGCAGTTTGACTATTACATCATATAATCTTAACTGACTAAGGAAACTAGGTAGAAATTCGAGTTTAGTATGCCTGAACTCAGAATGACGAAATGCATCTTTTAGTGAAGTTGGTTTTAACACTCTGTGTTTGAAAATCCCACTTTTAGAAAGTAGGTATTTTCTTGCCTAACTACCCAAGCCTGTGTCTGCTAGGTTGTGTATTCCTTGTCTAGAGTTTGAGTGCCAGGGGCTGGGGGATTTCAGGAGACAGGGTGAGTCAGCACAGGGCTGTATAGAGAGATCTACATGCAGATGGGTAGGAGGAGTTGCACCTGGGACCTGAATAGGGCTGTGCCTTCCCTCCACAGTGCTGGCTCCATCTCCTGTGGTGTGTCTGATGTATTTGCCCTGCACTGTGACGGGAAAGAAGGAGACGAGTAAACAAAGTGCTCCAGGACTGACCAGAACTGGTTTGGACTAGGCAAAGGCCTCTCTGCCTTCAGAGAACCAAGAGAAACTGTGTATAAAAAGGGGGACCCGGATCTCAGAGAATTAGATCACTTTTGGGAACCAAGAAGAAACCTTTGCTGAGGAGAGGAACCAGAGAGACTTCGCATCAGACACCACCGCATCAACAGAGAAGCGTGTCGCCACCGCTGCAGATGTCGCATCATCGCCTAAGCGCCTCACATTACCGTAGAAGAAGATTGACGTCACACCAAACACCGCCGCATCACCAGAAAGCATGTCGCAGGGCTTGTCGTGGCTCAGAAGAATCGTTGAGTCACCGCTTGGCTGTCAGGCGTACATGCATCATGTTGCATCAAGAAGAAGACACCATCTTTGTTTCATTGCACCAGATCTTCATCGCATCATGGGGCTGCTGGTCGCATCGCCACGGAAGCGCAGTAAGAAACCAATGCATCACCTCCCATCACAGAGAAGAACCGACACATCCCCTATGCATCAGTAGGGACCCGACGAATCACAGTTCTTGCATGTAAGGAACCGACGCATCACCTTCCCTGCAACACTTTCGTTGTATAGCATTACGCATCCTAAGGTACATTGAACTCAGAGTGTCGCATTTTACATCTTAAGAGAACTGAGCTATTTGTACCATTTTTAAAGTACAGTATTGTTGATTTTTGTCATTTGTGGTCTTGTGTTAAGTCTATATAAAGAATGCTTATTTTTATACCACAACTTGTGTGGTGTCTATCTGTAGTTTTCAAGTTTTATTTATTATGATAAAGGAACTCTTTACGAGGTCCACATAAAAACCAAAGTATACATACAAAGCAAAAATGCATAAAATGTCCTTTTAACACTAAGAACAAATAAAAATTGACGTATTAATACAAGTCCAAAAAGCATTTAAAGAAGCCATACAATTTGAAACAAAACATTTCATTAGGAGGGTTAATCAAGGCCGCCTGAAATGACAAGGCTGAAAGAATATTAAGTTGTTGGCAAATTGGACGTAACCATCTACGCCTGGAAGGCATCAGGGCTGGACAAAAAAAATAACATGATTTAAGTCCTGGTCATGCATCTGACAAAGATCACAGAGTGGTGAATGACCATACCATCTGGCATAAAGAACTTTCAGCGGAAGCAGATTTTGTCTTATTAAGTACACTAAGCGACGAACGCCATGAGAGATGTTCCAGTACATATAAGGCTGAGCTTTCCGCAAGATACATGACTCAATAACAGGAGTACAACCTTTTTTTAACAGCCGGGAATCTCTATCCTGACAAAACCCCAGTTCCCATGTGGAAGATTTCAAAATATTTTTTAATTGGTAAGAGGATAAAGAAAATAAGGTTTCTTCATCCAATTTCAATTGTGCCACAGCAAATCTGAAGTTTTTTACAATCAAGGAATGTTCATTGAGATTTCCCAGCAATTAATTTTTTATAAGATATCTCAAGGTATTAGACTCACTTTTTGCTATGCCTACTACCCAACGTATGGAGCCGGCCAAGCCTTGAGCCCAGCTACTGCGTATACCAAGTTCTTGTCTCAGGGAAGCAGTTGAATTTGCTGTACTAACAGATAATAAGCTACGCAAAATTTTCCCTTCCACGGAGTTTAAAAAACTCCATTTATTTAGATTTATTAACTCTAAACCGTATAACAGGGAGGCAGGGACTTTCGCTCTAAATACATCTAAAAGAATAGAAAAATGCCTTCTACCTGTAGCTTTATACAAGGCTACTAAACTCTTTCCCTGGGAAATAGCCTTTCGGGAGTTATTGTCTATATGAGCTTTGTCACTTAGGTTGTTTGTGACAATTTTGCCAAGGAAGGTGTATGATTTCACAGTTTCCAGTTTTTGCTCCCCCACAACCCAAGGAAAGTTAAGGAATTTAGGTTTCTTCCTGCCGGAGAAACACATCACTTTGCTTTTTGCCGTATTTATCAATAGGTAATGGTTTTCCGCGTATTCAGACAGCGCTTGCAAGCGATTATTTAAGCCCTTCGGGGTAAGATCCAAAATCAGGATGTCATCTGCATACATAAGGCATGCAATTGGAACTCCACCCAAGGACGGTGCAATACCAGCGCAAGCTGAGAGGGCAACAGGTAGATCAACTGTATAAAGGGAGAACAGCAAAGGAGCCAAAAGGCAACCTTGCTTTAACCCATTAGAGGTAAAAATTATTTTAGATAGGTCACGTTCACCTCCCAGTAGAACTCTGCACCAAGTATCTGAATAGAGTGCACGAATTAATTTAATAAGAAAGGGGGGCATACCTAAATCAAATAGCTTTCTCCACAGCAATATTCTATCCACTTTATCGAATGCGGTGGAGAAATCAATAAAAGCACCATAAACCTGCCCACCACGGACTTTAACATATTTTTCTGTGATAACTTGTAGTGCCGTCAGGTTATCTAGAGTTCCGTGAATTTGTCTGAAACCTGTTTGTTCAATACGTAAGATTTTAAATTCAATTACCCATTGGTTCATTAAAATAAGTATACATTTTGCGAAAACCTTACCAATGGCGTCAAGCAAAGCGATTTGACGATAATTTTGAGGAAGATCTCTTGCCCCTTTTTTATATAAGGGAACAATGATACTTCCTTTCCAGGAGGGGGGGACTGTTCCACTGGAGAAACAAAATTTAAACACTGGAAAAAGGATCTTGCTCCAGAGTTCACTCTGTTGTTTTAATACTGAGATGGGAACTTTATCTGGCCCCATCGCACCAGAGGAACGCATGTTCATAATAGCAAATTCAATTTCCTTTTCCGAGGGACAATCAAATATGCGTGTAACATCATTAGATTCCACCATATATACTTGTGAATTATTGTTACCATACAATTTCTCAATATATTGAACCCAAATCTGTTCCTCAATGGCAATCGGAGTGGCACTGGCTCTGGTCCCACAACCCTTGCCAATTAAAGACCAGAAAGTTTTAGCTTGGCCGTTATAAGAAGCTTCCCTCAATTGTATCCAAAGAGAGTCTTCCTTATTGCGTTTTAAACGGGCCTTAAGCCTAACTCTCCTTCTTTTTAAAATGGACAATTTATGCTTGGCTTCTTGGGTAAATGATAAATATTGCCCCCTTATTACTTTATTTATTTCTATATTTATAGCTCGCAGAGGATGAGTGACTGCAAGCGATTTTTCCACACCAGGTTTCTTCTTCGCTATAGAAGTTACCCGTTCTAAAAAGTTAGCAAAACCCAACAGCTCTCTCCCTTCCCAAAGAAATAAACTCTTGACAGTTTGATTCAAAAGGGACACCAGGCTTTCAAAAGAGCGAAAATTCCAGAAACATTTCCCTGAATTAGAGTTGAAATTCACCAGATCCCTATCCATGCTCCAAGAGTCCACTTTCGGAAGACTGACAGAGACTGTAAGCAACAACGCATTATGGTCACTAAGATTAGACTCAATGACTTTCATATTTTCCAGCTTGGAAAATAAAGCATAATCTGCCATAACATAATCAATGATGGATTTTCCCTTATTTGATTTATGCGTAAAAGCTGCAGGGGTGTCAGAAGGGAGCCTCCCATTTACTATTAAACAGTCAACTTTATGTAGGCCTTCTAGGACAAGTTTGCCTCTTTTATTAGTTTTAATTTTAACAGGGAACTGGGCCGATGGTATATTCAGAGATTCTTCCCTAAGTTTGTTTCTGAATAAAGCTAACCCACAATTGGATATATTACAGTTCAAATCCCCAAACAATAATACATAGGGAGACGGGACAGCATCCATTGTTACATTTAAGAAGGAAAACAGTGTTTTCAGACCGTCATTAAAGCAGCGATTTGGGGGAATATAGATGTTTATTATTACCAGCGATCTGTTGGGGCAATCCTCAAATACATCTTTTAAGGTTATTGCCTGGAACAAATTCCCCGGATCGAGATAATGAGAATAATTCCATTTTATTCTATTTGTTAACAAGCATGCTATTCCTCCCTTTGCATGGCCTCTTCTAGAAGAGGTTGCACTCTTTTCCAAAACGAAATAATCCTTTTCTAGAGCTATTCTACCTTCCACCCATGTTTCTTGTAAACAGATTATATCCGCCTTGTGTGAATACAAAAAGCCTAATTTCTCCTTATAATCTTTAAAACCTGCTGTATTCCACAAGATGAGCTTTAGCTCTCTATTAAAAATTTGAATTCGGTTTGGGGCAGGAAGCAGATTTACTTGCTAAGACTCCAGGTAACCAACTCCATTTGGACTGATCATCCTTCAACGTTTGTTTAAAAGGAGGGTTTTTATATGACACCTGCCTTTCATTCCTGGACACACATATTTTTAAATCCTCCGATCCAGAGCTAGACCAATCCGACAACTTCAAACCCATATTGGGAGAAGATGACAAATTGGAGAAGGCACATTGATTTCGTTTTTCCCCAAAGTATGGCATAACATCTATTCCTCTAATTTGTAATTCCGCAGCCCACTGTAGAATAAGATTTAACACTACTTTAGAATGGAATTTCACCCTTGTGGATCTCCCTAACAAAGAGTTAAGAAGGAATACTACATCCAAATCAGATGTTTGAATTAATTTTAAACCTTCAATCTCTTTGAAACAAATAAGTAAGGCAGATCTATTTAGAATTAAGTCAGTATCAAATAAGGGAAAAAACTCGAGAAAAAAAGTATCTACAATTATTTTTTCCTTGGGAGGAATGACTACAATTGGGGGCGCCTCTAAGAGAGGCCGTGCTGATGGATTAAAAGAGGAAAGAGAAGGATTACCAGAAGGGGAAGTGACCTTGGGAACATCTTGAAAAGGCATTGCTGAGGGATTAAGACAGGAAAGGAAAGGATTAACAGCGGGTGAAGTGACCTTGGAGAGAAAAGGATTAGTGGAACTTATGGGACCTAATCCTGTAGACATAAGTTCCACTTTAGGAGAGGTTATCATGTCTTCCTGAGGGGCAGACAACTGCACCACCTGAGGGGAATCTTCTAAAATTGGTTCCACACTTTTATCAAATAGGAGTTTTCTCTGTCTTTTTTTAGAGAATCTTCTAATGGGTTTTCTCTTCTTTATTCTAATCTTTTTATGTTTCGGGGGAATCGATTTGTCAACCATTCCAGTATTTGCCATAAAAATATCCTCGTTTTTTGACTGTACAGAAAATATAGGGAAAAGAGAGGGAGTTTCAATTTTATGGTTGGCAGGGGACGTGGAGACTACCTCTATCTTATCACTAATAGAAGCTATGCAATTAGCACCAGCCGAAACCGCCTTGAAGATCTTAAGATCAGCTGGTAATGCTACTGGATTCATAGCTTTTTGGCCATCCTTGAGGAGAGGAAGTCGAGCGGAATCCAATTCTACTTGAGCACTTGGAGAACTCTTTTTGGGGATCTCCATCCGGTTAACAAGCGTATGAGGGCAATCAGACACTGGACCGTTCTTACTTTGCAGAAGCACTTTCAAGATTTGAGTTACCGTGTCAAAAATACACTCAGAACCTCCAACAAATTTTTCAAGTTTCTCAGAATTGAAGCTAATATAGATTCCAAAGAAAATAACGAATTGGAAATTAACCTCCCATCAATACTTGGAGACCCCTCAGCTAAGTTGTTCAAAATTGGGCCAGAACAAGAAGTAAAATTTAATTGAGCAGGGGAAAAATCCAATTTATTAGAGGGTGTACTACTTAAAGGACCCGTGCTAGAAATAGTTATAACTTCATTTGAATTAGGGATACCCCTAGATTTCCCCTGCAGGGATATCATCCGATCCTTGTGAGCTGTTAAATCAATGTCAGGTAATGTAAAGTCACTTTCTAGGACGGGCAGGTTAACTGGCTTAACTGACAAAGGGCTAGTGTTCACTATAACTTTGGGAACTTCCCTAAGAGACTCTTGGGAGGGAATAATACTATCGAATTTCAAAACCTTACCACCCGCAAACTCAAAAGGAGAGTTCTGTCCCAGTTGTAAGTCATTTGAAATCAAGCATGAACCCCTTACTATTTCGGGGCTAAGAGGTATTAACAGAGATTGACTAGGAACCAAACTCAGGCAAGAGGAAACATTAATAACCATATTAGCGGCTTCTGGAACATTATAATCAGGACCCTCGCTCGAAGGTTGCAACTCAAATGACTTGTCTTTCCCTTTATCCCATAAGTTGAAAAGCTGACACTGGCCTTTCAGTTGCATAGAGGACGTAATTTTATTGCGTAAAGGGTTAGATTTCGTTTTAGACCCAGATTTCCCTACTAAGAGGCGACCAGAACGCAGTTTTTTAGCCGTCATGAGAAAAATGTACAGAAGATAAAAATAGGGTTAAAACTCCCCAAGGTGCAATATTAGCCTGTAAGAGAAAATAACAAACAACAGTTAACCAAAAATCAAAGGGAGGGGGCCCAGCCCAGCCTAATTCAGCCTCTGACGGCCTCAGACGGTCCCGCCCTTGTCCCGGGCTTCTCCCGACGCGCTCCCGCGTTGCGGTACCAAATGAAAGGTTTATAGCTGCGCTGAGGGGGGGGAGGAGCCAGCAGGGAGAGCGGGTCAGCTGATGAAAATGCCGAGGGTCAGGCGCTCCTGGGACTGGTAGTCCTGCGCCTGCCCTCGCTCGCAGCCCTGCACTCACCACCGCCTCAGGAGCACAATCAGAATAGTTATCAGCAAGCTTTAGACTTCGCAGCACAGCGCACTTCAGGCAGCGCCGTCCAAGATAACCAAAAGCGATGCGGGACCCGCGGAGCGGGTTCCGCGAGGAGTGGAATGATAAAAAGAACAGGAAGAGCGGGTCCTACGTGCTCGCAGTCCAGTACTCCTTCAGGTTAAAAAATCAGCAACAGGTGAGCAATCCAACAGGGAGACAAACGAGCTGGTTTTTAGCTGCGCTGAGGCGGGGGAGGAGCCAGCAGGGAGAGCGGGTCAGCTGATGAAAATGCCGAGGGTCAGGCGCTCCTGGGACTGGTAGTCCTGCGCCTGCCCTCGCTCGCAGCCCTGCACTCACCACCGCCTCAGGAGCACAATCAGAATAGTTATCAGCAAGCTTTAGACTTCGCAGCACAGCGCACTTCAGGCAGCGCCGTCCAAGATAACCAAAAGCGATGCGGGACCCGCGGAGCGGGTTCCGCGAGGAGTGGAATGATAAAAAGAACAGGAAGAGCGGGTCCTACGTGCTCGCAGTCCAGTACTCCTTCAGGTTAAAAAATCAGCAACAGGTGAGCAATCCAACAGGGAGACAAACGAGCTGGTTTTTAGCTGCGCTGAGGCGGGGGAGGAGCCAGCAGGGAGAGCGGGTCAGCTGATGAAAATGCCGAGGGTCAGGCGCTCCTGGGACTGGTAGTCCTGCGCCTGCCCTCGCTCGCAGCCCTGCACTCACCACCGCCTCAGGAGCACAATCAGAATAGTTATCAGCAAGCTTTAGACTTCGCAGCACAGCGCACTTCAGGCAGCGCCGTCCAAGATAACCAAAAGCGATGCGGGACCCGCGGAGCGGGTTCCGCGAGGAGTGGAATGATAAAAAGAACAGGAAGAGCGGGTCCTACGTGCTCGCAGTCCAGTACTCCTTCAGGTTAAAAAATCAGCAACAGGTGACTATCTGTAGTGTTGTCACTGGGTTACTGTATGTGTTCACAAATGCTTCACACACTGCCTCTGAGATAAGCCTGTCTGCTCGTGCTAAGCTACCAAGGGGGTGAGCAGGGGTTATTTTAGGTGTGTACCCCCTTAGCCTGACTAGACGCAAGGGTCCCTGTTTGGTCAAAGGTACCTACCTCTGCCAACTAGAGACCCCCAAATCTAACACTGGCATTAGAAGTCTGCAAGCTTTTAGAGTGCAGCTGTCCAATTAGCTTCACTCTCTGGGAAATGTAGAAGCAAAAAAGAAACAGGAGGGATTTTCTTGCATTTTGTTTGGCACAACATGAGTGTAGGAATTGAGCGCTTCTGCCAAGGATGCCCATTGTACCAAAATAGCAGTATTTCTGGGGTGGCAGTGCAAATAAACACATTCATACTTCTATTGCCAACAGTAGGAGTAGGGGTGCCTGGTTAACAGGGTCTGAAGAGTCTCAGCCCTCTAGAAAAAGTTTGACTCCTGAAAGAGTGTTTCCCCTCCTTTGCACACACTCAAAGGCTGCTGCAGAGAGGAGTCCAGCTGCCCAGACCCCAGTTACTGCAGACGAGCATGTCCTCGCACATGTCTGCAAGAAAGGAAGCACATTTCATTGAGCAGCAGTGGCATGATTTACTTTGCTGAAGCCAAGAGGAGGAGAGAGGGGTGAGGTATTCAATCTGTGGCGTTCATCATATATGTATTGTCACTGCCATATGCCGGTATGTAAATGTAAATGTCATGGTATTTATAGAGCGCACTATCACCAGACGGTCACCTTGCGGTGTCGCCTATTCGGCTTCCTGGCGCTGATACTCCTACCGCTGTGGAACCCCTCCTGGCTTTCCCTGTGAAGTGTCCACTGGGCACCCCCAGGGTGATGCCAGGCATCCTTAGCGCTGTTGGGGCCGGTGTGGAGGCTAAGCAAGCTATTGCCCAGAGTTGCAGCGTGGGGCCCGTGATTAGAATAGGCACCGAGGCGAGAATTAACAGGTCCGAGGAAATTGAGCCCGAGACCCCGCCGAGGCGGGAATCGAACCCTGGTCCCCTGGCCAGAACTCTGCATCAGGGTCTGCCGCTCTAACCATTGAGCCACACTCCTCCACTAGGTATGGGACTGCTTAGTTGACACAGGTGCTGTTCAAGCTGAGTTAAGGTTACCATTTGGGCTATAAATGTGGATACACTTCTGCTATTATTTCGCTGCTATTCTGGAACAACTTAAATTATTTTATGCACGTTTTCACAGAAAATGTAACTCGCTTTCAAATGGGCTTATTCCATGTGGACCACCTTTAGCCAATAGAGGCTTGTACGCAAATAGCACTTTGCATGCTGAGATGTCTGAGCCTTAGAATGATAAAAAACAAAATACAATATGCTTTAAGAACATTAGCCAGGAGGGGTTCATAGGATGGGTTCACATGGCATGGTCTTACTTGGCAACAATGGGTGTTCATGACTAACCCAAAAGATATACAAATAGGTTATTGGTATACCTAGTTTCCTCGAGGGATAATTTAGTTATCTAATTGACACTAAACAGGCTGAATATGTAAATAATAGGGGTTCAAATAAGTGCAGAGGATTTGCAGATGGGCAATTTTGCCTCTTTTGATTAAACCAATCAGTTAACACTTAAGTATGCCTTTAATTATTCTTGTTGTAGTCTAACTGTCTATTTATTATTAATAAAGTGCAGCATATGCCAAAGCTTCTTGACTCACAAAGGACTCATAAAGGAGAAGAATACTAAACAAAGTAACTAAGTATTGTAAGCCTGCTTAATAAAATACATTTTCAAAGGTTTTTTAAAGGATAGGGTAATAGGTAGATACCTTAGTTCCAAAGGGAGTTTATTCTAGTCTTTTTTATCACTGTAGGAAAAAGGATGCCGCCGAAAGGAACGGTCGTAATACGACTAGGAGTGGAAAGTAAAAAGTTGCCAGAGACACGAAGATGTAGAGAAGAGGCATATCGATAAAACGTTCTAGCTAGGATAATAGTAGATTTGTGGTGCACTGTCCTGTGGTGTATTTGCGCCTGATATAATTCTGAATTTGGTCACATGCTGTGTTTTACAAATGTGAACGTACAGTGGCTTTTCAGTTCTACATAACTGGCTGTGACACCAATTCTGGCATGTCACTTCTTGCAATGTCACCAGTCATGACTCAGGCCCCAACGGGTACATTTAGGAACTGTTCTTGGTTTTCACCGCAGCATTCCCCTACTAGTTCCCTTTCCCGCTCCCCAACGTGTGCAGAATATCACTAGAGCACTGTTAACGCTACTGCAGAACTCACCCAGATTACAAGCATAGACACTGACATGTACTGCTCCACGCTGATTCCAGCTTAGCTCCACATTGAATGATTGGTGTCATCAGTGGACCTGCTCTTCCCCCATACAAGGTGGATTTGCCAGCACTACTAACTGAAACATGATGACATACATTTGTCATGCCCCTGGGTTGCCCCTTTCTGGATACTAGGCTTTCACTGCATGTACTGGCCCCACAGTCTCCATTGGCTTTCCTTACAGAGAGGTCACAATTAGGCCACACCAGACATGATTCTGGATTCTCCCCTCAGGTCAACTGGTGTAATTTGGTGTGCTCTGGAGTGACTGGTTCTAAGACTGGGATCGTACGTAAGGTTGGTTTGGACGTCCCTACAGCTAGCACTACTGATTGTCTCTGTGGCACCTGTGGAAATAATTCACTATGTTTTGGACCTGAATTCTACCCCGTCTGGCATAATATTATCAGTAAAGTCCAGGCTGGCCATGCTATGGGGGGGGGGGTCCCAGCATATAGCTGGGTCTCAACTGAGGTGGCAAAGTGAGCTAAAGAACGATGATGGATTCAACCCCTGTGACTGGGGGTGAGTGTCTGAAACGTTTCAGCGCTCCGTCCATCATCTACTTATATTTGCTAGGTCCTCCAGGTGACACAAGATGGGCCGAATTATGAGTCTTCTGATACCTTTACGCTTGCTAAACACAGTAGACGGTGAGATTTGCTGTGGATGGCCTTTACTGTTAGTTTTGAGGGATCAGCTACATCTGAGCCACCTACTTCAACATCCATACCTTCCTCCTTGACCTTGAGTAACTATCAGTAGGGGATACCAGAAGCAGGACAAGTCCTCCTTTGGTCTGCGATGCTCTGAAAATGCTGATATTGAGCCACAATCCCTGATAGATTCTGCATACTCAGATCATCCGGCAGAAGATAAAGAATAGGTCAAGCCACTACTGCTAAACATGTAAAAGCCTAACTTCTTTGGAAAGATTAACCCTTTCCAGCTTCAAATGGAGCACATTTGGGAGCATTTAGATAAGCAATGTACCCTCAATTACAATACTAAATGGAGCATCTCAAATATCAAGGAATACCCAGCCACTAAAAACGAAAGAATTATTTCATAAGAAGAAGGGGCTGGAGTAAACCAGAGCCAGAATGAGTATTTGGAAGCTTATTCAAAGCAAAATACCGTGTATCTTAGGAGTGCCGGAGTCAATAGACACTAGGGAGAGAAAGACATTAAACAAAATTCCGCTAATGGATTTATTTGATAGGTCAACTCACCACTGTTTATTTTGGAACAGTACACTGTTCTCTGATGCCAAGACCTTCACCTGGCACATCTGCACGGCCAATAAACGTTAGCACCTTAGCAGCACAATCTGGTACACAAAGGCTCTACTATCTCCATCTTCCTAGACTTTACTCTGGCTATGCACCATGCAAGACGAGCATTCACAATAGTAAAAAAAAAGGTCCAACAAGCCAATACCTCCTTGGCAATAATCTGTCCTGGTCTACTGAAAGATCCCATTATACAGGGGAAGCCATATCTTCTCTGACCCCAAGCAGACAGCTATCTTCCTTAAAAAGCATTCAGGGAGTTTCCCAGTGTGTCAACTTGATAGAGTTAATTGGGGCTTTTCTTGGCTCAGTGACGCGGAGTCCTATTTCTGCAACAATGCTATACTACCCAATGATATGCTACTTTTGTGCCCTATTTAACAGAATCCTTGCAGACTATAGATGTTTCTGTGTTCTCCCATTTGCTGACTTGCTTAGTTGATAACACATGATGTGTGGACTGTGCCTCTCATAGAACCCTATCACCGACTTTGACTCCAAATGCAAGACTGGGGCTATAGCAGGCTCAAAAGACTGGTATGTGTTCCATTTGGCTATGGAACCTAGTTCTCTATTGTTTGCCTTGGTTACTGTGCCTAGGTTGTAGAAATACAGTTGCCCTAAACGGAATTTTAGAGGACTCCATGTTATTCTCTTTGCTATGCGTTACAATACCACTGCACATATGGAATGCAGTAATGCATTGCCTGGTATTTTTTCCAGGTACTTTTCCTGGTTGGTAGGTGCATTATTATTGGTCTTGATTCCATGATGTGCATAGCATGCTCTGTTTTTTTTCCTTCTTTTTTTGCAAATTCATCCTCAGCCTACTAAAGGGATACGCCGATTTGGTTCAGTGATAGGGGGGTGTTTTGTTCAGTGGCAAGTTATGCACTATAAGTAAGTAATTCTAATGTACTGGTAAGTAAGTGATACTAAAGTAGTGGTGTGTCAAGAATGTTACGTGGGGTCAGGAATGCCAAATGGAGCCTGCTAGGCGGGCCTGTGCCTGTGACAATTTCGGGCGCCCGGGATGGGTGACAGAATCAGTAGTGCAAAGTGCCAGTTGTAAGTACATGGACTGTACTTTAAGGTCTTACGAACAGGCAACCTAGTGGCAGGGATCCCTAAGGTGCGATGTGCTGATTTGAAAGAATAGTCCCGGATTCACAGCTGGTTGCATAACAGGGTCCTGGGTTGATATTACCGAGTTCTGGACCCTTCGGATTTGCTCCGTAGGTTAAAGTGCTGATTGCTGTTTGTCCCTCAGTGTCAGTGTTTCTTAATCCACCTCGGTTAAGACAGGTGTTCAAAAGTGCCAACAACAGTAAACAATAAACAGTAACATTGTATTTGATCCAGACCTCAACTGAGATCAACAAATACAGAATTAAAATTATTATTAAAACTCTTAAAAATGATTAGGTGAGAAACTTTTGCTTTTAAGACACACTATAAGATGTACAGTAGCAATATTCTACCCCCTAACCATACAACATTCGATAAGGATAAAATAAAATAGGATCTTCTGATAGTGCTTATAACTTAAAACGGCTTCAGAAAGCTTTTTAAAAACTTAAACAAGTTATGGCAAACAAATTCATTAACAGGAGAGTTACACAATGTAATTAAATCTTGGGCCAAGAATGCATTATACTTTAATTGAATTGGAGTTATATAACGTTGTCGAGCTGCTACTATACTCACATTGGGACATATTAGTAAAACGTGCAGCACATCTTGTTGGCTTCATTTGCATAACTCACATACGCCTTTGGGGTTATAAGTACCTTCCCTACTAGCTAAAAATTTTGCTAAAGATAGTATACCCTAACGTAAGAGTAGGATGCAACACCTTACTCCGTGCTCTAATTGAAAATACAAATAGGGAGCATAGGTTTTAAATTCAGTTTGTTCTGCAAACACTTTATAATGCTTCAATTGACTGCAATGTTCTTTATCAGATTCATAACTGATTCTAGGGGCCGGATGTTTTAAAAACAATTTCAAGTGTGCTGGGGACCACTCCTGTAAAAGTGCAACCGTGCATTGAGAAACCTCGAAGGCTTTCAACATATTCCTATTAAAAGTATACCCAGACGCTTCCTCTCTAAAAGTCTCCAATTTTAACAGATGTCTTAAGGTATCTGGCGCCGCATGTAAGAAATTGTACGGCCACCTAATGATATTCGAAATTACTCTGGCTGAGATTCCTGTTACCGATAGCTCAAGACGTAGGGCTTGAACTGGTACCGACTGCGACACTTTTAACAATTTTCGAAGAATGGTTCCTTCCTTTGCTTTTATAGATTGCCATGTTATAATTTGTGTATATTCCATGGCATATGATAAAATCAGAGGGTTTTTCATACCGTAAACCTCCAACATTGGTGTAAAGTGTCTATTTCCCATGGAGAGGTACAGTCTCTGTAAAGCCCCAACGTGTGATTCTGCCTTCAGACTCAGGTGTTGGAGGTGGGCTGTATCTAGCAGATTAGAAGTAAAAATACAACCCAAATAAACATACTCTCTTACAGTCTCTATCGGTTTGTCTCCTAAGGACCAAATATAAGGTAAGGGCTTCCTTCTGCCACTGAAGGGGAGTGCTTTAGTTTTATTAATATTTGGCTCCAGAAAGTTTTCAGTTGCATAAAGGTTTAATTCATTCAAGGATCTTTGTAGGCCTATCGGGGCCTGATCGAGTATAACGTTGTCATCGGCATACATTAAATAAAGTATATCAACTTGAGCTAATTTTGGAGGGTTATTTTTAATTTGCAAAAGACGCCCCAGGAGATCGCTAATGTAGATGGAAAATAATAGGGGAGCTAATAAGCATCCCTGTTTCAGCCCATTCTGTGAAGGAATGGGTTTGGTTAGGCCTTTTTCTCCCCCCATTTGGACTCTGCACCATGTTGATGTGTGAAGGGAGAATATTATTGTTAAGAGATCTTTGGGAATCCCCATTTTAGCCAATTTTCTCCATAGCGTTGATCTGTCTACACTATCGAATGCCGTCGAAAAATCTATAAAAGCACAATATAAAATGTGGGCATTTAACTTAACAAACTTATCAAGCACTGTTTGGAACACAGCAATATTGTCCAATGTAGAATGCTTTGGGCGAAACCCAGCCTGATACATGGGGATCACTTTTCTTGAAAAAGCCTAGTCTTTTAAGTGTTCTAAAAGACAAACAGCAAAAATCTTGCCGGAGGTGTTGAGAGGAGCTATTTGTCTTTAATTTGCAGGATTTGTTCATGCGCCTTTTTAAAAAAAAAAAAAAATCTATATCTTTTTATTAATAGAAGAAAAACAAGAGGAAATAGTACACATATCGGGCATCATACAAATAGGGTACTTTACAATGGTGAGCAGGCGTATAAACCAATGTGATAAAATCAAGCACAGAGTATGAAATGTCAACATTAATAGGTATGTGAAAGAAGAAAAACAATACGATCAACAACCCCGTGAAGCTGATACCTTCAAGGCCCGTCCACCCATGACTCAGGATAATTAAGACTAGAAAAGACACCCAGAAATGTGGAAAGAATCGAATCAGGATAGGCAAACACCTCTCGTATAAAGGGGAAAGGAAAGAAAAAGGCCATAGAACTAAACAAGGACAAAACAAAAAAAAACAACATTCCCCCCACCCTGCACCTCTGCAATGGCTATGGCCTGACCCCACTAGCAGCGTGCCTGTCGCCCAAAAACTAAGACCTAAAAGAAGGAAAGAGTGGAGGAGGAGATGTTATACAGGCTCCCGGTCTCCCGTATTCCCCGCCAGAAGCAAACCACCCCTGAGCATAGTCAAAACATTATATAAGCAGCGATTACAAGCAAAACAAACCGGGGAAGTTTACAAAAAACGCCCGACTCCCGCATCATTATAAGCTGCAAATCCCGTTTCAAATGAAGTCTTTATATTAAACCCAGACAATAAAACTCATCCCTGGCCCTTGCGATCTTTCGTGCAAGCTCTCTCCGCTCGAACCGCCATCTTGACAGGAGAATCAAAACGTTCAAGAAAGTCAAAACCAATATAGTAGGATCGAATCCACAGTTGCAGTACTCGAAGTCCCCAAACCAAACGAAGATATCCGTCTATCAGCAGTAAGTCACGAAAACGTAGTGGAACCAACTGGGATGGGAAGAATGATAAATCAGTCTGATAGGCACTGAGGACGTTGTCCAGGAGTATAAGATCGGCTGTGTCCATCTTGGGCGGTATCGCCATTGAGAATGATGAATTTTTGGTAGTTCCGAGTTCGTAAGCTGTTATTCGGGAGCTAACAGAAAACACCAGATCTGGTTTCCGTATGGGGCCTTCTGTCTCAGGCGAGATCTGCTTCGCGGGTAACACGGCGTGTTTCAAATCTGGCAAAGGGTCGTAGTCCGGTCTCAAGCACACATTTTCAGCTGTTACGACCATTTTATGGATGATGGCGGTGACTTGCAAGTGAAGCGCCCCAATGGCGGCCATTACGGTCTGCAGCGATGGCGTACAGTCCGCCCGCTCCATCTCGTCTCGCAAAGCGACAAATCAGATCTGTAACCCCGGAGGTCGACTACCCTGGGGCGGCAGGCACAGGCGGGGTAGACGGTAACGATGTGCACCCGTTAAACTCGTAGTCTCAACACCATCGCTGCCAGCGAGGATCCGAATCCGTCGACCCCGGGGGGTCAGCAGGGTCTTCGGGCAACAGACCCTCGTCCACAGCTACCGGTGCTTCTTGCCGCCGTACACTTGGTATCAACCTGACCACAGTACCACCATCCAAACCGGTCAGGATATTTTCCACTTCGGGAGACCGGACGCCGCCAGGGTCCCGCAGCCGATGTTGTTCAACTCCAACCCGGATGGGTCAGAAATCAAGGCCCCGGCTTCCACGCTGGGTTAGGCCGAGAATGAAAACACGGCGTAGCTTCACCATTCGAGATGCTAAAAAGCTCGGGATTGCAGTTTTAGGCTCAGCGACACTTCAGCCACACGGGAGTCCGGTGCGAATTCAGGATCGATATCAGGATTTCATTAGATTTTCTTCCGTTATTTGATTCAGACCTAAAGTTGAACAGATCTTGGCTGCTTAACTGCTTTAAAGAGATAGAAGGTTTAAAACTAATTTTATCGAATGATATTGATTTGGTTCTCCCAATAAGATCATTAAATGGGCAACGAACAAGGGTAAAGTTTTACTCTAAAATAATTGCTAATCTAGTTCTACAACAAGCGGAAGTTTTTCAATGTAGAGGAATTGACGTGTTACCTTATGTTAATAGTGATCTGTGTATTTCCTCCAGTGAAAGAAATGCAAAGTTGGCTTCTGGGCAGGATGATTATCTTACCTGCAATAAAGATCTAAAAATTTGGGTCTCCAGAGGTAAACGAATGGTCTCTCAGGTACTCCCTTTACCTGATAGCACAGATATTCCTTTAACAGAAGACAATCAGATGTGGAACTGGTTACCAGGAGTGTTATCAAAGACCACTTCGAATAACCCACGACTATTTTCACATCTTTAACACTCACTTAAAAATTGTCTCCTGGAATGCCGCTGGTTTGTCCAATTGCCCAGAGAAATTTGATTTTCTATTCTCTTTAAATGCAGATGTGCTATGTATCCAGGAAACATGGAGTAAAAATCTCCCATATGGAGGGAAAGATTATTTTGTCCTGGAGGCCCCTGCGATTCCCTCAAAAAAAGGCCACGCAAAAGGTGGAATTGCCTGTTTGTTATCTAATACTTTACAATGGCAATTCTCCCACTATACGGACGTTAGTAACCTTTTCCAAGCCAAAACCATTACTAATCTAGCCTCAGCAGGCAAACGGTCTTCGTTTATAATTTTAAATGCTTATATTCCCCCTGAAGATAATTTTATCACAGTTCTAAAGCGTATGTTTTCCTATGTTAAACAATTATTAGAGGTCGATCACCCCCCATATATATTACTGGTGGGGGACTTAAATAGCAAAGTGTCTAATTTCACTTTAGACATGTTTAGAAATAAATCTAAGGAAGAAGCATACAATATACCTCGAGCACTCCTGCCTACTAAAATAAAAACTAATAAAAGAGGTAAGATTCTCCTTGAGGAACTTAGTTACCTAGAGGGGCTTATCATAAATGGCAGGATGCCTTCTGATACTCCTGCTAACTATACACATGGATCCGTTAGGGGTGAATCCATTTTGGATTACGTAATTACGGACTACGATACGTTCTCTTTTATTAAAGATATGGTGATCTCTCACTCTTCCTTGAGTGACCATAAAATTATTAGTATAACTGTCTCATTAATTCCCCCTGAAATTAATTCCTGGTCCTTAAAGAATAGAGGTCTTTCTATAAAGTGTAAGTCAGGTAGATGTTATTGGGGATCTACCAATATGAAGGATGTACAAAATATTCTTGCCCAAACGTTACTAGAACTAGATCACTGGCAAGGTATGGAATTCCTTCAACTTGAAAATCTCCTCAAAAAAGTCACCGCGATGGCTAAGATATCAGGAAATCCTAGAAAGACATATTTCTCTCCTAGTCCACTACTAATATTAAATAAGGAGATAAATAAACTTGTTAGGAAACAATATCTTAATAGATCTGGGGAAAATGAGCATCAGTTAGCCGTATTAAAAAGAAGGAGGGTAAGATTGAGATCTAAGATAAAAAGAGAAAAAGAAGATTCTCTATGGATCAAGTTAAGAGAGGCTTCGACCTACAATAAAGCTAGAGAATTCTGGTCCATAATAAGGAAAGGATGTGGCTCAATAACAACTCCCACTCCCATCGCTATTTCAGAAGATGTCTGGACTCTATTTGTGTCTACCTTATATGCACCTAATGGTGCAGGGGGGATACATGGGATCCAGGCTCAAATAGTGACCATAATATGGAACTTCCTACAGAGAAATCCATAGCTACCGTGATAAAGAGTATGCGCTCTTCCGGAGCTATGGGTCCTGACGAACTGCCCATGTCTATAATTAAGCAAGATGTTACCATCTGGAGTAGGATTCTTCTTCCAGTTTTTCTAGCATGCTTTAAATCACGAACAGTCCCCGACTCTTGGAAGGGAAGTATATTAATCCCTATATTTAAAAAGGGTGATCGGGACAAACCTTCTAACTATCGTCTAATAGCCTTATTAGACTCAATAGGAAAAATTTTCGCTAAACTTCTTTTAATGTTAATAATGGAATGGGCAGACCGAAATTGTATTTTACCCATGGAACAGACAGGATTTCGAAAAGAGCATGGAACTTTAGACAATTTGACACTATTACAGGTGATTATGGATAAATATGCTCGTGTTCGAGGTGGTGGCGTATACGTAGCATTCATAGATTTCTCCACGGCGTTTGACAAGGTGGATCGTCCAACGCTGTGGAGAAAGTTGGCTGCATTGGGTATGCCAGGATATTTACTCGAACTAGTTAAGTCTCTACACTCGAATACATGGTGTAAGGTGCTACAAGGTGGAGAGCGGGGTCTTTCTCATTCCATCCCCTCTCTGAATGGATTAAAACAAGGGTGTATATTGGCGCCCATATTGTTTTCCTTGTATACGGCCGACCTTCCATCTTCCATTGCAGTCTGTGAGGGATTAGCACCATCAATTGGAGGGTCAGCCATATCGATTCTAATGTATGCGGACGATATACTGGTTTTAGATTTGACCCCGAAGGGTCTATCTAATTATCTAATCGTCTACATGCATTGAACCAATTTGCTGAAGCACACTATATGAAAATTAATAGTTCGAAAAGTAAAATTATGTGCATCTTTGGTAAGAAGAAATGTAGGTCTGGTAGTTATAATTGGACCATTAGCGGACAAAAACTCGAGGTGGTTAAAACCTATACCTTTTTAGGTAAAATAATATCTGCTAATCTTAGTGAGAAGCCCCACATTGAACATAACTCACGTAAAGCGCTGGCCCATGGTACGGGGTTATGTACTTTGTATAACGCTACCGGGAAGAGGCATTTCTCCCTCTTCCTGGATGTATTTAGAGCGAAAATTCCCGCAACTCTTCTATATGGAATTGAACTAGTGGAGTTGAAACAATGGGGTTTTATGCAAAAAATGGAAGGAAAGGTACTAAGAAAAATTTCTTCTCTTAACACAGCATGTTCTACATCCTCATGCAGGTTGGAATTCAGACTCCGAAGTTGTTGGGTACAGGGGTTGGCTGCCCTTGTAAGATGGGTAGCCTGTTTGGCCAGAGGTAAACCGGGTTCCTTAAGAGAAATTATTAAAAAGGAACTCCTGGGCAACTTTAACGAGTACTCGCAGTTGGTAAAAAACTTTAGAAAAGCGGTATCTCTGCTTGAATTGGATGAAAGTATGTTATTTTTACTTTCACCATCTGAGCTAAAGCTTAAACTAAAAAGTACATCCTGGGAACTCTGTTATAAGTTAGATATACTTGCGCAACCTAGACAAAAAGAAAGGGAAGCCCTGGTAAAAACATATATCCCAAAATTAGCCCAACAATATCTCATTTGGAATATTCCCCATAGTGTCCGTAGATTATGGTACCTTTTAAGACATAATTTGCTTCCACTCAATATACTTTTAGCAAAATGGTACGGGGTATCTCCTCTATGCAATTTCTGTAATAATGCTGTACAGGATCGTAATCACGTCTTGTTTGTTTGTCCTGCATTGCGCCCATTGCGCATCAAATGGTTAAAACCAATTTGTTTACAATTGGGAATTGTAAATGTAAAAATGTTCTTCCATGCACTTTATTCCCCCCCAAATGAAATGTTTTGTTCCAGAATTTTTAAATTTTTTAAAGGGATTTTAGATATTTATTAATGAAGTACAGGGAGACGTTGATGATTGCGCTACTCGCAGATATGTACTGTTTTTTTTTCTTTCTTGCTTTATGTCGTCATTTATTCGTTATTTGTATGTATAATTGTGTGTATAATTTTATGTGGCCCTCAACGAGAGCCAAAACATAATAAATAAACTTTGAAACTTTGAGTAGGGATAAAAATGTTCCCCAGACCAGCGTTTTTTTGTAAAACTTTGATAGGGATCATATCTGGTCCCATCTCTGCTGAAGACCTGGCGGAGGAAATCAGAATAGAGATCTGAGCGGCTGAAATTTTCATTGGTTCCTGTTCGGGTTGTTTCTTCAGTGCTTGATCCTGTCCGGGGAAAAAGAGGTGATGATGATTAGATTTATAGAGCCTTAGTATATACTTTTCCCAGTCAGATGATGATACTGGAGTCGCTTGAGCAGATTTTCATATCCCCATCTGTGCAGAGAGTATATTCCAGAATGATTTAATATTTTTGAGTTTTACTGCTAATTGGACCCAGACACGATCTCTTAGAGCTTGTCTTTCTTTCTCCTTCTTCCGTTGAAGGAGTTTTTTCGATTTCTCCTTGTCTTAGCACACAGAAAGAGCGGAATTGCATTCTAGTCAATTTATTTAATGTCGAGAATTATTATCCACAAATCTTCCCATATGACATGTTTTAACGAGTTCTGGTCTCGTGGTACTTCCTCGGAAAGAGGCGGCTACCGACTGTAAAGTTGCTTTGAAACTGTTTATTGGATTGCCAATTTTACTCATAGATGTTAGTAGATCTTGAGAAATCATATGATTTATCTTACTGATTGCTTTGGAATTCCAATGTATCCTTCCTGTTTTGTGATCTACAACTCTGGCCTGGCCTTCAAAGGAATGGAGGGGCCACAG
The DNA here is from genome assembly GCF_964261635.1 of Lissotriton helveticus. Taxonomy (NCBI): domain Eukaryota; kingdom Metazoa; phylum Chordata; class Amphibia; order Caudata; family Salamandridae; genus Lissotriton; species Lissotriton helveticus. The sequence continues at coordinate 1,273,887,728 of NC_136067.1, read as the reverse complement.
TGAAGTATGCTGAGTATAGACTTCAATTTCTACAGAAGGTAATACATGATCACTTTCATGAGAATATCGAGTAGAAAGCGATTGGACCTTCGGAAATAGATCTAAACTACAGATAAAATAATCTATGATTGAAGACTTAGTTGGAGCCAGTCTGGTAAATGCCTCCGGAATATCACCATCTTTTCTCCCATTTATTATTGCGCCATTAATTGCTTCAATAGATGACAAAAGCATTTTTCCCCTTTTATCTGCTTTTATTTTATCAATTAGGATGGGAGTTGGTATTGAACAGGCTTCTTCCTGTGGAGATTTCCCCCTAATATAGATTAGTGAATTTGAGATCTTTCCATTGAAGTCCCCAGCCATTATCATCATAGAATATCCCCTTACTTCTAGGATTGATTCAATTTTCTTGAATGCTTTGTTCAAGATTTGATCTTTTGAAGTTCCTGGTGGAAAATATAAATTAAAAAGTAAGAGGTCAGATGAAGTCTTCATTCTTTCTTTCCGTCCCTTGATGCTAATGCATTGAATGTTTGGGAGCGAAAGTTCAATTTCCTCCGGGTCCCATTCTAACTCTTCTCTCAGTAGAATTGCTAGGCATCCTCTTGCGTGATCTCTTCTAGAAGCCTCTGCTGCTTTAACAAACACAAAATAATCTTTTTGCGAGAAAGGTGTCATGGACCATGTTTCTTGCAGTAATACAATTGACTGTGAATGTTCCAGAATAAAAAGCATTTTATCAGTTGTCTTTCCCGCGATGTTCCATGACACTATTACATGCCTATCACTAAAAAGGCAATTTCAAATCCTTGCCCAACTTATTCCTGTTCAGAGATCCCGCTATCCAAGCCCAGGAATTTTCATCCGAATGCAGCTTTTGCCATGAGTCAGATCCGTTCCAGAATTCAAGGACTCCATCTTTTATGGAGATCTGCAGAGGACTGTCTTGCACGTGTTTCCTTTCTTTATCTTCCGTGCATAGCTGTTTAAAATTATTGTTAGGGATGCCTTTTATTTCTTTGGCTTCCCTCGTCTGATTGCAAACAGAGCTGGCCTTTTTAACCATGGTGATATCAAAGCCATTTTTATGGAGAATGCCTGGTTCTTTGATTATAATAGCTGGAACTACATTTGACCAAAACTCTACGCGGGCCACTGAGCAGGTCATTTTATCAGGAAAAGAGATGAATTTTATTTCTCCTGCAGTTAACGATTGAAGCAGTCCAATCTTATGTAACAGTTCGACTATTCTCCCTCGGTTTAATGGACAATTACCACTAGGGAATATATCTGTAAATTCTAGCAGGTTTGAGATTGAACTTTCGTAATCATCCTTGGAATCTTGAAAGATACATTTACCTTCTGTTATATGTTCTATTGATTTTGAGCATTTGATGAGAAATTCTGAGCTAGCGGATTTAAGACTTTTCTGTCTTTTATTTCCTCTAGAGGGATTTTTGGAGGGCACTGCTGACAAATGTTAAATGATCCGTTACTACTCTTCTTGGTATGGTTGGTTTCTTCCCCATCTTGTTTTATTGGGCTTATTTGGAGAAATTTTATTTTTCGGGAAGGCTCTTCTTGATATTCTCTGTTTTGCTCTTTTCTTTGTCAGCTTTGGCTTAATCTTTTTCCTGGACTTATAATTCTCCTTTTTTATGAAGCATTCTTACGGTTTCCAGTTGAAATGATTGGTTCCGGGATGGGGCTTCCCCTGAGCCTCTCCTTTCAAATGTTCAAGAAGGGGAGAGGCTAGTTTTTTTTTTTTTTTTTGGTAGAACAACTGGAAATAACATTCCCCTTATCTCTTCGTGGGCCAGGAACTTTGAATAATTTTCGATGGGAATACATTTCATCACCATTTTGGAGATTCGTTTTTTGATTTTTTTTGTACTTGGTATTTTTCCATCTGAATTCCCTTCTGCTTTGCCCCATTTTCTTGTGATGGCGAAGTACTGGGGACTGAGATATTAACAAGACGCTTCTCTTTTCTGCCTGTGTCATACTGTGGAATAAGAGATTGTGTCGTTTGAACAGGTAGATTTGACTGAGTCAATTGTTTTTTCCTTTTTTTGTCTACGAGATCTTGGAGGATTCCGGTTTGAGTTTCCAAAATCTGATCCGAGTTTTCCAAATTCTTTTCCAAGAGTGTTAATATCTAATCCATAATTCTCTGTAGTGACAGAATGGTGTTTGATATAGGATCTTGACTGGGTGCTGATTGTGGCATGATAAACGACGGGAACTCAGAAGATTGAGGGGAATTTTGATCTGGCTCTAGCAAATTGCTCAGAGTGCTAGATAATAAGCGGATTGGTTGTTTTTGAGCATATTTAGAAACGAGATGAGTAGGTGAATTAAAATTGAGATCCGGAAGAGTAAAACCTGTTATTGCAATTTGTCCCGGGCCCTCCTGGATTTCCGTTTTAGTAAATATCCGTGGGAGGTCTTTCATAGGCGAGAGATTCTCAGTCTCTTTAGGCTCCTGGGACGTTGTAAAGTCATGCATTTTCGAAGGATCCAACAATTGAGAATTTTGGAGAGCTACGTCCTTGAGAGGAAGGGCCTTGAAAACTAAGCCCTCCGTTATAACGTCAGCTTTTCCTTTAACTGTGGTTGCAAATTGCTCTGTCTGGTTCTCTTGAGCAGACTTTTTAGAGATATCTGTAGTTATTATAGGTGTTGATGTCGTGTAGGCAAGAAGAAATTTGTTATTCAAGATTTCTCTATCGGAACCGATAATCCAAGTTAAGACATTGTACAGGTACTCGTGCCGTACCCACTTTTTTCATATGTATAGTGCGGGAACGTAGTCTTTAATAGTTTTGCCTCTAGGGTTATTGTTTTAGGATTAAGTGGTTTCTTATCAAATAAAGCTATATCGCTCTCTGCGACCATCTCATCGGATTTGTCTGCTATAACTATTGTGGCCAAACTCAATTGTGTATTAATTGGAAGAAATGTGACTGCAGCGCAAGGGACAGTAAGGAGGCAAATTTACAGGTTTTCCAACTATGTCTAAGAGTGCGTGAAGGTAGAGATGCTGAGAATGGGAGTCATTTAGCACTATCACAGCCTATAGGCCGCAGTTATGAAAGTATCAAAGCAAGAGTGGATGGAATTGCTGGTCTGTGGGGACTGTCAGGGATCTCAAAACTATTACGAAGATTGATGCCCATCCTATAAATTACAAGCGTGTTTATAAGCTGGGAGAATCAAGGTCCTCTATACATTTAATTTGACAGGCGGCAATTGGCAAATCGCCCTGGCGCCTGGAGCCAGAAAGAAATTTGCATTGTCCACACCTGAGAGCCTTTATCAGTATCTAGCAGTGCCCTTCAAGTTAAAGAACACCCCAGCTACATTTCAGAAGAAGCTGGTGAACCATGTGCTGAATGGGCTTTGTTTTTATTTTGTGTGTCCTACCTAAATGCCATTAATGTTTACAGAAATACTTACAATATATGGGTTTTCCAACTTACTAAATGAGACCCACTGCACATTGTTCAGATATCGAATACTGGCCCTGGCCCCGTTGGACGTTGAGGATTGTCCTTGTGAAACACTGCATGTCTTTGTGTGCGTGCACTATAGAATCACAGAAATGATCTGCTGTCCAAAAGTTTATGTTTACTTCCTTCATTCCTATAATCGCACTTGGTTGCTGTTTCCTCCGTACCTGCACTTCCTTTAGCACTGTCTTTTTTCTACCTCTCTAGTCGGTGGTGCCATAACCCGACCCCCTTAATGCTGCCTTTCCGTTTATTGTAAACTCAGTTTTGCCTTTCCACTACAGCAGGTTGAATAGCCCTCTGAGTAACTGAATGGGACAGTTGTCTGCAAACTACTGTGGTTAAACATAATCTATGAGCTCTTTTTTGATTTCCGGAAAAGTAATTTATACTACATTTCTTGGCCATGAATTTAAATACTCTGCCTCATCCCCCTCTTTCTAGAAAGTGTTCTAATTATTTTCCATAACGATCTTTTCATACTGTCAGTCCCAATAACTCCAAGTAAATGTAAAGTTGTGTCCATGTGAATTATGGAATGTGATGTCATGATGGGTAGCAGTAAGTCTTACAAAATAAATGGGTGCATGAGAGAGAGATTTATGGCACTGTTGATGCTATTTGAACCATACAGCAGCAAATATGTAAGCACACCTCTCGTCATTGGTTCAGCATCATATTTTGGAAATAGGATGGAAGAGCACCATGTAAGAATAGTCCTGTATAGGGTGGGAGGGCTAGATCCCATTCAAGCAGTTTTAGGCTTTCACAAAGATGATGACTTTGGTACAATACTGGCACTTTATCTTGTAAAATTTTCTATGTCTGGGAATTTAATCTCTAAGGCTCTGACTAGATATGTGCTTAGCAAGGCTAACCATAACAAATTCAGGAAGTCCTAAAAGATTGGCTATTTTGCTAATATCCTAATAATTTCAATGGAGATGGGAAGGTGAGTTTCATCAAAAGAAACTTTAGTCTACATTGTACACTTGTACCAATGGGTATATCAATGTTCTGGAACCCCATACCTCTTAATGTTAGAAATACCGTTATATTTCTTGACCATGGACAAGTTGAGCGCCCTACGAGCATTTGATTAATGTTCTATACTGGGTGTGATGCAGCTCAGTGAATGTATTTTTTCCTTGCAATGTTCCTATACATTATGTAAGATTCTTTAATCTATTCAGACTTGAAGGAGGCATTTAAAGGCAAGGTTGTTGTGAACGCTTACCTTTGAATGTTTGTAACATCTACCAGATTGCCAAAGGACAGGTTTGTGAATGGTGATCTAAACACATTTAGAATATTCACAATAAAGTTTGCTCTTCTGTTTGTAGCTCAAATAGAATGAAAACTCATTGCTTATTTCCTTTTTGACTACTATTTGTAACCAATTGGACACACCTTGTGTGATATTAAATACAATCTCAGGACAGACACCTCACACTGCAGCGGGAATTCCATTCTCCTACAGAACTGTGCATAGAGATTTGGAACCTCAGTGAATTAGGATGGCCCAAAACTCACCTCAGTACCCAAAATCCCCTTACCGAGCTAGCTACAGTGTCTCATTGGTTATAACAAACTCCCAATGTTTAGACAAACCAGAACATGAACTTAGAATACCTCAGGTATCGTGGAACACATGAACACTCTTTCGCTGTACAATCATTTCAAACCAGAACGTGGAGTAAAAGATGACACGTGCATGTTTGAAATATTTATTTACTAATGCAGGGTTCTCAAACTCAGTATCTTATATAATACAAGCAAACATATTTTAAGAAACAAAGTTATCAGCATCGTTACTAGTCCATATTAAGCAAAAGGTGACAGCATGCTAAAATGCTGTAATGAATAGGAGTTAACAACGCCTAAGTCTCACCCTCCCTATCTAGTATATTATATTATATCTAAGAAGGTCTCTTTGGGTTTTAGCAGGGCGGGCCCATACCTCAAGATCTCAGTGGCAGAGGATCACATCATCTTCCACCAGCTCTCTGCATGCGAAGCACCATCAAGTGTGTATCTGTGCTCTAAGCAAAGCAATATAAAACGCGCGTAAAGCCAGATTTTGGCAGCAGCTGCAATCATGTTATGTCTAGGAAGGTGCGATGATCAGACTTCACAACAACACTGTGTCGAGTTATCCTTAGAGGCTTCAGCACTCACTGTGCAGACATATTTCAACAAGCAAAGCTGATAGCAGAGCAATAACATATTATTCTCATGTAAATCACAACGCTCTTCTAGGTTGAAAGCTAAAATAACAATTATGTGTCGTGTGCAAAAGCAGCAAAAGGGAAAAATGGCGTTTAAACTTTTAATAAGCTCATGCTAACTTAACACGGTATATAGGTAAGCAGTAACTATATGACAACACAACTTATGCAGGGCCCTCAAGATGTGGTGCTGATTTCCTGGATAGCCCAGACACCCCTCTTAATGACATCTCTTTTTAGGTTTTTGCTGTTGGTTCTGGCTCCGTTTCCATCATTTATTCTCTTCTAACCTGGTTCAGTATTATTGTTAAATATTGATGCTGGTGATACTACGCAGAGGAACAGAAGGTTCTTCTCTTACTAAAAGACTTTAATGCACATGCAGTACCAGGGTTACTAAGAATGCTCCAGAGCATCTGAAGAAATGTCTACAAAATCTGAGTTTGAACATAAATTTGCTACTACTTTCTTGAATTTACTTGTGAATGATATTGTGTAGATCCTCAAAAATATATGAATGATTTCAAGTGATTTATTACAGCAGTTTTTCTATCCATTTTCCTTCATATAGATGAATGGCACTGGGCGACTTGGACATCCTTCGGGAGCGGTTTATGAAGGCGAGTTTAAGGACAACAAATTTCATGGAAGAGGGACCTACACATTTCCTAATGGAGCAAAGTACATAGGCAACTTTAATGAGAACAAGTACGTAAAAGAACATATACTGCTACATGCTCTAAGACTCATTTTTAGAGAGCCTAACTGCCTTTATCATCATCTAGTAAAAGAGTAGCAGCGGCTTCATGCCGCTTATTGTAGACTTTTGCTTTGTTCTCCATCTCATTCCTTACTTTTAAGTGAGCCAAAAGACATCTTACTTTTGTGAATCTTCGCGTGTATGCCAGGCGGTCTCCTAACTCGTAATCCGTGATGGTTACAAAGCAGATATCACAAAAGCAGATAATTAGAGTTAATTTTGTCCTTTTTACATGTATCTTTCTGTTGTTACTTGAGTTCCTACTGCACCTGTGCTGGCTGGTTGGCTTATTTTCAAACTTGAGCAATTCGACTGCCCTAACTCGTACAAAGACCATGCTTAGATTTACTACATCATATTCACAACTTTCGTTTTTTTGGGTCCTCATTACTCTTGGTAACCTCCTGTCAATGTGATCCTGGCATTACTTCAGCAGAGACTGCACTCTACCCCCCCCCCCCCTAACGGTATGAAAACGAAAGTCATGAACTAATAGGATATTCTCCCTTGTTGTATTCCTTGGTCCTGTTTAACTGTTTGTGTCCTCCTGCCAGTCTGATACTAAAGATCGTTATAGAGCAGAGGAGCATTTTGTGGCTCTGTCAGTACACAACAACTTCTAGCAGCTAGATTTATGAATTTACAGTGGTGTGGTTTGACTGTATGAATTAATTGGGGTTTCCCAGTTTATCTTGAAAACCAGAAAATGTGATACTGTTCATGTACTCAACTACCTTGCTGTGCGCCTTTTGAATAATAGAGATTGAGCCGAGCACCCAAATATTAAAAAGTGAAGTAATGTTGAGCCAACAGTGTTCTCAAGAAGTTCCACTTAGACTTTGAGTAGCCTCCCAGCTAGGTGATGGCGTTCATTTGTGGAGAATTTCAAAAGCTGATATGCTCCTTATTCCCAAAATTGATTTTTACATTAAGGATACTTCCAAGATCTATGGAGGAAAAGTCCTTTAAGGATTGCATTAGGATCTATTATCATTGTGCATCCTTTGCCCAATGTTGTTGTGGGTTTGAATCTGGAATACCGCAATATCCAGAGAAACTGATGTGCAGTGTTCTAACACTCACAAATTTGTCACGCATATTTCAAGGGAGCAAAAGACGCTTAGTGCAGGTACTCTATGCAATGTACTGAGGTTGTTTTCTTTTTGAGGCATGGGGATTTACTCTGGATGTGGCTTCAAGTTACTTGTAGGAATAGAAGCTGGAGGTCATGAATCCATGTAAGTTGGAAAATTAATATGGTGCTCAAGGGTACCTCCTGCTGAGATACATCTACCCTCTCTACAAGCACTGCGTTGCTTGCAGGCTGAAGTTGCAGACAAAGACACTTGTAAACCTATGAGTAGCCTGCATTAAAAATAGAATCAAAGACTGTGGACTGGGCAGTCCTTCCCAAGATTCTTCATTATGTTGTAGATCCTGTAGATGTGAGCAGTGCTGTAAAGAAGTTGACGTTTGAATTTAGTTGCTCAGTGAGAGGAGGTCATATATTACCCAGTCCACTTCACCAGGACAATAAAGCATTATAAGTAGTTCTCTGTGAATCCGATAGAGTTAAGTTTCTATCTGAGGGGCAACATATATATAAAAGTTTGGGGGGTATCCGTCAAGCGGGGGCCGAGATAAAAGGGGGGTCCCAAAACGTATTTTCCCCATGTTAATTTCCATAGGGCGGTCGGTCTCACTTTTAGCTCGAACGGCTGAATGGATTTTCACCAAACTTGGCAAAATTGTAGGGACTGGTAGCCCGATGTGCCTTTGCTATGTCTCAAGATATGTGCTCCAGAGGATTTTGAGTAATTTTAGGTTCCAAAAAATGTATATATCTATAGCCGCGCCCCGGTACGCGCACCGGGGAGCGCTCTGGGCGCGCCACGCGACTTGCGCGCGGAAAGCTGATTGGCTCTCGGGTGTCTGTAAACCTTCGAAACAGTCCGGAGCGGCCGCCATCTTGTGTCTCGGTAGGGTCGAGACACAAGAGGTGGTAAAAACAAAGGGGGAAATAATGAAAAGGGGGCAGGGTAGACCCCCCCTGACCTCCTAGGTTTGATGTGGGGGCCATAAAAGGGTCCCTCGGGTAAAAAAAATAAAAAATTGTTTTCGATTTTCGCGGGGGGAGCGCCCAGTACGCGCACCGGGGAGCGTACCAGGGAGCGTACTTTCGTGAAAAATAGTTAAAATAATAGTGTAAAATATTCATTTTGAGTGATTACAGGTCGGGTAGCTCTAAAAAGAGCTTTTGGGTTCTGTGGCTGTTTTAGGTACCTACAAGTACGTCCCACACACACCCACACGCACACAACCCCACACCCACACAGTCCCCACACACACCTCACACATGCACACCTCCACCCACACCCAAACACCCCACACCCCCACACCGACACCTTACACATCCACACCCACACCCACACATCCCACACACCCACACTCACACACACACCTCACCCCCCCAACACACACACACACACGCACACACAGATACCTCACAGACACACCCCACACACACACCTCCCCCCCACACACACGCACCTCCCCCCCCACACACACACACCTCACAGACACACCCACACATCCCATACATACACACATATCCTACACACATACCCCCACACCCACACACCTCACACACACACCTCACACACCCACACCTCCACCTACACTCAAACACCCCACACACCCACACACACACCTTACACACCCACACCCACATACCCCATACACCTACATACACCTGTACACCTCACCCCCCCAGACACATACACACACACACCTCACAGACACACCCCACCATCCCCCACACCCCCCCCCACACATGGGGAAAACTCAGTGAAACAGTAAAATGATAATTTAAAGTGCTAGAGGTAGGGTAGCTCTGAATAGAGTTGTTGTGTTGTGTGGGTGATTTAAGTACCAACATGTAGGTACCAATGCAGAGTTTTAAATTCAATGTACACCTTTTTTTATGTAGATATCTAGCATGTTGTTACAGAAGTTATTGTGGTATATGGAATCCATCCCATAGTCTGTCAGGAAAGCAGAAACAGATCCTTTAAGTACTCCCTGAGAAGACCTAGGGAATCATGGGTAGTCTACCCTGCTCCCTTATGATGTTTTAAAATTGCACAGTATACTGTAAGTTTCACTTTATACTATAATATAAACATAATTATTTTGGTAGTACTTCATGAATTAGATATAAAAATGAATAATGTCTCAAACAATTTTTAATTATGAAATAAAAATGTATTGGTTAGAATTTTCATAGTTCAATAAAACTTCCAGCATTAGATCATCTGGAATCTCCTCAAAAATGCATGTTTCTATATCTTGTAAACATTCAATAAATTGTTGATCCAAAGACTGATCCATAAAATCTTCTTCAACAAAATCTTCATTAAGAATCTCCTCATATGTAATCTCGAAGGAAACATTGATATTTTCTTGTTCCCCTTCCATTTTTTTGCTGTAAATTGCATAAAAAATAACTATATCAGTAGAGTTAGGGCACTGTTGGGTTTAAGTTCAGACAGGTAGTTCTGATTTTTTAACAGTGAAGTGAACTTTGGGCAGTGTATGGTAACAGGCAGGAAGTAGAAATATAAAAAAGTGCCTGTGAAGAAGCGTAAGTAAATTCATAATTATAGCAGAGAAGCCTAAGTCAATCCATAAATATAACAGAGGAGCCTATCTCTATCTATAACTATAGCAGAGGGACAGTAAATAATTATCAGAAAACGTTTTTACAAATTAACTTAAAGTGCCCCTTACAAATTATCAACTTACTTTACAGAGAGGTGAAGAAGAAAAAATGCGAAAATCCTTTCAAGATGTACCTCAGGTAGTTGTAGTCAAAATGGCCGTGTTACCCTCTCATTTTTCATTTATATTCATGTACATAACCAATCAAATGTCAGGAAAAAAAAGTAGAAAATGAAAGTAACATTTTAATTGGTTGTAAATTCTAACACTTCAGATGTGTTTTTGTCATGTAATTTACCTCAGGATATTTAGACAGTGCTACAGCTCAAATGGCTCAATGGAATTCCACCAAATTTGGGGAAATGGTAGGGACTGGTATGTAGTATGGCCTATTCTATATATGGTGAAAGTCTCTCCAGTGGTTTTTAAGTAAATTGACTTCCAAAATTTTTTAAGGGCGCTTCCCAGTGCGCGCCCCGGTACGCGTACCGGCAGCGCTACGGGAGTCCTCCATTTTGTGTTTCGGTAGATTTGAGACAGAAAATGGAGGAGAAACAACGTTGGGAATGGGTATAAGGGGGCATGGTATGCACTCCCTGACCCTCTAGGTTTTCTGAGGGGGTCTTAGGAGGCCCATATAGGCGAACCATTTTCTTTTTTAATTTTTCGCGGTGGGAGCGCCCGGTACGCGCACCGGGGAGCGTACCGGGGAGCGTACTTTGGTGAAAAATAGTGAAAAAAGTTAGAAAAAGATAATCATTTGGAGTGATCAGAGGTAGGGTAGCCCTGAAAATAGCTTTTGGGTTATGTGGCTGATTTAGGTACCTACAAGTAGGTACCAATGCACAGTCTTAAATTCAGGAGGAATATTCTATTCCCCTCATCTGAGAAGTGCACACCATCTCCTCTGTAGATATCTCGCATGTTGTAACGCAAGTTGTTGTATATTGAACCCATTCCATAGTCTCTCATGTAAGCAGAAACAGATTTATTCACATGTTTCCGTGCTTTCTCAAATTGTGGACAAAATTGGTTGGACCACTTCCATTTCTGTCTTTTGGCATATATTGGAATATACCATGGCAGTTTGTGGAAAAAGTGTCATCAATTGCCCAAAGGTGTCCTTTAAAACCATCTCCAGACCTACCCCAGTCAAAGTGCCTAGGTCATTTCCACCACAGTGCAAAATTATGAGGTCAGGGTGCGGCAGATGGTAAAAGGTTTTCACCAATGTTATCAATTGATGACATCTCAATCCTCTTTGGCCAATCCATTTTATGTGCACATTTGGTAAATCAAGGTTGTGAAAATTTCTGGTAGCTGCATACCTTTGAGCCCAGTGAATGTAGCTATGTCCAATAATCCAGACAGAGTACATGGTGAGAGGAGGTTCTGGTACAGTCAGATGAAGTGTAGGAATGAAATGGCAGTTGGAACAGTAGGAGTTTGCAAAAACAAACCTGTGGAGTTTCAGTGCTCGTGAATCACAAGCAATGATTGGTGGATTCAGATAGTTGAAAACTGAAAGTTAGGGTGCATGGTTCTGTTATGTGAAAGAAGTACTTTGAGTGGTTAAGAAAAAGTCATTTAAAGAAAGATTGCAGTGGATAAGCTGGTGTATTGAGAGGTCAAACATGCTTGCTGATTTGATTTGCAACATTGTAGAATAAACTTTTAACCCTGGGAGCTCAGTGAGGAGGGAGTTGCTATGGTAACAGGTAGAAAGGGCTGAGGGGGGGAAGGGTGTTGGTTTGAAAATACAGAGGGAAGAGTTTTGATTGGTTACCATGAGCAATATGTGTGTAGAATTAGAGGTTTTCTGTGCCATTAATGGTTGCAGTGCCTGGAGAACATACCTTTTGCTCTGCTAAAGAAATATTGGTGTGTGTATCTGACACTGTTCTGAATCTCCTAAAGCATTTGTAAAGGTGAGTTATGATTCATTTAGATAGAGAGTTCAGATTAAGAAGCACATTGATTTTCTTTGCTGTTGGTTTGTGTGATGCTTTTTTGAAAATGCATGGTTTCTATATTTGTAAAATAGAGGATTTGTATTTTGTGAAATAGTGATGTTTCAGTAGTGAAGTTGAATGGTTGTACATAGGACTTGCACTCTGTATCTAAAATGCTATTTTAAAAATCAATTTTAGGGTAAATGAATGGGTTTCAGTAGTGAAAATGAATGCTTGTACATAGGACCTGTGTTGTGTTCCTAAAATGGTAATTGAAAAACGATTTTAGTGCAAATCAATGGGTTTCAGTAGTGAAAATGAATGCTTGTATATAGGATCTGTGCAGTGTTTCTAAAATGTTAATTGAAAAACGATTTTAGTGCAAAACAATGGGTTTTAGTAGTGAAAATGAATGCTTGTAAATAGGATCTGTGCTCTGTTCATAAAATATTAAATAAAAAACGATTTTAGGGCAAATTAAAGGCTTTCAGTAGTGAAAATGAATGCTTGTACATAGGACCAGTGTTCTGTTCAGAAAATGGTAATTGAAAAACGATTTTAGTGCAAATCAATGGCTTTAACATTTTTAAGAAGGAATAAATAGTGTGTGCATAATTGTATGAAAAAATTTGAATCTTTTACAAACATGTTACGTGTTTTACCTCAGATTGGGAAGCAGACTGAGTTTCTTTGCTGTTGGTTTGTTTAATTTTTTGGGTAATGCTTGGTAGGAATGTTTGCAAGAGATAGGAAATGTATTTTGTAAAATAGTGACTTTTCAAGACTGAAATGGAATGATTGTACATAGGACCTGCACTGTGTTTCTAAAATGTTATTGAAAAATCGATGTTGGTGCAAATTAATGGCTTTTACATTTTTGAGAAAGAATAAAAAGTGTGTGCATGATTACATAAAATAATTTGAAGCTTTCACAATCATGTCACCTGTGTTACCTCAGATTAGGAAGCACACTGAGAGCCTTATTTATGAAAACAGCGGTGCGTCACTTTTAACTGTGCACTCCTTGTGACACCAATGGTGCATTATATTTAATGTATGACGCATCATGTTTCTAGGACTTACAGATAAGTCAGTATTTCTGATGTATCTGTAAGCGCAAAAGTGACGAATTGCTGGAGTGTGTCACAAAAATGACGCAACTCTAGCAATGCATCCTTTCACATGGGGAAAGCCCCATGTGAAAGCGTTTGCCTCAGTCTTACGCCTGCTGTGAGGCAGGTGCAAGATTTTGACATAACAGTGTCCTAAAAGTGATGCAGTGAAATCTCATAGATTTCACTGCGTCACTATTACGAGGCTTTTTGCGGGGGAATGCCCCCTCTGTGTACATTACACCTGACAGAGGTATAATGTGGCGCAGAGGTTTAAAAAGTGACGCATCTACCTACATGCGTCACTTTTTAAATATGGCGCAAAAAGGTACATGTTTTATGCCGCCGATGCGTCACAAAAAGTGACGCATCAGCAGTGCAAAACTGATGCAAGGCCTCATAAATGAGGTTCATCTTTTTTTGCACACTACTCCAGTTTAGTCCTGTCCACTGCACTCTTGGACACAAGCCTCACCTTTTGTGCTCCCCTGGACAGGCTTAATCTCATCTGCACTTCTGCTTAGGTGTCATAATCCTATCACATGGGGAAATCCCCATGTGAAAGCGTTTGCCTCAGTCTTATGCCTGCTGTGAGGCAGGTGCAAGATTTTGATGTAACAGTGTCCTAAAAGTGACGCAGTGAAATCTCATAGATTTCACTGCGTCACTATTACGAGGCTTTTTGCGGAGAAATGACCCCTCTGTGTACATTACACCTGACAGAGATATAATGTGGTGCAGAGGTTTAAAAAGTGACGCATCTACCCACATGCGTCACTTTTTAAATATGGCGCAACAAGGCACATGTTTTATGCCGCGAATGCGTCACAAAAAGTGACGCATCAGTAGCGCAAAACTGACGCAGGGCTTTATAAATGAGGCTCATCTTTTTTTTGCACACTACTCCAGTTTAGTCCTGTCCACTGCACTCTTGGACACAAGCCTCACGTTTTGTGCTCCCCTGGACAGGCTTCATCACATGAGCACTCCTGCTTAGGCCTTATAATCTTTTTTTAGAATAACATTTGAAAAACAAAGAAAAGGTCATATGTATAAGCTTTTCATTACACTACTAAAATATTTTTGCTGCAAATTAATGACTTTTACATTTTTGAGAAAGTTTAAATAGTAGGACCTGCACTGTGTTTCTAAAATGTTATTGAAAAATCGATTTTGGGATTAATCAATGAATTCTACATTTTTGAGAAAGAATAAATAGTGTGTGCATGATTACATAAAAAAATTTGAACTTTTCACAATCATGTCACCTGTGTTACCTCAGATTTGGAAGCACACTGAGCTTCTTTGCTGTTGGTTTGTGTTACTTTTTTTGGTAATGCTTGGTAGCATTGTTTGCAAGAGAGAGGAAATGTATTTTGTAAAATAGTGAGTTTTCAGTAATGAAATGAAATGCTTGTACTCCAGCAATGCATCCTTTCACATGGGGAAAGCTGCATGTGAAAGCGTTTGCCTCAGTCTTACGCCTGCTGTGAGGCAGGCGCAAGATTTTGACGTAACAGTGTCCTAAAAGGGACGCAGTGAAATCTCATAGATTTCACTGCGTCACTATTAAGAGGCTTTTGGTGGAGAAATGACCCCTCTGTGTACATTACACCTCACAGAGGTATAATGTGGTGCAGAGGTTTAAAAAGTGACGCATCTACCCACATGCGTCACTTTTTAAATATGGCGCAACAAGGCACATGTTTTATGCCGCCAATGCGTCAAAAAAAGTGACGCATCAGTAGCGCAGAACTGACGCAGGGCTTTATAAATGAGGCTCATCTTTTTTTTGCACACTACTCCAGTTTAGTCCTGTCCACTGCACTCTTGGACACAACCCTCACGTTTTGTGCTCCCCTGAACAGGCTTCATCACATGAGCACTCCTGCTTAGGCCTCATAATCTTTTTTTAGAATAAAATTTGAAAAACAGAGAAAAGGTCATATGTATAAGCTTTTCATTACACTACTGAAACATTTTTGGGGCAAATTAATGTCTTTTACATTTTTGAGAAAGAATAAATTGTGTGTGCATGATTACATAAAAAAATTTGACCTTTTCACAATCATGTCACCTGTGTTACCTGAGATTAGGAAGTAGATTGTGCAGATGAGGTGAGGCATGTCCAGAGGAACAGAGGAGGTGAGGTCTATGTTCAAGACTGTAGTGGGAGAGAGGCCTTTCCTGGGAAGCATAGGTGGTGAAGCCTGTGTATAAGAGTGCAGTGGACTAGACTTCATGAAGCCTATCCCCTACTGGACTCTTAGACACAGGTCTCATCTTCTTTGTACCTGTGGACAGAGCTGTCTTCCACTACACTCTTCAATACAGGCCTCACCTCTACTGCACCCCTGGAGAATCCTCACCTGATCTGTAACCCTGAATAGACCGTTTGCTTTTTGTCATTGCTTTGTTGTTTGGTAATAGTGGTCTATAATGTGCTATTTTTTTCTTTAACACAGATTGAAATCAAGATTTCAAGAGTAAGGAAAGATGCCCTCAAGGGAAAGGAGAAGAAAACAAGATAACTGCCAAAAAAAAAAACAGCAACGGAATTACAGCACTCTTCCACAACAAATACTTCAAAAAACAGGAACAAATCTCCTGGTAAGACAACTAAGTGTTTCTTACGGAACATATGTAGATAAAAAAAAAAATGTTGGACAGCATGTAGAAAAAGAGAATGAGAGAGTAAATTTGAAAAGGAAGGAGAGAACCTCAAAGAATCCTACAACTAGAGCAGGAGAGAATAATATGTATAGGAATAGAAGGCAGAATCAGTTTAGAGACATTCGTAAATTAATGTTTCGCAATAGGGTGGTTTTAAATTTGTTAAAAAACATTAGGAAAGGTAAACAGAGAGCTGCTTTTTATAAGAAAAAGAAAAGTGTAGAGAAGATTGTTGATCAGGCTTTTGAAGTTAAGAAAAACTTATTTATTTTAATAATCAATAGAATTAGGACACTTAACAAGACAATTGATGTTTTCAAATCAAACAGTAGATGGAAAAGAGTAATTAATCGGACTAATTTTTGTAAAGTTTTTTCAGGAGAATGGATGCACAGTTCAAGTTGTGAGCTATGAGGAGAGTTACTTCCAGGAGAATGATTTAGTGCATGCAGTTGACACTAGTGGTCGAGCGTATGAAGTGAAAGACGGTTGTCTGATTGAAAAAGAGAAACTTGTGCCTAGAGAACCAGAAGAGGTGTTAACTGATGAAGTTTTAGGGAGACGTACTAAGGGTCCAGTGTACACTTGGAAGTGTAGTCGTATTTGTAGTGTGCGACAGTAATCAATTGATTTGTTTTGTAATTTCTTACGTACATATAGTAAGAAAAGTCTAAAGCAGAAAGTGAAGTTGTTGCAAGACTTAGATCCTTGCAGAGTGAGAGAAAACACAGGTTTGCAAGGGCTTTCACTGGCTTGTCTTTCTAGAAAAGTCTGTCAGAGTGTTTTTCATCATTTTAGGATGTTAGCAGTGCATCATACCAAAATGAGGAAATTAGTGAGAATGTTGTATTATGCAAAAAGTCCAGCACTTAAGCTTAAACAATTAAACAGTGCTCTTTTGCATGGAACTGAATTAGATGTGAAGAAGATTTGTGAAGAAATAGAGATTTGTTATTTTGGTGAAAAAGAGGACAGTGTAGAAATTGACACAGCAATTCAAGGTAATGTGGAGGACAATGTACAGATTTCAAGTACAGAAAAGTTTGAGCAGGAAATTACCAGGTTTAAGGTGAAATCAAGTGAAAGGCCGAATTTTACTTGTGTGTGTTGTCGACAAAGTCATTATAAACATCAAACTAGATTAGTTGATTTATACGTAAAAAGTGAAAAGATGAATAATTATGAGTGGAAGGATTTTGCAACTTATTTGTGGGTGGAGAATTGTTTTGATTTGAGTTCTGATCAGCGTATTTGTAAATATTGTTATGATAAATTAAATCAAAACAGAATGCCTGCTAGAGCTGTTCATAATAATCTGGAGTTGGTAGACATTCCCCGTGAATTGATGGATTTAAATACATATGAGTCTATTTTGATTCAATTTGTCCATCCTTTTCAGGCAATTGTTCGCATGGAGCCTAAGATAGGGAAATTGCCTCCTACAGATTTGCAGAGAGGATTAAAGGGAAGAGTTGTTTATTTGCCTCTAGATTTAAAAAAAATATTGATACAATTGGTATAGAAAAAGTAGAAGAGGAACCTTTAGTTATTCTAGTTAATGGGGTTCCGACAAAGAGTAAGAAAATCTGGCAAGATTTAGTGGATGTTAGGAAAGTCAAAAAGGCAACGTTGTATTTAGTCAGTTTGAGTTTCATCAACTTTTATTCGATTATAGAAATTGAATAATCATAAAAAGTACATTTAAAAAGTATTACACACAAAAGAAATTTAAAAAAATGAAATCGTAAAGAATGGAATCACTGTACAGAGGAACGTTTTGAAACAGTGGGATCAATTTGCAAGTTAACAAAAATACTTGTTTAACTAAGGATATTACGGCGTGCAATAATAACTGCCTTAAGAAAAGTCACTATAAGTTTGGCTTCGTGAGGGGATTTTGGAGATTGTAGGTAGGAAAGAGCTGGATAGGATTGTCTGAGACCACTGGACCGGAGAGTAGGAATGATCCACGTTTTCCTTGCTGATTTATAATATTTACAAAAAAGGACAACATGAATCGTGGATTGTAAGGAAACTCCGTCACAGGGGCATCTCATCAGGTTGCAGGACCAGTTCTTTGTTTCCGGAAATGTAACCAAACGAAAGAAAACGTCAAAACGTAGTCTCGTGAGTAAAAACTTTTCATAGTTCGATAAAAAATATGTCAAGTAGGGCTGGATTAATTTTCCTGTCTGTAGTAAGCAGATCTTTTCGTTTTTTGGTTTAATAATCTCTGCCTGGTTTCGAAGGTCTCTCAGATGGGCCATGGCCATTTGCTTTAGTTGTTTTCTTGAGATGTCTTCGACTGAAGGTGGTTCGAGGAAGTATTGCTCACAATCCAGATCTTTCAAGAAGTTGTGTATGTATTTTAGCCACGGGATCTTCCGCCAGTTTGTTAAGCCTAAACAGTCAGTAATAAGGGAGCGGGTTAGGTGACTTTCAGGATTACACCATATTCGATGCCACAGTAAGATGGGCTGGCATCGGATGGTATCGATGATGTATTCCATACCAAGCTCCCGGTGTGAGGCTAGTATCGGGGAACTTTGGGGAAGTGCAAGAATATACTTGATAAAGGCATTTTCGGTGGTCTGGAGCTGGTCAATACGACCATGCCCCCAAATTCCAGCTCCATAGGTAGCCACACTGTGACATTTAGCATAATATATGGCTAACAGTTCAGATGGAGTAGGTTTGCCCAGTTTCCTCGAGAAAGATGTTAATGCTGAGGTTGCTCGGCGGAAATGGAGGTTTCTGGCTTCCACTGCCTTATGCCAGTTCATTTTGTCATCCACTAGGATGCCCAGATATGGATACACCGGAGTTTTATCTAGTCTGTTTTTGTTAATCAGAATGGGTTTAGAAACTTTTGTCCTGGGGCCAATATTCATTGTGAACGTCTTTTTGATGTTGATTTTTAGGCCAAGAGAGTCCATGAATGTTACATACTTATTAAGCTGCAGCTGAAGTTCGTTTAAGGTCCGTGCTAGGATAACTGAGTCATCAGCATATAAGAGGGTAGGTATCGGTCGATGGTTAATCTGTGGTAGGTCCTGGCTCCCTCCCAGCATCGCCTGTTCAAGCCCATTTGTGTAGAGGTTGAACAGGAAGGGAGCCAGTACACAACCCTGTCTTACTCCTCTCGTTATCTGGAAAGGGCGTGACAATTCGCCACTAGTGCCAAATCGTACGCGGCCTTCTGCGTTGGTGTAAAGTTCTCTTAAAAAGGTTAGTAATGGGGGATCCACGCCAAGATCAGCTAGAATTTGCCAGAGCTTCGCATGCTGGACACAGTCAAATGCCGCGCTTAGGTCTACGTAAACGAGGAAGATGTTACCTCCTTTTGCACGGACATATTTGTCAACCAGGAGGACGAGGTTGAGGGCCTGTTCCACGGTCCCAAGCCCCTTCTGGAAACCATATTGCAGGTCAGTTATGATGTTGTTCACCTGGGCCCAAGATTGTAGTCGGTCCAGGAGTAAACGGCCTGCAATTTTTCCCGTGGAGTCCAGAATGGAAATAGGTCTATAACAAGTGGGATCGTTGCGGTCACCTTTTTTGAAAATAGGTAGTAATGTTGAGGTTGACCATGAGTGGAAAAGGCCTGTGGATGCTGCAGCTGACATGACCCGTGTAATTATTTTTGACCAGAAGTCTACGTCATATAAGAACAGATCCATTGGGATTCCGTCAGGGCCAGGGGCCTTGCCAGTTTTTGAGGCCTTAATTGCCTTTATGGTTTCATTAAGGGAGAAATGTATGTTAATAGGGTAGATAATGTTTTTCTCCAATTCAGCTTCTTGAACATGATTGTTTGGTGTGGCATCTGCTGGTGTTCCGAAGATTTTTGAGAAATGGGAAACCCAGTCCTCCTCGGTTATTGCCACGTCAAGATGGTCTGGATCGTTGTTGTTGGCCAAGAAGGGTGATCTTATGGTCTGGCAAAATGCGGTGCTATCTTTCCTTTGAGCACTGTCATGTAGACGTAGCCAGAGGTCTCGTTTGATCTGTTTTTTGCGGTCTTGTCGGACGGTGTTGTAGTATTTCCTCAATTGGGAAACTTCCTGGGGATCTCTCGGCTGCTTGCGTAGGGCTTCTTTAAGAGATGTGAGAGCCTTCCGGCAGGAGGTATCAAACCATCTCTCAGAAGGGAGCTTGGACTTGTTTTTTGATTTGACAAATAGCTCATCCCTGACTGCTTTTTGTATGCTTTGGAAGGAGGTGACAATTATTTCGGGTGGTGTCTCCAGAGACATACATTTAGATAACCAGTGGTGTGTTTTCTCAAGAATCCTCTGTGTCATCTCTTCTGGGTCTATTTTTGCCCATTTAATTGAATACCCATTCAGTTTATTCATAGAGATCAGGTGTTGATCGAGGGAACCGGACTTGGCAGGGTGTGGCCCTGTTTGTTTCATTTTAATTACCACACTGAGCGGATAGTGATCGCTTATTGGATTTGTTCCAATCTCATAGTTGGTTAGTTGCCCTTTATAAAAATTCGAGGCCATTATATAGTCAATGATTGTGGAACAGCCTCGCCCGTGAAAAGTGGGTGAATAGTCCTGCTGCGGATCAACTAATTCATTGGCAAAGTCCAAGTCTAGGGAGAAAAGGATTTCATTTAATTTGTTGCCACATGGCGAATGTGCAAAGTGAGGTATCGGATTCCCTAGATCATTTAGAAGCCCGCAGATCCCATTATTGTGTTTTGAGCACAGTGTGAGATTGAAGTCGCCACCCCAGATAAAGTAAGATGGAGTTTTGTTATTATCATATTCAAGTGAAGTCAGGAATGCGACTATTTCTTCTAGATATAGACGGCATTCCAGGTACCTGAGGTATTGTAGTAATTGATAATTATATGGTTGTTCCCTTTGGATGCTATTGGTTGCGTAATTTGAATGATTTGGAAAGTGGGTGACTCCTTTAGTAGTTTCACTCTAAAAGGGAGGGTGTTGGCAATATAGGTCGTAAGCCCCCCCTTTGGTCTACCCATGTTTCCTGGTATTGCTTGGGTAAAAAAGGTTTTATAACCCGCCAGATGCAATGGAGTTGTGCACCAGGTTTCTTGCAGGCACAGAATTTGATGTTGCTTTGCTGTGTCAAGCCACGAAGAGGATGTTATTTTTGTGGTTAAACCTGCAATGTTCCAGAATGCGACGGAGACGCTCAAGTTTGCAGATTCCATCAAGACATGGGAAGGATTAGACTGATTATTGTCTACTTCAACTACTACTGGTAGTTGTCGTGAACTGACCCGCAAGGGTCCAACTAAGTTCTTAGGGGCTACAGTTGGTTGGTAACACAGTCCGGAAGCGCTCTCGTCTTCTGGTAAAAGGGTGGTATAAGTGACTTTTTTAGGGATATTAAGGGGAGCAGTTGACAATTCCTGGGATAGGTTTTTGTGGTTGTCAGGAGAGGGCTCTGGGGGTACCAAACGTTGTGTGGGGTTGACTGGTTGCAGTATAGTGACAGATCTTATGTGTCCGGGTTCGTCCCTGGGTGGTCAATCGACCATCTCAAGACAATCAAAACGGTTTTGCAATGAAAGTCCCTGCCAGCCTTCGTAGGTTTGACAGGGTCTTTCTTGCCAGTAGTGCCTCGGCCGTTCTCTCAGCCGTTCTCTCGGCGCATTCCTACCTGAGTAGTCATATGAATACTCCGTATGATTCCATGGCTCTTGTTTCCATGATTCTGCGGGGAACTGGTGCCAGGACCAAGGTGGAGTATTGCGATTCTGTCTCACTGGAGGATAGAAATAGGAGAGATGCCGAGCATCAATCCCCCCTTTTTTTTCCAGTGAGGGCCAGGCGCAGATGAAGTCCACTACAGAGGGATCTTTGCATGTTACTACAATGCAATCTCCGCGAATTAATTTTGTTGTTTTGCCTACCCAGGCTACCCTACGGGCTGTGGAGATCCCTCCAGAAAGATGGGATTCGAGGGGTCTATTGATACTTAGCCACTGCATGACCTTGTTTTTAAGTGACCATGCAGTTTCAAGAGTATCGTCAGTGAGTTCTGGTACACCAGTGAGAACTATCGTGTAGGGAGTGGCCTCCGGCGGCAGATGAGCAGGGCGTCTGATTGCTGATGTTTTTTTAACGGTGTTCTTAGGAGTCGGCTGTGATGCCGCTGGTTTAGGTGGGGAAGATACTAGCTTTTTATCCGGGTGGACTCTGCTGGTGTCTTTGTTTATCACTGTACCTGGGGTAACTACAATGGTCGTTGCGGTGTTATCTAGTTGTTGGTTGGGTACAGCAGAGGTTTTATTCCGCTGAGTTTGGGGCATTTTGGGTGGTGGCTTCTGAATTGAAACATTTTGTTTGAGGCTTTTTTGGGCTAGAGGTACTGTGTTAGAAAGGTCAACTACTTTATGAGATTGAACTTGGGGTTGTTTTTTTGGTTGCTGCGGTGGGTTCCGTTGACCCCTTGTTTCAATGCGCGTGTTAGTGTCAAGAAGAGTGGCAGAAATTATATTTAGCTGTGCTTCTAGGTTCCTGATGCTAAGTTGAATGGGTTTCAAATATTGAAATAAGAGATCTTTAATGGTAGTGAGAACTTGCGAGGTGACTTTGCATGTTCTGCATAAGTTGTCAGAGGTCTCGTTTGAGATTGCCAGGTGGGGTATGTTGGTTACACTGGGAGGTAAAATGCTTTGCGGCGTTGTGATGTTCGAGTGGGTGATAACATAGGCAGAAGCCTGGGTCGTAGTTACTGCTTGTTCGACAGCTGGTATATTTCGTTTGGGAATAGCTCCTTCCCTTTCACCTTGCTGGAGCAGGTTGGTGTTTGTCTGGGGGTCCTCCTGGATTTGACAAATCGCCAGGTCAGGGGTTACTTCCAAATCGTCCGAGTTAAATGAAGGGTCCGACTCGGACTGTGTTACAGAGAGGTTTACTATAGATGGTACTGTGTTTATGTCTGGTGTTAGCAAGGTCACGGGGAGGGAACAGTTGTGAGAATTGGGATGAATAGGAGAGGTGGCGTTTGCAATGGCGCCTAAAGAGGAACGTTTTGCGTTCGCGTTCATGAGATCTAACGACACTCTCTTTTCCATCAGGGCAATACTCTGATTTATTGCCTCATGAGTCCGGGAGATGAACAGGTCAATAGGACCCGTTATTTGGGCTACCTCCTGCGCGTGTTTGGATTTGGTCTTAGTGGTACTCCTGGTTTTTGGTGGCATGATGTTAGCTTGCTGTAGCTTCGGTGGTGAAGGGGGGGTGGCCCGGTCCGGTCTCTATCGGGCACTAACGGGCAACAACGGGCCCGCCCTTTGCCCGGGCTTCGCCCCGGGCTTTGTCCCGCGCGCGTCCCGCGGTGCGCGGTCCAGGTAGCGCTTTTATGGTGTGTGGAGTTATAGGGGCGGGGCACTGCGAGGGGCGCGGCTCTCACGGGAAGAGGACCAGCTGGAGATGGTGTTTGCTGGTCCTCGCAGTCCCTGGGCCGGCGCCTCTCCCTCCTCTGCGGCCTCGCGGTGGTCGGTGTTACTCAGCAGCGCTAGGACACAGTTCAGCTACTCCTGTAGCGGGGACAACAGGTACTTGGCTTCTGTGTTTGGCGGTGAAAGTTCAATCCACGAGTGGCACCCGCGAAGCGGGTGCCGCGAGAAGTTATCGCGCTATGCTGGGGGCGGGGCACTGTGAGGGGGCGCGGCTCTCACGGGAAGAGGACCAGCTGGAGATGGTGTTTGCTGGTCCTCGCAGTCCCTGGGCCGGCGCCTCTCCCTCCTCTGCGGCCTCGCGGTGGTCGGTGTTACTCAGCAGCGCTAGGACACAGTTCAGCTACTCCTGTAGCGGGGACAACAGGTACTTGGCTTCTGTGTTTGGCGGTGAAAGTTCAATCCACGAGTGGTATTTAGTCAAAAACAATGAGTATTACAAAGATGTATTTTTTTTGCAAAAACAATTTTTATTGGCATGCCAGATTAAGACATTCAGGACATCGGTCATTGCTTGCACTCACGCTGAAGTGTACAGGAATATAAGTCTTGTCTGAAAACACACCATTTGTGAAAAACAAACCCGCAACCAGTCCCTCCCTGGATCCCACCCCCCTTGTCAGTGCGCCAGTGTCCTCTTCTCAACAGCTAATGCTCAACAATCCCGCCCTCCTTCCGGACAGTTGAGAGTATTACAAAGATGTATGTGTTGCAGCAGATGAAACAGCTGCAGATGAAGACAGTGATTGTTCAGGCGGCCAAATTGAAAAAGTTGATGTGTCTAGAAGTGAAGAAATATATGAACATTATACTGTTCATCATTTGCATTCCAAAGAAGTAATGGGGAATGCAATTGAATTGTTTCAAATGGAAGTCCCATTAGTGTATGAGAAGAAAGTTTGGAAGCTCGTTGTTTTCCACAGCTATTTCCAACAGGTCGAGGTGGACGATATGACGATCGACCACTTCAAATTCCTGCATCTGAATATCGAACTGTAAGATTATATGCTGAAGATCCAAGGTTTCGTCAATGCATTCCCTATTTGTTTCATCTACTGTATGAAAGTGACTTGTCTGGGCTTTCTTATGCAGTAAACCATATACTGAAAAGTGGAGCACATCTGCAAAATGTTTCGGCGAGGGACTTTATGGAGAAAGTGAATCTGCAAGATAATATTTTAGAATCTCATCTAATCAATCTCATGGCATGTCATGGTGGTACAAACGAGTATTGGTACCGTCGTCATGGGGAATTGAAATGTATGCTAAGAAACTTAGGAACTCCTACATGGTTCCTCACTCTTAGCTGTGCCGAGTATGCATGGGACGACTTACTTCAATTTCTACGAGAGGCAAATGCAAATATACAAAATATAGAATTCAAAACACCTGGAGAACTGTGTTCTTTGGATCCTGTGAATGTATGCAGATATTTCAATCATAGATTTGAAGCTATGATGTCTTTTATTACCAACAAAAAAAATCCTCCCCTTGGAGAGGTTTTGGATTTCTTTTGGAGAAAGGAGTATCAAACGAGAGGTGCTCCTCACATACATATGTTGTTGTGGATTAAAGATGCACCCAAATTTGGAACAGATTCGGATGAGACAGTGATGAGCTTCATTGAAGAGTATTCAACATGTGCTGTTCCGAAAACTACAGAAGAAAACAGTTTAAGGCAACAAGTTTTACGCTTTCAATCCCATCGTTGTGGAAAGTACTGTCGTCGAAAATTCAGAAACAAGGATAAGTTCTACACAAAATGTCGTTTCGGCTTTCCACGACCAGTGATTTCTAAAGGAAGAGTAAATAATTTGATGTCTTCTCTGCGACATACTGTGACGAGGAAATCACCCAAAAATACATACAATTTAAAAAGAAACGAAGAGTCCAAGTACATCAACGACTACAACCCAGTGATTTTGTCCATGTGGAATGCTAACATGGATATTCAATTCGTTGCTGACAACTCTATTGATGTGGCTCGATATGTGACGTCTTACATCACAAAAAAGAAAAGACAGAACTGAAGGAAATGTGGGAGGACATTTCACATGAAAAGAGTCTAAGCAAGAAATTATACAGTTACAGTCTGAAGATGTTGTCACATCGAGATATTGGAGCATATGAATGTTCTGATCGATTGCCGTCAGCAAGTCTCTATGCCAAATCTAGAACCATCATTTGGGTGAGTCTAGGTCTTGCTGCAACACAAAATTGAGTTTTGAAATCTGTACAAGAAATAGAGTATTTGGCGGAGAAAGAACCAGAAAGTACAGATATTTTAAAGACAAACATGTTGGATACATACTATCCAAATAGAAGTAGTCATCTTGAGAACAGTTGTTTGTATGGAGTTCTGCAAAGCAATATTTATAAGAGAACCATCAGAGAAGATATTAACAATAGAATATATGCTATCATTGGGTGTGAAGGATGTCTAGTGAGACAGAAAAAAGGCCATTTGATTAATCATCGAAAATTGAGTTGCGAAAATCCAGAGAAAAGGGAATTTTACTATTTAGCTCTTTTGCAACTCTTTAAGCCATGGCGTACAGAAGAGGAACTATTTGGAAATTTTCTCTGTTACGAAGATTCTTTTAATGCAACCAAGGATACCATAGAATGTCCTGTTTTTCCAAATTATCTGCAAATGTTGAACGAAGAAATAGAGCAAGAAGCCACAATTGCTGCAGAGATTGCTAGAGACAGTTCTCAAGATAGTCAGAGTACTGCTTCATTGAGTCAGGATCCACTTGGAGGACCAATTATTCAAAATGAAGCTGCCACTGCCATGGATGAGGTGGAAAGAGCTATGGAACAAGCTCAAGATGATGTAGTTAACTTAGAAGATTTGGTGAAACAATTAAACCTTGAGCAGAAACAGATATATGACGAAGTCACAGATCAGGTTGAACATGGATTCACACATGAGAAAAAAAGAGTTCTCATGTACATCTTTTAAACCAGTCCAACTGTACATGAGTGGAGAAGCGGGAACTGGAAAAAGTTTTCTGATTAAAGCAATTGCAACTTATCTGCAGAAATCAAAATTGGATTAATTAGAGAAGACTATATCTAAAACTGCTGGTTTTGAAAAGACTCTGAATGTGTGTTTGAATTGTCGTATCATTTTGAGAAGGAATTTAAATGTTGAAAGAGGTCTGGTAAATGGAGCAATGGGTCATGTTGTTGGTTTTGTGAATTACAAAAATAGAGATGGAATTGAAATTTTAAAAATTAAATTTGATGGCATTGATGAAATAGAACAAATTTGTCGTTGTTCAGCTAGATTTTTGCTCGTGAAAGACTTATATGTTCGCCGAAAACAGTTTCCTATTTGTTGGCATATGCAGTGACAATTCATAAATCTCAAGGTTTAAGTGTAGATAGCGCTTTGGTGAACATTGGAAGTTCTGTGTTTAAAGAGGGTATGGCATATGTGGCATTATCACGAGTCAGAACTTTATCAGGATTGTACTTGATTGAGTGTGATGAAACAAAGATTTGTGCAGATCTACATTGTGTTAAAGAATACAATAGGTTAAGAAGAGAGTATGCTCCACATTTGCCTCAATATCCTCTGATTGAAAAACGTGTGGTAGGCCGAAAAAGAAGAAATGAGAGTAATTGCAGTGAGGTAGTAGCAAAAAGACAAAAAGTAGATGAAACTGTAATTGTAAGCAGAAGGAAAAAGGATTCTGTGGAAGATGTTGTTGGATTTCAGTTTCAAAACAGTTCTGGTGTCAACTGCTATGCTAATGTAGTGGTTAATGTTGTTTTTTTTCTTTCAAAATATACAAGAACAGATTGTTGAAAATCGGGATCAAAGATTCTGTTGTTTGTTGAATTCCGTGTTTGAGAAATGTACCAGTGATACAGCAAAAATAGAAAGTGTTTCAGAAATTCCAAATCTTCTAGACGTATGTTCTGGTGAAAATCAATTTTCACAGAATATTCAGCAGGATTGTCAGGAATTTTTAATGTATATGTTTGATGTATTGGAAGATGAAGGTGTAGATATAAAAAATCTTTTTAGCCTTTCTTATCAATGGCAGCATGACTGTGACAACTGTACTTTATCAAGTACTACTAGAATAGACACTGAAAGATTTATATATTTGACTTTACCAGACTGCAAATCAGTGCCTTTTAATAATCTAGTTAAAGCAGCGGATCACAATATGGTGTGTACCCAATGTAAGTCTACAATGCTGTCCACATTATTTCTTCAAAATTATGGTCAGTATGTCATTTTAATGTTCCAACAATGTAGACCTGATGGAACTAAATTGACAACTTCTATTAAAAATTTCGTGGCTTCTCAGTTATCGATATCAGGAAGAACCTTTGCAACTGTAGCTATTATTTTTCATGACGGTCCTTCTACAACATCAGGGCATTACACATGCTATTTAAAAAGTTGTAAAGGTTGGACCCAATGTAACGACACTCATTTGACTTTCAAACAACGTTTGCCTTTTGGCTTAAAAAATGCATACCTAGTGTTTTTACAACCAAAATTTAGGTAAAGGTAATTGGCCTATGAAGACGGGATCAGTTAATAAAGGTTATTTTGCTGTTTAAAAATATATTGTGAGTAAAAGTGATCCAGGTAATATAAAAAATTGACTTGTCATATAGGTACTGTAAGTGGATCTCATAGTAAGTGATATTAGTATT
Source organism: Lissotriton helveticus (assembly GCF_964261635.1). Classification (NCBI taxonomy): domain Eukaryota; kingdom Metazoa; phylum Chordata; class Amphibia; order Caudata; family Salamandridae; genus Lissotriton; species Lissotriton helveticus. The sequence goes on along the minus strand of NC_136067.1, from coordinate 1,273,859,638 downwards.
ATACAAAATGATGAACATGAGTGACTCAGAGATGGTTTTACAAATACTTAAATATTGTGAAAATGTTGTAGAGCCTTTCTTTCAGAACGTCAGAAAAAAGGTAATTTCAGAGTTTCTTAGAATTAATTTGAAAATATACTCATACATCTGACACTATTTGGCCAAAAGGAAAGGTACAGGAATGAGTAAAGAGTCATGACTGAAAAAAAGGAGTATATGAAAATAATGAAAATATTTCAGATGTTCTTGGAGCTTTTCTTCTAGAAAGTCGATGAAATGGATTTTTTAGTGAACAGCAGAGTACTTTGCAACGAGAAAAGGACCTCCATGATATACTATTTGGCCTCAAGGAAAAGTAAGTCAATCAAAGATTAGTGTACATTTGTCATTTGTCAGTATCTAAGTTTTTTTTTAAAACACAATCTTTTAGATTGTGGGGTTTTTTCCCGCTGTCATATGATGAGTAATTTGAACTCACTGTTTTAAGTGAAATTCAATATATTCTGAGAACAGCAAAAATAAACTATGTAACATGTTGTACAAGTTATTCTATACTTTGGATTGTGTAAATTAAATTGTATTCCCAATATCTGACACTCACTTTCCTTTTTCCATCCTCTTTCAGCTCTTTTTACTCACTTATAATGTCTTTCTCTCACTCTCTGTAACCCCCGTTCCTTTACTCCACTTCTTTGACAACCCCTCATTCTCATTTCAACTGTCTGCATCCCCTCTCTCCCTTGCATAACTTTTCAGCTTTCAGTCTCTCTGCTTTACTTCCCTTTTCCGTATTTTCCTCCTTTGCTCTTTTAGTAATTCCTGTTTACTCACTCAGCAGTATTATCGCACTCTATCACTATAAATCACCTACTCTCCCTCGCTTATCTTTGTTTGCTCCTTACTTTTGACCTCTTCTCTCTAATTTTCGTTCACTACCTCTATGTCCTCAGTGCCTCACTCTCCTTGTGTTATGTTCACTTGTGTTTATCTACCTTCTATCATTTCTTTTACAACAAGTTCACTGCTCCTCTCTCATCGTTCTTCATCCCATTTCTTTTACTCTGGTTCCATTACTATACCTCATTTCCTTTCTTTCAATGTCCTTCTCTTTACTTTCATCACCAAATTATTTTCTCTCAGTACCACTGTTTTAGTCGTCTTCTCCTCTCTTTCCTTTTTTTGCTCCCTTACTCATTTCCTTTTCTCACTCATTGTACTCCACCTCACTCAGTTTTTCTCTTAGTGTGTCTGTCTACTAACTTCTTCACTCCATTTCCCTCAATCGTTGTATATTATCCTCTCTCCCTTCATCCTTTCACTCTGATTGTTCTTCACTTACTCTCAGTTATCTTCTATTCCTCATTCTTCTAAATGCATCCTTAATTAGACTGTTTTCTGTCTGTCATTATCTTTTTACTTACTACTGTTTCCTGACTTAGTTTTGCTAACTCACATTGTTTTAGTATCTTTCTTACCTTCAGTTCATTTCTCTGTTCTTCTCTTCCTCTGTGTCAGTGAATCTATATGCCTTACTCTTAGTAATTTGCTCTCATTCTATTTCTTTTTTTCTCTTTTTATCCTTCTACCTTACTTTATTTCCCTTTCTGTGTCCTTCACTCTTACTTTATTTCTAAATACACTGTTATGATTTTTAACCTCTTCATTTGTATATTTTAATTTAAAATACACATTTTACTAATTATAACTTATTTTTTCTTCTCTCTTTCACAGATACAAAGTGTAGTAAAAAAAATTAATTAAAGTTACATTTATTATATGGTAAGTATGACTATAGAAATGTATTTTGTCATCACCCTTTGCTTTAAGCTCACTAATATTTTCTCAACCAACCTCACTCCTGTGTCTTTATTCTGCTTCCCTCACTTATTCTTATTCTCCATGTTTACTCCAATTTCCCTATTTCCCCTCTCATATTCAACTTCTTTCAATCCCTATTCTTTACTTCACTTACCCTCTGTTCCCTTCCTTTGCTTCTTCACTCATTCTGTTTTTCTTAATTATTTACCTTACTCCTACACACACACCTCATCCCCCTCTCAATACATACACACACCTCTAACATACACCCCACACACACACCACACACACACCTCATACACACAAAAAATCCCCCCACACACACTCTTCACATACACACACACATTCCATACACACACATACATCGCACACATATACACCCCACACCCATACACTCCTCACACATACTTCACACACCCTCACCTCCACCCACACCAAAACACCCCACACAGCCACACCCACAGACACACCTTACACACCCACACCCCGACCTACACCCACTGACTCCCTATAAGTCACACACACTGCATTACTTATCTTTCTTTGCTGTTTCACTCAAACCCATTCAGGTACTGTTTTCTTTACTCTCTTTGTCCTTTCTCTTTGTCACTCCCCATGTCTTATCCTAATTCAATTTTTCACCCTCTTTCACCCCTCTTTACTTACACTAACTGGTCTTTTCTTACCCTCACTCACCGTTCTTTGTTTATCCCGGTTACGCCCCTACCCTTCATTTTCAATTTTTTACTGTCCTTTCTTTTTCTTTCAACACCCACTCACATTCTCCCACTATCTCCACTTTAGTCTTCTTCCTCTCTCTTCCCTTCTTTCGCTCCTTTAGTCATTTTACTTTTCTCACTTTCAACCTATTACACCTTCTCTGTTTTTTACTATGTAATAAACAATCCCTCTGTGTTCATCCTGTAGCTCTCTTTCTCTTAACATTACTCTCTTTGTGTTCTTCCCTCATGCTAACTCCTTCATAAAATTTTTTTTCTATTTTTTGGGGGGGGGGGCGCGCCCCGGTACGCGTACCCTAAGAAAAAAAATTGACAGAGATTCATTAAAAATATAGGTTTCTTTTTTATAAATGAAAGGTAGTTCTAAAAATAACTGTTTTTTTTTCTTCTTTTTGTTGTTTTATATTTTTTTTTAATGTTTTTTGAACATTTTGTACTTTTTTTGGCTTTTCAAAACAGATTTATATTTTTTTTGTATTTTTTATGGGGAGAAACAAAAAACAGGGAATTGTAAATGGCTCAACAGGAGCAAAAACAAAAAACGGAAAGAATTACCTATTTTTGGGGCATTTGTGATTGTCACCAGCAAGGACGACGAGCTTCATGCTCTTTTCACCATAGGCGATGAGCTTGCCACATTCAATACATGTGATTCTAAAATCTGCAAATCATGGTTGTATACAAGGCATCATCTCTGTTGTTTCTGGTCCCGATGGAGTGGGTTGTGTTCTTTTGGAGGTGGTCCTTGAAGACTGGGGGAGGTTACTGGCCAGTTCCCTGAGTTCTGCACGAGAATAGTTGTTTGGATGCTTCCGGGTCATATGTCGAATCATGGTATTATTACCAAAGGAATATTTTTTGTTTGGGTTGCCCCTTGAGAGTTGTTCGCCACAGATTAGGCAAGTTACCTTGGCCGCATTCACTTTTTCTTGCCCTCTGGGATTGAAAAAAACTCCCATACAATGTGTGACTTGGGCTTGTATGGGGTATTTTGTTCAGGCAGCCATCTTCTCCTCTCCTCCTCTTCCTCTTCCTCCTCCTCCTCTTCTTGACCACCAATGTACTGTTGTGGTGGTCCTCTTGGTGGTGGTGGTGGTGGTGGTGGTGCAGATGCTCCAGCTGTTGCTGCTACAGTAGCCATTTGAAAGTACAAAATAGTTCTCTCTCTATTGCTGAAACAGGTCTTCCTCAGTCAAAGGACAAAGTCAGAATAAGGAAAGAAGGTGGGGTCTTTCATCATTTCCAAAAAACAAAGTGTCCTGAACCAATGAGAAGTGTTATTTTCAGGTCATATGACCCGGGCTTTACTCATTTGGAAACCAAAACTGTTCTGCACCAATAGAAAGTGTTATTTTCAGGTCACATGACCCGACGCGCTTACGCTACGCGCCCCGGGGCGCGCCCGTAGTCGCGCTCCGGGGCGCCGCCCGCGGGTGCGTAGCGTAAGCGCGTTAGGACGTTGCGCGATCGTATGCGCTTGCGTGCTTCCGGGTGCGCTTACGCTGTGCGTCATATGACGCATCACGCGTCTACGCCAAACGTCACGATGTTGTCTTCGTAACCCGGTACGCGCCCTGCGGCGCGCCGCAATATTGCGCTGACTCATGCGCTCCACGGTACGCGCCCCGGGAGCGTCCAAAGCAAAAAAAATAAAAATTACATAATTATACAATATAAAATTCATTATAAAAAATATTACTTTTCATACCTATAGAGATTTGCTATTAAAAAAACTATGAAATTCACTGAAAAAACCATAGGTTTCACACCAGTTATAGTTAGGAATTAGCATTTAAAAAACCTATTAAATTCACTGAAAAAACCATAGGTTTCACACCAGTTATAGTTAGCTGGAAGTTTTACTCGCATAAAACCATTGAAATTCCCACGTTATAGTTAATTGGACTCACTATAACTTGCGCGTGTATTGCACTGCTGATGATGTCACATATTACATCACTCATGACATGGTCAGTGACATCACTCATGACATCACTGATGACACCATCCTTGTGACAGAGGGACAGACCTCCTTTCACTGTAATGTAACCCTTGAAACACATATTCAAAAATAGAAACTATAATTTTCAAAAAAATGGAGATACCCATACCAGTTACAACAACCAATTCAGTAATTCCACCATCTATATACACATCCACTCATTCACCAACAGTTCTATGTAGTCACTCATACATATACTCACTCATCATATGTAGTGATAAACCTACACATCCTGTTACACACCGACAGTCATCCAAAAGATACTCTCACACATACTCACACATGCAAAAAAACTATTGAACATCCATTTATTTGCATATACAGCTATACACACACTACCACCTTACGTCTAAGGAACCTTACACATACTTACTCTCTTAAACAATCACTTATAGAAACACATACTTATTTAAACAGGAACTCTTACAATCCCTTACTCTCACATATAGTCACTTATATACATCAAAATTCACATATACTACATTAAAACATATGTAGTTACTGATAAAGACACTAGTGAGACAGTCATTCACTCACTAACATACACATATACACACTCATCCACCCATACAGTCCTGTACATGTGCTGTATTCAAAACACATACAAACAGAGAGTCAGTCATTCATGCATCTATGTGCTAAGTAATACCCCCACCAAACCATACAAACACTTATACTGATACTAAGAAAAACATCTAATAACCCATATACCTACACATGTAGCTACTCACCAACCCATGCAGCCACTTATACACAAAGTGAAACATTAATACATATATTTAAACATTACTCACTAATATTTATTTTTCAGAAAGACACACATTCACTGGATGGTGTCATCAGTGATGTCATGAGTGATGTCACTGACCATGTCATGAGTGATGTCATATGTGACGTCCTCAGCAGTGCAATACACGCGCAAGTTATAGTGAGTCCAACTAACTATAACGTGGGAATTTCAATGGTTTTATGCGAGTAAAACTTCCAGCTAACTATAACTGGTGTGAAACCTATGGTTTTTTCAGTGAATATATATATATTACCTACTGGGGGTCGCCAGTAGGTATATATAGTTAGGATTTTTTCTCTATGGGATTTTTGAAAATTCTATGTCTAATAACTTTGGCGTTTGTGGACGGAATTGGCTGAAATTTTCAGGAAAATGGAACATTTTGTTTCTGAGCAGCCCCTGGAAATTTGGGGGGGGGTTCGTCAAGGGGGGGCCGAGAAAAAAGGGGGGTCCCAAAACGTGTTTTTAACATTGAGTTTTCCATAGGGCGGTTGGCCTCACTTTTAGCCCGAACGGCTGAATGGATTTGCACGAAACTTGGCAAAATTGTAGGGACTGGTAGCCCGATGTGCCTTTGCTAGGTCTCAATATATGTGCTCCAGTGGATTTTGAGAAATTAACGTTCAAAAAAAGATATATATCTGTAACAGCGGACCGGGCAGCGCTCCAGTTCGCGTACTTTTGACGTTACGGAGCTTTGTGAAGCGAAGCTGATTGGTTCTCCGGCGTCTGTAAACATTCCAAACAGTCCGTAGCGGCCGCCATCTTGTCTCTCGGTAGGATCGAGAGACAAGAGGAGGCCAAAGCGAAGGGGCAAATGACCATAAGGGGGCATAGTAGATCCTCGCTGACCCCCTAGGTTTGATGTGGAGGTTTTAAAAGGGCCCCGCGGGGCAAAAAAAATAATAATAATAATAATCGAACGGCTGAATGGATTTGCGCGAAACTTGGCAAAATATTAGGGACTGGTAGCCCGATGTGCCTTTGCTAGGTCTCAATATATGTGCTCCAGTGGATTTTGAGAAATTAACGTTCAAAAAAAGATATATATCTGTAACAGCGCTCCGCTTCGCGTACTTTTCGCGTTACGGAGCTTTGCGAAGCTGATTGGTTCTCCGGCGTCTGTAAACATTCCAAACAGTCCGTAGCGGCCGCCATCTTGTCTCTCGGTAGGATCGAGAGACAAGAGGAGGCCAAAGCGAAGGGGCAAATGACCATAAGGGGGCATAGTAGATCCTCCCTGACCTCTTAGGTTTGATGTACCATTTTGCCAAGTTTGGTGTAATTCCGTTCAGCCATTCAGGCTGTGGACGTATCTAAATGTCCTATGGAAAATTGCATGGGGAAAACACATTTGAAAGTGTTGAAATTTAGAACCAATTAAAATGTTACTTTGGTTTTGTATTTGTGTGTGATGAAAGTTAATTGGTTATGTATATATCTAAAATGAGAGGAAACCACAGCCATTTTGTGATACTACTGTCTGAGGTACATTTGTGAGGAATTTTTGGTGGTCAATTTCTGGTGTTTGATTTACACAGTACTAACACTTCTCCTACTTTTAAAAAGGTGAGTTGTTAATTTGTAAGGGGAACTATGTTGTACACTTGAAGATAATTTGAAAAAAGTTTTCTGTTATTTATTTACAGTCCTTCTGTTATACTAAATACTTGATAAAGTTAGTTTTATATTATGTATTACTAAAAACGATAAATGAAAGTGATTCTTTTTTTCTGCAATTTACAGCAAGCAATTTCAAAATAAAATGGCTCACAATGAAGAGACCGTGGCAATTTCTTTTGAATTATCCACTACATTTATTGAAATTGACAGCACCAATAATGAAATATTCTCACAAGGAGGAGATGACTTGAATGATTTTTTTGATCAATCTCTTGATGGCGAATTTATCGAATGTTTGGAAACCATAGAGTTACAAGAATCATCATTGCAGACTTTTCATGAGGAGATTCCAGATGAGATGATTGCAGAGGAAATTCCTGATGAGGACATGTTACTAGTTCTTTCAAATTTTGAAAATTCAGAAGAATAAATGTATATTTAGAAATCAAAAATTGTTTGAGACATTATTCATTTTTCTTTTTAATTTATGAGGTTGTAGCGAAGTGATTGTAGTATAAAATGAGACTTATAGTATAGAGTGCAACATTTTTATGTTACATGGTAAGTTTACTCATATTTACTTCCCTTCTCCCACTATATTATCTCCAATGTGTATTTGACATCTCTTCTTCATCTCCGGCCTCCTTTCTCTCACTGTCTGTCTCTGATGCATCTTATCGCTGCCATTTTCTGTAATTACAGAAGAGAGTAAAATAAAATAGTTCGGAACGTGAAAAGGGGGCAAAGTAGAGTACCCCTCACCCCCTAGGCCTTCTCAGGCGGTCCCAAAAGGATCAGTTTCTGCTTTCCTGAGAGATTATGGTATGAGTTCCATATACCACAATAACTTGCATTACAACATGCAAGATATCTATCTCCTATTACCAACTTTTGGAGATATTCGCGCTAAGCGCGAATATCTCCAAAAACTAACACCTGCCCTGAGCAGTTCTTAGCCATGTTATCCAATGGGAGGTGGATAACATGGCTAAGAGCATTAGCTCGGTAATGCATGAATATCGCTGACTTTTTAGCGATATTCATGCATTGCGGCTGTTTTTTATCGCATTTGCGATAAACCTTGATAATAGCAAGGTTTATCTTCGATAATTTCTGACGATGCTTAGCGGTAAAAAATTCGTTGCTAAGCATCGTCAGCAATAAATATCGCTTAACTTTGGTAATATGCACCAACGTCTGTTAACGTTCGATTAGAAGGAAATGAGGAAGTGTTGAAAAACATTGTCTGCGCCATCTTGCCTTTTTTGAAATGCCACACTTTTGTCGTGCACGGCAGCCATTTTAGATGCCTTGACCAGACCCACTCTCTGCACGCTGTCGATTCGTAGCATGGCTCCCCACCCTCGCAAGCATCTTCCCCAGGCACTGGTCACCCCCGCTCTCTGTCTTATGCATGGGCAATAAACCTCCCCCCATCTGCGCTGCTCTTCCCTGAGAATCACACTCTGTGCCCGCCCGACACCTCCCTTTCGCCCTATTCACTACCGCACCCTCTGACACTCCTCTGTGTCCGATTGTCCAGGCTATCAGCTAGCCCTGCAGATGTAGTTCATGGCCCCAGCTGTAAAGAATCACCCCTCTTCAAGGGAGTTATAGTAGATCAAGGCCCACACCCGATGAGATCCGTCACACCACACGTGTTCCTACTATCTGAAAACCATCCTGTATTGTGATTGGGGAGGGGACCGAGCCTGAAGCGGAAGATTCCAGGGATGACTCTTTGTACATCAAAGTTTTTACAATTATGTGTCACATTAAAAATATATAGCACTCCAACAAAGTAGTAGGAATATAAAACTTTAATAACTTATAAATATATACAACAAAACAAAAACAGTAAAAACATTTAAACAACGAAGAGACCGTGGCAATTTCTTTTGAATTATCCACTACATTTATTGAAATTGACAGCACCAATAATGAAATATTCTCACAAGGAGGAGATGACTTGAATGATTTTTTTGATCAATCTCTTGATGGCGAATTTATCGAATGTTTGGAGACCATAGAGTTACAAGAATCATCATTGCAGACTTTTCATGAGGAAATTCCTGATGAGATGATTGAAGAGGAAATTCCTGATGAGGACATGTTACTAGTTCTTTCAAATTATGAAAATTCAGAAGATGTTGCCTGGGTGTCGCACTGATTTGGGTATCCGGCGTGGGGCGTCCCGGGGGGTGGGTTGTCAGTAGCGGTCTGTTGTGCGAATAGTTCCAAGGCAGCAGAACGCGCTGAAATCTGGATGTCACGAAGGTGATGTCTAGTAAGTTGCCGCCCAGCAAATAACGGCGTGGGGCGCCGCGGGGGGGGGGGGAGGCAGTCCAAAGTTCCGTTAAAAGGGCAAAGGAAAGGATCGGTGGTTTGAACCATCAGTCAAAAAGGGGAGGGGGTGCAACAATTTTTCCTACCGGGTCACACTGTGCTTTCACCGGAACTGAGGTCTGCAGGATTCTAGTCATTCAAACTGAGGCTGGCGCCAGCATGGGAGCGCCGACGTCCCGCGGCTACAGTTTCGTCACTCCACGGGCGATCATGGCAGTCATTCCCCATCGGGGGTGTCTGCGGGGGTCGGGGACTCCCGCGGCTCCTCTAGAATCTTCAAGGTCGTGAAGGACTACGGTGGTGGAGTCAACCAGTGACCGGGCCATTTCTTTATGCTGGGCCCGCTCTTGCCAGGTCGACCGCCATTTTGAGAGTTCGGTAGCTACTGGCGATCGTGGGGTCAAATGAGCGGACGGGCTCCACCCTGCCGGGCGAGACGTTGCAGCATCGCCACAGTGGAAGAACCCTTTTCCGGGCGCCTGGAGCGCTGAGGGTGCAGCTGGGAAGCCTCCACCTGGGGAGGCGGGAGAGGCCTGTTCGCACCGTCTCTCCCACCCAGTGCACCCCACGGCGTCTCGCTTGACATTTGTTATGGCCGGACCAGGCGATGAGGACGAGGGGGGGGGGTCGGAGGCATGTGCAAGACATCCCCCCCCCAGTGTTGTCGCAGCCATTATAAAAGAAAGAAGAAATGTCCCGTCCGTCTTCGGGCCGGGCTTCCGGCGGTTGGCGGCCGGGCGCCCTTTGCTCTGGCCCCATGAACGGGTTCCTTGGCTCATCGGCTGCAGCCGGATCCCGTCGGCCCCAGCCCCCGGCCGTTGGTGGCCGGACCGGGAGAGAATGTGGGGGTGAGGAAAATTTTATTTTGCCTTGTCATGTGTCCCTACGTGTTCCCCATTATATGTTATATGTGCATGATCGATATGCATATGTTCCCCCTTGACTGAATAAAGACGCAATTATAGTTGTGTCCAACGTTAGTATGCCAGTTTCCAGTTCTCGTGATAGCAACGAGTATTAGGCCTATGTTGCCAACGTTTTACATTGTGCACGTTAATTCATCGAATTGTCCCCGTTTCTAGGCCTCAAAGGGCCCGGACACCAGATTCAAGCTCCAGTCTCCTGAACCCACTCCGGGGAGCGATGCAGCCCCTCCCGCATCCCTGACCCTTCGCTTACTTTCTGCCAAGCAGCGCGGTGCCCGGCCTGGCCTGCCTGCCTGTCTGCCAAGAATATGTTATGCCTCTAGTTATCAGTTCAGCTCTCCGTCTTCACATTCCTAAGTTAACGAACCGCATAAACATCTCCAGCTATAGTCTAGTCTTCCTGTCTCCATGTAAGAGAATTACTGAATTAATATCCATAGAAGATTCATAGCACACGCAATACACGTAGAATATATGCATGCACCAGCCTTAGTGTCAAGTAGCCTTTACCCTGATGACGTTTAGATTCTATCAACATGTACTCCAAACACCAGATACCAGATATACTATAGGCACATGTCGTCCTGACATCCCAGACTTTAGTCTCCTCTTCTAGTGTAGAAGTCAGAGCCCCCAGCTTCTCCCCAGTTACACGTCATGGTCCGTTTGCGCGCACCAGTAGGTTAAAGGTTCCAGCTGCCCAGGTAGCCCCCTCCATGTATCCACCCATTTATGACACTTCTGTGACGTTCTCATCACATGTCTACGTGCACGCCTTCTTTGTACGCCCATGTGTTCTTATCTTACGTTTGTCACTTGTTACGCCTACTGTATTCAATGCAATTGTAATGTTTTCCTATATATACTATGTACTGTTAATGAGACGTTGCAGCTGCCATTCCATTCCATTGCATGCCTCTTAATCATGGTCTTTAGGCTCGAGCCATCCGATTAAAGCCATTTCTGACTCAGATTCCACGGATCCTGCCTCTTATTTATTGAGCTATCTGTTTTGGTTAATGTATAGAAAAATAGTACCGGTAATTAATTATTTATTTACCACATAAATGGCGCCCGAACAGGGACGAGCCCCTTCCCCACGCGCCGGCGATGTAACGCAGGCCCCCTGACCCTTCTACAGCCGTGACGGAACCTCTACTGCGCACCGGCAGATATTTCTGTTCAAGTCTCCCTCAGACCCACGGAGGAGACGGAGACTGCGGTCCGGCATCCAGACGAGGCGGTGAGGAAGGCGGGTCGTTCCGACCAGAGCCCAAGCCGAGAGAGCAAGGTCCGAGGTATCCGGAGGCCCACCTGTAACCGAAGCCCGAAGCGCATGCGTAGTGCGTAGCAGTTATCCGACGTCGTAGCAGTCCAGTCCAGTCCGAGGCCTTCAGTTTGCTTCCCGGTGAGTACCGTTGCTGGGGGTATCTAGACGGGTGTTCATTAATTTGTGCTCGGTCAGACGGGTTTGGGTACACAGATCCGGTCCGACGTGTTCACCTAGGTGGATACGGTATGACGTGTCTCTTTAGGAGACCGGTATGTTCTGTACTGTTTTAGCAGTGCATCCAGTAATTCTAGTAAGTCCGTTCTCGAGAAATTCAAGTGTTATGTTTTCAATGTATCAGGTAGTATTCTGTTCGAACTGTTATTAATGTGTTCTTGATGTCGTGGTATGAATGATTGTTTTGCTATTTATTACTGTGTTCATTGTGTATTGTGTTCAAGTTCAAGTACGGTTCAAATATGCCGCTGTTTTCGAAATTACGTCAGATAAAAACCAGAAAAGGGTTACTCGAAGAATCAGTTCCTGTCCCTCCCAGGGACAGTCCTGGACATTTCATGTATCACAAGCATGGCTTAGATGCCATACTGTATCTAGACTTATGGGTTGATTATACCAAGCATCTTGAAGAGAAATATAGATGGCCTGTATCAGGTACATGGGATGCCGAGTGCATCATGAGAGTAGAAGAAGCATTGTGGAAAAAGAAAGCCAGACAGTCCCAGAAAGATGCCATCGAGTTATGGCGCAAAGAATCTCATAAAAGAACAGAGAAAGAATTCAGAAAAGCAGAATTAAGTAGGGAATCCTCAGAAAAAGCCCAAGAAAGGGAATTAATCGAAGAAGGTGAACGAGTTAGAGCAGAACAGTCAGACAGACAGAGAAATGCCCTTATTAAAGGTATGTATCCTCTTCTCGCCGAGGGTTTGCCGAAGGCGACCCCGGAAGCACTCCATAATTTACCGCCACCATTGGTTCCAACTAAGCTGCGTCATAAACCGACTGCAGCCGAAAATGTTCTTTCTTCCTATTTGGACGACACTGTTCCCGAATATGCTAATACAGATCCTACTCCGCCAGTCCAAGTTCAAGTCCAACCCCCTGTTAATAATGTAATTCCTGTGCCTCCAGTTGTTGGTCCCGGGAATCCTGTCCATGTGCCAGTCCCCCAGGATCAACCCACATTACGTATCCCTACTGTACCAGTCACGTTACCAGCACCCGCGCATTCAGTATTAGTTGACGATTCCAGTTCAAGAGGGGCAGGGGGAGGTGCTCCTACCACCCCGCCTCAAACAAAGCGCCTGATGCTGAGAGATGCAGCGTTACAGCGTACGCCAAAAGTGGCTACGTACGAAGCCCTCAGGAAGTTCCTTACCGATTGTAGATATGATCCAGTGCCAGGCGAAGATCACATGATATTATACTCCGTACGTTTACGACGAGTTGCAAACTTCTTGATCACCATATCAGATATGAAAGAACATTTAGACAGAATATCTCATTTTATCCGAACAGGGGAGAACCCAGAAAGTATTCACGAAGCTATGGCACACAGGAAAGTCGAGATTCAAGGCATGATTTTGCAATTTCTAATAAATTGTTTAATAAGAGAACAAGATCGTCCTGATAAAAGTCCAGAAGAGATGAAAGTCCTGACAAAATGGAGTGACAATATAGCAGATGGAAAACACAAGACACAAAATAGTATAGAAACCATGTACAGAAAGATCCGGAAAGAAATTATAGAAATACACGAGAGAGAGAAAGCAAGAAGAGTAGCCGAGAAAGAGAATGATTATTCAGACGAAGATGTAGACACCGAGAATCCCAGCAGAATAGCGTATGTAGGTAGAACGAGACTTTCCGATAGACACACACGCCTAGATTACAAGAAAGCTTTTCCTCCTCCCGTACCAGAACAGTGTTCTCTTGAACAAGTATTCCAGGCTACTGATAAAGTTCTGAAACTACGAATAGGTTACAGTGAACTTCGTACCATGCACGAACAAGAACTAGCCCGATCAGCAGTCCGATGGGTTAGTGATTCTGCCACGTTTCCAGACGAAGTAGTGGCCCAAATGTTTCTGAAACTGCCCCCAGCCGAGCAGCGACTGGTGGGTATGTACATGATCCAGCACCTCATTACACTGTACGAGAGTCAGCATTCTGATCCAGGTCCCTTATATACTGTATTAAACGAGTTACTCTTAAACCGTTGGAAAGGTCTAGGTACCGATTTAATTAGTGTCATTTTAGAACAGCGCCACAAATACAGAACGTTCCTGACTCCGCATTTTGTTCCTGTTTCACCTCCGTTCTACATAGACAGACAGAATCCGTTACGAGAAGTACATCCAGTTAAGGGAGAGGGGGGTAATCTTGAACGAGTATTTGTTTACACCCCTATCACGAAAATAGAACTTCTAGAAATGAAAAAGTTAATACCCTGTCACGATAAAGATCCAGCAGGGTTCCATCGAGAATTAAAGGACATGCTCCGTATGGGAGAATACACGTATCCTGATATCATCAAAATGTTAAAGGTCCTGTTGCCTGCGGGCATATATGAAAAACTTAAAGAAAAAGAATGGGAGGTGGGAGAGAAAAAGATAGACTGGACCGCGTTTGAGACCGAAGATAATGCACGAGTCCCAGGTACTGGTCTTGGGGATAAAGCCAAAGAATTACCCGAATTGTTAATACAAGTCTTGCCAAGATTACTAGCCACGAAAAAGGAAGATTGGGATGCCATCTCAGCCTGTAAACAGAAACAAGACGAAGACACTAGTTATTTTTATTCTAGATTTGAGAAATGTTTTATTATAAATAGCGGTCTGAAAACAAGTAGTGAGTCGTATCCCCATCTTTTTGTTACCAAACTAGTTGAGAATTCCCTACCGCAAGTTAAAAATAGAGTATTGAAAGTCGAGAGTACTTGGCAAGCTAATACCCCATCTCAAATGCTCCAGATGCTACAATATCACCAGAACAGAATCAGGGAAGAGCAAGAACACGAAAGGAGACGTATGAAAGACACGAAAATGAAAGTACTAGTTGCACAGTCTGTTCAACCGGATAGTCAGAAGAGGGGTCCGAACCAGACTAGTCATTCTGCAGCTCCTGTTAAAGGGACCTGCAATTATTGTAAACAGCCAGGTCATTATATAAACAAATGTGCAGTTCTGAAACACAACATAGCTACAGGTAAGACGAAAGAGAGACCACGTCCTCCTAGACAAGAACAAGTTCCGCAGAATTCTCAGCCACCGCAGAACGCACAACAGACAGTTACAGTACCGTAGCCTATAGCTGCCACACAACACGTTACACAACAGATGTACCAGTACGCACAGTCGGATTATCCAGAATATCAGCAGTATTCATGAAACAGCCTAGAGAGGGAGGTTGGCTTGCCTCTCATCGAGGTTCCTGTAGATCAAGAGGGTCCCTATGTACATAGTCAAGTATTAGGGAAAGACAGAAAGTTTCTGATTGATACAGGGGCAAGTAGGACTACCATCAGTCATGACGAGGTTCCAGGGGCTCCACTCTCAGGCTCAAGAAACGTTTCCCTGGGATTTTCAGGAAAGCCTATTGTTAATGAAATATCTAAACCAGTTTCCCTAGAAGTTGGTCCATTATCCCGAACTACAGACTTGTTACTTACGAAATCCTGTCCTGAAAATGTACTAGGTATTAAGACATTGAAAGAATTAGGAGCAGTCATATGTTGTTCCCCAGAGGGTGTGAGATTGTTTTTACGTGATTTTAAAGGTCATTATGTGTTACGTGATTTTGATTCAAGATTACTGAATGTACCACAGCATTTATGGGCGCAAGGTCCAACTGATGTAGGTTGTATGCACATTACACCCTATCGTGTCACTCTGAAACAAGGTGTTGTATTACCACGAATCCGACAGTACAAATTGCCACCTGAGGCTGTAGCAGCCTTATCGAAAATTATTGACGAGCTCATTGCTCAAGGAGTGGTTGTAGAAACTGACTCCAATGTATGTAATTCTCCTATCATTCCGATTCTTAAACGTACAGATCCAAATGCACCTCCAGTATATCGATTAGTGATTGACCTTCGAGAACTTAATAAATGTATCATACCCCAGTACCCTGTGGTTCCAGATATCTCTTCCCTATTGACAGCCATTGATTCTGAAGCTACGTTCTTTACTGTTATTGATCTTAAGAACGCATTCTTTAGTGTTCCCATTCATCCAGACAGCCAGTTCCTTTTCGGTTTCTGTTTAAATGGAAGAAGCTATAAATTCACACGAGCTCCTCAAGGTTTCACAGAAAGTCCTAGTATTTACAGTCAAGCACTTAAAAGACAACTAGACAGTATTCACATGCCAACTGACACTGCCCTGCTCCAGTATGTCGATGATCTATTAATCACAGCCCGTACAGAACGTGACTGCGAACGTGCGTCACTTACAGTTTTGTATTTTCTGGCCGAGATGGGGCATAAGGTGTCCCCTTCGAAGCTACAATTCTGTGTCCAGCAAGTGGTATACCTTGGACACTTACTGTCCAAGTGGGGTAGACAGTGGACACCTGACCGCATCCAGTTAATAGCACATCTTCCACAGCCCAAGACACAGAAGGAGGTACGAGCTTTTATCGGCCTCACTTCTTACTGCAGACAATGGATTCCCCAGTATGCATATCTAGCTAAACCACTGATACAGTTAACGACACAGGAGGCAGCCATATCGACTGTCCTCCCTTGGACCCAGGAACATACACTTGTTTTCAATGAGTTAAAGAAAGCTTTATGTAATGCACCTGTGTTAGCGACACCAAACTACAGTAAGCCTTTTACACTTTTGGTTACTGAACGCGATGGTACAGCATTATCTGTTCTCACTCAAGATCAAGCAGGACAACACAAGCCTTGTGCTTATTTTTCTAGCACATTAGATCCAGTAGCCCAGGCTCTGCCTGCGTGCCTCAAGTCGGTTGCAGCCACAGCTCTAGCTATCAGACAAAGTGATTCCATAGTGTTAGGACACTCCCTGACAGTACAAGTTCCACACTCTGTGGAAGTTCTTTTAAACCAAACCCAGACTCAGCACTTGACAATTGCACGTTTAACAGGTTATGAACTGACACTGTTTCAGCCACACATAGAAATCAGACGCTGCAATATTTTAAATCCTGCTACACTGTTACCCTCGAGTACATCGAATCCTGCCACACATGACTGTGTGGAAGTTATTAACATCATGACAAAGCCAAGACAAGACTTGACAGACATTGCATTACCTGATCCCGACCTGACACTTTATGTGGATGGTTCATGTATGAGAACAAGTACAGGAGAACTAGTAGCTGCATATGCAGTGACTACTGAAACTGAAGTTATAGAAACACATCGTATTGACACCCTGTCTGCTCAAGCAGCAGAGCTTGTCGCTCTGACCCAAGCCTGTATACGAGCCAAGAACCTGAAAGTAAACATATACACAGATTCACGTTATGCATTCGGAGTCGTACACGACTTTGGAGTACTCTGGCAAGAAAGAGGTTTCATGACCTCTCATGGAGCCAAGATTCAGCATGGCCCCCTCATTCAAGCTCTGTTAGAAGCAATACATTTACCGAAAGCCATTGCCATTATGAAGTGCAAAGCACATACGAAAGCCACTGACACCATTTCCCAAGGTAACGATCTAGCAGATCGAACAGCCAAGCTTACAGCTCAGACTCCAGACATTCCAGTTAACACGATCAAGATACATATTCCAGATCAGTCTACTTGTATGACAGTTAAGGACCCTACACGAGATGTACTAGACATACAGTCACATGCTACTCCCGACGAAATCAAGAAATGGTCTGAACAAGGAGGGGTCCAGACAGATCAGGGATGGTTGACGAAGGGAAAAGCCACATGGTTTCTCCCCGACTCTATGGTTCAAGTCATTATTAATACCGCACATAGTCCAGCACATTTAGGAGAGAAAGCCATGTTAGACAGCATCCAGAATATTTGGTTTAACAAGCATTTACGAGCAGCAGCCAAACAGAAAGTACGTACCTGCATGATATGTTGTCAGTTCAATCCAGGTAAAGGTGTTCCGGTGGAACAAGGTGGATTCCATCCTCCTGACCACCCTTTTGAAGTCCTCCAGATGGATTATATTCAGATGGACCGATGCCGAGGTTTCAAGTATGTCCTCGTAGTAGTATGCGCTTTGTCCAGATGGACAGAAGCATATCCAGTCCCAGATTACACTGCCGCGACCACTGCCAGGCAGTTGGTTCGTGAGTTTTTTCCCCGCTATGGTTTACCTAGGGTCGTGTATTCAGATAACAGCCAGCCATTCTCATCCGAACTCATGAAACAAGTATCTCTTCTGTTAGGGTACCAGTGGAAGTTCCATTGTGTACGACACCCCGAGGCAGCTGGCCTCGTCGAGAGACATAATCAGACTCTAAAAATCCGTATTGCCAAGGTATGCGCAGAGAAAGGCGTAGATTGGATGGTAGCACTGCCAGTCGCCCTTTTTTACATGAGAATGGTCGCTCACTCCCGTTCAGGTCTGTCCCCTTTTGAGGTTGTATTCGGTCGTCCCCCGAACATGTGGGGTACACCCATGCCACGTAAAATTACAGATGTTGACAGTAATATGCTGACAGATTACCTGGCTTCCTTGATGTCTGCACTACTCTCTTGTCGTTCACAGGTCGCGGCTGCCTTTCCAGACAACACGCAAGTGAAACCGCACGAGGTCGTTCCCGGTGATTTAGTGTTGATCCGGAATTTTGATCGTTCAAGTCCGCTGGAGCCCCGCTGGAAAGAACCAAAGCTTGTTCTGATGACCACAAGGACTGCAATCAAGGTGGAAGGCCGCAAGGGCTGGATTCATTCCAGTCACGTTAAACGATTTCATGGACTCCGTCCAAAGACTTTTTTCAAGGACTGCCCCGTTCTCAAGGACTGCCCAGATACAGACTCTAAACTCTCCCTGTTAGAGAAAACTCCGCAGCAGGAGTATAAGTTAAAACTGAGGTCTAGCAAGTCAGACAGTTTAATTGTCTAAGTCCCTCTCGGGTGAAGCGGTTAGACAGGTTCCTGACATGTATGAGATAGACCCCCATAGTGAGAGAGTTAGTCGAAACTCTAAGAAAATACGTTATTGTAAGAATTTACGCAGCCGATGCGTGATCACTTTATTGTTTATGTTATTTCTGAGTCTTATGGTTACATGCATAAGTTATGTTTTACATGTATATTTTCCTCCTATTGATTCACATGTACATTTGTCTTCTAATAATACAGTAGAGCACACTTTTAGTGAACTACCTCCTCACGAGTTATCCTACCGACTTGCCATGCGCAACAATACTTTTATCCGTATGTTACACTATTCACACCAGACTAGCAATGCCACTAATTGTTGGGTGTGTGGTCGACTCCCCCCTTTCCAGACACCGAAGGGAGTTCTGCCACTCTTTCCCTATCCGTTTTCACACAATGGTTCGTGTGGAGCATGGTTTACGATAACGTCATCCTCAGACGATAAGTCCCTTCTGAATAGAACATGTTTCCCAGACAAGGAAGGACTTTCCCATAGAACAGGGTTAGATCTAGAAAATGAAGTATATGATCTAGGTCAGTGTTTCCCAAACTGGGGTCCGCGGACCCCCAGGGGTCCGTGACACATTCCCAGGGGGTCCGCAGGCAACAGTTTTAAAAGCACAGAAGAGTTTCTTGTATAATTAGCAGCTTCCCAGCAACAATAAAAGTGTCAAGATAAAGCCAGTGATTAATGTACCTGCTGGAGCATGAGGAGAGTTTTGTTTAGTGGCAGCTTTGACTTAACTAATGTAGCACAGAGGGTTAATGTGCCTACTGCAAAGAACATGTAATATGCATTTTAAAAAGCAGCATTTTATGTGCATAGGTTCGTGGTTACTGCTTTTGTCACAGAGATTATTTTGTTACTGTGCACTTCATAAGTGACAATCGTAATGTAGCAGAAGGACCTATAAACTGTCATCAAAGAGAGGCTTGCAAACTGCATGGTACCAGTTAGAAACTTTTGTTTTTTCCCAGTTATTCATTATCCTGATGCTGCTAAAAAGATTTATTTGGGTGGAAATACATTTTTAATGTTAAAGTCAGTGCTAGCCACTGTGTTATGTTCTGAATACTGAGTTTGTGATTTTCCAGACCAAGCACTCTTTAAACATTTTATTTACACACTGATTTACATGTACGAATCAATGTCTCTATATGTGTGTGATGTAAAGTGCTCTGACATCCTACAATGGTATGAGAGATGCTATAAAACAAATGAAATACATGTGACAGAGGGGCTATTACTTCAATATAAAATACTAAGGGCCAGATGTACGATCCGTTTTTATATGCGCGAACGGGTTCGTGAACCCGCTTTCACATGCAAAAACGTATTGGGCCATGTACATTGCCTATTTCGTGAGTCGCAATTTGTTTGCGACTCGCTAAATAGGTTTTGCAACTTACTATTTGGAAGGGGCATTCCCTTCCAAATAGCGAGTCTTAAAACCATGTACAAATGTTTTGCGGTCGCAAAACACTCGCAATTACCACTTACTTCAAGTAGATGGTAATGCATTCGCAAATGGGAAGGGGTCCCCAGGGGACCCCTTCCCCTTTGCAAATGCATGCAAAATTATTTTTTAAGGGCAGGCAGTGGTCCCAGGGACTTCTGCCTGCCCTACAAAAATGGAACAAAAACGTTTCATTTTCTTTTTTTTAAATAATTGCATGGTAAATGGGCTGCATTTTTTTTTAAACTGCTTTATTTAAAAGCAGTCCCAGACATGGTGGCCTGCAGAGCCCAGCAGGCACCATACCTAGGAGGGCTGGCATTCCCAATAGGCTTGCAAATTGCGAGAGGCTCATTAATATTAATGAACCTCGCAATTTGCGACCCCATTGGGAATCCGAAACAGTGTTAAACACACTGTTGTACAATTCATTTAGCGACTCGCAATGCCACTCGCAATGTGCCACCAATTGCGAGGCGCTAAATGAAATCGTCGTACATCTGGCCCCAAAATCCTTAGGGGCAGGTTTACAAGCCCCTTGCGCCTCTTTTACGCCGCCGTTGCGTCACTTTCGTGATGCAGCGGCGGCGCAAAAGATGCGCCATGGTGCAGGGTATTTACAACGTGACGCATCTGGGAAGATGCGCCACGTTGTAAAGCCCTGCGCCAGAAGGAGGCGTTCCGGCGCAGGAACGCCTCCTAAAAGTGGCTGAGTGAAATCTACAAGATTTCACTCAGTCACTTTAGGGCCCATGCTGCGTCAAAACCCTGCGCCTGCTTGAAGCAGGCGTAAGGATTGACGCAGCATTAACAAGATTCGGCCCCCCCAGAGCATTGCTGGAGCTGTGTCGCGCTTGCGACGCAACTCCAGCAATGCCTACCTTTACGGCACAGATGCGTCATGCATCTGTGCTTTTTTGCCCCATGAGGCGCAGCATTGTAAAGGCGGCGCGTCAATAGTGGCGGAGGCATAGCGCACAATAAGTGGCGCATCCCTGCTGATATGCATGGATGCGTCACTTATTGTAAATCTGCCCCAAAGTACTTTGAGTATTTGTTTTGTGTGCACACGTGTGTATTTTTTTCGAATTACTGTTTTAATATTTGAAATTTAACTCATACAAATTGCTTGGGGGTCCCCGGCTTCCAGTCGTGACTCAATGGGGGTCCTCAGGAGTCAAAAGTTTGGGAACCACTGATCTAGGTAATTATTCCTCGAATTTCATGGTTTTGAATGTTCAGTCCGAGACTACTCCAGATTTGCCTGCTATTACAGTTTTACCAGTGAAAGGTGAATTATGTGTACGAAAGAATGGTTCAGTACATCTAGGACATAGTGATTGTACTACTGTGGTCGAGTATAGTGACAGTGGGAAATCTAATTTCAAAGCCTCACGTCATTCATATTTTGTGTGTGGTCAGACCGCATATGTTCGTCTGCCCCTAGATTGGGATGGAACATGTTACATTGCCTTCCTACTGCCACCAGTTTTTCTAGCCCCATCCGATTATCACAGAAACACACATCTAGTACACGTTAGACATAGAAGGGAGACTGAGTCCCCAATTGTCGATCAAACCGAAACTGCCTTAGAACAGTATCAAGACTTCAATAAAGGTTTCTTTTTCTTCATAGGTCCTGTCCAGAATAGTAAGCTAATACGTAGGCTAACTAGAACCCTTGAAGCAGTAGTGAATGAGACTACTTCCGCCCTAGGTAACTTAACTGAGGAACAATCTGCTATGAGATTTGTCGTGCTTCAAAATCGTCTCGTCCTTGACGTCATACTGGCCGATAGGGGCGGAGCTTGTAGAGTCATCGGATCTAGTTGCTGCATTTTCATTCCTAATAACGCGCCGTCTGTTTATTCAGCCATAACCAGACTTCATAAAATTGCCCATCAGTTGCACCAGAATCCAGGCACCTGGACATGGTCCGGTTGGCTCTGGAGTGTAATATCTGCCTGGGGATGGAAAGTATTGTCATTCCTAGGTATAGTAGTAATGGTCATATTCAGTTGTTGCCTATGTTTACAATGTGGCCCTGCGATTTGCGGCTTGTGCGCTACCTCTTGTATTCCTAGTCCCAAGTCCCGTTCCAAGAAGGTTCGAGACGATCAAATGATGCTCTATGAACAGATAGATGGTATCATGAATATTGATGTTTCCTGAAGGAAACGTAGGGCACAAGGAGGGAATGAGGAAAATTTTATTTTGCCTTGTCATGTGTCCCTACGTGTTCCCCATTATATGTTATATGTGCATGATCGATATGCATATGTTCCCCCTTGACTGAATAAAGACGCAATTATAGTTGTGTCCAACGTTAGTATGCCAGTTTCCAGTTCTCGTGATAGCAACGAGTATTAGGCCTATGTTGCCAACGTTTTACATTGTGCACGTTAATTCATCGAATTGTCCCCGTTTCTAGGCCTCAAAGGGCCCGGACACCAGATTCAAGCTCCAGTCTCCTGAACCCACTCCGAGGAGCGATGCAGCCCCTCCCGCATCCCTGACCCTTCGCTTACTTTCTGCCAAGCAGCGCGGTGCCCGGCCTGGCCTGCCTGCCTGTCTGCCAAGAATATGTTATGCCTCTAGTTATCAGTTCAGCTCTCCGTCTTCACATTCCTAAGTTAACGAACCGCATAAACATCTCCAGCTATAGTCTAGTCTTCCTGTCTCCATGTAAGAGAATTACTGAATTAATATCCATAGAAGATTCATAGCACACGCAATACACGTAGAATATATGCATGCACCAGCCTTAGTGTCAAGTAGCCTTTACCCTGATGACGTTTAGATTCTATCAACATGTACTCCAAACACCAGATACCAGATATACTATAGGCACATGTCGTCCTGACATCCCAGACTTTAGTCTCCTCTTCTAGTGTAGAAGTCAGAGCCCCCAGCTTCTCCCCAGTTACACGTCATGGTCCGTTTGCGCGCACCAGTAGGTTAAAGGTTCCAGCTGCCCAGGTAGCCCCCTCCATGTATCCACCCATTTATGACACTTCTGTGACGTTCTCATCACATGTCTACGTGCACGCCTTCTTTGTACGCCCATGTGTTCTTATCTTACGTTTGTCACTTGTTACGCCTACTGTATTCAATGCAATTGTAATGTTTTCCTATATATACTATGTACTGTTAATGAGACGTTGCAGCTGCCATTCCATTCCATTGCATGCCTCTTAATCATGGTCTTTAGGCTCGAGCCATCCGATTAAAGCCATTTCTGACTCAGATTCCACGGATCCTGCCTCTTATTTATTGAGCTATCTGTTTTGGTTAATGTATAGAAAAATAGTACCGGTAATTAATTATTTATTTACCACAGGGGGACAACCTGCAACTCTCAAGGGCCACCGCGGCCGGACTGGGAGAGAGAGGGGAGGGTCGAGGACACGGACATTCCCCCCCCTGAAACTCTCCAGTGTTGTCAATCCCCCTGGCCGGGTCCCGCTGGCCTCGGCCTCTCCTCCGGCTACACCCTACGTGATGATCTCCTGGCCGACGGTTGGCAGCAGGACCCGCCTTATATGTGTTGCTTCCGGCTGGGCGTAGCCGAAAACCTGTTGCACTTTGGAAGTTTCTAGAATGGGGCGGATGTCTGCTGACTTGTATCTTTCCCAGTTTGCCGTTATTTGGCCGTGGCAGGCGGTGGGACAGACACGTTTTGGGGCAGTGAGGGGCGATGTTTTCAGGTTTCTTATTACGGGCTTACTTCTAATGTTTCTTGTTTCTAGGACAATAATAGGTTTTATCATTACGTATTGTTATCGTTTCTTTGTTTGTTATTTAATAAAAAGTTCATCAGTGGCCTACTGATTTTCGTTTTCCTATTCTTTTCTTTCCGGGTTGTTTCATGCTAAAGTTTCTGTTAACAGGATACAGTGATCACTTCGTTATTATTGCATATGTCCTTTTCACTAGGGGTGCTCCCTGGTCGGGCCAGATGACCTATCTCTAGTAAATGGTCCGGGTGAAACAGGTGCATCAATCAGTGGGGAGTAGATAGGCATGACAGATTACAACGGGGGAGAAAGGTCCGCATTACGTACCCTTTCACTACTTGCAAAGATTTTCCTACGTTTATTTGCAAACAGGGAATACCTCCAAAAAGAACCAATTCCCAAACAGTCAATGTTCGGGCAAACAATCAATCAATGAGGAACGAAATAGGCACGACGTGTTAAAGGTTTGCGTTACCTACCCTTCACTATCTGCAAAGGGAGAGAGAATATTCCTATTCTTCCTCGTTTGCAGGCAGAGAAGATCCTTAAGAGAACCAACTTCGAACAATTCAATGCTCGATTCAAACAATCAACAAGGGGTACTGTGAACACAAATGAACGCCGCTTATGTACATACACATTGCTATTTTCAACAGGTTGTTCCTAATGTTTCTATTTTAGCGAGGTCAAAAAGAGATCCCATTAGTGGCCTACTGATTTTGCTCGATTCCTTTTGTTTTTTTACACGATTTTTCGCTATCTGCAAAGACTAAACAGAGTATTGCGACTCTGTGCTTGTTTATAAATAGAGAATGAACCAAAGAGAACAATCAATCAAATGGAGAGAGAAGCAGGCACGACGGATTACAACGGGGGCAAAGGCCTGCGTTAACTACCCTTCACTATCTGCAAAGAGAGAGTACTCCTAATAGAAATGAGGGGGGGGGGCAGCATTCAAAGCAGATCAGTGTGCATAAACACGAAAATGTTTTTACTTACCACGTACTTGACATTCGACAGCTTATGATATTTGCTATTAAAACACCATTGAAATTCACTGAAAAAACCATAGGTTATAGACCATATATAGTTAGGAATTAGCATTTACAAAACCTTGAAAATTCACTGAAAAAACCATAGGTTATAGACCATATATAGTTAGGAATTAGCATTTACAAAACCTTGAAAATTCACTGAAAAAAACATAGGTTATAGACCATATATCGTTAGGAATTAGCATTTAAAAAACCTTATTTTACTCACACAAAACCATTGAAATTCCATATAGAGTTAGTTGCACTAACTATATATCGCGCACCCGCAATCCCCTGCTGATGATGTCACATATTACATCATTCATGACATGGTCAGTGACATCACTGATGACATCACTGATGACATCACTGATGACATCACTGATGACATCTCATTTGACATCAATGACCACATCACTGATGATATCATTCATGTGACAATACAATGCATCTCCTCACATTTTAATATAACCTCTGTTTCACCCAGTGTTAAATACAGAGTATAATTTTTGAAACCATTGACACACCAATACTAGTTACTACATACGCACTCACTGATTCCTACGTCTACACACACCTTCACTCATTCACCCATACAATCATTCATACATACAATCACTCATCTTTACAACACTATCATATGCACTCATACACCTATACAGACACTCAGTCTGCCACTCATCCATGGAGTTACTCACACACCTAGTCAGTCCTGTAAAGAATCAATGACACTTCCATTTTCTTGTCTATACAGTTAAACATAGAGCACCTTACATTTTCAAACATATACTAACACATACTTACCTTCTTATACAATCATTGATACAAGTACACATTGATCTGCACAGAGTCACACACCTCCCAGCCAGCCACACACACACTCAGTCTCCCATACAAATACTTGGACAATCAATCAGTAACCCATATAGTTAATCATATAGCTACTGATCAACACATGCAGCAGTTTACAGAACAACAGACATAATGATGCACAAATTAAGACAGTTTAGTCACTAACCCATGCACTCAGTGAGACACATTTAATCACTCACTCATACATTCACTCATGCACCTACTAAATCCTTTGTCCAGACACTTATACTTCCACTCATTCTTCAATATGTAAGACACATTTTAACTTTACAGAAACATACAGTCACTGGATGTTGTCATCAGTGATGTCATCAGTGATGTCATTTGAGATGTCATCAGTGATGCCATCAGTGATGTCACTGACCATGTCATGAATGATGTAATATGTGACATCATCAGCAGTGGATTGCGGGTGCGCGATATATAGTTAGTGCAACTAACTATATATGGAATTTCAATGGTTTTGTGTGAGTAAAATAAGGTTTTTTAAATGCTAATTCCTAACGATATATGGTCTATAACCTATAGTTTTTTCAGTGAATTTTCAAGGTTTTGTAAATGCTAATTCCTAACTATATATGGTCTATAACCTATGGTTTTTTCAGTGAATTTTCAAGGTTTTGTAAATGCTAATTCCTAACTATATATGGTCTATAACCTATGTTTTTTCAGTGAATATATATATATATGTATGTATGTATATTACCTACTGGCGGTCGCCAGTAAGTAGTTATAGTTAGGATTGGCTACCATAGGAAATCCGCAACATTCTATTGGGAATAACTCTGGCGCTGGTTGAGGAATTTGCGTGTAATTTTCCAAAATTTTGGCCAGCTCCGCTCCGCTCCTTCCCTGGAAGTTTCGGGGGGATTCGTGGAGTGGGGGCTGAGAAAAAAGGGGGGTCCCAAAACGTGTTTTCCCCATGTTCATTTCCATAGGACGGCCTGACAAGTCTACAGCCCGAACCGCTGAACGGAATTGCGCCAAACTTGGCAAAATTGTAGGGACTGGTACGCAGATGTGCCTTTGCTATATTTGGTGAAATTTGCTCCAGTGTTTTTTTTTTAAATTAACTTCAAAAACACATATATATCTATAGGCGCTCTCCGAGCGCTCACAGGTGCGCGGACCGGGGAGCGCACCCGGCGCGCTACGGGAGTGCGCGAGCGGAAAGCTGATTGGGTGTCGGGTGTCTGTCAACATTCTAAACAGTCCGGAGAGTCCGCCATCTTGTGTCTCGGTAGAATCGAGACACAAGAGGTGAAAAAGAAAGGGGGAAATACTTAAAAGGGGGCAGAGTAGACACCCCCTGACCCCCTAGGTTTTCTGAGGGGGGTCTAGAAGGACCCTGAAGGGCAAAAACACTTTTTTTTGTTGAAATCTTCACTGGGTAAGCGCTGGGTGCGTTCCCAGGTGCGCGCTCCGGTACGCGCACCCTGAGCGCATCACAGGGAAAAACAGTGTAAAAAATTATAGTAAAAAAATTATTTAGAGCGCTTAGAGGTAGGGTAGCTCTGAAAAGAGCTGTTGTGTTATGTGGGTGTTTTTTGTACCTACAAGTAGGTACCAATGCAGAGTCGTATATTCAAGAGGAAAACTCTATTCCCCTCATCTGTAAAATGCACACCATCTCTCCTATAGATGTCTTGCAAGTTGTTGTGATAAATGGAACCCATACCATAGTCTCTGAGGTAAGCAGAAACAGATTTATTCACATGTTTCCTTGCTTTCTCAATCTGTGGACAAAATTGGTAGGACTAGTTCCATTTTTGCCTTTGGCATATATTAGAAAATACCAAGGCAGTTTTTGGAAAAAGTGACATCAATTGCCCAATGATGTCCTTTAAAAGCATTTCCAGACCTACCCCAGTCAAAGTGCCCAAGTCATTGCCACCACAGTGCACAATTATAAGGTCAGGGTGTGGTAAATGCATAAACGATTTTACCAATGGTATCAATTGGTCTCCTCAATCCTCTCTGTCCAATCCATACAATGTCCACATTTGGTAAATCAAGGTTGTAAATACCTCTGTTAGTTGCGTAATTTTGACTCCAGTAGACAAAGCTATGACCCACAAACCAGACTTTTGGCATTTTGAAGGTAGATGTGCTTCTAGTCAGATGAGTTGTGGAAATGAAATGGCAGTTTGATTAGGAAAAAAAAGTGATTGAGAATCAGTGCAGTTGAATAACCAGAAATGATTGGAGCTTTCTTAAAAATCTCCACTGAAAATTAGGGTGCATGCTTTTTTTTTTGTAAGAAGTAATTTCAATGGTTGAGAAAAAGTCATTTAAACAAACATTGCATTTCATTAGCTAGTAGATTGAGAGGTCAAACAGCCTTGATGGATTTTTTTGCAACATAGTATGATGAACTTGTGAACTGTGTGCTGGTTTAAGATGGAGTTACCATGGTTACTTGGTGAATGAGCACTGGGGGGATGGGTGAATGTTATGTGAGTTTCAAAGTCTTTAAATGTACAACCAATTAAAATGTGCAGTTTGGTTTTGAATTACTCATTCCCCTTTTCTCACTCTCTCTCTGTTACCCACATTCTCTCCTTCCTCTTAGTCTCTCACTCCTCTTCTATCACGCTCACTACCTATAACTGAGCCATACTCCCACACTCACCTTCTTTCAGAGCTTCTCCTTTACTTTCCTTCCTCTCACTTCCCTTTCTTTACTCCTTCACTGTTTTTCCTTCCCTTACTCTCCTTACTCCACTTTACTAATTCCTTCTCTTACTCCCTCTGTCGTCTTACTTCTACACTCCCCTTCCCTCACTCTCTCTCTGTTACCCACATTCTCTCCGTCCTCTTAGTCTCTCACTCCTCTTCTGTCACGCTCACTCCCTATAACTCAGCCATACTCCCACACTCACCTTCTTTCAGACCTTCTCCTTCACTTTCCTTCCTCTCAATTCTCTTTCTTTACACCTTCACTGTTTCCCTTCCTTTACTCTTCTTACTCCACTTCACTATTTCCTTCTCTTACTCCCTGTGTTCTCTTACTTCTACAGTCCTCTTACCTCATTCACTCTCTGTTAGCCTCATTCTCTCTGACCCCTTAGTCTGTCACTCCTCTTCTATCACACTCACTCCCTATAACACAGCCACACTCCCTCACTTATGTTTCTTTCCTCTCTCAGTCAGGGCCTCATTTGTGAGAAATTACGCATCGCTGTGTGAAAGCAGCGATGCATCACTTCTCAGTGCGCTCTCCTTGCGACATTCCTGATGCGTCATATTTAATGTATGACACATTCTGTCGCAAGGAGTTACAGATACGTCAGTATTTCTGACGTATCTGTAAGCGCAAAAGTGATGCATTACTGGAGTGTGTCACTCCAGCCCCATGTGAAAGGGCCTGCGTCAATCTTACGCCTGCTGTGAGGCAGGCGGAAGATTTTGACGCAACGGTGTCCTAAAAGTGACGCAGTGAAATCTAGATTTCACTGCGTCACTTCTATGACCCTTCCTTGCGTCAATACGCCCCCTTTGCATACATTACACCTGGCGCAGGTATAATGTGGCGCAGGGGTTTACAAAGTGACGCATCTACCTAGATGCGTCACTTTGTAAATATGACTCAACAAGGTGCATTTTTTACAGCACTAGTGCGTCACAAAAAGTGACGCACCGGCGGCGTAAAAGTGACGCATGGTCTCATAAATGAGGCCTTCAGTCTTCTACTCTCACTTTTTCTTTCACTTTCTCTGTCTCTTCACTCCCTTACTCACCTTGTCTCACACTCCCTTGTCTTTATCCAGTCTGTATCTCCACTCTTTCCTAAACATCACTGCTCTTTTCGTACCCTGCCAACACCCCGTTCCTTTACTACATTTTCTTCACTTATCCTCATTCCCCATGTTCACTCTCCTTCTCCTCACTCTCCTTCCCCACACTCACCTTCTTTCAGTCCCCCTACTTCACTTCCCTTCCCCTCTCGTCCCTTTCTTTGCTTTCTCACTCATTTTCCTCTCCTCTCTCACTGCACTCCACTTCAGTTACTCTTTTTTATTTTTTTAAGAATACAGCTCTTTTTTGAGAATTGGAGGTAGTTCTAAAAAGAACTTTTTTTTCCCTTCTTTTTCCGTTTTTTTCAACAAAAATCAAAAACAGGGAATGGCAAACTGCTCAACAAGAGCAAAAAAAACTAATCAAAATTAGGGCTGGGGACGGCAGCGGTGGTTCTCTATTGCTCGAACCATGTTCATAACACTTTGTTCCCCATAACAAAGTAGTTGATCACAATGTTTGCATTTGACTGTGGCTTCATTAAAAACAGGCTGAATATTTGGGATCAGCAGTTCTGGTCGCCCCCTCCCCGATACAGTTGCTCCTCCAGTTGAAGTAGAAGCACCATCCCTTGGTGCCTCTCGTGCCAGAGCCCTGACACTCTCCCGGGCATAGTTCTGGGGATACCGGCGTTGAACATGTCGAATCATAGTTGAATTTCGGAATGAATATTTTCTGGTAGGGTCACCCCATGACAGGACAGTGTGACAAATTTGGCACTCCACCTTTGGAGAATTTACTTTTTTATGTCCCTCAGGTATAGAATTTTTTTTCCAAATAAAATGTTCTTTCACCTTCGGCTGAGGAGGCTCTTCATCAATAAAACCATCCGAATCCTCACTGCTGCTGGATGGTCTGGCAGCCATTCTATCCACAAATTGTTAGCACAGAAAAAAAGAGGTCTTGCTCTCACCAAAGTGAAAGAAGAAGTGAAGGAAAAGGGTGGGGTTTTCATTAGTTGTAAAAAAAACTGTTAACAACCAAGGAAAAGAGTTATTTTAAGGTCACATGACTTGACACGCTTACGCTGCGCACACCGGAGCGCTTATGCGGCGCGAACGTAGGCGCTTCCGGGGGTGCTTACGCGGCGCGTCTGAGTGACGTTTTGGTAGCTTTACGGACATGCAAAATCATTTTCATTCGGATAATCAAAAAAACTACTTTTATAAGCATGGTACTGAATGTCTTGCATTATTATTTAGTTTTCATACATATTTTTTTTTACGAACGCAGAAATAGCGCTCTCGGGAGAGTTTACCGGTGCGCGCACCCTGAGCGCTCCAAGTCAAAATGATACGGGTAAGCTTACCGGTGCGCGCACCCTGAGCGCACCAGGAGAAAATGTAAAAAAAAAAAGAAAAATACAGTGAACAAATAATTAAAAAAAAATAATAATTATAATTAATAGTTCTAAAAACAGCTAATAAAAAAAATCGTAGGTAACAAAGTCGATATACAAAGGAATTAACTTTTAAAAAAACTATGAAATTCACTGAAAAAAACGTAGGTTTCACAAACGTTATAGTTAAGAATTAGCATTTTAAAAACCTTTGAAATTCACAGAAAAAACCATAGGTTTCACAATCGTTATAGTTAGGAATTAGCATTTAAAAAACCTTTGAAATTCGCTAAAAAAAACATAGGTTTCACACTCGTTATAGTTAGGAATTAGCATTTAAAAAACCTTTGAAATTCACTGAAAAAACCATAGGTTTCACACCAGTTATAGTTAGCTGAACATTTTACTCATACAAAACCATTGAAATTCCCACGTTATAGTTAGTTGGACTCACTATAACTCGCGCGCCCGCAATCCACTGCTGATGATGTCACATATTACATCATTCATGACATGGCCAGTGACATCACTGATGACATCACTGATGACATCTCAAATGACATCACTGATGACATCATCCATGTGATAATACGATGCACCTCCTCACACTCTAATCTAAACTTTTATACATCCAGTGTTCAATACAGACTACCATTCCTGAAACCATTGACACAGCAATACCACTTACTACATACACACTCACTGATTCATATGTCTACACACACATGCACTCATTCACCCATACAATCACTCATACATACAGTCACTCATCAATACAACGCTATCATATGCACTCATACACCTATACAGACATTCACACAGTGCCACTCATCCATGGAGTTACTCACAAACCTACTCAGTAATGAAAAGAATCAATCACACTCCCATTGCCTCATCTATACAGTTATACACACAAAACCGTACTTATTCAAACATATACTAACACATACTTACTCTCTTTTACAATCACTGATACAAGTACACATTGATCCATACAGTCACTTACGCAATCACAGGCTCTCATGTATAGTCATTGATATATGCCAACTGTCACATGCACTGTTTTTTACATATGTACTTACTTGGATATGTAGCACTGAGAAATCCATTCACTCACCAACACACCCATGCACACAGTCAACCGCACATACAGCTGTTTCCACATGTACTCTTGAACCCAAACACCAAGTGAATCAACTGCTCACACATCTATGCACAGAGTCACACACCTCCCAGCCACTCCCACACACACTCACCCTCACATACAAATACTTGGGCAACCAATCAATAACCCATATAGCCAGTCATATAGCTACTAATCAACACATGCAGCAGCTTACACAACAACAGACATAATGATGCACACATTCAGACAGTTTAGTCACTAACCTATGCATTCAGTAAGACACATTTAATCATTCACTCATACAGTCAGTTACGCACCTACTAAATCCTTCATGCAGACACTCATGCATACACTCATTCTTCAATATGTAAAACATATTTTAACTTTATAGGAACACACATTCACTGGATGATGTCATCAGTGATGTCATCAGTGATGTCATTTGAGATGTCATCAGTGATGTCAGTGACCATGTCATGAATGATGTACTATGTGACATCATCAGCAGTGGATTGCGGGCGCGCGAGTTATAGTGAGTCCAACTAACTATAACGTGGGAATTTCAATGGTTTTGTATGAGTAAAATGTTCAGCTAACTATAACTGGTGTGAAACCTATGGTTTTTTCAGTGAATATATATATATATATATATATATAGATATATATATTGCTTCAACTCGAACACACCGTCTGTTTTCCACAGAAAAGACGAGCGTGGACCCAGGTATTGTGCAGATTTTTTTATTTTTCTTGAGCCAGCTCTGCCATTACGCGTTTCGGGCGATCCCGCCCTTGATCACATGACAACTCTCTGACTCTTTCACCGCCTTATAAAGTGCAAGTGCAAATGGTCATTGCATAGACATGGAAAAAATACTGCATATTTGACCACAGTACATACATTAATGTATATATTCAACAGTTATTTCAATGATCGTTGCATTTCATAATTGCATATCTAATATGAATTAAATGTCAGCATAAATGCATGTATGAACTGGCAACAATTTCCATGTTAAAGTCATCGACCATTCCCTATAAAGGGCCTACATATTTTTTGTGCAAAACAACAGTATCCTTATGTGCCGAACTAAAACCATTATACCCATAAATATTTTGATAAAACACACCAATTAATCTATACAATTTCCAGCATTGCATAGGTCCGAAGTATTTCATTTGAGCGTTCCCCTTACTTATTCATGCATGTTCCTATGCCTCAAATTGCTGGAATCAGTTCATTTATCCTCTCACCAAGCAAGAATCTTAAAGAACTTAATTCTGTAAAGTGCAAATGCCCAAAGGACGATAAATATATGATATGTATCACTATTGATAAAGAATTAGAACCTCAGACCATTAAAAATAGAAGTATAAAATATACTTTCTAAAAAACCATGTCTAAAATCTGACCATGAATAAATATACACAATGCATATATAAATAGTTCTAAAATTTGCCTTTACATAAATATTTGATTACTCTCATATATGAAAAACAGTACTACTCAAGGAGGTATAAAGTAAATCATTCCACTAAGTTCATTTTGCCACATCCTGTCTAAAATACATCTTCCAATCCTTTCATAGAAGCGTATACAAATCTTCGCTATTATTGAGGCTCCTGGGGTGCTTAGAATCAAATTCTAAAATGTATGATGTCTCCAACCTTCTGAGTTTTGATTCTCGATCCTCTCCTCTTTTTTAGGGGCCTACTATGACGTAATATCTTAGGTGTTTGAGCTCATTGTTGTGAATCAACTTAAAATGTCTTGCTACAGAATAACTGTCATCGCTGTTTACAATTGCACGCATATGCTGTAGGACTCTCTTGTGTGCTTGTAGCTTGGTGCTGCCAATATATTTCAAATTACAGCTACATGTCAATACATACACAGCATATTCCGATTTGCACGTAAGATGTTGCTCTATGCTGCATGGCTTGATGTTGAATGCCGTAGTATAGCTAGTTGTGTTGACACCATATTGGCAAGCTTTGCCCCCTGCACATTTAAAAAATCCCTTCCTTGCTGATAGCCACGTGCTTTTAACCCTTGTCTCTAGATTGCTGCTGGTAAGCGAGCTGCCCATACTGTTAGTCTTTCTAAATGTGACAGCCGGATAATTAGGTAGCAGCTTACCAATCACTGGATCCCCTCTCACAATGGCCCAATTTTTTCTTACAATGGACCTAATTTGTTTCTCCTGTCGAGAGAAAGACAAAATCAATCTAGTGGGTTCTGCAGTATCTGTCTTAGCGATGTTTCTATCCTTGCTTTGCAGCAAATCAGTACGTGCCAAGGTTTTAGATTTGGCAATTGCTGCATCAGTAACCTGAGATCCATATCCACTATTCAGGAACCTCTTATGACTTTCATTCTGCTTCTGATTACTATCCTCTTCCCCACTACAAATACGCCTAATGGGTAGCATCTCCCCATAAGGGATGCTTTTGATTAAATGGGGAGGATGCGCGCTAGTCGCATGAAGAAGGGTATTCCCAGCAGTGGGTTTCCTGAAAAGGGTTGTAGACAGTTTATTGTAGATCACTTGTATTTGGACATCAAGTAATGTGACTGTGTCCCTACTGATGTTACTGGTAAAGTGCAAATTGATTGAATTAACACTCAACAAATTTATGACCTCAGTGGCACTCTCCAATTCGCCATCCCAAACTATAAATAAATCGTCAATGTACCGTAGCCACGTCGCGATATTAGTGTGGTATGTCTGGTCATGTTGTCGCATAAGGACCAGCTCCTCCCACCAGCCCATAAATAAACAGGAGTAACTGGGGGAGAAGCTGGCCCCCATGGCAACACCCTGAATCTGCTGGTACATTTTGCCATCGAACAAAAATTAATTATTTTCCAAACAGAACAGTAACATTTTGAGCAGCATGTTAGTATGTTGCGCATAGATAATTGGCCTACTCATCAGAAAATATTCAACTGCCTTCATACCATCCTTATTTCTAATACAGGTATATAAGGAGGAAACATCAAGCGCAATCAATAAATATGAAGCTTTCCATTCAATGTTACAAATCTTTCTCAAAAAGTCACTAGTGTCCTGCACAAATGATTTGAGACTCTTTACACAGTCTTGCAGGAAAAAATCTATGTATTTTGATACAATTTCAAGTAGACCATCACAGGCAGCTATAATAGGTCTTCCCGGTGGTTTCCTAATATTTTTATGAACTTTAGGTATAAAATAAATCACCGGGATGGTTGGATGTTCTTTTTTAAGGTATTTGAACTCCTCCCAACTCAAAAGACCCTTGCTCCTCCATGCAAGCAGTTGCGAGAATAAAAGCTCCTGGGTGTCTGTAAACTTAGTAGGTGAAATCCGTCGGTAACATTCCACATCTTTGAGCTGTTTATGCGCTTGTTCCAGGTATTCTTCGAGGAGCCATAACACGATATTTCCTCCCTTGTCGGAATTACGTATAATGACTTGGTGATTCTTTTTGAGTTTGTCGATAAGTTGATGATATTTTCTAACATGATTTGTATATTTCATTCTAGCGCTATTGATGGACATTTTGAGCTTCTTTATTTGTGCCACTAATTGTTCATTAAAAACATCAATAGAGTCCCTTGCCATGATTGGGACGAATTTGGACTTTGGTTTAAAAGGCGTATACGGTTTAGCATTGGTTCCATCTAGTTGGTGCTGCTGAGTGTTTTCCAAATTTTCCTTGCCACTTTGTCTGCCAGCTCCAGATTCCAACCCTCACTTTGCGCCAAGCTGTGCATGTCCCTAAGTAGCTCATAGTCCGAGTTTAATAACCCAGGCATGCTAGATTCTTGATATGGGATGGCGTCATCATTGTTGTCCCTCTGTTTGCCTTTTTGAAGATGGAATTTTTTAAGCTTGTGCTTCCGTATAAACCTATAGATGTCCGCTATTGTCCTTGGATAGTTGAAATTCGATTCCGGACAAAACTATAGCCCTAGTGGCAGAAGTTGTTTTTCAGCAGCAGTTAAATCAATGCCAGCCAGATTTATAATGGTATTAGATTCCTCGGTGTTGGTTTCATGATTGGTCACGCTCTATTTTTCTGATATTATCTGCGTTTCCCCTGCCTCTCCCGCGCTTCCCCGCATCTTCTCCTTGCCTTCCTGCGCTCCCTTCTTCTACGGGTGTTCCTGCTTGGGCAGGGGTTTTGTTGCATGGTCTCAAAGTTTCTCTTCGGCTGCGCTTTAAAATTTCCAACTCTTCCCCCAAGGTTAGTTTAACATTTCTAAGCTTCGGTCTCTTAGCAGGATTATCAGATTCCGATCCGCTCTCCACCGCGGAACTTAGTTCTGACGCTGATGGTGATTCCATAGGTTTATATCCCTTCCGCAATTCATCAGCCTCAGCAGACCGTTTACTGACTGTGGCACTTCTCATCGAATCGTATCGCCTCGCGAAAGTAAAAATGTGCCCATTCGCGTATATATGTACTTGCAAATGCTTGTGTACAGCCGCCGCGAACTACTAAGCAGCGGGCGCGTCGTCGAGCAGACCACCCAAGCTCAGTCCGTACAATCCGAAACCCACGTGTCAGCACCCAATGAATGATGACGCCATGTCTTGACAATTCATTTAGATTTTAATTGTCGGCTGATCGGACGCGTTTCGCCTGAACCAGTAGGCTTGCTCACCAACATTGTTTTGTCAAAATCCACCATTTTTTATATGATGTGCATGTGACGTGTCACGTGTAAAACTACTACCACAGTATAATGGAAGACAGACTCGTAGTTTGTCAACTCAATCTGGTTACAAACTTAAGTTAGTGTGTGTTACAAATTAACTTATGGAGCAATATAGAAATCAATAATATAATGCATACAATTACATTCTACTAGAAAATGCAGTTGTGCAATAACGCCCCCCGCTTATTCGAGCCCACCAAAAAACACACAAATTGCCCCCACCTATTATGATCTCAGAATGGGTCAAATTTTGCCATGCGGTATTCACGCGATCGCTGTTTGGGCTGTGCCTTCTTAACTACACAAACCCCTCTGCAGTTACACCCCAGTACATTGCCCTAACACTTCCAGATTATCGTATTGTTGAGAACCTTGTAGACTTTGACATACGGACCAAAGAACTTTCAAGTTCTAATATTCATTTAAAATATAACCCACCCGAACAAACCATATACAGGAGCTCATCTCCCCATAATGAGATAGATTGAAGGTTGCTCTCTCCCGTAGGAGCTTCAGGGGAGCAACACAGGACATTAGCCAGTGAGGGGGCTAACAAAGTAGTACTATTCCCATCCCCACCAGTATCATCCATAATACCCACACCCCTGCTTAGTGTAGTGGGACAGCTGAAGACCATGGGAGTCACAACTAACTGGGCCAACATATATATGGAGCATCACCATAAAACTTCCACCTTAGACATAATGTCCTGGAATATAGCTGGTTTAGGGAAAGGGGGGGCATCTCCAGAACGGCAAACTTTTATTGACCAGCACAATTAGTCTTTTTCAAGAAACATGGCTAGTGGACGCTGTCTTCCATCTAGGGTATATAAATTATCATATTCCAGCCATAAGAGGGGGCAAAGGTCGTCCATCCGGGGAGCTTACAATCTGGGTCAGACAGGCCACTTGTCCAAAAATACGAGAATGACATTCTTGCCATCCGGCTACTGGGTGGTCCGCTTGGGAACATTGATGTTTACAATGTCTATGCCAGAGGGCTTAGTGGGGGCAAGAGATCAGAAGTCCTAGCTTCACTAGATGCCCTCTTAGATAAATGGTCTCAAGATTCTTTAGTGATAGTCGCAGGGGATTTCAATTCGACCTTTGAGCCCCTAGGCATTGAGGAACA
Organism: Lissotriton helveticus; assembly: GCF_964261635.1. Lineage (NCBI taxonomy): Eukaryota > Metazoa > Chordata > Amphibia > Caudata > Salamandridae > Lissotriton > Lissotriton helveticus. The sequence continues at coordinate 1,273,821,794 of NC_136067.1, read as the reverse complement.
GGAACTCGTGATGGAGGAAGACGCCCAGTGGGGAATCCCAAACCTTGAACTAGCACCCATCAAATGCTGGTCAGATGCTGCAATTCAAATTAAAGCTATAACCTTAGAAAAAGGGCTGCGGGCAGCTACTGGAAGAACTCCATCAGACAGGAACAGGGCTAATACTTTTAATAATGGCCGCAGCACTAGTCGTATGGACTATATGCTAATTTAAAACTCTGGCATGCTCTTTTGGATATGGTAGTAAGGGAAAAGTTATCATTATCCTGTATGCACTACTTTCAAATCTTTGGCCAACCAAATACCCTTACCATTTGAAGACTGCTTAATTACCCGCGATCTGGTTCCCACAAATGATCTGAGACACATGAAGTGGGAAATGGTTTTAAAGAGACTAGATATCATAGCTGCTATTGATGTTGTAATACAGCTCATATATGTCAGTGTTTCCACCAATTGTCACAGTAAAAATAGAGAAGAGTTCTTGTCCTTGTGATTCAGTTCCAAGGTTTATTCTTGTTCACTGGAAACGTTCACACAGCCAACATGTGTTTCGTCGTAATTGGGAATGTAACCCACGACTTTTTCAAGGCTATTTCCAGGTCTGTATTTTCTTTAGTGTAATGCGGTGATACTTCCAACCCGCATATGGGTTCTACGGGGGACTTCAGTTGTGTTCCCGGTAGGGAATTCAATAATCTTTTGTGGCTCCAATTCAGTTGCGATGGCTTTCGCCTATAGTATTCGTTTATTAAGGTCTCAATTGGTCCCCCGTTCATTCGTAGCGTGTCCGCTCGAGTACTCGTTGGAAGTATCACCGCATTACACTAAAGAAAATACAGACCTGGAAATAGCCTTGAAAAAGTGACGTGACGCATTTTTACTGTGGCAATTGGTGGAAACACTGACATATATGAGCTGTATTACAATCATACGTGTGCTAGGGAGTATTGTAGCTTTGAGGCATTAGCCAAGTTTAAAAGGAATAGTGGTTCCTTTTTACCCTGTATCACCGTCAAATAAATTAGCACTAATCATATTGTGTTATCTTCTAAGAGGCGCCAAACAACCTATACCAAACCACTGTCGAGTCCAGTTTGCTATTGATGTTGAATCAGAGCAAATCTTAGCTGAAGTAGAGGCCTTGTTACCTCCTCTGACTCGTCATCATTGAACTATGTAACTGTATTACACAGCACATTTTTAAAGAAATTGCGCTCTCATTTCATCAGAGAATATAGGCCTAGGAGCACCCCCCAAAAATACGTGCCTCTGGTTTAATGATGCCTGTAAAACTGCTTATCAACACCTTAGAGAAGTGATCAGAACGAAAGATCCTAGTAGCCAGGACTGATTATAGGAGGGCCCAGAAGAAGGCAAAAAAGGAATGGGACGAAATGAGATGGGTGGATCTTAGATCGGCCTGCGCTAACAATGACTCACAACGATTCTGGAATATGGTCAAATGGGGCAGGGGGCATCGGCCCCAACCACAGAATCATGTAGCCCAGGACCAATGGGTAACTCATTTTGAACGTCAATATGCCAATAGGCCGGAAGAAGCTAATGTCACAGTCTTTGCTCATAAATATTACATTGACAAGGTCTTTACCACAGCAGACGTTGACACAGCCCTTAATTCAAGCATGGGGAGGGGGGCAGGGCACAGAGGATAGACGGAAGCCCCGCGGACATCTTTCTTTATGAGTCCTGATGGAATAGGTACTTCCTGGCTCTGCCAAATGCGATCGCCCTCGGGGTTCCTGTCCCTGACTCCTGGAAAGGGGCTGGGATTATCCCATTATAGAAAAAGGGTGACAAGTCCCTCCCAAGAAACTACAGCCCAATCAGCCTTATCGACTCCATTCAAAAGACAGTAGCTCGATTGGTGCTGGAAAAGGTTCACGACTGGACTGAGGAACAGGAGATTCTCACCCCATTACAGGCGGGTTTCCGGAACCATATTAGCACAATAGATTAAGTATTCCGGTTCAGGCTATTAGATTGGCGCACCGTGGTCTTGGACAAGGGCAGCATGTATGCTGCCTTTGTTGACCTTAAGTCAGCTTTTGACCTGGCTTCGCCCAGCAAGCTTTAGGTTGTTTTGCAGGACCTAGGGCTACCGCCTGAACTGTTCACCCTAATAGGGCGCCTCCACGAAGACAATCTTGCCCCAATACCCTTGGGTAGGCAGGGAAACGTCACCAGTCCTTTTCCTGTAGCGAAGGGGGTTCGCCAAGATTGCGTACTAGCCCCCACTTTATTTTCTCTTTTTATCAATGGTATTACTGAGTTTTTATCATCAGTACAGACCAATGCCCCAGTCCTTGCGGGCTCTGCAATTTCCATCCTAATGTTTGCTGACAACTCTTTGATCATTTACAAAACCCCTAGTGGACTACAACAAGCGTTAATTCTTTTTGAAGAATTCTGCTCGATACGGGGACTAGATACCAATGTGTCTAAGACGAAATGTATGACTTTTAACTAACGCAGATCCTGCACAGGCAATATATTCTTTGATAAGAAACCTCTCAAACAAGTCAACGCATTCACCATCTGGGGGTTATCCTACAAAAAGATATGAAATGGGGGCACCAGATAGACACCGCCTCGCTAAAACACCAGTAATTATCAGGGGTCATACATAGAGAGTTTGTTGCCTCCCTGACAAAGCCCATCAGTCCTACCCTGCAAATGTATAATATGAAAGTGGTTAGCTCAGTGCTATATGGGGCGGAACTATGGTGGTTCGGAAACCTGTCCAAGTTAACACTTGCTGAAAACAGATTCCTAAGAGACATTACCAACCTCCCTTAAAGCACCCCGGTTTCCACTTTGTGTACAAGATCTGGGTAGGAAAGCGCTAGCAGACTTAGCAAGGCTGCGCCCTATCTTGTATTGGCGCAGAATATGGTGTACGGCAGAACTGTCAGCATATGCTGCAAGTCTCAGATCAGTTCAAAGATATATCAGCTGGCTGAGAGCGGTCAGAGTTTCTTTGGCGAGTTTCGATCTGTCAGAATTGTGGGAAAACCCATCATGCAGATTTCCCCCCAAAGAGATCATAAAAGAAAGATATTGGGAAGTGACCTACATCAATAAGCACAGAGATAGTGACCGGTCATCATTAACTGGGGCTTTCTTAACAATAAAACCTTGGCCTAGCCTGGAACAGTACTGGGATGCTATTTCCAAACCTTTTGATCGGAAGTTGTACTTCCAGTACAGAGTGGGAACCCTACCAGTAAGAGCATACATAGCTAAGTGGGCTGAGTCAGGAAACAGCAAGTGTCCCTTCTGCAATGTAGGGGATGAGTCATACATCCACGTTTTGTTTGTCTGCCCTGCCTACACAGGACCCAGGAAGACGTTGCTAACTCCAATCTGTAGAAACCTGGGCACTAGAACTTGTAGTGTTGCTTTAAGAATATTGTGTACCGACACGTCGCCATGTATCACAATAGCAGTAGCCAAGTTCCTTAGCTGGATGTGCATAATTAGATCACATTCTGTAGATGTTACATGAAAATTTGCCAGGTTTTATTTATCTGAGTCTTACCGAAATATCTCTATGGCGTTGATTGAAGTAAAGATGTTTTAGCCATCTATTTATTAAGGCTCTTCTGAAAACTTTTCTAATGCTCTTAACTGTATCATGTGTTTTGTATGAAATTTTTAGTTTTTACCATTATGAATTAATGCATTTTAATCTTTTTAATGTGTGAAAATTCATTGTTGTTTTTGATTGGCTTTTATGACAAAACTGTTGAATAAAACTTTTTGGGATTGGATTGGAATCACAACAATACCACCTGCATTCATTCATATTATTTGCCATCCCCAAGAGCATAATGCCACCCTTTTTGAAAACTTGAACAATCTTATTGCATCCAAGATGTTTCACAACAGTCAATGTTCCCCTAGGAGATATCAATAGCCATAGGAACATCAGCCAAAAACCTATTTGCTTCAGCGCTAAAAGAAACTTGCTTACTTCATTATCTTTCTCAATTAGTAAAATAGTGTCCATACTGACTGACTACAGGGAGCCTCTGTCATTGCACTCTGCACTTTCGCCCAGATTTCTGGGTGTTTCTTTGCTGGCCCAAGTAGGAGGGGACACACCGCAGATCAGGCGCAGGAGCGCCATAAAAACCAGTGAGGCGTCCCGCAGCGTGGGAGCCTCTGTCATTGCACTCTCCACTTTTTCCCGGATTGCTGGGTTTTTCTTTGCCGGCCCAAGAAGGAGGGGCCACGCCACAGGTCCGGCACAGGAGCGCCATAAAAACCAGTAAGGCGTCCCGCAGCACTTTGACCGTCAGAGTCCCCCTCCCCCCGCCTTGGTTTTACGGTTTTCTGCATTGGAGAGTCTGGATATTTGGATATCCCATTCTAAGCAGCAAGTTCAACCAAGGATATAACTTAGGCCTCTTTCCCCCATACTGCCGCCACTTCCCAAAGGATGGATCGCATCTGATTCTCGATGCAGGAGAGCCATAAATCAACAACTAGAGTGCCACTGTGGGCCTGTCCACGTCTGTTTTTGAGGAAGAGGCAAGGTACTATTCCTTGCGGTTTATTTCAGTCCTGTGTTATCGGCGTATAGCGCATGGTCCCAACAGGAAGGACCTGCGCTATAACTTATTTAAGTTTGTACTTATTTTGTTAGTATCAGCACAGGCGTTCCTTCTATACGTTTTGATGTATTAATGCTTTGAGGCCAAATCTATAGACACTGTCGATATTGTGGCCAGTTAAGTTGAGAACTTGTGTCGCTTAAACCTGCTAAAAGATGGGAAAAAGACAGGCGACAAACAACCAACCATCAACGTTAACAAAGACTACGGGGACTCCAGATCGAAACGCCGTCGACACACTACACTATAGGTTTTGACTATATTACTAAAAAAGTCACAATAGTGCAAACTTGTATTATTGATCTGCTTATTGGGATTCTTTGCAGATTGCTTGTTCTTGCCTAAATCCCTTCTTCCTATGTATGTCACACTTGTCTATATGTGTTAGTAGGACACAGGCCGTGTCCCACTTGATATTGTATGGACTATCTGACTACACAATTGTATATATATTATTATTTATTGATTTGAATTATCCCTTCACTGTCTAGGGACCATTGTCCTTTGAAATAAATTATTTTAATATGACATTTTTTAATAAAGTGTTAGCAAACTTCTTACCAATGACACTACAAAACAGCGTCAGTTCTGTAAAAAATATTAAGTGATTTTGTTGTATATGCTTTTATGATTTTATTGTAAGAAATTGAATACAGCTTTATTGATTGATTGATTGATTGACTGACTACAGTTGTAACACCCTGGATCTTATATTTTCTCATTCAAATATTATCATTCTTGGCAATCACTGAAACCTAATTGAAATGACTGCTATGTATTACCATTCTGCTTTACCCTGCTACACCCTCAGAATAAAGGGAAAATGTCAATGTCAATTAATCAACAACCACTAAAAAGCATTTCCATGCAGTGACTATGTCAAGAACTTAAAGCCATGTCAAAATCTCTGATCCCACTTTCTACTAAAACCCTCACTAATCACAACAACCAAGCTATCATACATTCTGTAAATAAGTTTGCCACAGGTCCGGCACAGGAGCGCCATAAAAACTAGTAAGGCGCCCCGCAGCACTTTGCCTGTCAGAGTCCCCCCCCCCTTGGTTTTTCGGTTTTCTGCATTAGAGAGTCTGGATGTTTGAATATCCCATCCTAAGCAGCAAGTTCACCCAAGGATATAACTTAGGCCTCTTTCCCCCATACTGCCGCCACTGCCCAAAGGATGGATCGCATCTGATTCTCGATGCAGGAGAGCCATAAATCAACAACTAGAGTGCCACTGTGGGCCTGTCCACGTCTGTTTTTGAGGAATAGGCAAGGTACTATTCCTTGCGGTTTATTTCAGTCCTGTGTTATCGGCGTACAGCGCATGGTCCCAACAGGAAGGACCTGCGCTATAACTTATTTAAGTTTGTATTTATTTTGTTAGTATCAGCACAGGCGTTCCTTCTATAAGTTTTGATGTATTAACGCTTTGAGGCCAAATCTATAGACACTGTCGATATTGGGGCCAGTTAAGTTGAGAACTTGTGTCGCTTAAACCTTCTAAAAGATGGGAAAAAGACAGGCGACAAACAACCAACCATCAACGTTAACAAAGACTACGGGGACTCAAGATCGAAACGCCATCGACACACTACACTATATGTTTTGACTATATCACTAAAAAAGTCACAATAGTGTAGCCTTGTATTATTGATCTGCTTATTGGGATTCTTTGCAGATTGCTTGCTCCTGCCTAAATCCCTTCTTCCTATGTATGTCACACTTGTCTATATGTGTTAGTAGGACCCAGGCCGTGGCCCACTTGATATTGTATGGACTATCTGACTACACAATTGTATATATGTTATTAAACACTGTCCGGCTGGACAGCCAATATAGAATCGATTCATGATCTATATTTATTGATTTGAATTATCCCTTCACTGTCTAGGGACCATTGTCCTTTGAAATAAATTATTTTAATATGACATTTTTTAATAAAGTGTTAGCAAGCTTCTTACCAATGACACTACAAAACAGCGTCAGTTCTGGAAAAAATATTAAGTGATTTTGTTGTATATGCTTTTATGATTTTATTGTAAGAAATTGAATACAGCTTTGTTGATTGATTGACTGACTACAGTTGTAACACCCTGGATCTTACATTTTCTCATTCAAATATTATCATTCTTGGCAATCACTGAAACCTAATTGAAATGACTGCTATGTATTACCATTCTACTTTACCCTGATACACCCTCAGAATAAAGGGAAATAGTCAATGTCAATTATGGAACAACCACTAAAAAGCATTTCCATGCAGTGACTATGTCAAGAACTTAAAGCCATGTCAAAATCTCTGATCCCACTTTCTACTAAAACCCTCACTAATCACAACAACCATGCTATCATAAATTATGTCAATAAGTTTGCTCCTGCCGCCTATAGATTCGTCAGGAAAAAGCCTCCACCCCCGTACATAAAATAATCTGCAACCAGCAGGAAAACAATTAGAAAATAGTTAGAGATAGACTGGTGAAGGTTTAAAACCTCTGAAAAGAACAATCAACAAAGGCATGGTTCTCCTCAACCTAAGTCATTTTTTTTCGAAAAGGTCACTTGTGATGATTGAGGTGTGGAATTCTCTACTGTTTTGTTTTTGTGAGATGAATGTTGGCATATATGAAGGTTATTGCATTTAATATTACTGTACATAACAATATGCTGAACTGGACATTGAACATTTCATTTTAAAAGACTCCAAACTCCCAACGTGAATAGACAGATGTGTCCTTATTTTTGCAGATTGGAAGGAGAGGGGGACTTTGTTGATACCCAGGGGCTTGAATGGAGAGGCACGTTTCATAAGAGAGCAGCACCGGGGTTGAAACTGAAGCTTGCTATGTAGATCTCCATCAAAACCAAAAGAAAGCTTAAATTGTGCCTTGATTTTGAAACTGAAGCTTGATAAACACCCGACGATAGTATTGAAACCAAACCTCGAAATCTACGCATCGGGCAAGAAAACTGGACCTTGAAATGCAGACATTGGACAATACAAATAAAATTGAGTCATGAAAAGCAGGCACTAGGCATTTAAATGTAGACACCCCACATGAAAGTTATCTTTCGCTAAAGAAAAGGGTTTGTGATGGACTCAATATTATTTGAGGTCACTTTTTTACAATGTGGTCTTTGCTGATCATAAATTGCAAATTAAAGTGTGATTAACATAATTATATCAATGTGTTGTTTTGTTTGTTTCATGGTGAAATATGTTGGCATTAGAAGATTGAGAAGACTAAGTCAGGAGAAAAAAGAAAACTATAGAAGTACTAAGGTGATAAGAAAGCTGGACAAGTGCAAATCATGTGGGATTTAAACATAAACTCTAGCTTTAAATGTTATTTGCTTAAAAGTACAGATATGATCATGGTCATTTGCAGTGTTGGCTGAGATGTTGTTTTGTTTCATATTAGAGACTGCTTCTCATCCTCCCATGCCTCAATCTATGTCACACAGTGAACCTGTAAGTTGACTATTTTCTTCATGACTGGGAACATAAGCAATGCATTGACTTAAAAATCATGTTTAGTTTATCTGAGTTTGTTGGTTTTGTCATTCCATTGCAGCCAAAGACATGTCAATCACTACAGAAAACTCTTGACTCTGTCTCCTGTTCCCAAACTTGCAACAACTTTCTTATACTTTTAAATATTTGCATCTTGAGGGTAGGTGGCAGGAATTCAAATGTGCCAATGATAGTAACCGACCCTAAACGGTTCTGGAATGTGGTAAAATGGGGTAGGGGTGAGATGGCACACCCACCGGAAAATCATGTTGAACCCGATGCATGGGTTAGTAATTTTTCCTCTCAATATGCTGATGCTGATGATAACTCACCTTTCCCGATCTTCTCTTTCCCGGCTGGTGGGGTATTCAATTAGGCAGATCTTACTGCCTTAACAGGGGGCAGAGCTCCCAGGCTAGATTGCATTCCTGCTGATGCTTTCCTGTATGATAGACAAAGATGGACTAATTATATATTACTACTTGCCAATGCTACAGCTCAAGGTGCACCACTACCAGCTACCTGGTGGGGGGCGGAGAAAATCCCCATATATAAAAAAAGGTGACAACTCTATGCTGGGTAACTATTGGCCAATAAGCCTCATAGACTCTATACAGAAAGTGATCGCTAGGCTTGTTTTGGCCAAGGTCGAGACATGGATTGAGGCAAAGTCCATCCTCACCCCATTTCAGGCAGGCTTCAGGGCTCATATCAGTACTATTGACCAGGACTTCCTTTTTGTTCTTATATACTGGCGAACCATTGGTCGACCTTAACTCCGCCTTCGACCTGGTCTCAAGAAATAAGCTGTGGGAGGTCCTAAAGGAGTTGGGGATGCCACTGAATTTTCTCTCCCCAATTGTCCGCCTTCATGAGGATAATTTTGCGCAGATACGTTGGGGGACGCTGAACGGAGTGCTAGTCACTTACTTGCTTTAGGAACTTTGGGGCAGTTTTTATTTCACGGCTTGCCGCTCCCGCTTCGCGGGAGCCGCTGCGCACAGGAGTGCGTGTCTTTCCTTCAGCAGCTGACTTCTGAGGGCGGAGGCAGGGGCGCGAGGTAAGGCGTGGGCTGCGAGTGTGCAGGGACTCCAATACCCAGGAGTCCCTGCGAAGACCACGGACTCGACATCCGGTCCGCTCTCCCCGCCGGCCCGCCCCCTGCACACCTGAACCTGCAAAAGGCGCTCTTCCCTGCAAAATCCCTGGGACGCTGAACGGAGTGCTAGTCACTTACTTGCTTTAGGAACTTTGGGGCAGTTTTTATTTCACGGCTTGCCGCTCCCGCTTCGCGGGAGCCGCTGCGCACAGGAGTGCGTGTCTTTCCTTCAGCAGCTGACTTCTGAGGGCGGAGGCAGGGGCGCGAGGTAAGGCGTGGGCTGCGAGTGTGCAGGGACTCCAATACCCAGGAGTCCCTGCGAAGACCACGGACTCGACATCCGGTCCGCTCTCCCCGCCGGCCCGCCCCCTGCACACCTGAACCTGCAAAAGGCGCTCTTCCCTGCAAAATCCCTGGGACGCTGAACGGAGTGCTAGTCACTTACTTGCTTTAGGAACTTTGGGGCAGTTTTTATTTCACGGCTTGCCGCTCCCGCTTCGCGGGAGCCGCTGCGCACAGGAGTGCGTGTCTTTCCTTCAGCAGCTGACTTCTGAGGGCGGAGGCAGGGGCGCGAGGTAAGGCGTGGGCTGCGAGTGTGCAGGGACTCCAATACCCAGGAGTCCCTGCGAAGACCACGGACTCGACATCCGGTCCGCTCTCCCCGCCGGCCCGCCCCCTGCACACCTGAACCTGCAAAAGGCGCTCTTCCCTGCAAAATCCCTGGGACGCTGAACGGAGTGCTAGTCACTTACTTGCTTTAGGAACTTTGGGGCAGTTTTTATTTCACGGCTTGCCGCTCCCGCTTCGCGGGAGCCGCTGCGCACAGGAGTGCGTGTCTTTCCTTCAGCAGCTGACTTCTGAGGGCGGAGGCAGGGGCGCGAGGTAAGGCGTGGGCTGCGAGTGTGCAGGGACTCCAATACCCAGGAGTCCCTGCGAAGACCACGGACTCGACATCCGGTCCGCTCTCCCCGCCGGCCCGACCCCTGCACAGCACGCCCCCTATTTTAAGGGTCAACACTCCCGCAGCGCGGGACGCAGCCCGGGCGAAGACAGGGCAAAGACCGGGCCGTTTGAGGCCGTTCGAGGACTGAGAGGGCTGGGCTGGGCTACTCCCCTTTTGAGTTGCATTTCTGCATTATCGTCACATTTTACTGTTTTATTGTTGTGTGTTTAGCTATTTATTAACTTGTACTCTGTAAGATGTGTTCTCGGGGCAGTCGGAGCAAAACTCTCATGGCGGCCAGCAACTCCAATAGATCGATAGATGATTTCCTGGTCAAAACCAATTTGGCGATTGACCAGGAGATCACCAAAATGCAGCACAAGGTCTCGTTAGAACTTGATGCTGCACGTAGGTTGTCAGCGCATATTGCCAATACGAAAAAATCCTCCTTGGGGGAAATTGCATCTGCTCGTTCCCCTGATTGCCCAGCTGCCCCACGCCCCTTGATAATAACGGCAGTCATGCATCCTGCTCCCTCTACTATTCCTTTAGATTCCCCTTTAAAGTTCCCCTCTGACCCAGTGTTACAGAACACTGCTCCGGCCCCTATATTTAATGTTGCGGGTTCTTTCCTCTCCCCCAAAACAACCCAAGTTCCCAGTCATTTTAGCGCCAAGAAAGCTGCGGCACGCAAAAAGAAATGCCTGGCAAGAACTATACACGCCAGGAAAAAAGCCAGAATGGCAAGGCTAAAGTTTTTTAATAATAGAAGGGTCATGGGTTCGCTGGGAATGAACGACGCTAACCCCAAATTGATCAACACTGTTTTTAACGGGGAAATCCCTACTGAATTACCTAGTCGCGTTGAAGATGATACTCTCACCATCCCTCCTAGTCCAATTAGCATAAACACCTTGGAGGGTCGGGGGAGTGCATCCGCACACGATAGGGAGAGTGACAGTGAATTTCTTCAACATGTATGGGGCACGTTAAAGCAGTTACTTTCCCCTCTGGAATTGAGGCTCTCTCGCATAGAGAATAACCTCCTAGAAATGGATAGGACTATAGTGACTCTAGCTAGTTTGAGCCTTAAGGAAATGGACGCTAAGCTTAAAGGCGCAACGGAACTCACTTCACAGCCTAGAGACACAAAATATGTTCAACCTCCCGCACAAGGAATCCTTAGCATTCCCAAGACCCTTCCTAAGCCTATTCCTAAACCCCGTACCACTGTCCTAAATATTATTCCCCCTACTCCGAGTACTGTGACCCGAAAACCTTCTCATTCCCAGAAACCAGCACAGAGGCCGAATAGAGTATCTAGGGCACCGGCTAACCACCCTCCCAGGTCACCCTCGGTGCATAACCAAACACGACAGGTTAGTCGTCACAATTTTCGCGGAGGGTTTATTGACCTTCCGCCAGAAGCAGGGTCGTACGTTATTGTTCTAGCGGGTGTTCCAGAGTTAGATCAGCAATCACAGGAAAACGATTTGTCCCTAAAAAACAAAGTCATTCACTGGCTCAATTCAAATAAGCAACTACCCGATCACCAAAGAAGTAACATACTTATGGTGCGGAGAGTTCCCTGGATTGGTCATACCCATAAATCTATACCCGGTGACTGTGTGGTGGTATCTTTTGCGGACCCCCTCACAGCCCGGTGTCTATGCGCAGGGCCATCCTTTGAGCCTAACTCTATGATTGTGGTAAGGCCACTCACCTTTTTTTATCCTCCTAGGCAACAATATGTGAGGGAGGGGCCATGGTCTACTGTTAGAAACCCTGGTCGACCAACGTATAGACTGGTCGGACAAAATCAGCTCAACTGGTGGCAGGGGGCCCCCACTTCAAACAGGTACGGCTGCCTGGAGGAGGTGGATTGACTCGGGAGGTTTGGAGACCCATCTCCCCTTGAGATCGTTCCCCAGCAACAGAGTCCTTCACCGCTCAATCTATCAGAAAGAATGGAGGACAGTTGGGCAACAACGCTAGTCGAACCAAGCCAGATGCCAGTTATGACAAATATGTCCCCACCGAGTGTATCTAGCCCACTTGGTCATACATTTCCTTCTTTTAATTCTACGGCCCAGCACGAATCCAACGACAAGGCTGTGAGCCTGCCCTGTACTGAAGTACCACACTTAACTATAATTTCATGGAATGTGGCTGGGCTCTCTAGCAAATTAGATTGCCCAGAGTGGGGTGCTTATGTCAGTTCCAAGGATATAATACTATTACAGGAAACTTGGGCGCGAGATCCAGTAGATCTATCTGGCTTCGCTGTTTTTACTAAAATAGCCAAGTGGGAGGGAAAGGGGAGACCATCTGGGGGATTATTGATTGGGATAGCAACGGATCTCGGTTGTCAGGCCTCCGTTTGGGAGACCGCTTCTGATGATCTGTTGGCCGTCCTATTACAGTGGCCCGGCGCTTTAAAGCTTTTAGTTATTAACATCTACTCCAGGCCTACTAAAATGTATAAAGAATCACCCACTATAGACGATTTGGCAAAGTTTCTGGAAAACTTTCCGTGTGATCACCCTTGTCTAGTGGGCGGGGATTTTAATTCCCATTATGAACCCCTCTCCGGATTACGGGATGGTCCTTCTCTGGACGAAGACTCCACCTGGCTGATTCCTGAGTCGGCGGCACCACCTCCAAAGGCCTGGACCCCCTTGGCTTTACAAATAAACGCCCTCACCCTTAACTTGGCACTCCGGGCATGCAATGGGCGCTGTAATTCGGACATTCCAAGTAAACCGACTTACAACAAACCTGGTAGCGAATCCCGTCTAGATTACATTATGGTCAAAACCTTCATGTGGCCAGCAATAATTGATTTTAAAGTATGCCCAAGAGGGGATAGTGACCATAATTCCCTGGAATTGATTTATTCCCTTCACTGGAACCAAGAACCGTCACAGGGAACTGGCAGTGACAAGTCAGGCCTCCTACTTGAAAACAATCGTAGGAAAGTCAAGTGGGAGACGCTAGTCAATAGTGCAAATAAAATACCGTGCCTCTATGAAAGGCTAATTCCATTTTTTGAGTGTGCCTTCGAGCTAGGTAGTAAAGACCTAGATGAAGTATCTAGAGGCGAACTAGCAATAATACACAAAAATATTACAGACTCCCTTCAACATGACTTGTTCACATCCGCTGTAAAAAAGAAGGGTTTAAAGACTAAGACCTCGTGGTATAACGCCACGTGTAGAAATGCAAAGGCGCACTTGATAGTTGCTATTAGGGGACGCCTTGGCAGGGAAGAAATTAGTGACAGGAGGAAAAATTATAAGAGCCTTGTGGTGAATGCCAAGGCGGAATGGGATCATGATTACTGGGAGACCCTTACAAAAGCACTATCAACCAGAGATTCACGTAAATTCTGGCGGGTAGTAGCGAATGGCACGACTGAGCTATCCCTTGCACTTGAGCCAAATATAGCCCCTTCTGTGTGGCAGGCCCATTTTGAAGCATTATATGAGCAGGGTGTTGGGGATTCTACCTTCGAGCCCTCTCTGATTTCTCCAACCCCCTCTGGACCTCCTTTTACAGAGAAAGAAGTGAGGCAGGCTATTAAGAGCTTACCTGCTGGAAAAGCACCTGGATTAGATGGGGTTCCGGGGGATCTGTTCAAACAAGAACCAGGGATTTGGGCACCGTACCTCACACTCTTGTTCAATGCTATTCTGGGCGGAATGACTGTACCAGATACTTGGATGGGAGCAGAGGTAGTCCCAATCTTTAAAAAGGGATCCCCTCTGCTCCCATCCAACTATCGCCCCATCAGTCTGATAGATATATCACAAAAACTCTTTGGCAGACTGATTTTAAATCGTTTGCAGGTGTGGATCCATGATATGGACATCCTGTCACCATATCAGGCAGGATTCCGGGAGGGTGTATCTACTACTGACCAAATTTTTAGGCTTCAACTCCTTTATTGGAGAACAGCGGTTATCGAGGGCGGCAGTCTATATACCATCTTTGTAGACCTCCGTGCCGCCTTCGATTTGGTTCCCAGGGCAAGGTTGTGGAGCGTCATGAAGGACCTGAATGTCCCTGAGGATATTTTGGCAATCCTGATGAGGCTCCACTCAAACAATTATGCTCGAGTCAGGTGTGGCAAAGGTGGCAAACTAACCGAAAGGTTCCCCGTTCGCAGAGGTGTAAGACAGGGTTGTGTGCTTGCACCCACCCTGTTTTGTATCTTTGTGAACGGGGTAGTTGCCCACCTCAACAGGATTGCTAACTCCGATGCCCCAAAGTTGACTGGCAACAGGGTGCCCGCAATCATGTTTGCGGACGACACCCTGTTGCTGTCTAAATCTCCGATGGGGATCCAACGTATTTTGGATGGCTTCCTTGACTTTTGCTCTGAGAGGGGTTTGGAAATAAACCCCCAAAAAACCAAATTTATGATTCTAAATCCGAGCGCCCGAAATAGAGCCCCTCCCACGCTAGGAATGATCCAGTTAGAACGGGTCCATAACATTGAATATTTGGGCATCACGATAAACGAATATTTTGCTTGGTCAACTCACCTGGCCAAAGTGACCATCAAACTGGCACAGTTGGCGGGTGGCACTTTGTGCCTGGCGAGTAAATCAAGCTATCGACCTCTTGCCCCCATCATCCATATATATAAGATGCAAGCGAGAGCAGGGGTTACTTATGGGGGTGAGTTGTGGGGCTATATTCAACACCCGAAGCTGCAGGTTAGCGAGAACAAATTTCTGCGACAGCTAGCCACCCTTCCCCAGAGTACCCCATTACTTCCACTCAGGTTAGATCTGGGTATCATTCCAATCACAGAGGAACTGGGACTTAAACCCCTAAAATTCTGGAGGCGGTTGTGGTCCAGTCCTGATCTTATAACCTACAGAGAGGAATTACAGGAATTCTTGGTAACAGGGAAGATAAAGAAGATTCCTTGGCTGACCTATGTCAAGGGTAGGCTCGAAGAAATTGGGCTCCCAGAACTATGGTCCGACCCCATCAATTCATGTATAAAAACCTCCAAGAAGGCACTTACGAGCGCTTATAATGATTTAATGCTCACTAAAGCCTTCAATAATTCTCCTGAGGGGTCCCTGACAAAATTATTCCTGAAAATTAAAGACACTTATACTCTCGAAAAGGTATTGGACAATATTTTCCCCGTGCTAACAAGGAAATTGTTCCTCCAGTGGCGCTATGGATGTCTTCCTCTGGGCTCGTACACAGCGTCTTGGACAGTGTGTCACACGACACCATCGTGCCCGATGTGCGCTTGCCCGATAGAGGATGACATCCACGCAATTTTCTTCTGTCGGGGTTATGACCGAAGCAGAAAATATTGGCTAGTCCCTATGCTCAGGAACCTAGGGTTTAGATCTTTTCATACTGCGTATAGAGTTTTAAAATCTGATCTTTCTCCTCATGTAGTTTTTGCACTGTCAAAATTTTTAACTGCATTATGGGTCACTCGAACTCGCATGCTGAAAAGACTGGTATAGTGGACTCCTCCAGCGATTTTCCCGCACGTTTTAATATTCAATGATTTTTTTTACCGATCGCACAATGTTTAATAAGTTTTTAAAATGTTTGTCTGTGTTGTATCTTTTATGATCTGTGATCGAAATAAAGATTTTTTGAAATGAAAATGAAAAAATAAGACCAAACCTTTTCCTGTGCAAAAGGGTGTCCGTCAAGGGTGTGTGGTGGCTCCCACATTGTTCTCCCTTTTTAGGGCTCGCTGGTGTTGGAGCGCGAAGCGCTCCCACCAGCAAAATGTATTGTCACCGTGACGGCTTGCAAGGGAGTACAGACCGGGCCACGCGCAGATTGTGGTCTGTGAACGCGCAGATTGTCAGCGTGCGCGTGCTCCCTTCCTGGCTCCGAATGCGTGCTGCTGCTGGCGCAGGGGCTGCAATTCCACAGCCGGCCACTGGGGACAGGTCCGAGACCGTCAGGGGGAAGCTGCGTCTGAGGTAGGAGCGAGGCATCGCACTGAGCAGTGAAAAACCCCGGAGCAGCAAGGCCCCACCTCCCCCCAAACCTCCGGAGTCCGGTTAGTTTCATTCTTGTTTGTTTTTGCTGTGCAGTTCTTCCGTTTTTATTTGGAAGAGTAGTGTCAGCTTTATTTGAGCAGATCGTGCACTGCTATTATTGAATGCAAGCTTTCCCAGTCTGCCTTTTTCACTTTCGATGGTGTTTGGCTCCTGTGTCTCTTTTTTTTGTATACGAGGGTGCGCCGCAGATCTCTTCTCCTTGGTGTTTCTGCCTGTGACATTTCACAGTCTGCATATGCTGTATTGTTTATTTAAGCGTTGCAGGTAGAAAAATGTCAGACAGTGCCGAGAATGTTTCACAAAAGCTGTTCCTCCCTAAACCTCTCCTTACTTTCCCTAAACCCCTCCCATTTTGTAAATAATATTCCCCATTTTCCTGCCAATCTCCCTTGATCCCACATTACAACTAAAACGTAGGCTTATGGGTGGAGATCTCCTCCACTTGGCATTGAGCTCCACATAGGAAAGATAGGAGTGACGGTGGTGCATCGGTTTGTGAATAGCATTTTGTAGTAAGTGGGTACTACTCCTGTATTACTACTTAACATACTACAAAATGCAGGTCGTGAACAGACCCCTCTGAATTTCAGAATAAGTACCTTGTCTCCCCAGCAGTGCCTCTAAGCATAGCAGGCTGTCCTGCCGGAGTCAACAAAAGATTTCTTGAGGTAAATGCCCTCCTCCCCAAATGGCCTAAATAAAGTTCTGTTAAGACTTCTTCCTTCCTCCGTGTCCACCAGTGTAACCCGCCTCAGCTCTTTAACACATTACAGAAAGTACTCCAGTTCTTCCTTCTGTACTAGGAAGTGATGCCTGCTAGTGGTTTGAAGAAACTGACATCTCTTTTTACTGGGAACACATCTGCTGCCTGTATACATAAGTGGTGCAAGTCTCCTCAAACACTGAGGCTTTTACAGGCTGCTTCATTAGAATCTGAAGGGTCAGATAACATCTCCCAGTAACGGGCCTTCACGTTCAGCAGGGATAACCAAACTGCTTCTCCTATAGCCTCCTTTTATACTTTATATCCCTCATAGAGTTCACTCTGCTTCTATGCTAAGTCGGTGCACTGCTGTCAAGCATAAAGGCATACACTTGGCTAGTTGTGCCAACCCTCCTCATGTTCATGGCTTCCGCTAGGCACTGTCAGATGCTTCATGATTGTGGTCTAGGATTCTCCATTTCCAACTATACTCAAAATGAGCCAGGTTACTTGTAATGATTAGAAAGGATCTCTCGGTTTAGAGAATCCGATTCTATATACAGGTGAAGGGAACGAATGCAGTATTTCTCTTTGGTACTTCGCCCTGCTGTCATCTTGAGAGAAATGCTTCACACACAGATGGGTGTTGATTACTGATGATGTGACTGAAACAAGGATGCAGTAATATTTATCCACTATCTGGAATGACTATCAGGAAATAAAGGCTTCGAGTAAGTACCCATCTTCTAGCTATACTAATCTGGGAATGTTTTACTGTAGTGTGAATAACAGTTATTTGATGACCAAACTCCTTCAGCATATGCATACACTGATGGGATGTGTTGCCTTCTTGAAAAGGTCCTCCTTGTACGCTCAATGGAGCCTGCTCCAAACCACGTCCCTTCTATCACTCTCATGGAGACGATTGTCAGCCTCATTTTGAGAGCTGTATACAAGGAACACATGTCTTCGTAGCATAAGGTCTAGGTGTAATGTGGTTAAGAGAAGTCAGGCCCACTGACATTGTATGACAGTAGAGGGCCAGTTTGTAGCTGTCTTCACAAAATTATGTGTCTACAAAAGCCAGATTATGCAACATAATGTGACACTGTCTGTTATAGTATTATTTCATTATTTTATATCCAATCGATCCTGGCTTGGGGAAAGTTGCTTCATATAAGTAAGAGTTTAACACCTGAATGCAGCAATCTGCTACTGAAAGGTCAACAGTTAACCTGTGCATAGGGTCTGCCTTTGAGCAGAGTAATGTTTAAAAAATTTCTTTCAGAAACGTCTAGTGGTCCTGGTAATGAGTCAACTTTACCGGATTGGTGGATGACTTTTCATGAAGGACCAATCATCGGGTAGATCTGTCAGCATCACATGAGAGTTTAACTATGTGGTTTGGTTCAGGAATGTAGGAGCCGATTGGAGATTGTGGATAAGCTTTCTACTTGCTCACCCAGCAGGTGACCATGAGCTTCTGAGAGTCAAGAAAAGGCCTTGATACTTCTTGGTTTATCTACTGGACTCTGCTATCAGCCTCATTGTTCATATGCGCTTGGTTCCACTAGAGTGCTGTGAGAAGGCATGGCCTGTTGTAACTCAGTGTTCAGAATGAGAGGCACGTTTATGCATTGTCCATGGCAAGCTCGAGGGAGCACTCAGTTCTGTATCTGAAGCCTGTATCATCAGTGGATTCTGAAACAAGACAAAGGTGGAGATTGTGCACATGGGTAAGCTCTGATGGAAGTTGGGACAGAAATCTCATTGACCTTTCTAAATATGAAAAGTCTGACTGCCGATACAGTCAAAACAAGCTTCCCTTCTTAAAAGTTTGCAGGTTTGTGAGACCGTGGGCCTCATTTATAGGTAGGTAGTAATTGAAAATCCTCTAAAAGTGCCCTGGCAGAACACCTGCTAGAAATAGGTCTGGATCATCCACCTTTGGCTTCCCGCACCTCATAGAGTGGGGGGAGATGGTTTACTTGATGATGGAGCAGCTGCTGACTATGGCATCTGGAATTCCCGGTCCCTTGGCACAAAGCCCTCGAAAATAATGCTGTAGTGACCTCCCTTTTTAAGGTAGCTGCTCCTACCCAGTTTCCCTAATGCACTTTTTGTGAAGGACTGGCATGTAAGCCTTGGTAATGCCAGACATAAACAAGCATTTACAATGCAATAGGTCTTGGGTTAATTAAGTTTGAGCTATTGGCATTGCTAAATATTGCAACACCAACTGCAAAAAAAGCTATTGGTGTTGCATTATTTAGCAATGCCAATAGCTCAAATTTTAATAATGCGAGACCTATTGCATTGCAAATGCTTGTTATAAAAAGAGTTGCCAATATTCTTGATGCTATTAATACTGATGCTCCTGTCCTAGCTGGTAGAAAAATTCCCAATTTAATGTTCGCAGACGACACGCTGATAATCTCAATCGCCAGGGGGATTGCTGCGTGCCCTCCTGCGGTTTGAAGAGTTTTGCCTTCTGAGGTGTCTTAAAATTAATTCCGCTAAAATCACATTTATGTCATTTAATCAACATAGATCGTTTAAAGGGAGAATGATGATGGATGGGCTACCCCTGGAGCAGGTTGGTGCTTTTATTTATCTTGGCATCAAACTACAGAAGGATATGAGATGGAAGCCACACATTGAAGCCTTGACATTAAAGCATAGGCAGCTAGCTGGAACCCTTAGAAAATAATTTAAAACTTATCTTACTAAACCCCTAAGCTTGGTACTCCAAATTTACAATGCCAAAGTGGTGAGCTCAGTTCTCTACGGGGCGAACCTGTGGGGCTTTGGAAACCTGGCCCAGCTTACAATAGCGGAGAAAGCGTTCTTCCACGCAATTACTAGTATGCCACAAAGTACACCCATGCTCCCTCTAAGGAATGGCCTAGGAAGAAAAGCCGTGAAGGAGCAGGCCAGACTAAGCCCAATACTATTCTGGCACAGAATCATTATACACTTTCTTTTTGTCTGCCCTGCTATGCTAGCCCATGGAAGGCTTGGCTGGTTCATCTATGTAAGACCTGGGTAGAAGATCACATATCACAGCCCTGTGTATCCTTTGCACTGATCTATCTCTCAGGTATGCAATTCCGGTGGCAAGATTTGTGAGGTGGATGTGGATTATACATTCTAAACAAATCAAGGATGGATAAAGCGCAGGTATACTTGTCCCACTAGTGCGCAGGATTGAGTTTACGTGGCCCCGCAGGCTCTTCCACCCTTGCCGATGGGCTAAC